>NC_064760.1:13030179-13690915 GCF_011397635.1 Epinephelus fuscoguttatus | reverse complement strand
TGGGGAGGGTGGGAGGGGAGGGGTGGTGGATGGGTCCAACAAGCACTGACTTTCACTCAAGAAAACAGTGTTCATGTCCCTTAAGGTTATAAAGCCAAACCCTGTTCTTTTTTCTAAACTCAACCATGTGCGCTTGTTTGCGGTGTAGTACTGATGTACTGCATTTATTTTGAAAGAAACTGCATGTAAATTTTAAATTTCCTGTCAAAACAGAAGTGTATTTTGAAAGAAGACAATGCATGTAACAGGAAGAACTTGACACGGTGTCCCAGAACATCAAAAACCAACGCACCCAGGGTACCTTGCACGTCATGTGTACATGCAAAGTTCATGACCAAATGTCAATATGTGACGAGGTCAGAGTGAGAATGTGTTGTAGCAACCTACACTCTGAAACATCTTCAAATGTTTTATGTTGCATTTTCTTTTGCAGGGATTTAGCCATGTTATTGCCAAGGCTCACCTTCCCACGTGCAAACATTGCGCCAAAACAAGTTTTCTCCGGACACCATTTTGCAAGAGCTCTGTCTTTACATCATCACAGTTTTAGTTGTCTTGGTCCAGACCTTTGAATCTGCCCACTTCATTGAGTTAACTGGTTTGTCTGGCATCGTGACATGAAACAGAGGTTTCTCGGGTAAAATCAATAGATCAACCAACCATTGCAGAGGAATTAACGATCAGCCAATCAGCACCATGGGCGGGACTAATGCCATTGTCAAGCTGCTGTAACGCTGTGTGCCTGAAGCTATGAGGAGTAATACAAGAAAGGTGACCGTTATAGTCAAGACAGACGCTGCTATCAAGGCTGTTCTACATCGACGTCTTTTTAATATTTCGCCCGACATTTGTTTTTACGTTGCTTTGCTCCACTCTTAAAAGTCAAATTAAATCAGTTTGTTGGCATGGCGACACATCAGTTGAGTAGTGAGTAATGTTTGATTCAGGCGGATACACTGGTCAAGTGACAATTCTGTCTGATATCAGATCTTGTAGTGACAGTCAAATGATTCAACAAACATAAGATTCAGAGTTAACTTTTATCTCAATGGCCAAATATTCATGTTTAAAAAGGGCACTGACACCACTGGCCTTTAAATATATCACATGTAATTTATCTGTAAATATATAGAACTATGTCTCTAGGCCCAATAAAAAATCCTACATTGTTGTTACCACCCAGGTAAACAGGAATTTATGGATCAGTTTGATTTGAGTTCATATAAAAAGACGTATCCAGCCATTTGCCACAGTGACAAAGACAGAGGAGCCATCTTAAATACTGAGCAAGCCAACCAACTGAGATGCTCCACATCATCAGTGATGACCCGCCCACTCTGCCTGTCAGTCACATCAGCAGGAAGAGCACAGCGTACAGAGGAGGGCTGTTAAACCATCCATCCTCTATACTCACTTCACTTCTTTTCAGAGAGCTGCTGACAGACAGCAGCAGAGCGACACTCTCACAGTATCACAGGAACATTCACCTGGAGCTGATTTAGAGTTTCTGACCTCCATGTTTTTATCTGAGGGAGAGAAGCCATGTGACCCTGGGAGAAAACCACTAATGAGATACACCAGTGATTAACAAGGTGATTAACATGTGTAAAACAATCCTGTGTCAACAAACTGTATGGATGACAGCATCTCTTCTGCAGTCCAGTACAAAGACGTTTGGAGAAAGACAAAAGAAAGACAGGAAGCCCATCTATCTATAGGGCCAAAGCTGCTGAAACATTTGTCAGACCAGCAGGTTGTGGTTTGTGGCTTTCATATTGTTGACAACGAGCCAAAACACACTCTGTACTTTCACACACAAATCACAAACACACATTTATAGTCACCACTGACAGATAAACGATGCATGGAAACATCAGCATTGACGCTGGGCTTTACTGCTGCTGTCAAAAGGAACGTGGAATAGCATTCATAAAACAAAAACTTAGAGGAGGAGGTAAAGGGTTCAGGAGGGTTGGACACAGGATCGTTTCTAGGATCCGCCTCCAAGATTTTTTTCCTTTTACGAACCAGCTCTGTTTTGATGCTTTTTCTGCACTCTGGCATCTTTTTTACCCCTGAAAAATGTTTTCACATTTTATTCACAGATTAGTTATCAATTGTGATGTTAAAAATGTTAATTATATTTTATTCCACCCAGCAGTATTTAAAGCATTTGAAATGAGCTCCACCTTCACCAGCTGCAACATTAAAGTGATTACCGGTGTGTTCTGTCTCTAATACACAGTCACACAAAATGTGCTGCTCGACAGACAAAGAGGACCAAAACCTGTGTTTGTGATTAATGATGTGGTATTTGTTTTGAGGGATTTAATGCACAAACTTAATGACATGTTAGTAGTTCCAGGGCATTATTAGGTCTATTCTAATGATTTAAATATATACATACAGCCTATTTAGATCTGGGCTATTTATAAAACATTCAGGGCTGAAGCCTCAGACTCCCCAGGCCTAACAATGCCTCTGGTTGGAGACACACACACACACACACACACACACACACACACACACACACACACACACACACTTTTTTTTGTTGAAACTCTCAGCTGTTTGGTGCTTGTCATTGGTGGTGGCTGTCAGAAGGAGGAGGTGTTAATCACTCACTGGTCCCACCCTGGTGTTTTTGTCAAGAGCAGAGTTTGAAGTGTGATCTGTAGTTTGCCTGATTATTGACTCAGAGGTTTACTCACTAAAGTCTGTTCCAGTGTTCATCACTTGGCTCAGTGATGAACTTACAGCCTGTCCACATTAATGGTGAATGAATCAATATATTAACATTTAAAATTAAATCAAAAACAAGCTTAAGCTCATCTGCCACACAGTTTCAGATGCTTTTGGTTGCATTTTAAAAACACAAAACAAAGGGACATGATTTGTTCTTTAAATGAGCACAGTAACATTCACGTAAAAGTAAACCAATCATTTCAGTCTGTGAAACTAAAGTTAGGCTGCTGAAGCCTCTTGTATCTCTCCTCTCACTACACATCCTGTTGAAGCCCATCGTCAGGTCTGTTCTGAGTAAACAGCCTTGATGGTTGGTCAAAGGGAGGAGAAACGGCCCACCACAGCCTGGGTCTGTCAGTGTAGCTGTTGCATGTGGCTTTGCTTGACATGCAGAGGGTCTTTACAAAGTGCTGTGAGACCAGAGAGATGGAGGGCTTCATTCATTTCAGTAGTTATGCCCTTACAGTTATTTTAATACAGTGTTTGTTCTTAACAAAGGAAGACTACTTGTGTCCACAAAATAAAATGCTCAGTATGTGTTTTTAATGATGCTTCTGTCTACAGTTGTGGGAAGTTGTTTTGGACAGATACACAGTGGTTCACTATCAAGTCTGTGTAGTTTTGGCCACATTTCTTCTCACCTTTCCCTGCAACTGTTCCTCAAACCTGGATGCTAACACCTACACTGCAGCTACAGATATTTCAAAGTAGTCTTCATATCTAATCAGTGTTATAACAATAATAATACATTTTATTTAAAAGGCGCCCTTCAAAAGGGCAGAGAGTACAGTCAGTGTTAAAGTCTGTAAGCCAGCTTGAACAGGTGGGTTTTGAGATGGGATCTGAAGGATGTTGTGCCGTCTGAGTGTTGGATGTGTGGATGTAGGGACTTCCAGAGCCTGGGGGCAGTGCAGCTGAAAGCCCTGACACCCATGGTGCTGAGGTGTGAGGTGTGGATGGTCAGGAGACCAGTAGAGGAAGAGCGGAGGGAGCAGGAGGGAGTGTACTCCTGGAGGAGGTCAGAGAGGTAAGAGGGGGCTCAGCTGTGGAGGACTTTGAAGGTGATGAGAAGGTTTTGTCATCAGTTCAGTACTGAACAGGAGCCAGTGTAGTTGGATGAGAATGGGGGTGATGTGGTCAGATGATTTGGTGCGGGTAATGATCCGGGCAGCAGAGATTTGAATGATTTGAAGCCTGTTCATGAGTTTGGTGGGGAGGCCAGAGAGAACTGTGTTACAGTGGTCAATATGTAAGGACCAAGACTTCAGAGGTGGACTGGGATAGTGTCGTCTGAATTCTCCAGTGTTGTATGGGTTACGCAAACAAAACAACACAACCTCCAGATCCAGGATGAGTTTAGCCCTCCAAAAGATGATAATGGTCTTGTTCAGAGTAACACCTGTGTGTGAACCTTAAATCAACTTCAACTTTACTATAACAACAAAACATCAGGCCTAGCTGTTGATGGTCAGTAAATATTGGAGCTTTACTGTATGAGAATGTTGCTTGAAAAGAAGTTTCCATTAAACAGACATAACATGTTGCCAGAAAACTACACATAGTATATTATAGCTTTCAAAGTTCTCGTAGTTAGAAACTTGATAAACGCTCGTTCTTGTTATTATTTAAACACTGGATGAATTTCAATAATTGTGTCAAGTCTTTGGAAATCTCCAGAAGATCCACCACTTGTTGTATACATGATAACACCAGCAGGGAAACACAGCATGTTTTATTTATTGACAGTGTAAAAGAGTTCCAAATTATGTTACCACAAAGTTTACATGGTCACACTAGAAAACCAATGACAGGATTAACGTCATGTGGTCTCTGTCTGATGATGCAATAAACTTACGTTCAAATATCCACCAATCCAGTGGTTGTATGTATGTACATTTTCTGAAGTACTGTACTCGGGTGGTGATGGTTTGAAGTACTTGTACTTGAGCATTTTTTGCTACTTTATACTTATACTCCACTACAGTTCAGAAGAAAATATTATAAGCTACTTTTTACTCCACTCCATTTGTCTGACATCATTAGTTACAAGTTACTTTGCAGACTCTGATTATTTATACAAAATATAAATCACTAAAAATGATGATGTATTTTTACAGATTCAGCTACCCAGCAGTATATGAAGTAGGGGTGGGATTCACCAGAGGACCCACGATACGATATCATCATGATACTTAGGTTACAATATGATATTATTGTGATATGAAGAGTATTGTGGTGAAATCTATTGTGATATATTGCATCATTTTCATTGCAGCAAAATGTGATGCAAAGCAGACAGAGTGACAAACACTGTCATAAAACCTGTCAGAAATGCTGCATACAACTGACAAACTCAACTGTTGGCAGATTAAACGTCCTCTGGGAGGCCAGATTTAGAGCGAGTGCAAAACACTTCACATGCAGGTATCCTGCTAACTGAATGGCAACACCCATGTTAGAAGTGTTGCCTGTTACAACCACATCTGGTTCTGAAATGGATCATTCTGTAAAATGAGTACTTTTACTTTTGGTACTTTAAGTATGGTAGGTATGTAGGTATGTAAGTACAAGACACTACAAACACAATAAAAACAAGAGCAACAACATAATAAGAGCAAAAGAACAAATATAATATACCTCCATACATGTCAAACAAATATGAACACAGTCCTGCTCCTTAGACATCACTGCTGTAAAACATGACTGAGGCTCATCTGAGACACAGACTGTGCCTTTAACACATCAAACATAATGGTTAGTTTTAGGGTGCAAAGGAAACTAAACAGTTAATCATGACTAATGGTAAAAAACAGATTTCAGCAACGTTGACAGAAACCAGGTTTCAGAATTAAGAATAACAGCTGATAGATTTCTACCTGAAAAACGTGATTACTTAGCCCTTTTTATCAATTTTTAATAGTACTCTTGGGGTATTCTTATGCATTTATCACAGACAATATTTACATAACAGGAAATGAGGGAAAGAGAAATCCAACGCCCCAACCCAGACTTGTACTGGGTTCACCCCTGAACTGGATTCTGGAGTGTGCACATTTGCATAAAAAACACCAAAAACACAATCAATCTCATTACTTTTGAATATATGGACGAAACTTAATCATAACATTAAAACATTGTAGAGCAGAACTACCTAATAGCCAAAAACTGTGAAACAACCCTTTAGCTCCAGATTAACATCAACTTCATCACACAGTACCAGCTGATGGCAAACAGACCTGTGACCTCACTAATCCAACCCAAAAGCCTTGACAGCAGCGTAGATCCTCTGTCTCTCTGCTGCTCTTGAATCCTTTATTGCACCACTGCCAGTTTTCATCACGGTGAAGACAACAGCAGAATAAACCTGTGTGTCCTCATCTCTCTGAGGAAATACATGGCATGACAAAGTTAGAAATGACATCACAAAACTGTTTCAATGAGGTTAATTCTATTATACCTATTAAATTCTTTACCTGTTGACTTTTCCGACCACCACTGTTTCTCTGCACGGCAACAGCAGCTGAAATTACGAATAAAAAAATGAGCAATAAATACAGATGCAGTAGTTTTAATATAATACTGCTCGCTAGAGAACTATAAATAACTTCTATTACCATTGTAACAATCATTCTCTTTCTTCTTCATGGCGTAGATGAGGACGGCTACAACAATCAGACTTATAGCCAACAGAAGAAAAATAACTGCATCTGCATCCTGTGAGCACGTACTGGCTCCTGAAACATCAAGAGGGAAAAAAGTTAAAGGGAAATGATGTTTAATGTCACCTTCTGGTTAAATGACTGCAATTAAAAAAATACAACAGCAACAGCTGATCCTAATGGATTTGATTTGACTTGTAACACACATAAACACACATTTTGTAACTGACAGAAGAATGACACAGTTACCTTCAATGTCCAGTTTTGTTCCATTTCCAAATAATATCTCTCCACATGTGGCCACAGCACAGTAATAAGTCCCGGCATCAGAGGAGCTGACGTCCTTAGAGAAGCTGTAGACACATTTCTGTGGAGAGTGAGCTTCAGGACTCTTCTCACATCCATCACTGTGTCCATGAGCGTAAATGGCACTCGGATGAAATTCATCTGATGCGGCTCTGAACCAGAACACACTGTGATCTCTTGGACATGACTTTTTCTCAGAGTCAGAGAGGACTGAACACTGCAGAGTCACTGAGTCTCCTGGACGGACTGGATCAGATGGAAAGTCTTGAGTGACGGCAGTGATATCAGGTTCTGGTCCTGGGAAATGTCAAGATAAAATGACATGCTTTACTCACTTTAATAAAATTAAAAGTAATTAAAATTTTAAATCCATATGCTTAAAACCTTTTCTACACATTATGGAGACATAATTCGAATCATTATGTGTTTCCACAACTCATTATGATTCGAATTATGTCTCCATAAAAAAAATAACCGTGCTTTAATCCAACATGTTTACCATTAGTTTAAAGCACGGTTATTTTTTGTCAAGTAATTTAAAATGTCTATTTACCTTTAACTCTCAGAAGTGTTGATTTGGAAAATGTCATGTCCAGCTGTTTTACTTTTAAACAGTAGTAAAGTCCAGTATCACTTAGCTTTGTGTCATGAATATGCAGAATAAATGATCCAGGCTCTTGTTTTGCTGTAATGTGAGGAGTCTTGTTAACACCTTCATAATCAAAGGTGTATGTTCCTCCCAAGAATTCAGCTGTTTTTCCAGAAACAAGCCTGATCCAAAAGAGAGGATCATAGGACTCAGATGTCTGGCGAGTACAATTCAAAGTCACATCATCTCCAACTTCAACAGTTGTCGTTTCAAAGACGTGATCGTCTGTGCATCCTGAACATAAAATTAAATGGAGCAGTGATTAACAACAGAGAAAGAAAAATGTACACACTGCACTAAATTACTGTAAGAACATAATATTTTAAATGTATATCTGGAGTAAATCTGACTTCTGTGAATATACTTACGTCCCACTCTGAGCATCAGCAACAAATAAAATATGATCACCATTTTCATGTTAATCCACTTGTAGCTGCAGCTAAATTAGAGCGTATTAGAAGATGACTCGCCTTAATGTAATCATGGAAAGTGGGAGGGAACATTTCAGAACAATCTGATTGGCCTCTCGTTGTGTTGGTATCTCACTGTATCACCACAGTGGAAATAAAATCAACCATCTTTCCAACCAGAAACAACACAACAGCACACTTTTGTTTCATGTTTCAGGGTGGGTTTCTATAACTGACACTAAGAGTAAACACAAGGTAAAGCTGGGGGTGCACTTTTCTGGAGAGGGCAAAAAAAAAAAAAAAAAAAAAAAAAAAAAAATTGAAAATACCTCTCCTCCTGCAGCTCTCACCTTTCTCCCACCAGACAAGTACGTGCATATGCAGGTGCTTCATACTGTAACCCACTGTTTCCCATACACAAAGAATTAGCTACCACACCTCCTCCTCGCTCCCTGCAGCTGTGGACTGCTTCGCCAGGGGTAGAGGGGGCAGTGGCTCCAGGAACAGACCTTCGGTCGTCAGCCACAGCAGCTCTACGTCATCGGTCACGAGACTGGTGGCCGACAGCAGCACCAGATCTAACCTCTGTAACAGCAGCAACAGAGTCTGGGGTTCTGGGCCGTCCGGTCCCCCGTCACAGGCTGAGTTTGAGTTGCTGTAGTCGGGCTCACAGGATGTAGACTGCTGGTATACGCCTGCCATTGACCCCTGAGCTCAGATGGAATTGTCTTCCCCTTTTCCTTCCTGCATGGTACGGTTTTCAAAATCGCAGCAGTTACGTGAAACTTAGTCTCGCTCACCAGACATTTCTCAAGAAAAGAAAGGTCTGGCTGGGCCGACTCTCACTTTAAGATTGGAGAAAAAAACGCCCCGGCTGCTTGTATTTCTCTCAACCAATCACAATCGTTCTTGGCGATGCCACAGCAACGGTGCACTTGCAGAAATATTGCCGGGGGGAAACATGTTTTGGTGTAACACACCCACAAAAATATCGCCTACAGGATGCGAACCACGGCAGAAAAATGGCTACATCCCTACAAGATCAAACACCGCAAGAGTTAGTAAAGGACGTGTTGAAAACTGCAACCGGAGGTGGTAGGGCGGGACTCCAGCGGGTGGCTCAAGAGCCTGATCTTTGCAGTGAACTTCCACCCACTCAGACTACGTAAAACTAGACTCGCATAGTCAGAACTATCTCCACACATCATTTTAGCGCTGTGCGTGAAACTACAATAACTACCTCCAAGCTACAGTAGCAACGAATCTGGTCTCACTTCGAAGTTGTCGAAATCTGGTGGTTGAGCAGTGACTTGTGGTGTCAGAAACCAACAAAAAAAGCCATCCTCTAACATCAGCATGATATGCTGCTGATGGGGTTACAGTATTAATGGTGCCCAGCAGCATCAAGGGGAAATGCGCCAGGACAAGGACGAAAGTTAAGGCTGCAAAAGTCCGACTGGGGCAGGTGGGAGGGGAGGGGTGGTGGATGGGTCCAACAAACAGTGTTCATGTCCCTTAAGGTTATAAAGCCAAATCCTGTTCTTTTTTTCTAAACCCAACCACGTGCACTTGCTGTTGAAGGAAAAGACAAAGTTCATTCACGGTGTTTGTGCCGACATAGTGCTTTTATTTTGACAGAGACTGCATGTTTTCTGTGAAAACAGAAGTGTATTTTGAAAGAAGACAATGCATGTAACAGGAAGAACTTGACACGGTGTCCCAGAACGTCAACAACCAACGCACCCAGAGTACCTTGCATGTCATATGTGTACATGCAAAGTCCATGACCAAACATCAATATGTGACGAGGTCAGAGTGACAATGTGTTGTAGCAACCTACACTCTGAAACATCTTCAAATGTTTCATGTTGCGTTTCTTTTGCAGGGATTTAGCCATGTTAATGCCAAGGCTCGCCTTCCCACGTGCAAACATTCCGCCAAAACAAGTTCTCTCCAGACACCATTTTGCAAGAGCTCTGTCTTTACATCATTGCAGTTTTAGTTGTCTTGGTCCAGACCTTTGAATCTGCCCACTTCATTGAGTCGACTGGTTTGTCTGGCATCGTGACATGAAACAGAGGTTTCTCAGTTAAAATCAATAGATCAACCAACCATTGTAGAGGTATTAACAATCAGCCAATCAGCAGCATGGGCGGGACTAATGCCATTGTCAAGCTGCTGTAACGCTGTGTGCCTGAAGCTATGAGGAGTAATACAGGAAAGGTGACCGTTATAGTCAAGACAGACGCTGCTATCAAGGCTGTTCTACATCGACATGTCTTTTTAATATTTCCCCCGACATCTTTGTTTTTACGTTGGTTTGCTCCACTCTTAAAAATCAAGTGAAATCAGTTTGTTGGCATGGCGACACATCAGTTGAGTACTGACTAATGTTTGATTCAGGCAGATACACTGGTCAAGTGACAATTCTGTCTGATATCAGTCAGATCTTGTAGTGACAGTCAAATGATTCAACAAACATAAGATTCAGAGTTAACTTTTATCTCAATGGCCAAATATTCATGTTTAAAAAGGGCACTGACACCACTGGCCTTTAAACATATCACATGTAATTTATCTGTAAATATACAGAACTATGTCTCTAGGCCCAATAAAAAATCCTACATTGTTGTTACCACCCAGGTAAACAGGAATTTATGGATCAGTTTGATTTGAGTTTGTATTAAAAAGATGTATCCAGCCATTTGCCACAGTGACAAAGACAGAGGAGCCATCTTAAATACTGAGCAAGTCAGCCAATTCAAACACTCCACATCATCAGTGATGACCCGCCCACTCTGCCTGTCAGTCACATCAGCAGGAAGAGCACAGCGTATGAATCCATCCATCCTCTATACTCACTTCACTTCTTTTCAGAGAGCTGCAGACAGACAGCAGCAGAGCGACACTCTCACAGTATCACAGGAACATTCACCTGGAGCTGATTTAGAGTTTCTGACCTCCATGTTTTTATCTGAGGGAGAGAAGCCATGTGACCCTGGGAGAAAACCACTAATGAGATACACCAGTGATTAACAAGGTGATTAACATGTGTAAAACAATCCTGTGTCAACAAACTGCATGGATGACAGCATCTCTATAACATTAACAGAATAAACTGCAGTCCAGTACAAAGACGTTTGGAGAAAGACAAAAGAAAGACAGGAAGCCCATCTATCTATAGGGCCAAAGTTGCTGAAACATTTGTCAGACCAGCAGGTTCTCAGCTATTTAGTGCTTTTCATTGGTGGTGGCTGTCAGAAGGAGGAGGTGTTAATCACTCACTGGTCCCACCCTGGTGTTTTTGTCAAGAGCAGAGTTTGAAGTGTGATCTGTAGTTTGCCTGATTATTGACTCAGAGGTTTACTCACTAAAGTCTGTTCCAGTGTTCATCACTTGGCTCAGTGATGGACTTACAGCCTGTCCACATTAATGGTGAATGAATCAATATATTAACATTTAAAATTAAATCAAAAACAAGCTTAAGCTCATCTGCCACACAGTTTCAGATGCTTTTGGTTGCATTTTAAAAACACAAAACAAAGGGACATGATTTGTTCTTTAAATGAGCACAATAACATTCACGTAAAAGTAAATCAATCATTTCAGTCTGTGAAACTAAAGTTAGGCTGCTATTTGTATCTCTCCTCTCAGCAGTATTTAAAGCATTTGAAATGAGCTCCACCTTCACCAGCTGCAACATTAAAGTGAGTAAACAGCCTTGATGGTTGGTCAAAGGGAGGAGAAACGGCCCACCACAGCCTGTGTCTGTCAGTGTAGCTGTTGCATGTGGCTTTGCTTGACATGCAGAGGGTCTTTACAAAGTGCTGTGAGACCAGAGAGATGGAGGGCTTCATTCATTTCAGTAGTTATGCCCTGACATATTTAGTGTGTCAGAATATTCGCATATATTTTTAATATCTTGTTTTTCTGAATATCAGGATGTATATGTGTTAGCTATGCCTTAACAAATTTTCCAGTTGTGATGAACAGATGCACAGTAGTTCACATCTGAACCCCCTCCCCCCCCACCCCACACACACACACACACACACACGTTTCGGCCTCTTTCCCAGTTCAGAAGTGAAGGTTTTGACAGCATTTTGGGTGCAGGAGTCTCATCTACACAGCATGGAGACCCATTTGCAGGCAAGAGCAGAGTAATCTGTTTAACACTGCTGTGGTGCTGTGTAGTGTTTCTGTGTTGTGTAGAGTGCAGTTACAACTGACTGTGCATCATATACGGAGGATAAATCAGTCAGTCAATGTAAAATACAGACTTCTCTTATCCTGTGTGCGCCATATAAAACACAGACGTGGGGGGAGGGGTTCTCTGTGAATAGGATTGAGGGTAATTAAGTTTCAGATGTGTTTAGAAAGCAAAACAACATGTAAAATACAAACTGTACCAACTTGTCTGGGACAAAAAGAGAGAGCCCTCTTTCTCTCACACATATGTTTACCTGTGAGTTTTCACATCTCTGTGGTTTTGGCCACATTTTCTCTCACCTTTCCCCTGCAACTGTCAATCAAACCTGCAGGCTACATCCTACGCTGTAGCCAATATTATATCAAACATTCTTTGGACGTTCAAATTTAAACAAATATGAAACATTTCAATCTAACTCCAGGATGACTTTAGCTTACTGTAGCTTAGCACAACCATAAGAAGCAAAGGAAAGTACAGCCTCATGCCGCGAATGAAGCCACAGATTTTCTTTTCTATTTCTATTTAAGGCAGGCTGTGGAATTTACTTGGAAAAATTCAGTTACGTTTACGGAAACACACTGTGTGTTTCCTGGAGGTTCCCATTTTTTACAAATACCTTTAAACCTTCATTGTTTATAGCTGTGTTTGCTAGCTAAGAGACGTCTTCCTCCTGCATTGCTACATTTCTCTGCATGTAACCTTCACCAACTGTTGACCAACAGAATGGCATAAATGTGGCAGAAAATGTGTATTGTGTCGTCATGTGCATGTACGACCTTGTGCGTGTGCTGCTAAAACATGACAGTGATCACAATCAAAATATTGCCTCACATTGCAACCTTTAAATACAGTGTGTCAATTAGACAGATGTTGCTGTTGAAAGACTTCCAGTGCTTGTTTTCACAGTACGTACACACAAAACACACCCACATGCACAATACTGGCTATTACGGAAACAGTCATGTGGTGAGAATAAAGACACTGCTTTGAAACCTTAACAACAACAACGTGTAGACGTCCCATCGAATGAAAACAGATCACATGTTTGCTAACTGTAAGGAGGGGGGAGATCATTTTCCACAGCTCAGCCAATCACAGCAATGTCTACTTTGTAAACCTTGATCACCTCTTGACTACATCTCCATTTGGGTGGGAAGACATCAGCAGTGCAAGACCAAGGTGCTGTACCACAATGATCGGAGGACTGGCTGCTTTGATTCTTCTTAGTACAGGGTGTAAGTGCAATTCTTACCCAGAGAGAGAAAGACGATGTCAATGGCAAATACTTTACCTTTTGACTTTGTCCTCTCATGTTGTAATTCTGCTACTGTTTGTCTCTTTTCTTCAGCTCTGCTTCAAACTGCAGAGGTTCCTCATCAGATCTCTCTGACTGTGGTTGAACTTGGAGGGAATGTTACTTTGCAGTGTCCAGTTTCTGAGAAGGACGGCAAATTCTTTTACTGGTACAAACAGTCTCTTGGATATATGGCCCAAACAGTTGCAACTGCAGTTCAGGGTCAGTTAACAGTAAGTGAACAGTTTGACAACCCACGGTTCAAAGCAACAAAAGCAGTTGCTCAGTATCTTCTTACCATCACAAATGTCAGCAAAGAGGACGAAGCAACATACTTCTGTCACTATAGAGCGTCCTATTTATGGAGTTTCAGCGATGGCATCTTCTTGGCTGTGAACGGTAAATATCTTTTACTTTCAGTGTTTGTGCCAAGTTTTTATGTCGTACAAACAGTTTAGATCATTAAGTACTTCTGATATTTCTTTTACTGACTCATGCAGATAGTAATCAACACAAATCTTGCTATGTGAAACAAAGTCCAAAGACTGAGTCGGTCCAGCCAGGCGACAGAGTGAATCTCCAGTGTTCACTTCTTTCCATGAACAAAACCAACAAAGATGAGTGTCCAGGTGAAGACAGAGTGTACTGGCTCAGATCTGGATCAGGAGAATCTCATCCAAGCATCATTTACACTGACAGAGACAAACAACAGGAGAGAAGTTGTTTCTACAGTCTGTCCAAAACTATACAGAACTCCTCTGATACTGGGACTTACTACTGTGCTGTGGTCACATGTGGAAAGATCCTGTTTGGTGAAGGAACTAAAGTGGAAACAAGTACGTGTTTACAGTTGTATTTAAGTCAAATGTGCATCTTGTAAGAATTCATTTAGCCTGGTTAAATTATGTTAATGTATAATGTATGTAACATATAATGATTATGAGTCTGTTAGTTTCTTTTCTTACTGTATCACATTACATTTACAGAGCAGATACTTCTGACTAAATAGTAAATTGAACATTGACTTACCAGTTGTGCCTGCTGACAAATGCCACTGTGCCACTGACTCCCAAAAGTCACTGATTAAATAATGCTCAATGCTTTGATTCAGGATCAGAACTTGAACAAGTTGTCCTTGCTCTTGGAGTCCTGTTGGTCTGCTGTGTGACTGTGATTGTCGTCCTTATCTTCTACGGAAATCGAAGGAAAGTTTGCGGACACTGCAAAGGTAGGGTCACCATTTTTTACTTTCAGGTCAGTGAAAACGTTTTGAGGAGCAGCCAGGGGGTATAGTGGGCCGAAACAATCCCGATACGTCATCTGTCTGTTGGGGTTTATGTAAAGGGACATGATAAGTGCTGCCAGGCACTGCAAGTATGCAGTATTCTTCAGTGTTGCTTTATCTTGTGTGGGCTACAGGTAGCCTTCTGCAGATGTCAGAACACTTGTAATTTGTTCACTACTTAAGTTTCATGCTATTAACTGATCAAACAAGTTATCAAATAACTAGACTTACAGCATCACAGTTGTATGCCCCTAAAAACCAGTCAAGTTGCAGTTACAGTTTACATCCATGCCTGTGAAAATATGAATGCCTCGCACACATCTTCCCCATGGCGGCAAAGACAATACAATCAGCACAGTTTCAAGGTGGACACCCAAGATTAGTTTCACCAATTCAGTATCTGACCAAATGTTTCCCCTTCTGTTGCTGAGTTATGATGTTGAACGATGACCATGTTTTTCCAGGACATCATGATGTAACACTGAAGTTGACCTTTGACCTCTAAAATCTTATCAGTTCATTGCTGAGTCCAAGTAAACATTCACGCCAAATCCGAGAAATTCCCTCGAAGTTGTCGGGACGTATCATGTTCAAAAATAATACAGACAAGGTCACAATGGCCTTGACCTTTGGTCGCTAAAATCCAATCAGTTCATCATTGAGTCCAAATGGACGTTTGTGCAAAATTCCCTCAAGGCGTTCATGAGAATGGGATGGACGGGCGGACTGACCATCTTAGAACATAATGCCTCCAGCCACGGCTGACAGCGGTGCGGAGGCATAAAAAAGAAAAAAACACTGCTTCATTAGCAGGAAAGTAGCGGTGCTCTGAAGGCTAACTCGTTAGTAATCCATGCTCCTACCCTGCCAGCCTGCACTGATATTAGAGGAGCGTTAACAAGTGCAGCAACTCCTCTGATGGACTTAAGTTTTATTTTGGGCATCATATGCCATCAAACGGGGGGAATGTGACATGGAAATATGTCAAAATGCAAAACTGTCATGCACAAAGCAGTGATAATGTAATGTTAGCTAGCTAGCGACTAGTGATTTCTTTTGTCATGCTTGTTATAAAGAAAAGGGCCATAATTCATTAAAACAATATTAAATTAAGATAATGTGAAGGCTATCGTATTTTTGGGTCTTCATTAACAAAGCAAAAACAACAATTGCGGGCTTCTTTTGTTGCTCTTGCAGCCATCTTGATGATTATTTTTCTTCACACCAAGTTTGGAGTGAGTCTCTGAAAAACCTCCATTTGGAGGTCCATGTAGCTCCAACACTTCGCCCTACCCCTCTATCCCAGCAAGAATCAGGACATTGAACAAAAAACCAAGGAAGTCTTGCTGTTTGTAAAAAAAATGCAGACAACCAAGGGAAAAAAACTGAGGCACTCCGTCTTCAGGTAAAAATATATATAAAGTAACTTTTATTAGACCAAAGGCAACAAGACAGACCTACGCGTATCAACCAAAGTCTTCTTCAGGGTCTCAGGACAATCCCCAAGATGTGAATGCACAAAACAGAGGGGTAAGGGGTAAACTGGGATTGGGCCTAATACTCTGTATGGAGAGGTATTCTATGTAAAAGAAACCAACCAATTGGAACAGTCAGTTCAGTCTCTTTTCCTGGTTAGACGCTGGTTTGATTTTTCTTGTCATAGTGTTATTATAAACCTGACGTGACTACACTGTATGTGATGTTTTTGAATTTAAAACAATATTTTGCAAACTGGCTGGTAACTTTAATTGTCCCTCTGAGTTATGTCCCACCATAATATCCTGTGGCAGCAGGAAATATTGAACATTTAATTTCAGAGCCATTTTCCAGATGCTCTCAAGCGAAGTGCTTCAGCCGACTGCTGAGAGCTCTGGTGGAGTTAATCAGTGTTTATCACTATAACACTGAAGCTGTGTTAAGCACAGTACATGAGTCAATGTGTTTAACTGGAAAGACTTAAACTGAAAATGTGATTGAAGACAAAAATCACACTGAACAATTTTTTTTCCTTCTTTTTTTGTTTAACAGAGGCGATGGGTGCTTCCCATCATCTTGGACATGACAGATTAACTGTGGATCAGTCTAATCATCTGGTAAATATGTGACAGTGTGTTGTCCTGTGTGGGCATGTGATATTTTGCTGCTCTTATCTTACTATATCATGACGAAAACTCTGTCTGTGGGTGTGTCTGTGTCTCTGTTCCATGTTTTTCTCCTCACTGACTTGGTCAGTCCATGTGAAATTTGGCACAGTGGTAGAGGGTCATGGGAGGATGCGAATGAAGCAATGTTACATCAGTTGGCCAAAGGGGGGCGCTATAGCAACCTACTGAAATTGCAAACTTTGAATAGACATATCTCATGCCCCGTATGTCGTAGAGACATGAAACTTTGCACAGAGATGCCTCTCCTCATGACGAACAAATCTGCCTGAAGAACCCACAACTTCCGGTGATATGGATTTTCCGCCATTTTGAATTTTTTGAAAAACACTTAAAATCGATCTCTTCCTAGGAAGTTTGAGCGATCTGCACGAAACTGGGTGAACATAATCTAGGGACCAATATCTAAAGTTCCCTCTTGACAGAAGTTGGAAAACTTACTAAAACTGAGCTTCTATAAGGCAATGAATATTGCGGAGGGCGTGGCTCATCACATAAAGGTGTATAACATCTCAAGGGTTTCACCGATCACCACGCAACTTTGTAGGCATATGACCACACATAATCTGAGGGGACCCCTCCATTATTGACCCCATCAAACAAAATAGGGGCGCTGGAGAGCTAATTTCTTATCTAGGCCTAACCGCCATATCAATTTTTACTAAACTTTCTGGAGAAATTGAACTCTAATTGGTAACTGGGAGCACCACCAAGACAGGCATGTAATAGTGGTGACTGTGAAATTATATTAATTAAAGAAAGTATGTTAACCTCACTTGTTTATATGTTACAGCTCTAATCTCTGAAATATTTGTCATGAACACACAAATATATTATTCCATTTTATGCAGGATGGTGAAGAAGAGGCCATGAACTATGCAGCACTGGAGTTTTCTACAAGGAAAGTGAAAAGAGGAAAGAGGAAGATCAAAAACACACCAGAGTGTGTGTACTCTTTTGTAAAAGCAGATGACCACAACCAGCAACACCCCTCTCTGTAGACAAATCCGATGGCCGCTTTGTGTGTTCTGTGCTGCTATTACTGCAGTGGCAAACTGTAGTGACTCAGTGTCTGCTGCTGCCTGCTAACAGCCACCATGTTAGCTGGTGACTTTCAGCAGAATGTGTCTGTGGTTGCACGAAGTAACTTGCGTAAATGATTGGCATAGATAATGAACACATTTGAGTACGTACTGAAAACTGATTAAAGTAAGATTCTAATTATGAGTACACCTACATGTTGTCAACAGCTGTTACTATGAGCAACCACGACGTATTTGGATGAGACACCAGTTAGCACAGTCACTTCTTACACCAAAACATCGGACACCATTGTACAGATCTGTTTGTGATGTCAACAGAATGATATTACCTTTGTGGTCGTTCCCCAACTTAGAGTGACTAATGATGTTTTTCACACTAACGTCACAGTCAGCTGACTGCATTAATTTATTATGTGGGACCACCGCAGCTCAGAGACAGTGTCTTAGCCCATTTATGTTAGCTCAGTAAGCAGAGTTTTTCCCAAGGTTTTCCACTGGTGTTGGAGCACCTGAGAGCTGCACACATTCTTCCCAAAGTCCTACATCAATTTGAAAAGTAATGTTAGGTTGAAAATTGTTCCCTTATTCGCACAGCTTGCATTCAAAGGCACTTGTATTGTAGGGAGATGCCACTACAATCATGCCAACTTGTTAACTTCCCCACATTTATGTATAGATAGAGCAGGGCCTGTGCAAAGGTCCCCAAGCCTATATACTGATCTTCAGCTCAGTTCACACATAGCTTTTTATTCCCAACTGCTATTTAGTAATGATGGGAAGCAGTTGTGTGTCAGCAGGTTTTGTGGGACATCATCAGATTTTCAGTTGCTTTGTTAATGTGTTGCCACAGTTCACATATGTGCCTGTATTTTATTAAGAGACCATCATGACATGTCTGTTGTTTTGTTGACACAAGAATATGGCATAAGATAATTATATCGTCTTCTCATATGGAGTGACTGCATCTTCATTCATCACAAATACGACAGTATACCTGTAAAGTTGTTAAGTTTAGAAACGTGATAAATTCTGCTTGTGTCTTTTGGATTGATTTCAGTGATTCTTGATGGCCAACACAGATTGATGTTCGAAAGCAGTGTATTTTATATACTGACATAGTTTAACAGAGTTACAAATCAGGTTCAAGAGTAGTTACACAAGCACAACAACAAAACTAAACAAAAACAAAACCAGATCTGATCCACCTAATATATCTGTGCCAACACTGATCCATTGGAAAATTCCATATTTACAGTTACTCCCACTTTGAGAGAAAAAAAACCTTATTTGAGAAATGTCCGTGTTAACTGACACCTACAGTGGTTTCTTTCTTTAGGGCCAGTGTCCACATGGCCACATTCACTCCCAGCATTTTTTTTAGAAATGATGTGCTGCCAGATGCGCAGCTTTTTCTGAAGGTGGGGTCTCAGAAAATGGGCTTCACATAGACACCCACATAGGCATCTGGCAGACCCTCACGGACATGGTTGAATGGTGACATTTACCTTATCAACGTGGACCAAAGCGGGCCCTTGCAGACACCTGCATGCACATCATTACCAAATAGCCACATATAACAAACCCTTCAGCTCATAACAGACCAACATGAATTAGATCACACAGTACCAGCTGATGGCAAACAGACCTGTGACCTCACTAATCCAACCCAAAAGCCTTGACAGCAGCATAGATCCTCTGTCTCTCTGCTGCTCTTGAATCCTTTATTGCACCACTGCCAGTTTTCATCACGGTGAAGACGACAGCAGAATAAACCTGTGTGTCCTCATCTCTCTGAGGAAATACATGACAAAGTTAAAAAAAAAGACCCATAACTGTTTCAATAAGGTTGATCCTACTGAACTGTTTCATTCTTTACCTGCTGACTTTTCTGACCATGAAGGTTTCTCTGCACGGCAACAGCAACTGAAATTATTAAACAGAAAACATAAAGATAATAATAAATACAAATTCAGTAGTTTTTATACAGTATTGGATAGAGAGCTAACTAATAACTTCTATTACCGTTGTCACAATCAGACATGTTTTTCTTGATGGTGTAAACGAGGACAGCTATGACAGTCAGACTTATAGCCAAGACAGCACACAGCAGAAAAATAAGTGCATCTGCATTCTGTGAGCACGTACTGGTTCCTGAAACATCAAAAGGAAATATAATGTGTTAAATTCAAGGGTGTTTAATGTCACCAAAGAAAACAAAACAATTTTGCCACTTAAATGATAAAAAAAGGCTCATTTGACAGTCTGGCACTCAAAGAAGCAAATTTCTTAATGAACAAAACAATGACACAGTTACCTTCAATCTCCACTTTAGTTCCATCTCCAAATAATATCTGTCCACATGTGGCCACAGCACAGTAGTAAGTCCCAGCATCAGAGGAGCTGACGTTCTTAGAGAAGCGATAAACACAACTCTTCTGAGTGTCAGAGTTCCTGTCACATTCATCACGTCTATTTCCATCAGTGTAGATGATGTTTGGATGAGATTTATCTGATCCGGCTCTGAACCAGAACACACTGTGATCTCCTGGACACATTTTATTCTCAGAGTCAGAGAGGACTGAACACTGGAGAGTCATCAAGGCTTCTGGACGGACTGGATCAGATACTGTCGGCCACTGAACAACAGCATAGTTTGATGTCCTCTGAGTGTTTCCTGTGTGATACAGAACTGTGTTAAAGGTTTGGCATCTCCACACAAGCTTTGACCTTTTAATAGGATTTAAGAATAGATAAAAGTTCAAATGTAATGTAAGCATAACACACAAAAGTTTAACAGGACACTCTACAGAAATTGTTAAGAAATATTAACACAGTGCAGCTTTAAGTGGTTAAAGTTACTCCAAACATTGCCATAAACGGATCACATAATTACCTTTTAATGACAAATAGGTGCCGGTCCAAGTAATCTCAATCCAGTCCACGAATGCACAGTGATACATTCCCTCATCTTCTTGAATCGTCCTTAAAATGGTCAGACTGCTAATATTCTTATAAACCTTCACATCCAATCTCACGGCAGAAAACTCTGGTCCATACACAGGGTTTACATGTTTACGCAGTCTCACAATTAATTTCAGAGTCTCCCCGGCACTCTGCTTGTACCAGTGGAGTCTGTCATTAAACTCATCAGGCAAAACACAAGTTAAAGTCACAGGTTCACCAAGTTGAACTGTGGTCACTGGAACCAGCGCATCTGGATTAAATGAAAATACAACACATGAAACACTAAATGACAATTAGTATATGATGCAGAAAGGTAATAACATGAGCAACCATACATCTAGTTTGCATGCAGATACTCAAATGAGAAAATATGTAGTTAAGATTACACAGCACACTCACATCCTTGATGAAGAACAAGCAGTGTAACCCATAACAGGATCATCTTGACAGTGTCTGTGATTTGGAAACTTGCTGGTATTTCAATGGGTTAAGGAGGTGATGTCACATGACCACAATACTGTATGTCACACTGTCAAATGCATCTGATTGGTTATCACAGAACTTAGACTCAATGTGCATTTCCTGCCACACTGGTCTTGAAGTACCTTTTATTTTGATGGGCAAAGTCCATGTAGTCATGTCACTCTGAAACTTTTTTTTAGCACACTTGCCTTTGTGTGAACTTTTTGTTTCAGGGGAGATTTTGTGTTGATGAAATCTATTTCTGTGTGAAGAATTCTTTTGTTTGTATGTGGTAATAACAGTTGATATGGTGTCTGTAGCTGCTTGCTGTTGAGGAGATATAACTTCTTCTGTGTTAAAGAGAGAAAACTAGAATTAAGGCAGTTTCAAACCAAATGTGCAAGAGCATATAGCTTGTGTGAGGCACAGGGGAGGAAAATCACGGCACAGAAAGGCACAAAGGAGCAAGACACACACAGGTAATAGTTGTTAAGCCTCTTTTTGTATCATTGTTTTGTCTTTTCATTTTAATTTAATTTCATTTATTTCTTTATACAGGAACGGAATTAAAAGCAACATTGTGTGTTACAGTTAAAACTGTCCTGACTCAGTTGGTTTTCAGCAGGTTCCTGTTATGCAACCAAAAAACATTACAATACAAAATGAAAACAGAAACAATCAACTGAGGCAAAACAACAAAACGTAAACAGCTACATAAACACTGCAAAGTAGTGGACTGAAGTGGATCAAGTAAAATGGGATATGGTGGTTGCAGGTATGTTTACCATCAGATAGTGTTTCTATGCATGTTTGAAATGTGTAATAGAGGTTAATGCTCTGATGTAGTACAGGATCTTGTTCCAGATCTTAATGTAATTGTGACCATAATTGTTTTTGTAAGGTGGTACAGGAATAAGTGCTTGCGAATCTGATCTAGTGATGTGTCACTGTCTTGTGTTGTGACTTAGAGCAGTAAGTGTAGGATTGGAGTTGTTGTTTAGGATCTGATAATAGAATTTCATGACTAGATTATTTGTGTAGTTTTGAAAAGTCATGTATTGCATGTAGGTATGTGTCTGAAACAGGCGGGGGGAAGATATGGTCTGATCTTGCTATAGACGTACAGTGGTTGAACTTCTTTGTTAGGTTCCGAATGTGGTGTCGATAAGTGAGATGTGCGTCAAGGAATACTCCAAGATATTTGTAGGTTTCTGTGATGGTTAGTGTTTGATTTGCAAAATGAATAAGGTCACACATAGATGTTTTTTAGGGGAATGAAAATACATACATTCTGTTTTCTTGACAATGATAGTTAAATTATCATGTTTCAGCCAGTCAAGTCAGTGGTTAAGAGCAGATGATGTTTTGAATTTAAGATGTCAGGGTTTGGGTCAGAGTGAAAAATGACAATGTCATCGACATATGGAAAACAATTAGAATATTTACACATGTTGGGAGGAGAAATATAGAGGAGAAAAAGTAGAGGGCCCATAATGCTGCCTTGTGGAACTCCCATATTACAAGTTAGAGGGGGAGATGTTACCTGATTGATTTTAAATACTTGAGACCTGTAATCAACTTTGTTGTCATAATGCGTCTTTTTGTGGTTTTATGTCTCTTTGTAGTTGTTTGTGTCTCTCAGAGGTAATTTTGTATTTCTTTTTTTGTCATTTTGTGTCTTTTTGTGGTCATTATGAAACTCTCTTGAGTAAGGTTGTGTTAATGTGAGTGACATTTTGCAGGTGAGGGCCAGGGATCCACCCTTACACTTTTGGCCCCTGGGCCTGTACCCGATAAGCCTGTTCAGTAATTCCTGCATGGTGAGACAGTGTGCAGAGTGAAGAACAGCACACAGTTCTTCTAAGAAGCAAACTATAATGCTTCAGATTACACCAAAATCTAACCTGGCACCCCCTCCTCTCTGATTTTCTGAGTTTCTGCTGGTCTTAGAAAGAACACAATAAAGTTATATAATAATAGAAATTTAGAAATGTAAAACATTTTCACCATCATGATGATGGTGTTTACATGCACAAACACAAAAACAGGATACTTAAAAAACCCAATCAAAACCGGGATACTAAAGACCTTGTAAACACAGTCACTGTCACTGTCAGGAACCCACAATAGTCAGAGAAATTGTTTAAGTAACATTACAGAAAAGCATATCACCAGCATTACTGTAGCATACCCAAACTCAATCCTCTGACACTTCTGAATGAACTGCATCATTCATACTAGTACTGTGTATTTTTCCAATACTGCAGCAGTCTGCTCTGCACACAAAAATAAAAAGGTCCGCTGTGTTGGCAATAACATAACGTTAAACTCGGAACAGGTTGGTGTTTAAAGAGTTGATATATGATGTACTTCTGATTAATTACCTTTTAAATTAAACCGTAGACCGCAAAATACTTCAAAAAGCCAGCTACCTCGCTAGCCTGCTAGCTACTTAACATGCAAGTCAATGGAGCCGCGTTAGCTACTGTTAGCATGACCTCGGCTCAATTAGAGATCGATACACCCACATTTTAAGTAGGTGACAATTCAAATAGCTGGCTCACATCAGATGGTGAGTGGCCTTCGTATGGTCTTATGGCTACACATTAGACAACGGTATACTTACATTTTGATGCGAAAGCTGTGCTACCAACTGCTCCTTTTGTGAAGTACTCCACCGTGGAGACAGAGCACAGCGGGCCGTAATCTGAAAGCCACAAAGAGGAAATGTTTCAGATCCGGGGGCGGAGTCGTGAGATTTGGAAATCCGTATCCAGTCAGATTGGGATCAAAGTGATCCACCCTGCCAGTGTTTTGAAATACCCAGATAAAGTCAGCAGGATCACCTTGATCCCTGACTGAGAAAAGGAGGATTTCATTATCCGGATTATTCTGATGCGGATTACAAGTTTTGAAATACTGGGCCCAGGGGACAATGAATGTCTGTACAAACTTTTGTCCCGATGTATCCAACATATGTCATGATATTTCAATCTGCATGCTGATTAGCTTGTTACTGTGTTTGGTGGCATCATTGTCTTTGCCCCGATTTGATTAACTGGAGGTGGACCAATGAAAGAGCAGTGCGCAGTAAGCTGGCAGTGTTAGCGTTAGAAGAAACATCACTGAGATTCAGACATACATGTCTGAGCCTCAGTCACACCCAGACTTAGATGAGGAGTCTGTTTTGCACCAAAATTAACAAATATCAGAATGCTAAGTGTAGTTAGCATCTTTTATTCATGTTGTTGGTTAGCTTGTACACAGCATTAATAGTTGTGAGACAAAATAATATCTGCTTCAATGTTGCCTGATATCAGACAGAAATGTCAACACATTATATTCTGTTTCCAGAATCAGTCAACTTGAACTCAGAGGAGTGGGCAGATTCCAAGGTCTTGGACCCAGGCAAGCTACGACGGGGTTTTCTGTTGATAGTGGGAGGAAGCTCCAGAGCCTGTTTACATCCAAAAACTGCACACTCTACCATGTTTGCTGTCAAAACTTTTGCTATGCTAATGCCAACTATGCTCTCTGGACTGACAAGTTTTCTCTGCACTGGAGGTTTTAAATTACTTTGTCAGTGTTGTGTCAAAGTCTCTTCCTCCATCAGTATGTCCTTCCCACATTGGACGGCTATTGACTTTAGTATTAGTGATGTACCTAATACAACTTGCCTGATGTATGTTTGAATCTCAGATTTTAGGAAAGTGGGCAGAAATAACCCCGCTGACTAGAGGAATGTGAAAACACCTCTCTAGTGATAATCTTTGCACAGATATGAGTCAGTAAAAACACGATGGCTAATGAAATATGACAAAGTGCTTCTACAGTGGCCCAGAAGAGAAGAAGAGTTTGGGGAAACACACACACACACACACACACACACACACACACACACACACACACACACAAAGTAAAGAGGAGTTCATGTAGATGTGGATGTTTATTTATTAAAAAATGACACAAGGCATGTTCACATTTTGAACTGCAGCGATGCAAAGCTGAGGAACTCGGAAGAAGTTTATCACCTTATATGGTATCACAGAGAAAAGAGACAGAGTTGACTCTTCTCTCGACTCTTTCAAGATGAATCTTTCAAAAAGTCACATTAGGCAGATGCATCACCACCTCTTTAAAAAATGTAACAATAAACTGCATAAAAACTGAAACAAAATTATTAGATATGGGATTCACAGTGATACAGGCTATCAACAAAAGCTTAGCTATTAAAGGTGGTTATTTTTGCATCATAATAAGTCAAAAACATGAAATATTTGCAAATAATTTGGACAGAATATACGTATAATGCATAATATGATGCATAGTTTATCAAAAATATATTATACTATACTACGACTTGAAGTCATGATATATTACATTATACTATGTAATACATCATGTCTTCAGTGAAATGCAGAAACCAGTGCTGCTAAAGCAAAAAAATTACATTAGCCTCATTTAGCAAATTCATGGTTTAGATTAATCATATATCATAAAAGCCCTGACATCAGTGTAGATGGTCTCTTCTTGTCTTTGATTTCTTCTCCCTCCTCTGCCAGCTTTCCTCCTGGTAAAGTTTGGTGTACAATAAGCCAAAGACTCCTCATTTCCCTGAGGAAACAAAGTGCAAAATTGAAAATGAGAGCAGATTTTAATATGTATACATGTCAATAAATAAACATTACTGACAACATTTCCGGCTACACCTTTAAAATCCTCACCGACTGACTTTGCTGATCACAACTGGCTGTCGCAGCATTTGTTTGCAGAGTGGCAGCAGCTGTATTATTTAAAAAAAAAAAGATAAATAAGAGATCGTAAAAAAAGAACGGATTTCGGATTTCATTGAAGATGAATGACACTGTGGGTTGATTTAAACACAGCAGAAATGTGAATTGAATCATATAAACTTCGGTTTGATAGATAAATGTATGAGTAATGTCTTTCACCGTTGGAACAAGTGCTGGATTTTGTCCTGATGGCATGAACAAGGACGGCTATAACAATCAGACTTAAAGCCAAAGCAGCACACACCAGAAACAGAGCTGTATTGTCATTCTGTGAATCACAGCGGCTGACATCTGAAACATTAAAGAAACAATTAAAGTTAAGAAATCATAGGAAATACTTTGTTGATAGACAATGATAATCTAACTATAAGATAGAAACAGGGTGCACTTACCTTCAACATCCAGTTTTGCTCCATTTCCAAATAATATCTCTCCACATGTGGCCACAGCACAGTAATAAGTCCCGGCATCAGAGGAGCTGACGTTCTTAGAGAAGCTGTAGACACATTTCTGCAGAGAGTGAGCTTCAGGACTCTTCTCACATCCATCACTACTGTTTCCTTGGGCATAAATGAAACTGGGATGAGATTCATCTGATGCGGCTCTGAACCAATAAACTCTGTGTTCTTCTGGACATGTTTTCTTCTCAGAGTCAGAGAGGACTGAACACTGCAGAGTCACTGAGTCTCCTGGACGGACTGGATCAGATGGATCTTGAGTGATGGCAGTGATATCAGGTTCTGGTCCTGGGGATGAAAAATAGTAACATAGCTGTTAATATTTATGCATTTTTCTGTAACTCTGAAAGCATCTGGAGATTCTGTCGCAGTTTTTGTTGTGTCTACCTTTGATTCTCAGAAATGTTCCTCTCAAAAATGTCATTTTGCTTTTATTCACTTTTATACAGTAGTAGACTGCAGTATCTCTTATACGTGTTTCAGTAATATGCAGAACAAAAGTTCCAGGCTCTTGTTTTGCTGTAATGCGACGGGTTTCCACATCAACTCCTAAATCAACGGCAATTGTTCCTCCTAAAATTTCAGGAAAGGTTCCAGAAACAAGTCTGATCCAAAATAAGGATGATAAACTTAATCTGTTGCGGGGGCATGTTAGAGTCACATTTTGTCCCGCACCAACAGTCTTTGTCTCAAAGATGTGATCGTCTGTGCATCCTGAAGATAAAACAAAAACAGAGCAATGATAAACAAGAGACACATTTACAGCATAAAGATGACAAAATATATTTTAAATATATATCCTGAGTAAATGTGACTTTAATACTTACGTCCAATATTGAGCACGAGCAGAATATAAAATATGATCAGCATTTTCTGTTCTTCCTCCTGAGAGACTGCAGTTAAATTAGATTGTATCAGAGGATGATGCGCTTTAATGTAGTCATCAAGTGGGAGGGAACATTTCAGAGCAATCTGATTGGCCTCTCGCTATGTTAGCGCTTTACTGTACTACCACAGTGGAAAATTTTCACCCAAAACTTTCCAACATAACATCTGAAACAAAACCAGCACCACGCTTTTGTCATCTCATGTTTGGTTCTCAGGGTGGGCTACTTACAGTGGGATGTCTACAGTAAACACAACACATGTTTACAACCTTTCCACTGTGAAGAAAATCAGCAATAACAAAGGTAAATTCCTCATGGCCCAAATGTCATTTAAAACTGAAGTGAAATCTTTCATTTCCCACACTCAACACATCTGTAGTTCAGGAATTTTTGGATTACCAACTGCAGATTGGTTCAAATTAAACCAACAACCTCCAGACTGAATGATACTATGCAGAAATGTATACATTGTGAAAGGTAGGTATCTAAAGCACTCAGTTGAGGTTTGGGAATGTTGTGGTCACAGAAAAAGGCAAAAATGTAATTTCTGTAATCGGACATGTGAGTTTCACCTGTTTTCATCATGCTACATGGACGGCACTCTAACATAAACTTAATTCCCTGAAGTGGTTGCAGTCCATGGGGGTTCAAACTGCTGTTTCTGGTAATTAACCGAATCCAATGTATGTTTACAATACAATACATTACTGTAAATGAAACAGCGCTGAGCAAACGCTGCCTCAATTTGTTACTTTTTAGCACCTAAAAAATGTACCACCTAAAAAAATCAGTATCAGTTTCACACTATGCTTTATTTAAAATATTTTCACAGCTTTGCCTTTGCCTTTCTGATGAGGAGCTGAAGATTATCTCAAAGCCACCAGACTCCACTGAGAACTACAATCACCAGCATGCAGCTCTATGCCTCGGCAAGCTAGTCAAGTTTACCTTTACAGTTTACATCCATGTCTGTGAATACATGGATGCTTCACACACTGAAGACCTATACAATCAGCACAGGCACCCAAGGTGAGTGTCACCAAATAAGTATCTGACCAAATATTTCCCCTTCTGTTTCCGAAATACGCCATGGAATAATGTCTTAAAAAAGTGTTTTATGCAGAACATTATGATGTCGCAGCAAATTTGACCTTCGACCTTTTGGATATCAAACGTCATCACTTTATCCTGTTGACATTTGTGTGAAGTGTTGTCATCACTGGTGTAAAAATTCCAAAGTTATGTTTTGTAAGGTCACACTGACCTTGACCTTTGACTAACAAATTTTAATCAGTTTATTCTTCAGTCCGAGTGGACGTTTGTTTCAAATTTTAAGAAATTCCCTCAACGTGTTTGAGATATCGCATTCACAAAAATGAGACAGATTTAAGATCACACTGACTGACCTTTGACTACTGAAATTCAGTTTGGTAATTGTTGAGTTCAAATGAACATTTGTGCCAAATTTGAGGAAATTCCCTGAAGGTGTTCTTGAGATATCACATTCACAAAAATGAGACGGACAAGGTCACAATGACCTTGACCACCAAAATCTAATCAGTTCATTGTTGATTCCAAGTGGACATTTCTGCCAAATTGAAGAAATTTCCTTGAGGCGTTCTTGAGATATCATGTTCACAAAGATGGGATGTATGCACGTATGGACAACCTGAAAAAAGAACGCTTCCTGCCATGGCTGTCACTGAGCTGAGACATAAAAGAACGTATCACTGTCTCTTAAATATCAATAAACATAAAATAGTGAAGTCTTAAAACTTGATTTTTGGTCCTGTGTCAAGAGATTTTTGATTGATCTGATGCATTTGTATGAACAGACTCAATAAACAGAGATTGTCACACTGAATCAAAGAGGCAGTCAGAGGAGACATTTGAAATAACCCACAACAAATTAAAATGCTCCATATCATCAGTAACGACGTTGCCCACTCTGTCTATCTGTCATCTGCAGTGAAACACATCAGCAGGAAGCGAGCAGCAGCCAGAGAAGGGGAGGATATTTACACAATCCACTATGCTGACACTATGTGTAATTTAGAGTTTCAGATTCAAGTGACAGAAATGCTTTACGGATGGAGGAGAATGTCATAACTCCATGAATTAATAACTTTAGACCTTGTTGTTGTGAAGCAACATGTTAATCACTCTAGCCCCGTTTCCACCAAACACTTTCTGTATGGTACCAAAAGTAACCCTTCAGACATGGTACACAGACCCTAGCGTTTACACCACAAACAGTACTCTTTCATGTGGGCGGGGTTGTTGTCACTCACTTCTCCGTCCAGCACTCATTGTATTTCCGCCTTTATCAGTCTGCACCTCGTTTATCGTCCACAGAATGAGGCTGCACGCTGACATTTTCTGAACAAAATAAAACAGGCTGCAGTGAGAGTCTCTCTCCATGGGATATTTAAAAACAGCAAGTGTGTGCATTTAGTCCTTCTCAGGCAAACTCAGGGATTTAGTGCTGAAGTAGCTTTAAAAATTTTAATTTTTTTTGATTCGCAATAGCTAAAATAACCAAAACTGACATGATGCAGTGGGGTGCCCATCACTTATGGGGTGAGGGACACCTCACAATTTAACGCAACCCAGCACCACGATACCACAAACTCATCAAAAGATCAAGAACTGCAGAGGAGTTCCTTGGTACTTTTTTGTGTCAGTCTCTATTTGCAAAATACGGTGCAGTGAAATATGCGGAGCCTGAACACGGGGAAAGAAACAAGTTTAAAAAAAAACAGAATGAATAAATCTATATGCTGCTCTGTATTTCCTTGTAAATGTGTGTGCACAGACACATTAACAATCACCAGTGACAAACGTTGTGTGGAAAGTTTAGCATGGTTGTGGTTGTGCTGCCGAAATGAGGTGTGATTTCAAGGCCCCTTTTCTTCCTGTCATTCTCACCAGTTTAGTCTTATGAAGGCGGGTTGTGAAGCATGTGCAACAGTAACATGAGTGCAAAGTTTCATGGTGTATTAGGGTTATATAAACCTACACCTGCTCAGTAACAGTATTTTAGTCATGCATTGCCAGTGTGTGTTTTCAGTGCATTTGTCTTGAGTTTTTTTCTTTGGTGGCTGCTGTTGTTGTTGAGAGACAGGGGAAGCTACACACTGACTAGTCTATCACAGATCTTTGTAAAGGTACAGCGAATCTATGTTTTAATGCTGCAAAATTGTGATTTCTCACTCTACATCCCTCATTCATGTCACAAAAGCCCCCAGATACATAATGCGTCATCGAAGAATGACTTTCATAATGTCTTTGGGCTTTACATGTTCATCAGAGTGAAACATGCAGCTGAAAGAACACATGAAGAGGTGACTGATCTTTGGTAAATATGTTCTCAGAGGTGCATGATGAGGGAAATCTTCTTAACACATTATCATCATGTGTGATGATCTTGTACTCTGTTAGGATTAAAGTAAAGGTGCATTTAAGGGATTTTAAATATACTGGTTAAACTAAAATTAGCTCTCTGAAGCCTCTTGTAATGCTTCCGCTCTCGCTACACTAACCTCAATACATATCCTGTTGAAGCCTGTAGGCAGGACTCTTCTGAGTTAACAGCTTCAGTGGTTGGTCAAAGGCGAAGAAATGGCCCGCCACAGCTTTTGTCTGTCAGTGCAGCTGTTGCATGTGGCTTTGCTTGTTGTTTTCAATTTAAACTGCCTTTACAAAGTGCTGTGAGAATAAAAAGACAGTAGTTATCCCCACATTTGCAAACATTCTGTGACAAAAAAGTAATCACAACATAAAATTTCAGTGTCTGCTGTAAGTAATGCGTTACTGCCCAACACTGTAAAAGCCCTACATCATGTCCTGTAGAATTACCCAATATTGACTAACAAAAGGTCCTTTGCCTGAGGTACGAACTTTGAATCCACTCATTCCACCGAGTGGAGCGATTACATAGATGGCATGTCTCAGTATTGTCCAACAGAGTAGTTTGTTTTTACTTCATTGCAGTCCACTCTTAAAATCTCAACAAAACGAGGCGACAAACTATGGGGCTAAAAAAATTAAGCCACCATGGTAGTGCCAAAAACTGCAGTTTTTTGAACGGCCACTTGAAGCTGGCTACAAAAGCGGGTAAGTAAGTCGCCCATGGTAAAATGCCCAACTTTACAGCAGAAATAATCATGTTTACAGTCTGGTACAAAAATGTTTTGGTCTTTATAGATAATTTCCTCCTTCATGACAACAGTACTGTATTTGGACCACAGCCAACAATACTGAACTTGAGGCTCTAAAACAAGAGTCCACAGACCAATGGGTGACGTCACAGTAGCTACATCCATTATTTTTACAGTCTACGGGTAAAATGGGCATGGCTAAACACCAGTGTGGACTTAATGGTATAGCATGTAGGATTTTCAGCTACTGTCTGTAAACATGCTCGCTAGTGCAAGTGAAAGCCAACCCCAGACTGGCAATGGCGTAGGCAACTTTGCGGCTCCAGAGCTGCATGTGGCTCTTTACCCTGTCTCCAGTGGCTCCCTGTGGCTTTGGCGACCAATTATGTGGAGTAGTTTTTTTTTTTTTTTTTCCCCCACTTATCACAGGCCGGGTTGTGGGGGCAGCAGGCTGGGCAAAGTATTCCAGATGTCCCTCTCCCCAGCAACGCTTTTCAGCTCTTCCTGGGGGACCCAAAGGTGTTCCCTGCCAGATGAAATATGTAATCCTCCACCACACATTATATCTTTTGATACCTTGAGGTTGCCGACCCCTGGACTGGCACCTGGTTGGTATATTTTTAAAAAGGCCGACCTTACCTGAGCGCTGTGTGGGGTTTACGCCCATAAACATGTCCCATTCACAAAATAAGATGAAAATAATAAAATAGAGGCAGAGAGCAGAGTGTCTGCAGAAGCAAACACTGTCACACACTTCTAGTGACTAGGAGTGATGATTGAGGGTGAGAACTTCTGTATGATTGTTTTTCAGGAAAATCCTGAATAGTGTATCTTTAAAGTGACATTAGATGCAGGTGGATATACTGGAATACTCTAGGAAAATCAAATTCCCTTTCCCCCCAGTGGAAAATGGAGCCATGTCACACTGAAGTTGTAAAAGCAGTGTAACAAGTTGACAATTCTGTTTGATATTAGTCCCTTTATAGACATTAAATTCTGTACTCAGAGTATTTTATTTTTCAACCTCGGCTTCATTATTATTGCTGATTAGATTTTTAAAAACTGGATGTAATTCAGTTTATTAAGCTTTAGACTTTCACCTCCAGTGAAGAGCTGTAATCCAGTATCTGATTTTCACTGAAATGGGGGCATGATCACTGGTTTGGTGTACATAAGGCTACGTGCAGTCTGCATTTCAGCCAATCACTTTAGACTTCCACTCTGTATACCTTGATCACCTCATGACATCCTTCATTTGTGTGAAGACACCAGTTGTGCAAGAGAAGGGCTCTGTACCACAATGACCGGAGGACTGGCTGCTTTGATTCTCTTAAGTACATTTTGTAAGTGCACGTCTTATCTACTTTGAGTACTGCGGTAAAACAAATTAACTAACAACTAACTAACAGCTAATATTAGGCCACATCGAGGTTTAGACTAACTATTTTTATTAACTGTCTAGTTTGTGATAGACGTTTATTTATTTATTTTATTCTCTTTTCTTTTTTCTTCAGCTATGATTCAACCTGCAGAGGTTGCTGAGCAGATCTTTGACTGTGGTTGAACCTGGTGGTAGTTTGAATCTGACATGTCCGTTCCTTGCTAATGAAGCTGGGTTGTTTTACTGGTATAAGCTGTAAAACAGTTAACAGTGTGTACTGGTTCAAATATGGATCTGGAGAACCAAGCATTAGGACTTACTACTGTGCTGTGGGCACACGCGGAGAGATCCTGTTTGGTGAAGATACTAAAGAAGAGACAAGTACGTTTTTAAAGTTGAATTAAAATAATTGTACTTTCATATATTGTTTTGTGATATTGCCATTTGAATAATTCACAAAAATTGGTCTGAGATTGTTTTTCTAATCACAGATCTGTCAGTTAGTAAAACATGGTACCTACCACCTGCTGAGATATTGAAATGATGACATCACTAACATGGGTCAAACACGAGCGGTCCGACAACCCCAAATTCTTAGAATTGTGACGTTTTCTAAGAATTTTCCCTTAGAGTTAGACTAGGTCCTTGTAAAGAGAAAAGTTATTTACAGAGCATCTCAGACCTTAAAAGAGCTCCTAAGGTGGAAAACTGTCAAGAGAATGGAAGACGACTTTTAAGAGGCTTAAGAGTTTCTTAATCAGAGGAGAAAATGGTGCAAATACAAAGAGCGCCGGATGACGGTGAGTTAATGAAATGCTACAGATTGGATTGTGCAGGAATTATGTTTGTGGTCGATCTAAGGCTGTGCAATTAATCGTCTGGTGATCGCGATTACGATTTTGAGGTCAAACAATTTCAAAATTAATGAAATCGAGGATAAACGAGTTTTGGTCACGGATGCCTGGAGATGTTATTTTGTCTTCTACGGAAGACGCGCATGAGCAGTACTGCCCATCCCCTCCTCTCCTCTATTGACTCCTCGAGCCAGTCAAGTAGGTGAACTATGAATAATGTGAGGGGCAGGTGATCGCGGAAGATTTCAAAAGCCGCGTGTGGAAAATGGCAGAGGGAGAGTGAGAGAGGTTGGTCTGTGTGTGTGTCTGTGTGTGTGCGTGCGCATCATACGCAATACAGAGAGCAGGGGAGAATTGTAAACGCGCGACCATGTGAGAGAGAAATGACATGCCGTCGTGTAAACAATATAAGTCAGCATGTGCGTCGCATTAATCGTTTGCATAATTGTGATTTCAATTTTGACCAAAATAATCGCGATTATTATTTTTTTCCATAATTGAGCAGCCCTAGGTCGATCTCATTAGGGATACGCACATATTTCCCACCCAATGAAATAACACTATGACACCAGAAACAAAATGATCCCAACACTAGGATATTTAGAAAGCTGGAAAAATGCAACAGTGCAGCAGTGATGACATGAGTCTATCTCAACCCTCCATCAGCAGAATGATCACATGAACAATGACAACTCTTTCAGTGTCATATTGTGATGTAGTTCATTTCATTTCCACTGGGTGTCCATACCTTGTAGGCTCACAAAAGGACAACAAATCACATATGTTAAAAGAATGTATCATTCCTAGCAACGGGGTCGACCGCACCTCCTCACTAAAAGTTTCTGTCCCTTCCTCGCTCAGAGTTGCTCTGAGAGCTTTCCTAAATCACTCCTAGGCAAAGACTCCTTACTAAAGATTTTTAGTCTAAGTTAGGAGCTCTCTGAGAGTGTTCTCAGAATGCTTGTGAATTCGGCCCCAGTTATTTGCACAATGACAAATTATAAGGAACATTACCGGTGCCCTCGCCTACAGATAAAGTGGTTAAACTGACATGTGGTTTACAAACCATCTGATCATTCCTGTTTCAAGGCCCATGGAACTTATTTTTTAATGATGTCTGCACATTCTAAGAGTGAAAAGCAAAATGTTATCATAATTAAAAGATTAAAATGGCCAGAATAAAACAGTTTTTTTTAATAATTGTATCCTATATTGATTTAAATACATTAAATCATCATACAACTTGCCGTTGTTGTACAGATCTTGACTCCTTACTTACCAAATCAAATAAACTATTTCATGACTAAATTAAAATTCCATGATTAAAATTATAATTAGGAACGATGAAAAAGTACTACATTTAATCGACTACTGTATTCTGCATTTTCTGAACTTTCGACTACCGAGTCACTAAAAAAAAATCATGGATGAGGTACAGTAAAGACGGAGTGAAGTTCGTCTGCTGACATTTTCTTTAATTTCAGGACAACGTTGGGACCCAGTTGTCCTCATCCTCAGCGCACCGTTGGCTCTGTGCGTGATTGTGATTGCCATCCTCACTTTCTCAAGAAACTGAAGGTAAGATTTGTTACGCTGCAAAGAAGTAGCTGTTGGGAAGAGGAGGAGCTAAATATGATCATTGGCAATAATTCCTAATTATTAATATTAATTATGGATTATTAAAAAAATAATAATTAATTATTGCATAAGCATAATAATCAAATTAGCTTACAGCGGGGCACCACCGGGAAAACCCGGACCAATGATCAGACGTAAATTCAGTCTCAAGAGTGTTCACTTAGGAAGCTAATTCTAGGGAGATATCAGCAACTATAAGATGAACAGGAAGGAGTGGAGCTCAGGCACTGACTTTGTCAACCAGCTTCATCACAGTATACAATGAAAAACCAAGCAACTTCTCTTTGCAGTATAACAGGGTTTATTCACACTGATGACATTAATTTACAACCAACATCAACATTGCTCTATAAACCCTATCAACTATAAAACATTACCGAATCAACCAGCAAGCATCAAGAAGGGTGTGTGTGTGTGTGTGTGTGTATGTATGAGGGTGTGGGAGAAAGTGGGTGAGTGAGCGAGAATGTGTGAGTGTGTGTGGTGTGTGTGTGTCTGAGCGAGTGGGTGTGTGAGAGAGAGAGAGGCGTGTGAGCGTAGCAAGATGGCGGCTGTGACGCTGCAAGCTACGTCACGCAATGGCGGCTCGCCAAGAAAGCACGCGACTCAGAAAAAGGAGGGGAGCCGGTAGAGAGGGAAGTTCGAATTGCTCGGCTCCAAGTGTAGGTTAGTGGAAGAAAGGAAGAGAGAAAGGGAAGCACTCAGAAGTGTGGTCACGCAGGCGGTATTGAGATGCAATAACCCGTCTGTGTTATGCAGAGACGCGCTCGGCTCAGCTGGTGAGCGGCGTGAATCTGGACATTGAACCAACACAGCCTAAGTACTGATCAATCCCGCATGCGGGGCGACACAATAGTGGTCCGACGAGGTCGGATCACTGCGTATTACAAGCAGACACAAACGGGCAGCAGCAACACAGGCAATATTTTTACAATATCAATGCAGCCAAAATCGGACGCGGCGGTCCGTATCAACAAGCCCTTACAAACTTAAAAAGAAAACACACACTAACTACTATCTGCCCAGAGCTAAAGCCTCTTACTGTTGCAGAAGGTGGAGTGATGTGTCGGTCGTTCCTCGTGCGTCCTTTGTTACAGCAGAGGTGAAGTGGTTAGCGGCTCACAGCGGCTAACGGGTCCTCGGCGAGGGGGCAAGTCTCTGGCCAGGCGAGTTAATTCTGGCTCGTAGCGGGGAATCACTCGGGGAAAGAAGGGGGTCCTTGTCCTTCTTCTTGAAGCAGGCAGTCCTTGTTATCTACCAAACTTCGCATCCGCGGGCATCCGGGTGAGGTCAATCCGTGGTCTCGTACCGGGCTGCTCTGTGTTCCTCGGTGCACAGAGTGAGGGAGAGGAGAAGAGATCAGCTCGACCAGCGAGGGAAATCCGTAGGCCTAAAACGCGTCTAACTGTGCACAGTAATAACTCTTTCTAAAGTGTTCGCCACGTGGGACGAGTTGCTAAGCTTTAGGAACAGTTGTGGGTACTTATATTGGCTATGAGGATCACAGCCAGAAGCGTTTCCCTCAGGTACGCTTTGTGATGATATACCCCGGCGTGACGTCATTGGTGCGGGGTTGGCCGTGGCGGATTTCACCCAATGGGAGCTGTGTATTTCAAGGGACCTCTGCTGGTCAGCTGGGGTGCTGTGTTGGGGTTTGAATCAGCTGATTCACACAGAGAAAGGGGGTTGACTGATTCCTTTGTTCTTTTGGGCGCCAACATGTGGTCTCAGGCTTTGATTGTTACATGTAGGCCCAAAAGTTTATGGATAAAGTGTAGGCCCTTGTTAGAAATCCTTGTACGGCACAACATAGCACATAATGTGTATTTAGTTTTTTTGTTCATTTAAACATCCTGGACAAGGGTCCAGGACACCTGGTCATGATGTTAAAGCCCTAAACTCTAACACTTTGTTTAAATCACTGTTATTTTTAGGATGGGGACTCAGAGGCATGGAACTGGAATCCTCTACAACGGAAAGAAGAAGCAGAGAAACAAGAGGTAACAGTGGCAACGATAAGGACTGACTTCTGTTTGGGTGAAATCCAATAATTGTAAAGAAGAGAAGTTCTTCTTCTTTCTTATGTAAGAAAGCCTTATCAACATGTAGTGCACGAATAAAGTGTGCTAGGCCCTGTTCAATAAGGGCATGTTTTAGCAGCCTGGGGCAGCTCTTTAGTTTTTAATGAGTGAAGAGTTTTGCTTGCCACTTGTACTTTGCCACATATTGTTTTGTCTCTTTGTGCCTTGTGTTGTTGCAGCAGCACCTTGTTTGCCTCTACTTGAAAAACTTCAACTCGGAGCGCTAAAGTGCCAAATGTCATTATTGTTTTTTTGTTTTTTTTACATTGTCCAGTCAGATTAACTCAGGGGCAGGCCCTTTGTACTGGCAGTGACAACAAGTGGTAGCCTACAGCGTTAGCCCACTTTCAGTGTCGCCTTAGGCAAACTACAAGACATCTAAACATTTTTTTTACCTCAACTATTTCCTAACATTCTTCCAACAGTAATTAGGCCCAACAGTTGACAGTAGATTGTAAAACTGTTGTGTCTCATCCTAAAATAAGCCTTGAACTGACCACTGGCCAGTTTTTATGCAGATTTTAGGGTACAGATCTGTCCGTTTACTTCACAGCGAAATGGCAGTTAAGCTAAGGACAGGTGATTTTTAGGCTGCCCAGCAACCTATGAAAAAGGTGCAGCAAGCTGCAAAACCTGCTCTGTCTGATCTTTGTTCGTGTTCCGAAGATTTTTACCGGGAGCCAAAATTATCTGCAGAGGGCTGTACTACGAAGGAAGCTCAACAGAGCCAGGCTTTCTTTGCATGTTCAGGATCGACAAAGCCTAAAGCCGCAATCAAAGATAATTGGTATCACGACGGCGGTTATCAACTTGATTTGTTAACCACGGCTCTCTTCTTAAGGCTTTGTGCGCGTTCACATAAAAGGGGGCGTTTGGAGCGTCATTTGACTCAACGTCCGCACAAAATGGATAGAGCGCGAGCTGCGTATTTCAGTCAGGAGGAGCAGGTGGAGATCATACAGGGATATGAAAAATATAAGACAATAATAACCGCTAAAAGCAACACGGTGTCAGCAAATAAAGCCAGAGAGGAATGCTGGCAGAAAATTGCTGACCGCGTCAATGCGTAAGATAACACTTAATTCTAAGAACCTGTTGTTAATTCTCACTGCTGGACATTGTCAGTCTCAAATATCAGATGCATGTTTAATATGATGTGGATTCAGTCTGACACTGTCCAAAATTCAGGAGACGTTAAAATCAGTTTAATCTGTGGCCACTGCAAAGTGAAATAATGTCATGAGTGATTATCATCTGTGATAAATACCAATAGATTAATGAATACATTATTGCTCAGCTGTGGTACCAACACCGTCAGGCGGACGGGGCAGCAAATCCGCACCAAGCATAAAAACATCATTCAGAGTGGTATGTAACCGCTTCATTGTGTTCTCCACAGTGTGTGGTTAATATACTGTGTCAAATTTTAAAGTTGCAATACTGTCCTCAGCGACCAGAAAAAAAAAAGACATGTGGAAGACAGGAGGGCCAGCTCCTCCGCAGTACACGCGTCAGAGGAGCTGGCCCTCGCAAACAATGAGGAGGCCCATCATGGAGGGCATAGAGGGGGGCATAAAATCTGACCCCTGTGCCAGCAGCTCTCAGCATCACCTGTATGTCCAGGGTATGTATGGAGCCTTTGGTGTAAAGAACTCAATGCCTGTTTTGTGTGGCTTTGAGATGTGAAAATATCTATAACAATATCTGTCTACGTCTAATTTCTAGTTGAAGGAGACACAATGGTGTTAATGGAGCCACCGCCACATGTCCCTTGTGACCCCTCCCCAGTGGTAAATATCATGGCAATTTGTCAAGCACTCTCAGTCAGGTTTGCTGTGCAGAATTCACATCATGCAGTGCTCTCAATTGTTGTTCAGGTGGAGATAGATGACGAGGACACACTGTCTGTGTACTCAGAGAGGCCTTTAGGGGGTAAATACACCTTTATCACTTAATTCTCGAATTTCTCCTTTAATCATGTAACCAAGCTTTGTTGCCCACTTATTTCACAGGAGAGGAAGATCTCCATCAGTCCCCTCAGCCTCGGCCTCCACCTCGAGGCAAGCTAAAAAGCAAAATGTAAGGGTTTTATCATTTCTAGAAAAGTGAGCACCATGCTAAGTGAATCATGAACACAGTCCGACACCAACATGACTGAAAACATTAGTCATCTCTGCTGCTGAAGATCTTTAAACTAAACTGCTCATACAGGTAGGAGCAGATACCATCGAGCCCTCTACAAGAGGAACCTGGAACTTGATAATGAAAAAAAAGAACTGGAAATAAAAAAGCTCAAATTAGAAATTGGCATCCTGGAGATGAAGAGCAAGGTATTGTTGTGAACTGCAGTTTAAAATATTTTAGTTAGGCACAACTGACACTGTAAACTCATGACACTCTCTCTCTCTCTCCCCAGCACATGCAAAGACAATTAAATGAATAGATGGAACATTCAGCAAGTGGGTGATTGATTGTGTTTATTGCTGTGGTTGGTGTTAGGTGAAAAACTGGTTGGTGATTGCTTGTCTGATTGCCACACCAGACGGTTGGTCCAGGGTGATGGGGTCAACGACATCTGGTGCCATGAGTGGCACATGGGGTGTTCTCTCTTTTCTAATGGTTGCTATATTGTGCAGCACGATACAGGCAGTGATTGTCTCACATGCCCGCTCTGGGGACACCCTCAGGCGCGCAGGCAGTTGAATCTGGATTTGATGACCCCAAATGTCATCTCTATCCTGACCCTGCACTTACTCAGAGCCGCATTGAGGCGACTCTGAGATGGAGTGTCAGGGTCAGGATAGTCATCAAATACTTTGTGAGGGGATAGCCCCTGTCCCCCACGAACAGTCCATCAAAGAGCCCTGTTAATAAAGTGAGAGGAAATCACGTCATCATTGCTGACAATCAAGAATTGACTGTCACTGGAATATCTGCTGTACCTTGCTCAAACTGGTGACCCAGCAATGACTCTCTGAAGATTCTGGAGTCGTGGACAGTCCGGGCCACCTTGCCTCAACACTTGTGACCATGAGTTGGTGGTCACAAGTCATCTGCAACATGCATTTCAGGTTAATTTCACAATGACAGCACTGAAAAGGGGAACTAGTGAGTTCTTTTTAAAGGAGACTCAAAAGGCTTATTAAGTGTGATGAAGAACTATAATAAAATGTGCTACGGGTGAATATTTCTGATACATATGCATACTACTGTGCAACACAATTAATATACCTGCATGCAATGTACATATGTGCCACCAGTCACCACACAAAAATGATACCAAATAATTTACCTGGACATTGATACTGTGAAAGGATTTCCTGTTGACAAAATCACCTTCATGTTCACCCAAGGGCCCTGTGATGGGGACGTGGGTGCAATCAATGCACCTAGGACCCTGGGAATCCTATTAAGGAATGTCATCTATATATTACATTTCACGCGAGTGAACATCATACAGCTTAGAATAGGAAATAGTAATGTATACTACCGGCTATTTTGTAGACGATTCTTTCACAGTTAATGTGCAAATGACTGGGGAACACCACAAACATATTCAGTCTCTCAGTGAGAGCAAGAACAACTTTGCGTATGCGCGGCAGACTGTGTTCTTGCTGAGATTTTCAGCATCACCGACTGAATGCATGTAGGTCCCGTGGCGAAAAAAAGCGTGGTGCCACACACACTGTCTGTCCAACCGTGAGCGCACAGCTTCTCTTTGTGGCATTCCTGATGTCTGCATCAACCAGCGCGCATATGTACCATATGCCCTCAGCTGAAAATCTATATCGCTCATGGAGCATATCATCAGGGAATGCCAGCGCGTCCGTGCGCTCACGGAAGACTCTCTCCCTCTGGAGTGATCCTCTTATAATCCTCGCACCCAGGTCCACCGGTGCGTCTACGAACGGCGATGCCATGATTAGTGGAGTTTGAAGGGGTTTAACAGTGAAAGGGGTGGCGCTTTTATGGCCGATTTGATCCGAAACTCAGAACATAACCTGCTCCCGACCAGGTTATGAGCTTAGCATAAGTTACCATGGTGATTTAGCCAGGCTGAAAGAGAGCCACCTTCGTGACACTGAAAACCCTGGCTTTAGACTCAACAGAGCTCGCTAACCCATTAATCTCGCTTCGTAGTACACGACTCAGGTCTCTTCCTCTTCAGATCAAACAGACCAGGTGAAAAGGTTAAAGCATTTAGAACAAAACAAGCAAAATCTAAAAGGCTATAAAAACAATAAAAAATGTGGCTTAAAACAAAAGAAAAAGGAAATTCATGACAGCACCAGGCAGACAATGCAAAGGGGACTTGGCGCCACTGACTGGCAACAGCGACTAAATGAAAAAGACTGTTTCCTGGATTAAAAGTACAAATTTTTCTGGGTTTAAATATTGATGGAAATGTTTGGGATAATGCAAGTATACAACTCAGTAAGACAGAAGAGATTGGTCTTTTATGTTAATTATTTTTATATCCAATAATATTGTACTTTATGTGCTCTTTGAATTCTTTGTTTTCTGTCAGCGAGATGCTTTGCCAGGTTGGATGTATTAGCCGCTTAGCTCCCTTGGGCTGTGTAGGTTTGTAACATATTTTATTGACAGACTTTGTAGTGCCCTTAGGGCTTGTGCTAATTATTGAGCTTTCCTTGTGCTAGCAGGTGTATTTTGGAACTTTGCAAAGAGCCATGCTAGCAGTTTCCACCGGTTTGTCTTTACGCTAAGCTACAGTAAGCCTACTGCTTCCTCACTCCAGCTCCATACTGTGTTTAACGCAGAAACATGAGTGGTATCAATCGTCTCATCTAACTTTTGGAAGAGAGCATCTAAGATTTGTTCCACTCTACAACACACGGTAAAGCCACAAATAGAACAGAGCACATCTGAACTCTGGAACAAATAAAGACTTGTTTTTTCTGACATCAAAAGTGGAGTGTATTGCGTCATTTCCCAATTTTTCCCTTAATGAATGCTGACATTCTGAAGGCTCTCCACATGACACTGATTAGGACTGAATGGGAAGGATAGGAGGTGAATTAATTGATGCATTTGGCATTTAATGAGCAAAAATAAAAAAAGGTAATTGGTCAACAGAAACAGATTTTTTAGACAGTAATTTATACTATAAATGAGCATGCAATAAAGTACAACTACAACAATCAAGTCCACTGGTTAAACTAGAATTACCTTGTTGTAGCTCTTCTTACTTGCACCTCTAATCTCACATCCTGTTGAAGCCTGTAGTCATTTCTCTTCTGAGTAAACAGCCTTGGTGGTTGGTCAAAGGAAGAAAAATGGCTCGCCACAGCTTTTGTCCATCAGCGAAGCCTCTGCATGTGGCTTTCAAGACACAAGTGCAGACTGCTCTCTCATTCTTGTCTCAAAATACTTAATAAAGGCAGTCAGTCACTCCCAGTCAGTCTCATCCGAAACAGTGTTTTGTTTTTTTTTTAATACACACACAATTGAGAGAGAAAGACTGACGACTTAACATAAAAAGCTTCTTGCCTCTTTGTTATCATTTATCTGTAATTTGAAGCCTAACAATCAGACAACCACTTCAAGGAGCAATGTGTAGGATTTGAGTGCATCTAGCAGTGAGGTTGCAGATTGCAACCAACTGAATACCCCTCAGCTTACCGCTCGCTGACGGCCATCTACGGTTGCCTTCAGGTAAAACAGAAAAAAACGCTAAAGGCCCTCTCTAGAGCCAGTATTTCATTTGTCCATTCAGGCTACTGTAGAAACATAGCAACACGTAACATGGCAGACTCTGTTAAAGAGGACTCACTTGCGATGTAGATATTAATGTTTCATTTTATGGTAACACAAACACAACAGTTCTTAGTTGTTAGGTGATTATAAACTGATGAAAATGTAGTTTTGACTGGAGCAACCTCTGGCTCACCTCAAGCAGAGTGTGTCCCATTTAAGCAGAGTCTTTTGTAGTGACATGGGTTCAATTCCAACCCGTGACCCTTTGCTGCATGTCATCCCCCCTTCTCTACCACCTTTCCAGTCCATCTGCAGCTGTCCTATCAATAAATATGAAAACGCCCAAAAAAATAATCTAAAGACAAAACAAAAACATAGTTATGACAAGCGACCATCTTGTAATGGGATCAGTTCAGCCGCGAAACAGCAATCCACAACTTGTAATGAGCAGGGGCCGGGGGTGTATGAATGTCCAGTGACCCCTTCCGTCATTCTTACGCCTCTACCTTCGGCTCGGTTGCTCAGACCAAACCCATCTTCATACTCAACCTTCACTTTGATCTCAACTTCAAAGCTGTACAGTTTTGTCACTACACCTTGCACAGTTGTGACGCTATCATGTTGACAAAACCTGGCCACAGACAGACAGACATATAAAGACATGATAAAATACTCAAAACCGCTCATGTTGTAGTTCCCACTGAGAGAGGTGTCACCAGGACCACATTTCACCATGACGACACACACTCCGACTCAAAAGGTGAAGACAATACCAGCTGTTGCAACAATGTCGCTCTGGTAAATATTATACTCTATTTCTGCCAGTGCATCCCTCAACAACAACAACAACAACAACAACAACAATGTGTCTATTCTGGAGTAGTACACATCTGTGACATCCATGGTTTTGTTATGTTGAGACATGTTAGAATCACTAAGTTGGGTATATGTATATTGATTAAGGCTTTATTAAAATTAATTTGGCAGCACAGTGGTGCAGTGATGAGCACTGTCGCCTCACAGCGAGAGGCTTCCTGGGCCCTTCTGTGCAGTGTTTGCATGTTCTCCCTGTGTCAGCGTGGGTTTTCCCACAGTCCAAAGACATGCAGGTTAACTGATAACTCTAAATTGTCCGTAGGTGTGAATGTGAGTGTGAATGGTTGTCTGTCTCTATGTGTCAGTCCTGTGATAGTCTGGCGACCTGTCCAGGGTGTACCCTGTCTCTCGCCCAATGTCAGCTAGGATAAGCTCCAGCCAGTTATGGAAAATATATGAATGAATGAATGAATGAATGAATGAATGAATAAAAATAATTAAAGTTTTGTAATCTCGGGATAAGAGGCCATCAACTGCACACTGACATTAGATGATTCTGAAACCTCAGATTATGTTCAACGCCAACAGTTTTAAACCTATTTATTCATATCCTTGTGATGCAGCATGCAACAAACAATGCTACATAAACATAAAACCATAACACCTGTCAACACAAAACATACATGCAAGGGCGCAGTGGCACAGACTACACGTCCCAAACTCTCTTCATATTATAAATCACGCTACAAGTTACTGAGAAACCATCTCCTCCACCACTCCACCCTCTCTTTTCTCTGGTTCATATCATGATACACCGCTGCCAGGTTACATGACTCGTTACACGACTCCGCAACAGACAGACTCTTTTGGGAAAGTCTTAATTGCGGGTAATGTGGAAATCCAGATGCCCCGCCCCTAGCAAATTCAAATTTGCACTGCATGGGAATCTGGCCCCGACGAGCAGGAGCCCGTTGAATCGCAGATCGGACCAATCAGATCAGTCTATCTGACAGAGGTGGGCTCTAGGACAGCGCTGCGCCATGGGAGTCTAATAGTAAACAGCCAAGATGCCGAAGGACCGCGTCCATTCAATTTAGCTTTGGAAGAAACGCTAAGCCAACTACACTTATCTTTTTCCTTGAGAGAGGAACAGAAGACTGCCCTAGAAGCCTTAGTTTCCAGGAAGGAAGTTTTTGCCGTTTTGCCGACGGGATACGGCAAAAGCATAATATATCAACAGCGTCGGTTACAGTAACGCCGTTAGTTTTGGCAGTAACTAATACTCTAACGCTTTAGTTTTTAAATTCAGTAACTCAGTTACCATTACCAAACGGTGCGTTACTCCGTTATTTCTGGCCAGGTTTTAAACGGTGCACAGCATGCAGTATTCCTTCACAAACTGAAGTTCCCTTTCACTAAAACATTTTAACCCTAAACAATAAATGATAGTCAAGTCAGATAGAGGTATATGAACAATTCTTACCAGAGCATCTTAATGAAACACGTCTTTCACCATCTCTGAAGTCACTGTCGACCTGCTGGCCTCACCACAGTGCTGTAACGTTACATTAAGCGGTAGCACTAGATTTTTAGTCCCAGTAACGTTATATCCAGTGACATGATATCCACTGTTATCCCGAGGAAGCTTTTAGCTCATTTTCCATATTTGTATCCAAGTACCGTAGTTGTAAAACGTTTAGCTGCCTGACAGAGAGTGACTCCACTGTAGAAGACGGCTGCATGTTTCCTATACCGTTCAATTGTTTTGTCAAGTTGTAGTCTAACAGTCCTTTGGTTAAACTCCCTCCACTGTCGCTTAGGTGATGTAGCTACGAGCCAATACAGTTAGGAAATGTTTTGGGCTGCAGGGCTGAGTTTCCCAAAACATGATCCTTCTTAGCAACGTTGTCTTCTTTGTGGCTTAGAAAAACTACACTGCAAAAAAAAAAAAAGTGCCTGGCGCCCTCTAGCGTCCCCACCCAGTCATCTACAGCCAGGACATACTCAAAGTATAGATGACACTAGTGTGCATGCGTCAAGGTCATGGCGTGATGGCAAGCCAAGACCAGAGTCCTAAGTCAAGGTTTTGTTTTGTTTTTTTTCAAAAAGTTACTTTGTCAGTAACTTACTTTTTGGTTTAAGTAACTGAGTTACTAACTGAGTTACTTTTTAATGAAGTAACTAGTAACGGTAACTAGTTACTATTTTTCAGTAACTAGCACAACACTGTATATGAGTTAGCCCCACTGGTCGGCAAACAAATGGGGCTTAGTGCAATGAATACGTCACCTAGTTTGTTGCTCTGATTGGCCATCGTGCTATCCAATTGCGTGCGGCGGCATTTAATATGCCTCCATTAGTGCCACCCCTTGGGTAGGAAGGGTGTATCGGTGAGGGACAGAGTTTCTGCAGATTTAAATAACAAACAAACAAAAAAGTTATAAGATAATTGTCTTTAACATTAGAGGAAACATAACATTCCACTAAATTTCACAGATTTTCATTCTGGATCACTGCTGAAAATTGTTTAAAAAAAAAAAAACATCTGAGGTACAATGATCGAACCTGAATGGCATTTAATTTGTTACAGTAACAAAAGTGCTTTGGAAACATCATTATTAACCTCATGGGGTCACAAAGATGACTGATTAATCATGTCATTAATCAGTGTTGAAGACGGACCAGGTCAGCACAAACATGGAGTCATGAAAAAGTAATGCTTAATTAATCATTATAACAACACTTGTAATTTAGCAGGATACATGTGCCCTGCTGTAAATGGTCAGTTTTTTGGCCTGCAATTATGTTGATATGCTTGATTCATTCATGCTTTTTTGTTTTTTGTTTTTTTACACATTTAGTCATGTATAAATCCATGATATTTCATATGCTCTGTGTTACCTAAACATCATCTATTGTAACAGTAAAAACAATTATCAATAAATGCATAGCTAAGAGTTGAAAATGGATCATAGATCTGCTAAATTTTTGAGGAAGTTCATTTGCTGCGTTTCAGCCAATCAGGATGATTTCCACTGTGCAGACGATGATGATCTTGTGACTAAACCTTCATTTGGGTAGGAAGACACCAGTTGTGCAAGAGAAGGGTTGTGTACCACAATGATCGAAGGACTGGCTGCTTTGATTCTTCTTAGTACAATGTGTAAGTGCAACTTTACATAATATAATTGTTTACATTTAACAGAGTTAAATTATCATCCAAAGACAAGTCTCTAATGGCAGATAATTTACATTTGTCATTGTTTTTGTCTTGTGTTGTAAATGTTTTTGTCTCTTTTCTTCAGCTCTGCTTCAAACTGCAGAGGTTCCTCATCAGATCTCTCTGACTGTGGTTGAACTTGGAGGGAATGTTACTTTGCAGTGTCCAGTTTCTGAGAAGGAAGGCAAATTCTTTTACTGGTTCAAACAGCCTCTTGGATATATGGTCCAAACAGTTGCTGCAGGAACTTTTACTCAACAAAAACTCAGCCCACAATTTAATAACTCACGTTTCAAAGTCACAGAGGGAAAGGCTCGCTATCTTCTTACCATCGCAAATGTCAGCAAAGAGGACGAAGCGACATACTTCTGTCAGAATGGAACGGCGTATTCACAGAGTTTCATCAGTGGCATCTTCTTGGCTGTTAATGGTAAAATATCTTTTACTTTTTAGTATTTGTGCCAAGTTTTTGTGTCGTACAAATAATTTATATCATTTCTTTTGATTTCTTTTTTTTAACTGAATCATGCAGATCGCAATCAGCAGAAATCTCTCTACGTGAAACAAAGTCCGGAGACTGAGTCGGTCCAGCCGGGCGAAAGAGTGACTTTCCAGTGTTCACTTCTCTCCAAGAACAAAGAAACCTCAGATGAGTGTCCAGATGAACACAGAGTGTACTGGCTCAGATCTGGATCAGGAGAATCTCATCCAAGCATCATTTACACTGACAGAAATGAACAAGGGGAGAGAAGTTGTTTCTACAGTCTGTCCAAAACTATACAGACCTCCTCTGATACTGGGACTTACTACTGTGCTGTGGTCACATGTGGAGAGATCCTGTTTGGTGAAGGAACTAAAGTGGAAACAAGTACGTGTTTACAGTTGTATCTAAATAATTGTATGTTTATGTATTGTTTTTTAAATTGTTTTTAAATACTTTACAAGTCATCTGTCATTTAAAGATCTTATAAGGGGCCGTACACAGGCTGCGTCTTTAACTGCCTGGAAAACGGGAAGTCATGCACTGGGTGCTACTCTTGTGCCTTTTTCATGTGCCATCTGAGGTTGCTCAGCAATCTTAACAAGCAGCGTAGAGCCTATTTACATGAAACCCTGAATGCTGGGCTGATCTTCTTCTGGACACTGTTTCTAAGTGTGTAGGCCTATTGTCTGTAGGACAGATGTAAAGCTCTGAGTAACTTTCTGTATTTATCACAGACTTTAGAAAAGAAAGATATCTGTCGGCTGTGATTGATTGTTCCTCGTCACATGACATGGCTTTAAAAACAGTTGAACTTAGTTTATCTCAGGGTGCAGAGGTTGCACCCTGAAAATGGTAGCATCATTTTTACAACCCCTTAGAATATTATTTCCATTGCAGGTATTATGAACTAGGAGAAAATATTACTCACCATAGGAACTGCTGAGATATTGGGATGTGATGACATCACTACAATGGGTCAAACATGAGCGGTCAGACGATCCAACAGGCTGTAAACAAATCCCCAGGTTGGTCAGATTTATCTGGAAGAGAAAACAATGTTAATGACAAATACATTTCTCTAACATTAATTGTTGGTGTACTGGTGGCATTATTTGCAACACTACAGTTGCACTCAGATTTTGTTTTACTTCCAAATAAAGTGGTAGTTGATCTGGTCAAACTGCCATTCTGTTTACAACCTGCCTGACCCTTCTGTCAGTGATGTCGCCACATTCTCTTTTGGTGCAGAGGGATGTTATTATAACTGACTGAGCAAAAACTAAAAGCGTAAAACCCTAGTTTTTCTTTAAAGGCATAGTATGCAACATGTCCTGCATAGTGGTGGTAAACACAACATTCAAACTTGGCCCCTCCTCCTTGCCTTCACGAGACAAATCAGCAGCAGTGAAGCAAGGTAGAGAGCGAGTGAAGAGATGGAGCGGCGTAAATGAGAACAAAGAAACAAATTTTAAAAATTAATATAAGCCTTATTTTCAAATTGTGTCATGGCAATTATGTTCTACAGCACAAATAAATACACCCACACCTCTGCACAATCCTGCAGGAAGGTGCTGCACTGCCAGATTTTGTGTGAAATCAGCTGAACTGCATGCGTCATCCTGACCACTTGGCTACTCTGCTGTGTGTGTCTAAACCTCGACCTCAATCAAACAGACACACAGACCTGCAGTTTGCATCCACAGAGCAGAGGAAAGGGTTCTCAACAGGCCAAAAGAATTGAACCGAGCTAAGAGCTGAAGCCTGAACCCGGCCCATCCGAGATTATCTCATAAAATACTGAACCCTAGCCCGTCTGGTTTTTGGGACCCGTCGGGCTAGGGCTTAGATTGAGAGCTCTCACAGAGGAGAGAGACGGAGACAGCAGAGCAACCTGGTTGCTACACTTTTAGAGAGAATTGACCTCGCGCTGCTACTGGCTGGGGGCTACATACCACTGTCCAAAGACTGACACCAAGAAATGTTCCAAACAAACCAAAATGTGAAGAAAATTTAAAAATACAGACAGAGAGCAGGTTCTCTGCAGATACAAACACTGACACACACTGTTAGTGGGTCATATGTGATGATTGAGAGGGATTACTTTTGTTTGAGTATATATATTGATATATTGTTGTTGGTTGTTTTTTTGTTTTTTTTGTCAAATTCCTGTACAGTATATTTCTTTATAATTATGATTTTTTTCTCTCTGACACAAATGTTATAAATAAAAATGCCAGCATTATTAATTAATACTATCAATCATTGCCATAAATATTTTAAAATTAAATTAGAATATTTTAAATATATAGAATTTGATAGAATAAATAATATCTCCTGCAGAGAGTAAGCTCTTTACTGTGGAGTCACCTAAAAATCATGGGTGAGGTAACAGTAAAGGACGAGTAACCTTCAGCTGACATTTTCTTTAACTTCAGGACAACAGTGGGACCCAGTTGTCATCATCCTCAGCATACTGTTGGCTCTCTGTGTGATTGTGATCGCAATCCTTATTTTCTCAAGAAACTGAAGGTAAGTTTAGTAATACTACAAAGATGGAGTACATGACATGTTTTTACAATTTTCTTTTTGTTCATGAAAACATCCAGGATGTAACAGTAAGCCTGGCTGATACCTATTGGCTTTATTTTACACTTGGTCATGATGTCATAGCACTAAATGAATGCCCACGCATTCTCATCCCAGGTCGTCAAATACCTATGTTTTTTCACAACCCTCGGTGTGTGATACTGACGCCACAGGAATTCTTTAGCTTCTCTGTGCACAGCTGTTTCCTGAGGAAACACAATGTAACACAGGGTTGAAGTTGTGAAATGGTCAAGGTTGAGGCTAAAAAAGAGAAAGGTTCTTACTGTGCGTTCACACCGGACGCGAGTGAAGCGAATTGCACGGGCGTGACGCGAGTAACGCGCCGCCCGTAACGCCCGAGTTTCGACGCCTGACCATTTTGTTCATTCGCGTCATCGCGTCATTCGCGCGAGTAGCGGGAATGACGGAGCTAAGCTAACCGGAGCTAAGCTAGTGCTAACGTTCATAGTACAACCATTCTGCAAACTAATTAAACACACATATTTACAGAACTTACCAAGTAGACCAGTCTCCTCGGCAACTTTCACCCAAGCCTGCTCCTTTTTGTTGCGGTCTCTGCAGAGTAGACACGTAGTATCATATAGCTCCGGGTAGCCGCACACCGCAATGATAAGTTTCTCCTTCATATCGGCATCAACAACGGGACGTCGGGGCGTCAAGACGTCACTGACGACCATGGCAAGATAACCACCATCGCTGCTTTGTTGTTTACCTCCTCTGGAAGTCCCAGAAGCGTCGGAGGGCCAAACGCCGTCGTTTTTGGGTTCACCCTATCCTGCAGAAGCGCATCCAGCTCGGCGAGTTTCACCACCTCCTTCAGGAACTCCGTCTGGATGATAGCTGCTTTCAGCGGTACTTCAGGCTGACTGGGGCCCAGGTTGAGGACCTGTTGGCGAGGGTTGGCGCCAGGACCTCCCGGCAGGACACCAATTACAGCCGCTCCATTTCAGCTGCGGAGCGCCTGTCCATCTGTCTCCGGTGAGTAGCAGTTTATTGTTGTTGACACACGCCAGTGACGTCGGGAGAATCTCAATGCTGATTGGCTTTCGCGGTACAGAGTCACGCGAATTCGCCTCAAAAGTTCAATATTTTCAACTCGAGCGATGAGGCGTTGGACGCGAATTTCGCGTCTATCGCGTCCATCGCGTCGCGCTAAACGCGTCCATCGCGCCGCTCGGCGCGAATTCGCGTCTAATCGCGTCTTTGCATTGACTTTGTATGTAATCTTGACACGCGAATTTGCAAATTCGCGTCCAGTGTGAACGCACAGTTAAGATTCAATAACAACATGTTTTGGGTTAAAATAAGTACGTAATGTGACATAAATACGCCACACGAGTTACACAATTGACAGAGTGATGGAATTTATGAAACAATTAAACAACAATGACTTTTGGTTACACAGAGGACAGAAACAGCGGCCTCCTGGGTGAAAGTCTGTTTGACCCATCCATCTCACCTCCCACCTGCTGTACTCAGACTTTATATTTCATTAGTATTGCCTCAGATAGGTTTACACTGGAATTAGTTTAAAGCCCTGTGTGTCTTATAGACTCACCAAAGGGTGCCTTTGGGGTCATTGTCACATGCAGAGGGGTATGACAAAGGATCAGTATTTGATGATCTGGGAATGACAGTGGGCCGCTAAAACCTTTGTTTCAACAGCTGTTGTTTTTAGGATGGTGACACAGAGGCACGGACCTTTCTCTACAATGGAAGAGGAAGATTACGAGACGATAGTGGCAATGACAAGCGCTGACCTCTGTTTGGGTGGAATCCACTGATTGTCAAGAAAGTTCAGTTCTTTCTAATGTGAGAGAGCCATGACAATAAGTATTACATGGAGAGAGTAAAGTTGTGTGTTGTTTATTTACACTTTAAGGGAAATTTCAGTTTATTTCAACCCGTCTCCTATCGTCCTAAATTTGTTTCAAGTCACTAGTGACATAGAAATAATAGTTAGCCGTTAGCCTAGATACAGCCGTAGCGTCAGACCTGTTAAAATGTAATTGAATGGGCATCCTTTCAAGTGCAAAGTTAGTCCACTAAACAAGCTTTTTTTCCACAAAGACAGCCTCATATCGTTAGGATAAATGTCAGAGAACATATAGAAAACGACATGTAAACGTGTTGTCTTACCTTACCGGTGTGGTGCCATGTTTGTTGTTTACCATTTAGCTAAGGCTGCAACCGGTCCCACTCCTTGCAACAGAGGTATTCCTGTTCTGTGGGCATTGGGGTACAGCATTCACAGGTAACGTTACACCACCAATCTCCAGAGCTAAAGCCTTCCAGCAGCCATTCCTCCTCTGTCGTCCTCTAACGTTACCTGTTGTAACCTGTTGTAAGCTCTTCGTCAGTGTATTCTGGCTCAAATAAATAAGGGCGGCCATCGCCTCTCGATGTGGAAAGCCTATATACTAACATTCCACATTTAGGTGGTCTTCAGAGTTGTTGTCTTACCTTACGGTGTGTTTACCATTTACCTCTGCTTCCCAAAGCGCGGCCGAAATATTGCGAGAACAAGCAGCGATCTCATACCGTGCCTGAAATGTCGTGAGAACAAGCAGCAGCAGCTGCAAGGCAGAACCGGACAGTAGCCTGAAAGGTTCATTCATTTATTTTATGAAAGATTTACAGAATAATGGCTGACTTTTTGCCAGACTTCGACTTTGTGGAGGAGGAATTTGATTTTGCAGAGTTTGATGGCCACCCTTATTTATTTGAGCCAGAATACACTGACGAAGAGCTTCGTGAAATTGAAGAACGGAGGAGGAGGAGAGAGAGAGAGGCACAACAGGTAGAGGACGAGAGGGGAGGAATGGCTGCTGGAAGGCTTTAGCTCTGGAGATTGGTGGTGTAACGTTACCTGTGAATGCTGTGCCCCAGTGCCCACAGAACAGGAATGCCTCTGCTGCAAGGAAAGGGACCGGTTGCAGCCTTAGCTAAATGGTAAACAACAAACATGGCACCACACCGGTAAGGTATAACAACACGTTTACATGTCGTTTTCTATATGTTTTCTGACATTTATCCTAACGATATGAGGTGGTCTTTGTGGAAAAAAAGCTTGTTTAGTGGACTAACTTTGCACTTGAAAGGATGCCCGTTCAATTACGTTTTAACAGGTCTGACGCTACGGCTGTATCTAGGCTAACGGCTAACATGCTAACTATTATTTCTATGTTGCTAGTGACTTGAAACAAATTTAGGACGATAGGAGACGGGTTGAAATAAACCGAAATTTCCCTTTAAAGGGACATTGTGTAACATTTTCAGTTGTTTATTGGCAAAAATTGATGTATGCATTCATAAATATGTCATCACTGGTGTACTATTACCTCCACCAATAATCTGACTTATTTCGGATTTGCTTGTACATTGTGTGGGTAAGTCGTCTGTGGGGTTCCATAATGTTTCGTCATCTTGAGAATACATCTGCCAGCAAGGGACATACAGCCCCACCTTTGGCGTTTTCGTTGAGAGCCAGGCCAGCGCTGCGTGACTGAGGAGATGAAGGAGAGGAGCAAGAGGCGCTTCGCTACTACCCTGGCAAATTTGAAACAAAGTCCTACTCTTTGAACATAATGCAGGATCATGCATATGCAGTATCATGGGAGACAGAATCCTCGTCACCAAGAAAGCACAAATGGGAATAGAAAAGGCAACGTGACCAGTGAATTACAAAAAATGAGGGTCCACATCGGGGTAGCTTTTCCCAGGTGGAGAGAGCTGCTGAAGGAGAATGGTAATACAATCGTCGGTCACGTTACCTTTTTGACTCCCTTTGCGCCTTCTTGGCGACGAGGATTCCGTCTCCTAGGATGCTGCATAATACATGATCCTGCATTATGCTCAAAGAGTGGGACTTTGTTATGCTGCAGTAGTGCCAGGGTAGTAGCAGCGCTGGCCGCTAACAGCGGCTAACAGCTGTTAGCGGCGCAGTGTTGCGAGGAGAGAGATGAGGTGTGTGAGGCTGAGCCACTTGTCAGTTGTCAAAGGACAAGACGTGATTGGTTTGTTTCAATTTACACCCGCCACAACAGTCCTACGTAGGAGCCTGAATGAATACTCCATGAAGTATCGGATGACATGGTTTCATCAACGTTATCATAGCTTTTTGGTACACAGCGACTACCATTGTTGCAATACGCGTTTGAAACAGTGAGGCGCTAGAGTGCGCTATCTGTTTGAATGCAAGATATGATTTCAACGTTAGACGGGAGAAATTCCTACACACTGTGGCTTTAAGGTTGACATTATGGACTTGTTCCCTGAAACTATGGCAAATATTTTCCAGACATTTTCCACTCTACATTTACACCAACTGAGGAAAAGCTGTAACTATTCATAGGCAGTGATGAATAAAATAGTTATTTGTAAAAATGTATACATATGTATCAATGTGTGTGTGAATGTGTAATGTACAAAGTTTAAATAAAAACAGGATAACACCATAAAACTTACACCGTCATTTTTGAGAAAATGTTTGTTTGCATTGTAGAGTTATTCCTGTCAGCACAGGACTCAACGTCAGTGTTTAATATTAATCTGCTGCCACCCCGACCTGTTATATTATCATTACTGTTTTTATAACTAGTATTACAATAATTTGATATGTGTTGTGATTTGACAAAACCAGACGTTGCTAAAAAATAATTTTTTCTCTTTACATTGCTGCCATTTTGAATGTGGCCTTTTTACATTTTCAAAGTGGAATTACTAATTATTGTCATAATTTATTTCACAATAAAGTCTCACATAAATACTGTAGATAGAAATGCAGTTTTCTTGACCTGTCCATCACCCCCATTGCCTGCCCTATTGGGACTTTCCAGCACCTTATATTACATCATTACTGGCAGACTTTCAACTTGATAGTGTCCAGTGGCTTATCATACCGCCAAGACAGGTGCTGTCCCGCCACACTATGAACTAATGCTGCCCATCCGCCTATAAAACTGCTGCAACAGGAGCAATCTGGCCCACTGCCGGTGTATTTTAACACTGCAAAAGGTCATATCTAGCAAGGTTACTTATGTCGCCCGCCCAGCCGTGAGTCATATTGCCATGAAAGGTGGTTTTTGCCGTCAGGTGTCTGACGTCAAAATCACTGACAAAGTGGTCGTATTTGACGATTTCACAAAAAGGAACAGGTTGGATTATGTCTCAAATTGCCTTTTTTGGTATTACTTGTTGTATTTGTATCTGTTGTGTACTGTGAATGTACTGTCTATATTGTTTGTTGTCTAGAAGAGTTTTCCTGGTGGCAAATCGGTCTCCCCATTCAGGATTAGTAAAGTTTTCTAATCTAATAGTACAATTTACTTAGGTCCACTGGTGAAACCTGAAAAAAGCTTCTTGTATTCATCCTTCTTGCACCTCTAACCTCACTGCACATCCTGTTGAAGCCTGTAGTCAGGTCTGTTCTGAGTAAACAGCCTTGGTGGTTGGTCAAAGGCAGGAAAATGGCCCGCCACAGCTTTTGTCTATCATCGTAGCTTCTGCATGTCGCTTTGCATGTCGCTTTCAAGACACAAGTGCAGACTGCCTTTGTTAAAAGCTTTGAGACAAGAAAGAGAAAGCGGTCGGTCTCTACCAGTAGATATCATTTCAAAAAGACACATTGATAAAAAAAACAGAGTGTATGTGTAGAAACATAAGAAACTTTCTATTCCTTTATCTTTCATATATTATTGGTGAAGTCTAAGGTTGATGGACAACTATAACCCTGTCAACCTGGAAATGGTAAAGGCTCAGGCTGGGTTTAATGTTTACCCACTACAAGGATACTTAACTTGCCTTGCAAAATGACAGCAGACCAGTGGCCAGTTAATAAAGTTAAAAAAACAACAATATTTATAAATAATTAGCCTGGATTTCTGTTGGGAGGTCCAAGTGGTCATCCTTTGGCATTTATATATCAAGCTCTATATTTATGCTTTTTATGCACTCTTGCACCTTATTTACATTAAACGTACAAAAAACTCTTAGTGTGAATTAGACTATGGTCAGGGGCCAGATTTGGCCTACAGGCCAAGAGTTGAGTATCACTGCTAAATCACTGTACATTGTAAAATTCCAGTGGATAAATTATCATTGAATTACATAATATGATACAGAAGACAAGAGTTCCTGGAGTGAGTTAAATTAATCTATAAAATTTGCTCCAGGCAGCTTTCCTCTCAGACAAAAATGCTGTGTGTGAAAACAGCCACGCTCTGAATCACAGGCAGAAAAGAAAGTATAATGATCGTGAATCGAAAGTTATTTTTAAAGTAATCTTTATAAAGGGGACCTCACACCTAATTTGGGTGTAGGGCATGGAAGGATTACTGAATGGGTCCACTGGGCACAGGTGGCCCAAAGTGTTAATGTCAACCAAATTTCCAAATACTGACCATTAAGAGCTTCAAAATAACCACAAAGAAATGCAAAGCAACTCCAAAGAGACAGAAAAATCACAGTAAGATGAATTGTGACTACAAAGAAATGGTGTTTCATCCACATATGAAATGATTATTTTATTATCAAAATATGGTTATATGGTGCACTTATGTATTTTAAAGGAATGAGGGGAATAAATTCATTTGCTACTACTGGACTTGTTACCTTGTCTTGCAAAATCACACATGAAAACAGACTAATTCTGAAGAAAATAAAACAACAGCACCAAGCTCTTCTAATGCTATCTACAGGCTATTCTGCCACATTAAATGAGTGAGAATTGAATTAATGATTTCTTTTCCCCCCACTTAATACCATCAGTATTAATGGTTGGCTGTTACATATTGTGTTGCGTGGTTGTCACATACTGAAAAACAACTATTGACAGATTGTCATGCTGACATCAGCAGTGTGGCACAGGAAAAGACCACGTGTGATTTCTGCACTGACGTGGATCATTACAAAGATTTCCCAACAGTTTAAGTGGTCAAACAATATAAATAACAGGGGAAAAGTGACATTGATAAACTTTTACCACCTTTATTAAACCTAGAGACAGACTAAATATGGAGATTCCCTGCTTTGTGGTTTCTGTGTATTGATGAAAAGAGCTGCCTGGCTCTCTCTGCGTGGTCACAGACCTATAAGTTACTTTTTTGTTCTTTCACTATGACTGGAGCAGCATTTCCTGTCATATACATTTCATTAAACAGCACTGAATAACAGCAGCAGTTTCCTGCTGAGACTTAAATCACATAACCACATTACACATCAAGTTTCACCTACATTATATTTAGAATCACTATGCAGAGCTTTGATTTTAACAATGTTCATGTTAAAAGTAAGACTTAAGAAAGACTTAATATAACCTGGTTGACAAAGACACAAAGTGCAACAGCAGTGTGAAAGCAATAAAGACAGATGAAGGGAAGATGTTCACTCTCACTGTGCTCATCACGGTTTCACAAAATTCACCAAAGTCCAACATACATGAATGAAACAAAAAGCACTGCTTTTATTTAATCATCTAGTCTTACACATGACCACAAAACATTAAATTAAAAGTCCAATAAAAAGTAGGATTTTAATGGCATCTTGGGGTGAGGTTGCAACCACCTGAAACCTCTCCCGTGTGCCAAGCATGCAGGATAACTACGGTGGCTGACGTGAAAATGCAATAATGCGAATGGTCCGACCTAGATCCGGTGTTTTGGTTTGTCCATCCTGAGGCACAGTAGAAATAACATGACACACTCTGCAGAGGAGAACCCGCCCGTATGGAGGTATAAATGACCCATTCTAAGGTAACAAAAACGTAATGATGTTTAATATCAGGAGATTAAAAACTAATACATAGTTATTAATACTAAATTCTATCTATTTCGCTAAATCCTACATACTGGACTATTAAAATGTACATTATATGTAAAAAAAAAAAGAAAAAAAAGAAAAAAAAAATCACCTACATGTAATAGCCACATATAATAACAGCCTCTAGCTTTACAGATGATGCTGTACAGGTCATACAGAGCATTAATACAGCTGCTATGTAAAAATATACTTGAGTAATGAGTCCTGAGCAGAGACTGAAGTCACATTCCCTCAGTGTGTGTGTTGTAATCCAAGCTTCTCTTTTCTTTGTTGTTGTAGAAAGTCCAACTATGCGTACATGTTGCATTGCATTTAAGTTCCTTTGTGTTTATCCCACTGGCTCGCTAATCACTGTTGCTCTGCACTGGCAAAGTTTGGAGGGTTACATGTGAAATCTATTCCACTACAGGTTATTAAATACAAGCCCAAATATGTAATTTGTATGGTATTAGATTACTCAAACTAAGTTACATATTATGAATACTCTGAATTACTTAAATAAATACTGACAGATTGTCTTGCTGAGCTCATTTGCCTGGGTCTTACATTGCCATATGGTACTAAGTGATCTCAAACAGTCCAGTTAACCTGCTAATCCAACCCAAAAGCCTTGACAGCTGCGTAGATCCTCTCTCTCTCTGCTGCCTTTAAATCCCTCGGTCCACCACTGTCAGCTTTCATCACAGAGAAGACGACAGCAGAATAAGCCCATGTGTCTTCACCTGTCTGAGGAAATGTATCACAAATCATGTGAGATATGAGAGACACAAATACCAATAAAGAAGCATCATAACATTTTTGCTTAGTAGATCTTACCTTTAAATTCCTTTTTGCAAGATACTGCTGCAGGGAAACAGCAGCTATAATAAAAGATAAAAAGTATTATGCACTTATTTACAACAGCTATGCTACAACACTAATCCATGTTAGCATTTGCCAAATAACGTGATATGAGGTAACTTTTATTACCTTCATTATTGCAATAACCACACTTGTTCTTCTTGATGATGTAAATGAGGACAGCTATAACAATCACACTTATAGCCAGGACAGCACACAGGAGGAGCAGAATTACTCTGTCCTCCAGTAAAACAAAAACAGACCCTGAGCTGGCTCCTGAAACATTCAGAAGGAACACACAATAAATTAATAAATTAAGTAAAAGTAAATGAATATGCATTTAATGATCATGTATTTGCTTGATCATTTTAGGTGTTATTGGACTTCTGATCAAGACTATTTAATACTTAAAATATCAAAATTTCCTTTATAAACGCTGATCAAACTGACAATGTACAGCAAACCATTGTTCAAACCTGCAGAACTTCTTATCCTTTCCTTCCTATCACTGAGACAGGAATAAACCAAATATCTTCTAAAATGATGGGATCCATTTCAGAGAAATGTGCGTAAAATGAAGCCTTAGACATCTACATTTCCATTTCATGCAGCAACAAAAACATGTCTTAGGTTAGAACAAGGTGATAACAATATACAATATATTATGCTGTCAAACAGTGTGGACTAAGATGATTTTTCCAACCTTGAAACCACTTAAGGGGCATAAAGAGAGAAAACTAGGTCAACAGAATGATGAGTTACCTTCAATGTCCAGTTTTGTTCCATTTCCAAATAATATCTCTCCACATGTGGCCACAGCACAGTAATAAGTCCCGGCATCAGAGGAGCTGACATTCTTGGAGAAGTGATAAACACAACTATTTGGAGGAGAACGTGCATCAGGTTTCCTGTCACATTCATCAGGTCCATTTCCATCAGTGTAGATGATGTTTGGGTGAGATTTATGCGATCTGACTCCGAACCAGTGCACGCTGGTTTCACCTGGACAGGACTTCTTCTTAGAGTCAGAGAGGACTGAACACTGAAGGGTGACAGTCTCTCCCGGATGAACTAGATTAGATACTGCTGGCCACTGAACAACAGTATATCTCGACGTACTCTGAGTGTTTCCTACAAAATATAGTGCAAAATGTAAGAAGGTTGTCTATATTCTGTAGTTAAGGAGGCAAAGTTGGAACATCTACACACTACTGAAAATTCACAGACATTCATTACCTTTTAAAGACAAGTATGTGCTCCTCCACTCATCCTTACTCCAACTACTGACAGCACAGTGATACACAGCCTCATCTTCTTGGATCGTCTTTAAAATGGTCAGAGTGCTCATGGTTGTGGTATGGTTAACATTAAATCGCGAGGGAGGAAACCCTTGTTCAAACGTAGGAATTGCAGTGCCTTTCAGCAGTGTAGACATTAAGGTAAGCGTATCCCCAATACTCTGTTTGTACCACTTGGTTCGTGAGTTACTATACTCAGAATCATGGTAAATGCATGTGAAGGTCACGGGTTCACCAAGTTGAACTGTGGTCACTGGAATCAGTGCATCTGAATTGAAAGACAGAGCGAAAAAAACATCTTACTAAACATGATCCATATGCTTTTATACACACATTTATTTCTGTAACTACTGCTAGAAATATAAAGTTGGTTTGTTTCATTACATACAACTGTTCAGAGAAAGGTGGCCAGAATTAGCTTACTACAAATAAGTAAAAAAAAATATACTTGAAACAAAGTTTTCCCCCTACAAAACACTCAAATAATAAATTGTTTGGACAGAGTTAGAAAGTACTCACATCCCTGATGGAAAAGAAGAAGTGCAATCCATGAAAGGATCATCCACATGTCTCTTGTTGGGATCTTCGTAGGTTGTTTGAATAGTAAAGGTGATGATATAAGGTGATATGAGATGGTAGTGATGGGTCAGACTGTCACAGAAGGAGGTTTCAAAAGTACATTTCCTGTCACAATGCTCTTATGCAACTTCATGACTTCTGAGGTTTTGTGGTCTGTTTGAATAGAAGACAGCAATGCAGAAAAATATGAGCAGTTAGGTGGTGGAGTATTTTTCGTAGCTGTTTTCGGTTATTTCTACACTAAAGTTAGTTTTATAATGTATACGAAAACCAGACCAGGTATTCAGCTCTCTTTGGCTGGATCAAGGATGAAAATTTTGCCAGACTATCACAGGGCTGACACACTAAGACAAACAACAATTGACACTCACTTTCACACCTATAGCCAATTTAAATCAAGGGCGCAAAACACACCCTAGAATTACTGTAATCTCGCTGCTACAAAAATAAAGTCAGTTCAGGCCACTAAAGCAAAAAAAAGGCAAGAGAGTGCAGAGTTGGGCCCAAGACTATATTAACGTGTAGTGTTAGCCTACACTGTAGCTAATTAACTTCAGGGCTATTGCAACTGTTGTTTGGTCAATACTGCTTCAAAAGCCTTTTCACAACATGAAATATATATCATAATTCCTTCTCTAAAATCTTTTTTACATTGCTGTGAAAACATCAACAAATTTGTCCTCCATACATTTCACTAGATTACATGTGAACACATCATATGACCCTTACAATTTACCTTTGCTCAATGCTAATTTTTACTGAAGACAGCTTAAATGCATCATAATAGGCTGTTACTAAGTGCAACCTCTGTCAGCAGTTAGATCCAGCCACAAGCTGCCTACAGCCAACATGGACAAGCTCTCCTGCTGCTGATGTCAACACAGATTCATTGTCTGCAAAGTAGCATCGTCCAAAAGAGTTAATGATCAGCTGTCAAACCTTTGAGAACGGCAATCTGCCAATAAAGATTGGTGGCCAGTCTATCAGAGCGCCCATATCTGGGGGTGCTCTATATAAAATCCTTGCTTGTCCCAACCCTGGCTGCTTTAAGTAGAAATAGTGTATGGGGAGATTTTATAGCAGCGGTGCCAGGCAGAGACAGGCTAGCTTTTGCTAAATCAAAACAACTCATAGCCTAATCAGGCTAGTGTAAAATGTACATTATGCTGTATTGGTGAAGACTTAGAACTACCATTTGAGACCATAAACGGTGTTCACTGTGTAAATAAATCAAGTGAAAAGTAGGGTCATTTTCTCACAGACTTCCATATAATCGGATATCTTTTTGCAACTAGTGGAGTCGCCCCCTGCTGGTGATAAGAAAGAATGCAAGTTTAAGGCACGTCTGCATAAAGCCTAGTTCACATTACACAATTTTCACCGTGATTTTGACGTCGCAGAGGATCTTGAGAGCCACCTTGGGTCAGAGGGGAGTCAGCAGATAAGTCTGCCACAACGAGTCCTCATGTTTGAACAAGCCTACGAGCAAGTCGCCCCCTCGTCTGTGACTGGGACTGGATATCTGGCATGCTAGAAAACTGGAGAAGCATGACACGATTGACAAAAGAGCATCAGCCAGTGAGAGGCAGGATACGTCCCATGTCAGCACGCAGTTTCTCTCAAAAGATCTGGCAACACTGACAAGCCGGTAAGCACCAACAACAATGGCGGCGTCCACAGGATCACGGGGAGCACGTTGTGTTTGGACCCAGGCCCTGGAGGCAGATCTGATTCAATACTGGAAAGAATATCCATGCCTTTACAATGTGTCGTCTCCAAGTTTGGTGACGTCACCGCATTATCTGGGGCTCTGTCGGCGAGGGCTCTGTGGAGAAATCTTGTGGTGTGCACACACAGGTCCTAACGCAGTTGGTGAGACTCCTGCTGACAGAAACACACATCCCCAGGTATGAACACTCAAAAGATAACGATAGTCTCCGCGACGCAAAATCGGGGTGAAAATCAAGTATTGTGAATTAGCCTTAAGTTTCACTTTTTAGATCTGTAGCTAACCTTTTGGTCATGAACAAAAGTATTGTACAAATTAAAACTCTGACCTGATGAAGACGCTTGATTAAAAAATTAAGGCAGATCACCAAAGTTATAAGAGTTCATCTTGTTAGAACTATGAATGTCTATAAAATTTTGCTGCTCTCAAAAGAGTGGTCTTAACCCGCTTTCAGGAAGGAAATGGCTGTATGCATGAAGTAGGTAACTGGAAAAATGTACCTCTGTTTTCAGTTTTGTTTCTGAGAACTGAGCCGATAAATGTGACCAACAGACACATTACACCAACTAGCTTTCGTGTCAAAGGTGTCGCACATCCACTGACAGACAGTTCTGTGGTTGAACCGTCTAACCTTCAACACACAAACAGCATTAGATCTCTCTTAGATGTTGACTGACAGGTTCCTTTTCAAACTGTCTTAGTGTGGTTGCTTTGTCTGGACCTGAGCTAAAATGCCTCCGTTCTCAGCAGCCCAGATGAACTGGACCACAGCAGGACACTGCATCAGACATTTGTTAAAATACTGTCTCTGTATCAGTGGCGCCGGCAGTCGTAAGCCTGTACACACTGTGCATACATTTTTTTTTCAATAATTTATCATCCCATCTTGAAAATAAAATTGTGACAAAAGCAGCAGATTGTGTCTTTGGGTTATTTTTTACTGATGAATGTGCCTGAGATGCATTTTTTGCCTGTGTCCACTCACTATGACACAAATACATTTGGTGCACATGTCACGGGCCAGTGGTCAGAGTATGATAAACATTTCTGCTTCTCAATTGTAATGCTAGCAATATTGTGTTACTTATCTTGTGTGTTAGCAAGCAAAAGTGGTTAGAAATGAGCAAACAAAAGCAATTGAGCATTTTTCAGGCTTTTGAAATAAGAAAGCCAACAAACCTCAGCAGAGAAGAATATGCAGAGAGTAGCAGTACAAGCACCAAGTCTGCTAACGTTACTGCCGCTAGCATTAACGTTACAATGACAGAGACTAGCAGCTTTGCAAAGCCATGAGCTCTGGGAGGAATCTTCTGCTGCAGCTACCCTCATCAATGACTGCTGTGCAAGCTCAGAATACTTTGATGTCTTGTCTCAGGAGCAAAAATCCTCGGTATGTGTTACCTCAGCATCTCAGGATGACATTGGCAGTGTGAAAAGGTAGGAATACTACTTAATTTTCTCATCTGGCCCTTCTATTGTTTATTATAGCAGCTTGGTTTGGGCTTCAAGTTACATATTGTTGCTGTATATTTTTTATACCCAACTGCTGATGTTGTTGCTGTGATGCTGCTGCAAAATGAGGAGATCTGTTGTCTGCTAAATGGCTGTAAGTTTCTCTGGGCTATATTCAGTGTATACTATTGTATTCTATTATTTTGCTGGCTGTTGTCGTTGGATCTGTTGGCTTGTCTTTGAAATGCACGTGGTAGGCTAATCAGAGTTTTATGGTGGTGTTGTGTCGGTAACGTTAGTGTTAATCTCTTGCTCACTCACTGAGTAGACCGTGTATGTCAATGCGTGGGAAACTACATGTTAAAGGTACCCTACAAGTGGGCGGGTGGTTCCGGTGCCTACTATGAAATACAGTACAGGCCAAAAGTTTGGACACACCTTCTCATTCAATGCGTTTTCTTTATTTTCATGACTATTTACATTATAGATTCTCACTGAAGGCATCAAAACTATGAATGAACACATGTGGAGTTATGTACTTAACAAAAAAAGGTGAAATAACTGAAAACATGTTTTATATTCTAGTTTCTTCAAAATAGCCACCCTTTGCTCTGATTACTGCTTTGCACACTCTTGGCATTCTCTCCATGAGCTTCAAGAGGTAGTCACCTGAAATGGTTTTCCAACAGTCTTGAAGGAGTTCCCAGAGGTGTTTAGCACTTGTTGGCCTCTTTGCCTTCACTCTGCGGTCCAGCTCACCCCAAACCATCTCGATTGGGTTCAGGTCCGGTGACTGTGGAGGCCAGGTCATCTGCCGCAGCACTCCATCACTCTCCTTCTTGGTCAAATAGCCCTTACACAGCCTGGAGGTGTGTTTGGGGTCATTGTCCTGTTGAAAAATAAATGATCGTCCAACTAAACGCAAACCGGATGGGATGGCATGTCGCTGCAGGATGCTGTGGTAGCCATGCTGGTTCAGTGTGCCTTCAATTTTGAATAAATCCCCAACAGTGTCACCAGCAAAACACCCCACACCTCCTCCTCCTCCATGCTTCACAGTGGGAACCAGGCATGTGGAATCCATCCGTTCACCTTTTCTGCGTCTCACAAAGACACGGCGGTTGGAACCAAAGATCTCAAATTTGGACTCATCAGACCAAAGCACAGATTTCCACTGGTCTAATGTCCATTCCTTGTGTTTCTTGGCCCAAACAAATCTCTTCTGCTTGTTGCCTCTCCTTAGCAGTGGTTTCCTAGCAGCTATTTGACCATGAAGGCCTGATTCGCGCAGTCTCCTCTTAACAGTTGTTCTAGAGATGGGTCTGCTGCTAGAACTCTGTGTGGCATTCATCTGGTCTCTGATCTGAGCTGCTGTTAACTTGCGATTTCTGAGGCTGGTGACTCGGATGAACTTATCCTCAGAAGCAGAGGTGACTCTTGGTCTTCCTTTCCTGGGTCGGTCCTCATGTGTGCCAGTTTCGTTGTAGCGCTTGATGGTTTTTGCGACTCCACTTGGGGACACATTTAAAGTTTTTGCAATTTTCCGGACTGACTGGCCTTCATTTCTTAAAGTAATGATGGCCACTCGTTTTTCTTTAGTTAGCTGATTGGTTCTTGCCATAATATGAATTTTAGCAGTTGTCCAATAGGGCTGTCGGCTGTGTATTAACCTGACTTCTGCACAACACAACTGATGGTCCCAACCCCATTGATAAAGCAAGAAATTCCACTAATTAACCCTGATAAGGCACACCTGTGAAGTGGAAACCATTTCAGGTGACTACCTCTTGAAGCTCATGGAGAGAATGCCAAGAGTGTGCAAAGCAGTAATCAGAGCAAAGGGTGGCTATTTTGAAGAAACTAGAATATAAAACATGTTTTCAGTTATTTCACCTTTTTTTGTTAAGTACATAACTCCACATGTGTTCATTCATAGTTTTGATGCCTTCAGTGAGAATCTTCAATGTAAATAGTCATGAAAATAAAGAAAACGCATTGAATGAGAAGGTGTGTCCAAACTTTTGGCCTGTACTGTATGTATCCTATAAATATCCTGCTGGTGCCACTGCTCTGTATTAACTATTTCCTGACAAGCAACGTCATGTGGTTGTATCGTTGAATCTTGACTGCCAGCTCTTGGAGGCAGCAGGAGAAGCACTATGTTGTAGTTGCAGCAGATGTAATAGTGATCAATCTGGGGGGAAGGTTGGCCATAGAAAATGATTTTGACACAGGAGAGCACTGTTTGCTTCCTGTTTCCTCCCAACAGTGAATGTCTGTTTCTATGAACCATAATCATTCCCTAATCTTAAACTCCCTGTTCAGGCACAACTGCGTAGCCATCCACAGCTTCAACACCATCAAGTTTGCTGACTGCACGACAGTAATCGGCTGGATCACAATGACAATACAAAAAAAATGGTCAGAGCCCTGATGTCTTGAAGCTATGACCACGACCTCAATCTCAAAGTCAGCAAAACCCAGGCCCAGACACACCAAGTTGCACATGACCACTCCGCAAAGACTACAGCCAATGGCCAACCAGTGCATACGTTCTGTGTCTGCATGAGGAGATAACTCTCTACACCAGCAGGTGGCGATGAAATTGTCATTCAAAAAGAAAAAAAAAATAAAGTTGAAAGGGGACAGTGTGGGGCAACGGTGTGGGAAACACTGCCTACTAGAGCGACAGACACTCACCGACGGCCCAAGATTGGCTGAAGGCCGACCATTAGCTTGGTGTGTCAGGGCCTTAAGGAGCTGCTTTTGGAATAAAGGAAACAACAGGGAGAAGGACAAGCCCCGATCTTCGTCAATGGGACTACAGTGGTGAGGGTCAGCAGCTGCACGTTCTTGCGGTTTACGTCAGTAAGGTCTGGTCTCAGCACACCGACACCATCACAGAGACAGCACGACAATGGCTCTTCTTGCTCCAGAGGCTGAGGAGGTTCAATATAGACTTAAGGATATTCTGCAACTTCTACAGGCGCATCAAGACACCCACCGACTGCATCACCGCCTGGTACGATCACTATGGCGCTTTACCTTTAAACCATCACCTTACCCTTATACTGGGTTCACACTGGATGCCAAAGTGCCACAATTTTCTGTGGAGCGCTGCTCACTTCCTTTTGCCCACGGCGGCAGCACTGAGCTCCATGGCTGGCTCGCCATCTGCAGCTATAGTTTCAGCGTCTGGTCTATTTTTACCTGAGAGCTGTGAGCAAATCTGGCAAAGAAACGCACTGATGATCTATTGTAAACAATATAAAAGATATATAAATGACCTATCGATGATAAATGATAAAATATGCAAGCCATGCATGGCTGGAAATCAACTTTTTTGTCCACCCACCACTGGCTGGTGGATTCCAAAGTCTACAAGCCACTCACTAGATTACCATTGTTTTGGGGTTTTTTTGGCTGGTGGGTGAAGCAAAAACCAGAGGCCACTGAAAAGCTCCCAGTGTGGTGTGACACAGTGTGGTAGACGGAAAAAAAAGCTGGAACGTAGCCCAGCTGCACCCTGTGGACATTTTCACATTCCTCCCTCACAGACAAGATGGTGGCGAAGGTAATAAAAATGGAGATTTATTCATATCGTGCCTTACTTTAATGGATTATATCATATCGGGTATAGACGTATAGACTTAATCTGCAGATGCTCCGCTCCAAAATGAGGCCAAACTTATCCAGGGATGTCAGTTTTTAAGGCACAATGAAGGCCAAAATGTCGCCTGCAGCAGACAGTAATGCTTGTTATTTCTATCTGAGCTGAATTCTGGAAAACTTACGAGGAGTCAAATAAAATACCGTATATAACGGTACAAAACAGTCAATTAAACACGCATTTCAGCAATTATGAATCACCGCAATCCAGAGAAGTCCTTTAGCATACAGTCCTAAGTGTATACAAACTAGGAGTTTGCAAGATTATCTACAGACAGATACACAAACTCTCTCACACACACACACACAGACACACACACACACGACCAAAAGTGTGGGACCCCTTGCTGCTCACTGGTCTGACTGATACATTACCTTTCTATGGTTTAGATTAGAGGACTTGTTGGGCACGTCGTCCTGCCGTTAGGGGACTTGATGAAAATATGAGTCATTTTTTGAAGGCAGTATGAACTGGCCTCTTTTGTGGTTTAGGAATGAGAAATCAATTGACACACCTGAGTTTGACTAAACCATACAAAACAGATCTGGTGTGAAAGCCGCTGTGGCTATTGTAGAAATTATAGTGGCTTTTGCAGTAGAGGAAGAAGTTCACGAACACCACAAGACCACAGTGTGAAAATATTCTCTTACAAGTAAAAGTCCTGCATTCAAAACTGCACTTAGTCAAAGAAAATGCAGAATTGCCCATTTTAGAAAATATGCTTCACATTATATCCTTAAATTATAACTTTTGATGCATTAATGTGTATTTATTTTCATTGTATATCCTTGATGTCCGTTTTTCTGTGTGTCAGGTTTAAAATACTCTATATGTTTAAGTTTTAAACCATAGGGACCATAGACAGTAGAGAATAGTTGTTTTCATATGTTTAACAATCACCAAAGATAAAATGGTGGTAAATTAGCATCTGGAGTCAACCAGTACATTCCAATATTTTCTTAAATGTTTCTAAAAACTCTTGAAATATAGTTATATTTCCAACAGCATAAATGTACTCACATATTTGTTAAATCTACACCAAACAGTTCTCAACTATGATTGATGGGATCATCTTACCTTGACTATTAAAAGTTTTATATTTCTTATGTTTAAACCGAACATTTCTTTAACTTCATACTCTACATACAATGTACTGAAAGACTTGAGACTGTAGCTCTATACACTATAACTTGATTCTTTAATCCTGTTTGTTAGTTATTCGTCCAAGAATGTTCTCATTTTGCTTTTTGTAACAGAGGAAGCTTTAATATAAAATTTCCACTTAATAGCTTAAAGTTTTTACTCACATTTAACACTGAACTTGCCAAAAAAAACAAAAAAACATCAGTAGGCCTATCATAGATACATTACATCATCATTGATCTAAACTATAAGATAAAACAGAAATAAAATAAAAGTCAAAAGATATAAAGATCTGGTCTACATGTGCTGTAAGAGAAAACATTTGCCACATAACATGTTGCTATTATCTCCACATGGAGGACAATTCAAGGATTAAACAAACATCAGTTAGGACCTTTGTGTTCATTTACCGTAGCAATCTGCAGGCACCTCATCATAATCCTAATCACAATGCATCAGCATTCTTGATCACTGTATTATTGTCCTCAACGTGTGACTACTTTCTACTTTGCTAAAACACAGCATACTGTATTGGATGTGAACCATAATTAAACAGATTAATTTGCTTGCATACAGTCTGGTTCTTTTCCAGGTTTCTTTTCCATTCAACTTAACAGAAGCCAAAATGCTTCCATACCCTGGCTTTTATAACAGAGAGTGACATTCGGATTGTATCCACACTATTTATGCTGGCTTAGTGTCCATTGTTTACAAACTGTAATATTTCACCAGAAATATGAAATTACTACGTACTATTGAATGGGAGATGGTCTGCAGCCTTTTTATTTTAAAAAGTTAACTGCATTAATTAATTAATTAATTAATTAATTAATTAAAGAATTAATTAATATGAAAACACCTTACAGTCTCCTGTCTGTATGAGAGTAACAAAGCAAAGGGACAGTGGCTTGCTCCCATGTGTTGTTTTAATATCTCCAGTGGCAGAGAGAAGCCTCTCCGCTGCACATTAGCTCCAGGAAAAGCCAAGATGCTGAAGGGGCCGGGAGTTTTATATGTGCAATGCTGCAGCATGTGTTGGTCAGCAAGTCTTGTTTGTTTACATGCTGATCGCTGCTCTGCTCCATTACCGCCAACTTACAACTACTTCACGTTTGCCTCGCAAATATAATTATTTAGACATTAAACAAACTTGCAACCACTGCCTTCTGTGAAAGTTAATTGCACATTAACTCTAGCGTGTCTGCACTGTAGACTGTCTGGCTCCTGCACTGCTCTTGTGGTAGAGCTCTGCCTCTTTCATTCCATCAACATCACGTTATTAATAAACATTTGAATAATCAATTGAAATTTGTGAATTGATGCCAAATCGTCCACATCTGCATTGTGATGCACCTGAGAATCGACTTTTTTCTCCCACCCCTAGTGTACATTTCGCTGTTCCTTTTTTAAGACCCTGACATCAGTGTAGATGCTCTCTTCCTCAACTGCAGTGGCATCTTTTTTTTTACTCCTGCCACTCCGATTCACTCTGGTGAAGTTTGGCACTGAATAAACCAATGAGTCTTCATCTGCCTGTAGAAACAGAAAGCATTATTGGATGGGAGCTGTCAACAGAAATGTACAAAAAAAAAAAAAAAATCTTTAACTGACTTACCTGCTGACTTTGTTGATCATCTGTGGTTGTTGCAGCATTTGTTTGCAGGACAGGAGCAGCTGGATTATAATGGGACAAACCATGAATAACATGCAGCATGTAAGGATTCACAGGATTTCATTTTATTTTGAAAATGAATGATAGAATGAAGTGAGTTTTATTACCATTACAACAATTGCACTTCTTTGTCTTGATGGTGTAAATCAGAAAGGCTATAACACACAAACTTATAGCCAAAGCAGCACACGACAGACACAGAACTGTTTTGACTGTGTGACAATCACCAGGCGACATGTTGGAGGCTGAAATATTAAGAACAAAAACAAATCGCAAAGGTAACAAGGGTTATAAGTGTGGCATTAAAAGCTCTCGAAGTCTTCCTAAGCTTGAAAAGTTTTTGTCACACACAGCAAATATCTCCTCACGATCTGCTAGCTACATGTCGTCTGAATATGCTGTGAAAAAGTCTGGTCTCTGTAGGCAGCCCAGGCTCCGCAAATGGCAACAAAAACATTTTGGTCCAGGCAGTGCGAAACCAGCAAAAGCAAGCACACACACATGAACGCGGTGCCCATGTCTCATGGTCTTGTGCAAGTGCGCACATGTGAACGTGGTGCCCAGAGAGGCAGTTAGAGCTACAGGCTACAATGAGGCTAAAAATGGAGTTCAAACGACGTTTTTCCAAACAACTTTTTATGTCGGGGCTTCAGGACACTTGGATCATTATGGACGAGCAGTGTGGAGATTTTCTGTGGTTTCAATTATGTGTTTTTGGACGTTTGAATCTGGGGCACCATAAGCCTCCATTAGGTGGAGTTTTGTTGCTACCTCCTCTCCCCTTAGATCTCTTAAAGTGTTGTGAGGACTCTAAAACTTCACTTGCCTTTAATCTTTAATGCTTCCTCTTGGTAAGATTGTACGTATCATATATTGACTTCTAATAGATTAAATATGCAAAATGCTTGTTACCTTGAATGTCCAGTTTTGTACCATTTCCAAATAATATCTCTCCACATGTGGCCACAGCACAGTAATAAGTCCCGGCATCAGAGGAGCTGACGTTCTTAGAGAAGCTGTAGATACATTTCTGTGGAGATCCAGCGTCAGGACTCTTCTCACACTCACTGTTTCCATGAGCATAAAAGACGTTGGGATGAGATTCATGAGATCCAGCTTTGAACCAGAACACAGTGTGATCTCCGGGACATGTTTTGTTATAGGAGTCAGAGAGGACTGAACACTGCAGAGTCACTGAGTCTCCTGGACGGACTGGATCAGATGGTAGGTCTTGAGTGACGGCAGTGATATCAGGTTCAGGTCCTGGGAAATGACACAATATTTTCGTATTTCGTAGAATGTGTGTTAAGTAGTCAACTGCTTATTCAAGATAACTGTTCCAAACTGAAGTTGGATAGTGAATGTTTGCTATCAGCAAAGTGTATACTGCTTCACTTACCGTTGACTCTCAGTAAGGTTTTATTCAGAAATGTCGTCTTTAGTTCAACCACTTGTTGGCAGTAGTATAATGCAGCATCACTCAACTCTGTCTGGGTAATATGTAGAACAAATATTCCAGGCTCCTGTTTGGTTGTAATGCGAGGAGCCTTATTAACAATTGCACTATCAAAAGTATAAGTTGCTCCTAAGATTTCAGGGACGTTTCCAGGTACAACTCTCATCCAAAGTAAGACACCTGCTAATCCAGACTGGCGGCTACATGTCAGAGTCACATCTTCTCCAACACAAACAGTCTTTGTCACAAAGCCTTGGTCGTCTGTGCATCCTGAAGAACAAATTCAATACGATATATTTACCATAAGACGGTGCCAATAACTGAAACATAACAGAAGTGAAACTGAATTTTTTTATGCATACTTACGCCCGATTGTGAACACGAGAACTGCACAAAATATGATCAGCATTTTAAGGCAAATCCACTTGAGACAACTGTTAATTGAGGTCGAACTGCAGGACGATTAATGTTAATGTGACTCACTTGGCAGGAAACAGTGAAATGGGAGGGAGAAGTTCCAAAACAATCTGATTGGTCTGTCATGTTGGTTTGAAGTGTACCACCACAGTGAAAATGTTCTCAACCAATGTCTAGGTAAATGACAACCCCAGCAGTGTGGTTTTGACATTGTGTGTCATGAAAACACATGAATCATGGCTATAATTAGCAAACACACAAGTGTGGTATGAAAAAAAAAAACAAAAGCAAAGTTTTAATCCTCTCGCTAGAAGATAACTTTAACCTGAATAGCCATTCATTTTAAGTCAAGTTATTAGCAGAGGAACTTCTGCTGTTACTCTTTTCTGTGGTATAAATGACCAGATAAATATCACCCCTAAAAATGTTATCAAAACAATTAATAAAAATATGTTTCCATGTGGTGTCATGATGTGTGTGTTTTCATTTTTGGTTTTCTCAATGTTCCTAAACACTGTCAAAGTACACAGAGACCAAATAACCCACTGAAATGTGGTATTACTGAGACTTCACACTTCTGATGCACCTCAGACCTTAACACAACACAACCAGCCTGTCATGTCAATTAATAAGTTTCATTGCAACAGAAAAGGAAACTGAAACTGTGTCCTCCTTCAGAGTAGAAGGTAGGGCAGACATTCTGAAACACAGAGAATGAGCTTTGTATTAATTATGAGACAGGTTACATCATGAAGACTTGCCAATTTGTTGGTTGTGCACTGAAGGTCAAACAAGTTTAAAGTTCAGACTCAGAGCACAGTGGCAGGGTGAGAAATCCAAGCGGCCCACAATATTCAAGTTAGGCTGAAAATGTGTCAACGAGATCTGACTGGAACTGGAACACTGTAAATCTGTAGTTTTGAGTTAATGTGAGGGCGTTGCCATCTTCATAAAAATACTAATGGCCCCGAGGTTCAGAACAAAGTCTGAGCAGGTAAAGAAAGGCTCGCACACTGCAGCGCTCCTCTTCAGTGCAAAGTCTGGACAAGGGTCTTACTCCCTTTAGTTGGGACTAAATGTAAAATATTTAATACTCATGGTGAACATACAGGCTGCACAGTTTAACTCACAGAGGGGTGGAGTCAGTAAAATACATATTACTTATATACTCTGTTAAATCAACTTCTTCTGCTTTATTTAATAATTTCCTGAGTAAATTGGTGATCTGTACTTGTATGTACAACTCTGCATCTCTATATTGATTGATAGCTACTTGTTGGCCTTCTGACTTGGCAGAATATGTGTATTCTTCTGTCAATGCAATATTAACACACAAACATCCCTCCATCTTTACTCTGCTGCCATCTTCTGGCAGATTCATTCACAATCTAAATGTTGACTACTTCAGTTTTGATTTATGGGAAGCCTTGGCTCAAGTGGGCTGTGAACATGCCTATCATTTCAGTACATTTATGCTCAAATAATGGGAGTTGGGGATTTCTTTTTATTTCATTTTATTTATAAGGACAACACACATTAATCAACATTTCTGTAAATGTGCCAGTTAGCCAGCTGGCTATTTTCAACTGCTGTTCTTTGACATGATGTTTTGAAACCAATAAAAGGATACCATTCATTCATTCATTTTCCATAACCGCTGATTCTGTTTTTCTGGCTTCAAGAAATCCTCTTGCTGTGAGGCAACAATGCTAAACACCACACCACCGTGCCACCCAAAGGACAAAGACGGCATAAAGACATAAAGACAGCATTAACTACGGCAAACAGAAATTCTCAAGATAGAACATAAGCCCTGCAAGGCAACAAGCAACAGCAGAGCATCAGTACAATACAATAACACAACAACAAACAGCATGTCATATTAACTTGGGTGAGAGAGTCACACTGACGCTATTCAGCTATTTACACCCATCCTTTCAGTGCCTTATCATGGATCTCAGTGAGTGCTGTGATTGGCTAGTAGTCATCACATTGACCCATCAAGGCTGGAGGCGTTTAGGGTTAGGGCAAGTAAGTCATGATTAGGACTAGTACTGGTCAAACTCTTATTCTCTGAGTTTAAAGTGGTAAATTACAAAAAACTTACACATGTACTGCCAAAATGTCAGGTGACCTAGTGTAAGGCTCAGCTCAGTCTACAGAGGTAGTAAGACACGTTGGGGTCTGTCACAGGACTTTGTACAGGAGACTGGTGTTCGAGTCTCGTGTGAGTCAAAATTGGGTTATTTTTAGATTTTATTGACTTATTTTTGAAATTTTAGGATATGTAAAGCTGCTGAATGTTAACTGTAAATAAACTGAGCGGCTGAATAAACCATTACTGATCATGTCATATTTTGACGTTGCAAGGGCACCAAGGAATATACAACTGCAGTGTGAATAGAATTGTTGGCTATGGAAACCTGGGTGTATATAACATCTGCTGTTGTGAGATGCTGAAAAGTTTTTTTTTTTGGGGACATTTAGTATGACAGCATAATGAGAACCAACGGCTCAGTTTCCCTGTCAGTGTCTTAATATAGCAAACTGCACACTGTTGTGCTGTGGGTGCTGACCTATTCAGGGACAGTTTTTGTCGAAGCTTGGATTGAGCACTACAAGTATCTGTCTTTCCATACCCCTGTTGACTCTGCAGTTCCTTTCTGGACACTGTGCTTTTACAGAGGTTCTGTGACTTAATATTGCTGCCACCTTTTGGCGGGAATCAGATGCTAAATTTAACAAATCCAGAATGAAGGCAGAAGGTTCATTTAGCCTCACGAATCAGTCGCTACTTGTCCATTGTAGAGTTTTCAAAGCAACTGACAGGAGTAAATATAGGGCGACAAAAGTTCAGCTCAAAATGGCAGTGCTGCACGGCTCACAGCCAGCTGAAGCATTCCAGTTCAAGCCAATGCAATCAAACAGATTTGGATGCTGATGCCTGTTCCTAGTTAACGTCGTTACCTCCTGTAACCTCCTGTAACCTCATGTAACCTCCATGTTGATAGCCATGTTCAGGCAATCCTGGCGAAGCCTCTGAATCATCTCAATGTCCCATACAGCCCCTTTCAACAGAGTAACATCATCTTTCACATATGGTACTAAGTGATCTCAAACAGTCCAGTTAACCTGCTAATCCAACCCAAAAGCCTTGACAGCTGCGTAGATCCTCTCCCTCTCTGCTGCCTTTAAATCCCTCGGTCCACCACTGTCAGCTTTCATCACAGAGAAGACGACAGCAGAATAAGCCCATGTGTCTTCACCTGTCTGAGGAAATGTATCACAAATCATGTGAGATATGAGAGACACAAATACCAATAAAGAAGCATCATAACATTTTTGCTTAATGGATCTTACCTTTAAATTCCTTTTTGCAAGATACTGCTGCAGGGAAACAGCAGCTATAATAAAAGAGAAAAATAAGTATGAATGCACCTGTTTATCACAGTTATGCTACAACACTAATCATGTTAGCATTTGACAAATAACATGATATAATGAGGTAACTTCTATTACCTTCATTATTGCAATAACCACACTTGTTCTTCTTGATGATGTAAATGAGGACAGCTATAACAATCACACTTATAGCCAGGACAGCACACAGGAGGAGCAGAATTATTCTGTCCTCCAGTAAAACATCAATAGACCCTGAGCTGGCTCCTGAAACATTCAGAAGGAACACATAATGACATTAAGTAAAAGTAAATGAACATATTTTATGTAATGAACATGTATTTGCTTGATCATTTTGGGTTTTAAACACTTAGACATCAAAATTTCCTTTATAAACTCCGATCAAACTGACAAACCTGCAGAACTTTATATCCTTTCCTTCCTATCACTGAGACAGGAAGAAACCAAATATCTTCTAAAATGATGGGATCCATTTCAGAGAAATGTGCGTAAAATGAAGCCTTAGACATCTACATTTCCATTTCATGCAGCAACAAAAACATGTCTTAGGTTAGAACAGGCTGATAGAGATATACAATATATTATGCTGTCAAACAGTGTGGACTAAGATGATTTTTCCAACCCTGGAACCATTTAAGGGGCATAAAGAGAGAAAACTGGGTCAACAGAATGATGAGTTACCTTCAATGTCCAGTTTTGTTCCATTTCCAAATAATATCTCTCCACATGTGGCCACAGCACAGTAATAGGTCCCGGCATCAGAGGAGCTGACGTTCTTAGAGAAGCTGTAGATACATTTCTGTGGAGATCCGGCTTCAGGACTCTTCTCACACTCACTGTTTCCATGAGCATAAAAGACACTGGGATGAGATTCATGAGATCCAGCTTTGAACCAGAACACACTGTGATCTCCGGGACATGTTTTGGTGTCAGAGTCAGAGAGGACTGAACACTGCAGAGTCACTGAGTCTCCTGGACGGACTGGATCAGATGGTAGGTCTTGAGTGATGGCAGTGATATCAGGTTCTGGTCCTGGAAAATGACACAATATTTTCGAAGAATGTTTGGTAAGTAGTCAACTGCTTATTCAAGATAATTGTTCCAAACTGAAGTTGGAAAATGAATGTTTGCTATCAGCAAAGTGTATACTGCTTCACTTACCGTTGACTCTCAGTAAGGTTTTATTCAGAAATGTCGTCTTTAGTTCAATCACTTGTTGGCAGTAGTAACATGCAGCATCACTCAGCTCTGTCTGGGTAATATGTAGAACAAATATTCCAGGCTCCTGTTTGGTTGTAATGCGAGGAGCCTTATTAGCAACTGCACTATCAAAAGTATAAGTTGCTCCTAATATTTCAGGGAAGTTTCCAGGTACAACTCTCATCCAAAGTAAGACACCTGCTAATCCAGACTGGCGGCTACATGTCAGAGTCACATCTTCTCCAACACAAACAGTCTTTGTCACAAAGCCTTGGTCGTCTGTGCACCCTGAAGAACAAGTTGAATACGACACATTTACCATAAGACGGTGCCAATAACTGAAACATAACAGAAGTGAAACTGAATTTTTTTATGCATACTTACGCCCGATTGTGAACACGAGAGCTGCACAAAATATGATCAGCATTTTAAGGCAAATCCACTTGAGACAACTGTTAATTGAGGTCGAACTGCAGGACGATTAATGTTAATGTGACTCACTTGGCAGGAAACAGTGAAATGGGAGGGAGAAGTTCCAAAACAATCTGATTGGTCTGTCATCATGTTGGTTTGAAGTGTACCACCACAGTGAAAATGTTCTAAACAAATTTCTTAGTAAATGACCACCCCAGCAGTGTGGTTTTGACATTGTGTGTCATGAAAACACATGAATCATGGCTATAATTAGCAAACACACAAGTGTGGTATGAAAAAAAAAAAAAAAAGAAGAAGCAATGTTTCAATCTTCTCGCTAGAAGATAACTTTAACCTGAATAGCCATTCATTTTAAGTCAAGTTACTAGGAGAGGAACTTCTGCTGTTACTCTTTTCTGTGGTATAAATGACCAGATAAATATCACCCCTAAAAATGTTATCAAATCAAATTGATAAATATGTTTCCATGTGGTGTCATGATGTGTGTGTTGTCATTTTTGGTTTTCTCAGTGTTCCTAAACACTGTCAAAGTACACAGAGACCAAATAACCCACTGAAATGTGATATTACTGAGACTTCACACTTCTGATGCACCTCAGACCTAAACACAACACAACCAGCCTGTCATGTCAATTAATAAGTTTCATTTCAACAGAAAAGGAAACTGAAACTGTGTCCTCCCTCAGAGTAGAAGGTAGGGCAGACATTCTGAAATACAGAGAATGAGCTTTTTATTTATCATGAGTCAGGTTACATCATGAAGTTAGGCTGAAAATGTGTTGACAAGATCTGACTGGAACTGAAACACTGTAAATCTGTAGTTTTGAGTTAGTGTGAGCGCGTTGCAATCTTCATAAAAATACTAACTGCCCCAAGGTTCAGAACAAAGTCTGGACAAGGGACTTATTCCTTTTAGCTATGTTGTGCCGTACAAGGATTTCTAACAAAGGCCTACACTTTATCCATAAACTTTTGGGCCTACATGTAACAATCAAAGCCTGAGACCACATGTTGGCGCCCAAAAGAACAAAGGAATCAGTCAACCCCCTTTCTCTGTGTGAATCAGCTGACTCAACCCCCAACACAGCACCCCAGCTGACCAGCAGAGGTCCCTTGAAATACACAGCTCCCATTGGGTGAAATCCGCCATGGCCAACCCCGCACCAATGACGTCACGCCGGGGTATATCATCACAGAGCGTACCTGAGGGAAACGCTTCTGGCTGTGGTCCTCATAGCCAATATAAGTACCCACAACTGTTCCTAAAGCTTAGCAACTCGTCCCACGTGGCGAACGCTTTAGAAAGAGTTATTACTGTGCACAGTTAGACGCGTTTTAGGCCTACGGATTTCCCTCGCTGGTCGAGCTGATCTCCTCTCCTCTCCCTCACTCTGTGCACTGAGGAACACAGAGCAGCCCGGTACGAGACCACGGATTGACCCTCTCACCCGGATGCCCGCGGATGCGAAGTTTGGTAGATAACAAGGACTGCCTGCTTCAAGAAGAAGGACAAGGACCCCCTTCTTTCCCCGAGTGATTCCCGCCACGAGCGGAATTAACTCGCCTCGTCAGAGACTTGCCCCCTCGCCGAGGACCCGTTAGCCGCTGTGAGCCGTTAACCACTTCACCTCTGCCGTAACAAAGGACGCACGAGGAACGACCGACACATCACTCCACCTTCTGCAACAGTAAGAGGCTTTAGCTCCGGGCAGATAGTAGTTAGTGTGTGTTTTCTTTTTAAGTTTGTAAGGGCTTGTTGATACGGACCGCCGCGTCCGATTTTGGCTGCATTGATATTGTAAAAATATTGCCTGTGTTGCTGCTGCCTGTTATTCTCCTACCCGTTTGTGTCTGCTTGTAATACGCAGTGATCCGACCTCGTCGGACCGCTATTGTGTCGCCCCGCACGCGGGATTGATCACTTCGGCTGTGTTGGTTCAATGTCCAGATTCACGCCGCTCACCAGCTGAGCCGAGCGCGTCTCTGCGTAACACAGACGGGTTATTGCATCTCAATACTGCCTGCGTGACCACACTGCTGAGTGCTTCCCTTTCTCTCTTCCTTTCTTCCACTAACCTACACTTGGAGCCGAGCAATTCGAACTTCCCTCTCTACCGGCTCCCCTCCTTTTTTTTGAGTCGCGTGCTTTCTTGGCGAGCCACCATTGCGTGACGTAGCTTGCAGCGTCACAGCCGCCATCTTGCTACGCTCACACACCTCTCTCTCTCTCACACACCCACTCGCTCAGACATACATACACACACACACTCACACATTCTCGCTCACTCACCCACTTTCTTCCACGCCCTCTCTCACACCCACACACACACACATACATACACATACACACACGTACACACATTCTCGCTCACTCACCCACTTTCTCCCACACCCACACACACACACACACACACACACACACACACACACACACACACACACACACACACACCCTTCTTGATGCTTGCTGGTTGATTCAGTAATGTTTTATAGTTGATAGGGTTTATAGAGCAATGTTGATGTTGGTTGTAAATTAATGTCATCAGTGTGAATAAACCCTGTTATACTGCAAAGAGAGGTTGCTTTGGTTTTTCATTGTATACTGTGATGAAGCTGGTTGACAAAGTCAGTGCCTGAGCTCCACTCCTTCCTGTTCATCTTATAGTTGCTGATATCTCCCTAGAATTAGCTTCCTAAGTGAACACTCTTGAGACTGAATTTACGTCTGATCATTGGTCCGGGTTTTCCCGGTGGTGCCCCGCCATAAGCTAATTTGGTTATTATGCTTATGTAATAATTAATTAGTTATTAATTAATGAATCAAATATTTTAATAATCCATAATTAATATTAATAATTATGAATTATTGCCGATGATCATATTTAGCTCCTCCTCTTCCCAACAGCTGGGACCAGGGCAGGAATTTCACGAGGGCCACAAGGGCCATGGCTCTTGTGCCCTCCTCATTTGGCCCTGTGTCCTTGAAACAAATATCTGCCCTAAGGCCACAGTGGCCTTGATGCCCCGCCCGCACTGCCCCAGGTGATTTTGTGGTTTTCTCCTCTGCCTCTTTCCTGTCAACATGGCTTTGACACCTGCGTCTTTTGAGAAAAAAATTATGCGATGACATTCTGGAGTCTTATTGAGCAACATCAAATGAAATGATGCGTACATCTCCAGTGAGGGGTGTGATTGAAAAGGCAAGTTTAATAAACACCGTAATAATAGTAAGCTCCGCCATTATCAGCGTTACTTTTTAAAGTTTCGGTTTCATCATCATTCTGCAGCCTCTCTCCTGCTCTCTGCATATCACCAATAGCGCGCACACACACACAGACACACAAACTCAACAGCAGAGAGGCCACAGTGCAGATAAAGGGAATATAACTTCACGATTACTCTAGTTGACAACTACACTTGTTACTGTGAGTAAGTGCTATAAAACTTCTGCCAGACAAGCCAATACTTTATCAATACATGTGATCAGCATGTAGAAAGCCATATTTCAATCTGCTCTGTCCACAGTCTCTCATTCACTGCTATTATGATTTATGATCGCGGTCGACACAAGCACATCACACTTGCGGTGCTAACAGCAAAGTGTTAAAGACAAACTAAAATGAAAGCTGTCTGTAGCTAACACTTTATCTGAACATGTAACTGAGGCAGCCGACCTGCAGACAGGGAGTGTCCTCAGTAGAGGAGGGACAGAGAGCAGGATGAATGACTGATACTGATGTTTGTCTTCATGCTGAGATAACGCGACTTTCTTCACTCAGTATTGTGATGTCAGGAGGAATATTTATATTCCAGTGAGATATTATTGGATTTTAAATAGTGACTCTGTTGTTGTAAACATGACTGTTTCTGCCATGGACTGTATAAAACTATATCCTGTGTAACTGACCTATAAGGAAAGCATCAGGAGGTGAGGTGTGTGCATGTGTGTGGAGGAGAGGGGAGAGGGAGATGCTGGTAGAGAGATAGTGTGTGTTATTAGATACTGTTAATGTCACTTATTATGCTTCTGTGCATTGACAGTTCTTTTTAGTCTGTTTCTGCATCATGTTGAGGAGGGCCATGCCTGTATATAAATATATATGTATGCAAAAAAAGTGTATCTGTTGCTCACTGCTAAAAATGTGGCCCATCAACATGATCTGGTGTTGAAATGTGGCCCAGTTGAAATAGTAATTGAATAGCCCTGCTGTAGTTTGTTTGTTAGCTATCTAACAACACATCAAAAATGATTGTAAGCCAGTCTTGTTCAGTGAATCAGTTTATCATGTACACTCAAAAAATATTTAGGCCTAATATTTAAGATTGTTTGCTTATAAATACATGAGCCTGGTTGTTCTAAACACATTGGGTTTTTTAGTGCTATTAAATAAATCATATTATTACTTATTATACTCATTATTATTACTTGAGCTTGCTTTATTTATTCATTTCACAGATAGTTATACATCCTTAGTCCTTAAATTCATTATGGACGTGGACTTAAAATCATTGTTTTACTGTATGGCCTCGCTGCCCTGGCTTTTGGCCTTTGTGCCCTCAAAAAATTGACAACGCGAAAGGCCAAGTGGCCTTGCCCCTAAAATAACAAAATTCCAGGCCTGGTTGGGACTAAATTTAAAATATTTAATACTCATGGTGAACATACATTCTGGCAGATTAATTCACACTTATCAAAATGTTTGTTGACTGCTTCAGTTTTTGATTTTGGGGAAGCTTTGGACCCAGTGGGCTGTAAACATTCGTGTAATTTCAATATCATTAGACATTTATGCTTAGATAATGGGGCTTGGATTGAACACTACAAGTACTTGTCTTTCCATACCCCTGTTGACTCTGGTAGTTCTTTTCTGGGCGCTGTGCTTTTACAGTGGTTCTGTGACTTCATATTGCTGCCACCTTTTGCTGGGAATCAGATGCTAAATTTAACAAATAGAGAATGAAGGCAGAGAGTTCATTCAGCTTATTTAAATGTTTGTTGACCTTCGTTGACCTTCAATTTCAGGAACCATGAACCCAATGGACTGTAAACATTTCTCTTATGTCATATGACAACAAAATAATGGTGCAGTTTGGCTGTGTTTACAGGGGAACCAGGCCCACTTTCAAAATTAATACGTGTTATTCCTAATGATTTAAGGCAGTCAAAAATATTAGCAAGCATGAACAACTCTCTCCAAAAAGTGCTACCTAAAAAACTTAAACTAAAACTTGTGTTGTCATAGGGTATAAAGTCTGTAGCTGCTACAGTGATGGACCATCTCTGGAGTTGGGCCAGCAGCACATCCAACCACCACCGAGCAGGTAGCAGTGCATCTTGCCAACCATGGCCAACACCTGACGACCTCCCTTTACCCCCTTGAACAAATGTGTTACAAGAATCAACTCATATCTTCGCAGTAGACCAAAGAGGAAGACATTTTTAAAAGTCTTAGTGTGTTAAGTTCAGCACTTTTTTAGCTCCGAACTGAATCTCTGTGGCTTCAACTTTAGTTTCTCTCCTGCCGTTTGTACTTTCAGATATCTGCTTCATGTTCATTTTCAGCTGTTTTGGAGTCATGATGAGTTACTGCTGGTGAAAACTCAACATTTTCTGTTCATAAGAAATAGACAGGGACCTTCAGCTGTGAATTGGCTGCTGCTTTTAAACATCATCATTACAGGACAAGCCATCATCCAAAAACTTACTCCCTAAGTCTACTTTATCTCAGGCTTCCCTCACAAGATTTGTATATGAGAAAGAGATTAAACAGTCACATCAAAAAGACTCTGTATTGTGTGCCACGTGTCATGCAGGTGCATTTTACATGCAGAAGATAAAGGGGGCTAATTTCCATTTTTAAAACCACAATGTATGTGAATCTTTTTAGTCATTACTGACTGAACGTCTCTGGTAAAGAGACTGGCCTTTACAGCCACTGCTACAAAAAAGAGAATTAGCAGTGGCTTCTAGGAAAAGGTCAATGACCAATATAAACATTATTATTGATCTTGTTTCCAATGTTTATCAAACCTTACTGTCAATTATTACACATGACTATAAAAAAGACAAACAACTGTAAGCTGTCAAATGTATTTTATTCAACAGGAAACAAAGGCACACAGCAGCTGTTTAAATCAGTTTTTAAAGTATTTGTCAAAGTGCACAGGAGAGCGTTTAAAACATGTGATTTTAATTTTGCGTTTTAGAACTTCACTTTTGTACTTACAGTGCGGGTATATGGGCCCTTTTTGTTTTTTCGGTATTTTCAGGTTACAGACAACAATGTTGAAGGTTTGGCTGCTTTTGGCTTTGTAACTAACTCGCTTTTCAGGTTTTTTACAAATGGCACGGACGTCCGTAATGGGGGCACGGATGAAGGTATTGGTTTTCTTACACTTTCCGCTGTTGTTGTAGAAAATTCGTCTCTCTTTGATCTCCTCGTCACAGTCCACAGCTTTCATCTCCTCATAGATATGGTGTTTTTCAAAATGCGAGGAAAGTGCAACCTGAGAGAGCGCAGTGGCAAAAAGCAGTAGCAGACAGGCAAACTGGACCCTCATGTTTCCCTGCTGAAGAAAATGTGGGAAAATGTTCTGTTAGAGAATTTATGCCAGAAAACAACTTTGCAACATGAGAGCTATCATTATTTTTTTCATAGGCAAATGTGTACATTTTATGAGGCTGTGGGTGTAACTGGATACTCATACTGTGATGGGCTTGTTGGTTTACAAACTTCTTTGTAAGCAAAACATAATAATAAGTGTCTTTCTAAATGTTTAAGCTCCTTCAGAATTGTCATCTGCAGTGATATCAAATTATTTTTTCTTAAAATTTGGGAACAGCTGAAATAAAATGTATGGACCCCATACGTTTCTTTAAAAAAAATAGAATATATATTGTGCTCACAAGATAATATCTGTGCACAAAATTGTAAAGAAAAACTTCGCTCTAAGCTCTGTAAAAAATATCAGAGACCTACAGAAAAATCTATTAAACCAAAATACAACACAGCCATGAGCAAAATGCCCTACATAAATAAACTCTCATAAACAGCTGGATAATAGAGTAAGAACTCAAAACAGACCTTTAAAGTGTAACGTTGAACGGTTAACAGTTTCTTCCTTACTTCTGTCTAGTCCTTGCAGCTGAAACAGAATAAGAATTAATTAATAGACATCTTTTGTCAACAGGTTTCTCTTAAACATGATGTGTTATGAAAGGTATATTTACCTGTCTCGCGAACACAGTGACAGTGAAGTCTCTGCAAACTGCTGAATCATTTATAGGATTTGAGAGGGGCGGATGGTTACTGTGACATCCAATCATAAGTTGCCACATCTTTAAGTCCCGACTTGTCCCTGCCCCTTTTCCTTGCCGATTTTTCCAACGCTTTCCTCACCTCTTATTTTTTGCTCCTTATTTTCCCACGCTTTCCCCAACCCTTTCCCCCCTTCGCCCCAATGAACCAATGAGCTATGGTTGAAGTCTTTCGAGAGACAAATAAATGTTGCAGCTTTGCAGTGTTGAGTATACAGAACTTGTGAAAAAGGAATTGAAGAAACCCTTGAGTATCCTCTTTGTCAATGCAATATTAACACACAAACAACTCCCTCTTTCTTTACTCTGCTGCCATCTTCTGGCAGATTCATTCACACTTATCAAAATGTTTGTTGACTGCTTCAGTTTTTGATTTTGGGGAAGCTTTGGACCCACTGGGCTGTAAACATTCGTGTAATTTCAATATCATTAGACATTTATGCTTAGATAATGGGGCTTGGATTGAACACTACAAGTACTTGTCTTTCCATACCCCTGTTGACTCTGGTAGTTCTTTTCTGGGCGCTGTGCTTTTACAGTGGTTCTGTGACTTCATATTGCTGCCACCTTTTGCAGGGAATCAGATGCTAAATTTAACAAATAGAGAATGAAGGCAGAGAGTTCATTCAGCTTATTTAAATGTTTGTTGACCATGCTTGACTTTCAATTTTGGGGACCATGAACCCAGTGGACTGTAAACATTTCTCTTATGTCATATGACAACAAAATAATGATGCACTTTAGCTGTGTTTACAGGTGAACCAGGCCCACTTTCAAAATGAATACATGTTATTCCTAATGATTTAAGGCAGTCAAAAATATTAGCAAGAGCAACAACTCTTACAAATCCAAAAAGTGCTAACATAAAAACTTAAACTTAGGATGTCATAGGGTATAAAGTCTGTAGCTGCTACAGTGATGGACCATCTCTGGAGTTGGGCCAGCAGCATACCCAACCACCTCCAAGCAGGTAGCAGTGCATCTTGCCAACCATGGCCAACACCTGACGACCTCCCTTTCCCCCCTCAAACAAGTGTGTTACAAGAATCAACTCATATCTTCGCAGTAGACCAAAGAGGAAGACATTTTTAAAAGTCTTTGTGTGTTAAGTTCAGCACTTTTTTTTAGCTCCGAACTGAATCTCTGTAGCTTCAGCTTTAGTTTCTCTCCTGCCGTTTGTACTTTCAGATATCTGCTTCATGTTCATTTTCAGCTGTACAGGAGTCATGATGAGTTACTGCTGATGAAAACTCAACATTTTCTGTTCATAAGAAATAGACAGGGACCTTCAGCTGTGAATTGGCTGCTGCTTTTAAACATCACCATTACAGGACAAGCCATTATCCAAAAACTTACTCCATAAGTCTACTTTATCTCAGGCTTCCCTCGCAAGATTTGTATATGAGAAAGAGATTAAACAGTCACATCAAAAAGACTCTGTATTGTGTGCCACGTGTCATGCAGGTGCATTTTACATGCAGAAGATAAAGGGGGCTAGTTTCCATTTTTAAAACCACAATGCATGTGGATGTTATTGGTCATTACTGACTGAACGTCTCTGGTAAAGAGACTGGCCTTTACAGCCACTGCTACAAAAAAGAGAATTAGCAGTGGCTTCTAGAAAAAGGTCAATGACCAACATAAACATTACTATTGATCTTGTTTCCAATGTTTATCACAACTACACTGTCAATTATTACACGACCGTAAAAAAGACAAACAACTGTAAGCTGTCAAATGTATTTTATTTGACAGGAAACAAAGGCACACAGCAGCTGTTTAAATCAGTTTTCAAAGTGTACTATGTCTCTGTCAAAGTGCACAGGAAAGCCTTGCTCACATTTGATTGCAATTCTCCTAATCTCTCAAGACAGATTCTTGAGAATCTGTCGGCAGCCCTGTGAAAGACAACTAAGGGGGGGTGGGCTTTGAGTCTGAACGATGCTGTGCTTTAGCCAATCACAATGGAGGGGGCGCGGCTGAGATGTGCAGGTGTCCCCAGGAAATGTGTACCTACAGAAACAGCAAGCTCCGCATCCATAGTGACCGCTCCAGTAATGCCGTCTCGTCAACATGAAAAAATTTTTTTTTTTCCAGCGGATGTCTTAGTTACAACATGATTGAGCAAACTGGAGTAGTTTCATGTCGTATCTGACAACGGGACGCTTTTAACAGATGACGTCCTGATGTTAGCTTTGTTAACTGTCCCTGTCAGGTGCAGCCATTGATGCTTTCTAGACATCGTGATTTCCCATAACTGAATAAATACCACACATAGCAACACAAAACTGCTTTGCTAGCTCAATCATGTTGTAACTAAGATATTCGCTGGAAAAAATATTTTATTCACGGACCGTTTATTGAGTTATTACCTTATTTTTATACAGTCTATGGTTATAGACAACGCTAATGGCTAACGTTAACAGCTAACGGTTAGCCCAGCTAATCAACAATAACCATATTAATTACGTGCACACAGAAATAGTAACGTTTGTTCAGTCATTGTGTTTATAGACTTAACAAACATCAGATTAGTCTACACGGTGATATAGTGACGTGAAAAATGTGATATATAGCTAAACTCTGCTGGTTTTCTACCCGAAGTATTTGTAAACAACATGGCGACTCCCTGGGGGCACCGCCGGAAGTGAAGGGCGTGAGGCCCCTTCACTTCCGGTTAGTCGAAGTTAGTAAACTCCGGGCTGTGCCTCCAGAGGTAAAGGAAGAAAATTTTTTTTTTTTTTTTAAACCAATGGATTTCCAGATTGCAATACTCCTGGTTCAAGCTTGACCGTTGTAGTGACAGTGGGGGCGCCTGGCCCCTTGGTTTCTCAGTGTACAGACAACAATGTCGAAGGGTTGGTGGTTTTTGGTCGTGACACCATATGGCTCACCTGCTTGACCACAAATGGCATTGACATGGTTAGTGGTGGCACGGATGAAGGTATTGGTCTCCTTACACAGATTGCTGTTGGTTTGGGTAATGCCTCTACTTTGTATCACCTGGTCACACCTGGTTTTACTCATCTGCCCACTGATATGCTGTTCTATGAACTTCCTGTAACGTGGAGCAACGCTTGCATCCTGAGAGAGCGCAGTGGCAGAAAGCAGCAGCAGACAGGCAAACTAGAACTGGAAAATGAATGATAGAATGAAGTGAGTTTTATTTCCATTACAACAATTGCACTTCTTTGTCTTGATGGTGTAAATCAGAAAGGCTATAACAAACAAACAAACTTATAGCCAAAGCAGCACACGACAGACACAGAACTGTTTTGACTGTGTGACAATCACCAGGCGACATGTTGGAGGCTGAAATATTAAGAACAAAAACAAATCTCAAAGTTAACAAGGGTTATAAGTGTGGCATTAATCTTTAATGCTTCCTCTTGGTAAGATTGTACATATCATATATTGACTTCTAATAGATTAAATATACAAAGTGGTTGTTACCTTGAAGGTCCAGTTTTGTTCCATTTCCAAATAATATCTCTCCACATGTGGCCACAGCGCAGTAATAAGTCCCGGCATCAGAGGAGCTGACGTTCTTAGAGAAGCTGTAGACACATTTCTGTGGAGATCCAGCTTCAGGACTCTTCTCACACTCACTGTTTCCATGAGCATAAAAGACATTCAAGGTTCAAGGTTCAAGGTAACTTTATTAATACCCGAAGGTAGATTTGGTTGCAGGTCCGGGAGACAAAGCCATTGGGATGAGATTCATGAGATCCAGCTTTGAACCAGAACACACTGTGTTCTTCTGGACATGTTTTCTTCTCAGAGTCAGAGAGGACTGAACACTGCAGAGTCACTGAGTCTCCTGGACGGACTGGATCAGATGGTAGGTCTTGAGTGATGGCACTGATATCAGGTTCTGGTCCTGGAAAATGACACAGTATTTTCGTAGAATGTTTGGTAAGTAGTCAACTGCTTATTCAAGGTAATTGTTTCAAACTGAAGATGAAAGTGAATGTTTGCTATCAGCAAAGTGTATACTGCTTCACTTACCGTTGACTCTCAGTAAGGTCTTATTCATAAATGTCATCTTTAGTTCAACCACTTGTTGGCAGTGGTATAATGCAGCATCACTCAACTCTGTCTGGGTAATATGTAGAACAAATGTTCCAGGCTCCTCTTTGGTTGTAATGCGAGGAGCCTTATTAACAATTGCACTATCAAAAGTATAAGTTGCTCCTATTATTTCAGGGAAGTTTCCAGCAACAACTCTCATCCAAAATAAGACAACTCCTAATCCAGACTGGCAGCTACATATGGGGTCAGATCAGTCTCATAATGAAGGAACTCACGCAGGGTTTTTCACGAATGGACATGCTCTGGTTCGCAGTTGTATTTCGGACTCACTAATGCACACGATCTCTTTCGCAAATGCACACTCTCTGGTTCACAAATATAATTTTGAGGCACACTTGTAATATAAATTCACAGATCATGTAAATCGCTGAATGTGCATTTACAAACTGCTTCTCATTTGTGAACCTCTCTACATTTGTGAGAGAAATCTGTGTGGTGAATTTTGAATTTTTGTCAATCAGAATCATACATTTGATTGACAGATTGATCAGCCAATGGTGACGTTCGTTGACCTGCGATGTCAGGGGAGTCTCAAAATTCACCACACAGATTTCTCTCACAAATGTAGAGAGGTTCACAAATGAGAAGCAGTTTGTAAATGCACATTCAGCGATTCGCATGATCTGTGAATTTATATTACAAGTGTGCCTCAAAATTATATTTGTGAACCAGATTGTGCGCATTTCTGAATTTATATTACAAGTTTGCGTAAACATAATATTTGTGAACCAGAGCGTGTGCATTAGTGAGTCCGAAATACAACTGCGAACCAGAGCGTGTGCATTCGTGAAAAACCCTGCGTGAGTTCCTTCATTATGAGACTGATCTGACCCCATAGATATATGTGAGAATCACTTTATCTCCAACACAAACAAACAGTCTTTGTCACAAAGCCTTGGTCTTCTGTGTCTAACCGAATCTCTGCGGCTTCAACTTTATTTTCTCTCCTGCCATTTGTACTTTCAAAGATATTTTTTGGGCCATTTTGCCTTTAATGGACAGGACAGGTAAGTGTGAAGGGGGTAGAGAGAGAGGGGATGACATGCAGCAAAGGGCCACAGGCTGGATTCGAACCCGGGCCGCTGCGGCAACAGACAGACAGGGACCTTCAGCTGTGAATTGGCTGCTGCTTTTAAACATTATCATTACAGGACAAGCCATCATCCAAAAACTTACTCCATAAGTCTACTTTATCTCAGGCTTCCCTCGCAAGATTTGTATATGAGAAAGAGATTAAACAGTCACATCAAAAAGACTCTGTATTGTGTGCCACGTGTCATGCAGGTGCATTTTACATGCAGAAGATAAAGGGTTTCCATTTATAAAACCACAATGCATGTGGATCTTATTAGTCATTACTGACTGAACGTCTCTGGTAAAGTGACTGGCCTTTACAGCCACTGCTACAAAAAAGAGAATTAGCAGTGGCTTCTAGAAAAAGGTCAATGACCAATATAAACATTATTATTGATCTTGTTTCCAATGTTTATCAAACCTTACGGTCAATTATTACACATGACTATAAAAAAGACAAACAACTGTAAGCTGTCAAATGTATTTTATTCAACAGGAAAGAAAGGCACACAGCAGCTGTTTAAATCAGTTTTCAAAGTGTACTATGTCTCTGTCAAAGTGCACAGGAAAGCCTTGCTCACATTTGATTACAATTCTCGTGATTAGAGCTGTACCGTTGTACTGACAGTGGGGGCGCCTGGCCCCTTGGTTTCTCAGTGTACAGACAACAATGCTGAAGTTTTGGTGGCTTATGGTACTTTCACCATATGGCTCTCCTGCTTGACCACAAATGGCATTGACATTCTCAATGGGGGCACGGATGAAGGTATTGATATTTTTACAATTGTTGCTCTTGGTGAAGACAATGCTTCTATTTCGTATCACCTCTGTACACTTATTAGCACTCATCTGCTCATTGATATGCTGATTTTTGAACTTCCTGTAACGTGCATCCTCAGAGAGCGCAGTGGCAAAAAGCAGCAGCAGACAGGCAAACTGGACCCTCATGTTTCCCTGCTGAAGAAAATGTGGGAAAATGTTCTGTTAGAGAATTAATGCCAGCAAAGAACTTTGGAACATGAGAGCTATCATTATTTTTTCATATGCAAGTGTGTACAGTCTACTGTATGAGGCTGTGGGTGTAACTGGATACTCATACTGTGATGAGCTTGTTGGTTTACAAACTTCTTTGTAAGCAAAACATAATAAGTATCTTTCTCAATATTTAAGCTCCTTCAGAATTGTCATCTGCAGTGATATCAAATGATTTTTTCTTAAAATTTGGGAACAGCTGAAATAAAATGTATGGACCCCTTAAGTTTCTTTAAAAAATAGAAGATACAGTACAGGCCAAAAGTTTGGACACACCTTCTCATTCAATGCGTTTTCTTTATTTTCATGACTATTTACATTGTAGATTCTCACTGAAGGCATCAAAACTATGAATGAACACATGTGGAGTTATGTACTTAACAAAAAAGGTGAAATAACTGAAAACATGTTTTATATTCTAGTTTCTTCAAAATAGCCACCCTTTGCTCTGATTACTGCTTTGCACACTCTTGGCATTCTCTCCATGAGCTTCAAGAGGTAGTCACCTGAAATGGTTTCCACTTCACAGGTGTGCCTTATCAGGGTTAATTAGTGGAATTTCTTGCTTTATCAATGGGGTTGGGACCATCAGTTGTGTTGTGCAGAAGTCAGGTTAATACACAGCCGACAGCCCTATTGGACAACTGTTAAAATTCATATTATGGCAAGAACTAATCAGCTAACTAAAGAAAAACGAGTGAAATGAAGGTCAGTCAGTCCGGAAAATTGCAAAAACTTTAAATGTGTCCCCAAGTGGAGTCGCAAAAACCATCAAGCGCTACAACGAAACTGGCACACATGAGGACCGACCCAGGAAAGGAAGACCAAGAGTCACCTCTGCTTCTGAGGATAAGTTCATCCGAGTCACCAGCCTCAGAAATCGCAAGTTAACAGCAGCTCAGATCAGAGACCAGATGAATGCCACACAGAGTTCTAGCAGCAGACCCATCTCTAGAACAACTGTTAAGAGGAGACTGCGTGAATCAGGCCTTCATGGTCAAATAGCTGCTAGGAAACCACTGCTAAGGAGAGGCAACAAGCAGAAGAGATTTGTTTGGGCCAAGAAACACAAGGAATGGACATTAGACCAGTGGAAATCTGTGCTTTGGTCTGATGAGTCCAAATTTGAGATCTTTGGTTCCAACCGCCGTGTCTTTGTGAGACGCAGAAAAGGTGAACGGATGGATTCCACATGCCTGGTTCCCACTGTGAAGCATGGAGGAGGAGGTGTGATGGTGTGGGGGTGTTTTGCTGGTGACACGGTTGGGGATTTATTCAAAATTGAAGGCACACTGAACCAGCATGGCTACCACAGCATCCTGCAGCGACATGCCATCCCATCCGGTTTGCGTTTAGTTGGACGATCATTTATTTTTCAACAGGACAATGACCCCAAACACACCTCCAGGCCGTGTAAGGGCTATTTGACCAAGAAGGAGAGTGATGGAGTGCTGCGGCAGATGACCTGGCCTCCACAGTCACCGGACCTGAACCCAATCGAGATGGTTTGGGGTGAGCTGGACCGCAGAGTGAAGGCAAAGGGGCCAACAAGTGCTAAACACCTCTGGGAACTCCTTCAAGACTGTTGGAAAACCATTTCAGGTGACTACCTCTTGAAGCTCATGGAGAGAATGCCAAGAGTGTGCAAAGCAGTAATCAGAGCAAAGGGTGGCTATTTTGAAGAAACTAGAATATAAAACATGTTTTCAGTTATTTCACCTTTTTTTGTTAAGTACATAACTCCACATGTGTTCATTCATAGTTTTGATGCCTTCAGTGAGAATCTACAATGTAAATAGTCATGAAAATAAAGAAAACGCATTGAATGAGAAGGTGTGTCCAAACTTTTGGCCTGTACTGTATATTGAGCTCACAAGATAATAACTGTGCACAAAATTGTAAAAAAAAAACAAACTCTCAGCTCTGTAAAAAATATAGAGACCTACAGAAAATCTATTAAACCAAAATACAACACAGCCATGAGCAAAATGCCCTATATAAATAAACTCTCACAAACAGCTGGATAATAGAGTAAGAACTCAAAACAGACCTTTAAAGTGTAACGTTGAACGGTTAACAGTTTTTCTTCCTTACTTCTGTCGAGTCCTTGCAGCTGAAACAGAATAAGAATGAATAAATAGATGTTTTTTGTCCACAGGTTTCTCTTAAACATGATGTGTTATGAAAGGTATATTTACCTGTATCGCGAACACAGTGACAGTGAAGTCTCTGAAAACTGCTGAATCACTTATAGGATTTGAGAGAGGGGAGGACGGTTACTTCATGTCAAACAAACTTTGACAGGTGTGACATCCAATCATAAGTTGCCACATCATCAAGTCCTGACTTGTCCCTGCCCCTTTTCCTCGCCGATTTTTCCAATGCTTTCCTCACCTCTTATTTTTTGCTCCTTATTTTCCCACGCTTTCCCCAACCCTTTCCCCCCTTCGCCCCACTGAACCAGTGAGCTATGGTTGAAGTCTTTCGAGAGACAAATAAATGTTGCAGCTTTGCAGTGTTGGAGTATACAGAACTTGTGAAAAAGGAATTGAAGAGACCCTTGAGTATCCTCTTTGTCAATCCAATATTAACACACAAACAACTCCTTCTTTCTTTACTCTGCTGCCATCTTCTGGCAGATTCATTCACACTTATCAAAATATTTGCTGACTGCTTCAGTTTTTGATTTTGGGGAAGCCTTGGACCCAGTGGGCTGTAAATGTTCATGTAATCTCAGTATCATTAGACATTTATGCTTCGATAATGGGGCTTGGATTGAACACTACAAGTATTTGTCTTTCCATACCCCTGTTGACTCTGGTAGTTCCTTTCTGGACGCTGTGCTTTTACAGTGGTTCTGTGACTTCATATTGCTGCCACCTTTTGCTGGGAATCTAAATGCTAAATTTAATAAATACAGAATGAAGGCAGAAAGTTCATTCAGCTCATTTAAATGTTTGTTGACTTTCAATTTTGGGGACCATGAACCCAGTGGACTGTAAACATTTCTCTTATGTCATATGACAACAAAATAATGATGCAGTTTGGCTGTGTTTACAGGTGAACCAGGCCCACTTTCAAAATTAATACGTGTTGTTCCTAATGGTTTAAGGCAGTCAAAAAATATTAGCAAGCATGAACAACTCTCTCCAAAAAGTGCTAACTAAAAAAACTAAAACTAAAACTTATGGCGTCATAGGATAAAGTCTTTATAGTGGGGCGGCATAGCTAAACTATCGTTCGTTTTGTGATGAAAGCACCAAATGTGGTACACTCATTGCTGAATATATGTTGAATGAATCTGGATATTTTTGGATGACGATTACGTGAAAACTGTCCAACCGATTTTCACAGAACTTGGTGGAGGCATGTAGCATGGTCCAACTTAGAAGCCATTACATTTTGGAGTGGATCCAATTAACGGGATGGGTCCATGGGCAGGTAGGATTCAATTGCCTGCACTAGCCACCAGGGGGCAAGTTTCTGATGCCCCAATACCCAGATTTGTTCGAAATATATTTGTCAACACATCTGCCAAATTTGGTGCTTTTATCACAAAATTGAACGATTCTAGAAAAATATTGAGCTATGCTGCCCCACTAATCTGGCAAATGATTAAAATATTTCATTTTTTACTTTATAAGGAGCAACACAGGAAGACAAGCCAAAGAGGAGGCCGTAAACTGTGAATGAGAAGCTAATAAAACATTTTAAAAAGCTCTTGTTCTGTTCTATTACATTTTTATAAAGCTTTTTCCACTTTAATATGCCTCTAAATTATATTTGTGGCACTAAAAACATGAAACAGCACCTATAGGATAGCCAAACCATTCCATGCCAGTAACCACTGGCAGCCATTTTTGGTTGGTCAGTCGGTCGGTCCACAAAGCTTTTCCTGAATAATTCAAAAAGTACTTGACCAAAAATGTTCAAAATTTGCATACTGCAAGTAGAGACCATGAGTAACTATGCCAGAAAAAAAATGATTAGGATTCATTCATAGGTGGCGCTATACTAAGCATTTCAAAATGAACATTTTGCTTTTCCTGAGGTTGTGTGTATGCATGCATGTATGAGGTCGCAGCTATTGCGAATTTGTGGCCCGCCACGAGAAACCCAGCAACAAGTTGGCCCGGCACGTCTTTGTGCGTTTCGGTGAACGTTAACTCGTTTGTTGACAATTAGCAAGCTAGCGACACAGCCACACCAAACTACTTTAGCGTTTTGCTAACTTTTAGCAATATACTAGTTTTTTCTCTCCATTCTACAACTGGATCGACCACAACGATACTGCCCGCCTTAGAGGGAAAGACCCTGTGAACACTTTGGCCACCCCAGAACCCATTTTTACACCTTCTGTGCTGTTTTCTGGACACCGGACTGACGGCAGCTGTGGACAGCGAACACCCATTCATCTCAACAGGCCCAGCGCTTGGGCCCGCGCCGGTAAGTCTGACTTTCTACGGGATCCAAACCACCCTGACCCAAGACCTACGTTTAAAATTCTAACTGTTTATTTTGTGTACTTTGACCGGATGGCCGATCATGTATTTTTGAGTTTTAGGGCATTTACTGTGGATTAAACGTACGTACGCACACACAGAGGAACACCAAACACATGTTTGTACACCCCCAATGATCAACTTTATTCAGGGGCTTTTTGTAACAAAAGCATTTCCATTACAGGAAAGTACATTCTGATTCTGATCAGTCCACTAAAGTGCTTAAGGAAAATAACACATCAACATTAACTACACTGTTCAAACTACTACAATAGTTTCTGCCCTGCAGGCTAACAGATACCAGATGTCACTGAGAGATATACCAGTAGGGGGGGAGGGCTTATCTACATGAGATGCAAATGAGCAGCATTGTGTTACCTGGCACTTGAGAATTCAAAATCGTTCAGGCTGGATTTCTCAGTAAAGTTGTTTGAGGAGTGCCTGCATTCAAATGGCCACAACTTCTTCAGATATTTTAAGATTTCCCCGTGTTAGACATCGTTGGAAAGCTTAGAAACTACACTTTCAGAACCTGTAAATAACTCAAAATGCCTCTCGGGAGACTTGTTTCTGGTTTTTCCATGGCTGGTCACATTTGCGCTTGTTCTTAATTTAATGTGAACTGTGAGTGTGTCTAACTGTATTTTTCTTAATTTAATACATATTTACATTTTTAAAATATTGTAATGAATCATTTAAATATTTTGATTAATTTTATTGAACAAATGGTTGCTACGGCAACCACAGACGGATTACCGCATGGGCAAAGTGGGCGTGTGCCCAGGGCCCCAGAGCCAATAGGGGCCCCTTGGCCTTCAGAGTTGTTTTTTTTTTTTTTTGTACAATTTAAAAAAATATTGGAATGAATGTGGTTTTGAAAATGTAGTATGATGATAAAATCATTTGAATGTTTTAGAAATTATAAGATTAAATCAGTAATGTTTGATGACACAATGACGTACGTACATACGTATGTACGCTGGGGGTCAAACGTACAGTGCGTTTTCAAAATGGAGAAGCGGGCGCACAGTGGATCAGCTAAACGAAAACAAAGGAAAGAAAAAGAAGCCAAAGATGCCGCTTTGGTGCAGCAAATTCCATCCATCTCAACATTTTTCACCAGAAAAGTGGGGCAAGATTATGGTGCTCATAGCAGCGGTGCCAATACTACAAGTCACCGGGATGACCTGCAGGATGCTAACACTGCTAGCTCAAGTTCACCGGAGATGTTTAGTAGTGGTGGAGCGGCGCTGCCTCCTACGGACACCGTAGCGGACAATGCTTGCAGTACTACGGCTGGCAGCAGCCGGCGGCCGAGCCAGGTCAGCCTGAGCTAAGTCCTCTCACATCGCCAGCGGAGGATGAGATGTTGGCGGCCGGAGCAGAACCTGAGGCGCCGTGCAGCAGAGGGATGATGATGAAGACTCCTGGTGTGAAACTGTTACTGATCCTGCGCTGTGGGGAAATATATCCAGTGACAAAGTAAAGAGTGTTCTCATTGAAAGAGGCCCTCTTCATTTCAGAACAGAAGAGCAAAATACCCTGCATCGACAAGAGACTGCGGTCTAGGTGGTTGGGTTCGTTCATTAACCAATGACATGATGTGCAGTCGACTGCCTAATGGACAACTAGCACCACGAGAATGGGTGGTGTATTCACCATCAACTGGACATGTGTTTTGCTTTGCCTGCAAACTTTTCGGGGTGACAAAGAATGCATTTGTGGATGGTTTTGTGACTGGAAACATCCACATACATTTCAGAACATGAGAGGAGCCCAGTCCATATGTCCAACATGCTGACACTGATGCAGAGGATGAGTGGAACTGGCGAATCGACTCAGCCCTGAGAAAGCAAACTTGGATGCGAGGAATATTGGAGGGTGTTTTGCACGTGTAGTGGCAGTGATCAAGTTTTTAGGAGAAAGAGGACTGGCATTCAGAGGGAATGACGAGCTCCTTGGATCGCCACATACAACTATTTGGGGATATTAGAGTTAATATCCCAATTTGACCCATTTCTGGCAGAGCATATTAAAACATATGGCCAGAAGGGCAGAGGAGCGTCTCATATCTGTCGTCAACAATATGTGAGGAGTTCATTGACATGATGGGAGAAAAAACCAGGCAGGTAATTGCAGAAGAGCTCCGTGATGCAAAATATTTCTCTGTCAGTGTAGATTCCACTCCCGACCTCTCTCATGTTGATCAGTTAACATTTATCTTCAGATTTGTTAGCAAGCAAGGAAACATAGTGGAGCGTTTCCTGGCATTTGAGCCAATTCAGAGCCATACAGGCCAAAGTCTGGCAGATTGTGTAATTGCCATGGTGGAGAATCTTGGGGTGGACTTATCTAATTGTAGAGGCCAATCATTTGATAATGCCAGCAACATGTCGGGCCGGTACAATGGACTACAGGCACATTTGAAGCAAAGAAACCCATTAATCCACTATGTGCCTTGTGCTGCCCATTCTTTAAATTTAGTGGTGTAAACGGCATAGAGGCAAGCAGTCTAGAAGTGGGACAGTATTTTGATTTACTGCAATCCTTGTACACATTCTGCGCTGCCTCCACTCACAGGTGGGAGCGAGTTTTGAACTCTGATATAGACTTAACTTTAAAATCACTGTCTAACACTCGGTGGAGCTGCCGAGCTGACTCGACTAAAGCTCTTTGGCAAAACTACGTTAAAATAAGGGAGGCATTAGAGAGCATAGCTGAAGATGAAACTGAGAAAAGAGACACCCGAAGTGAGGCCAGCACACTGCAGTAAAAAATTAAATAAACTGGAAACTGCATTCATGGCTAATTTCTGGAATACCATTCTGACTCGTTTCAACTGACAAGTTTACAGCTCCAAAAGCGGACATAGAGCTCATGACAGCTGTGCGCCTTCTCAGATCTCTGCGTGAGTTTGTATCAGCACAGAGATCTTTTCACAGACTTTGAAAAGGAAGCCTTAGCTGTGCCAGGCGTGTGCCAGACGTACAAATATGACCTTCCGCGCACCAGAAAGCGCAAACGATTTGAGGATGACAGCGCAGAAAAAGATGCGGTATTTGATGGGAAAAGCAAATTCCAAATAGAAACATTCAGTGTGGCTATCGATAAGTTAGTCAGCTGTCTCAGCCACAGAATTGATGCATACAAGCACCTGTGTGATCTGTTTGGTGTTCTTTTCATGCCGGAGAACACATCTGACCGTGAGTTAATTGACAAAGCGAACACACTGGCCTCCGCCTATCCCGCTGACTTGGACAGCAATCTTGGAAATGAACTGATTCACTTCAGATCTTTCATCAGATCAGACGGACAGAATGTGCCTCCATCGAAATGTCTTAAAAGAATACTTGATTGTGGATTACAGTCAACATTTCCTAATGTGTACATTGCCGTAAGACTGTACCTGACGCTTCCTGTCACAAACTGCGAGGAGAACGGTCATTTCTCAAATGGCCAGGATAAAATGAACTTGGACAAAAATGACCCAGAGACGCCTTAACAGTTTGTCACTCATGGCCATAGAGGCCGAACTGGTCCGAGTTGGACTTTGATGACCTTATCAAGGACTTTTCCTTGAAGAAGGCCAGAAAAAAGCCGGTGGTTTAGGTGAGTACATTTGTTACACTGTGGTTTTGTGTGGTCGTAGCTGTGGCTCTTTACTGATGTTCATTCATGTTGCCTTTATTACTTTGACGATTTTTTTAGGTGCTTATATTTTAATTAAGGTGTGTTTTACTCCATAATACTGCAAGGGCTGGCTGGCTATTTGAGCTTGCTGTCCCTCCCCTCAAAATATGTATATTGTCCTGTACATGGCAGTTGCCAAACAAAACAGACCTAAAATGACAGTAATTTTGTGTGGTTGTGTGTTGCCTGGTGTTGGTTTGTGCGTAATGGGAAGAGCGCCTTTGCGCGCGCACTGTTTGCGTGTGTAAGCAGGGGCCTGTGACGAGTTTGTGTCCAGGGCCCATGGTCATGATAATCCGTCTATGACGGCAACTAGGGTGCGTTTTTGCGATGCCTCAATAACCAGATTTGTTTGAAATATATCCACCAAAACATGTACCAAATTTTGTGCCTTCATCACAAAATGAACAATTGTTGTGATATATTGAGCTAAGCCACCCCACTATTAGCTGCTACAGAGATTGACCATCTCTGGAGTTGGGCCAGCAGCACATCCAACCACCGCCAAGCAGATAGCAGTGCATCTTGCCAACTATGGCCAACACCTGACGACCTCCCCTTCCCCCCTCAAACAAGTGTGTTACAAGAATCAACTCATCTTCGCAGTAGACCAAAGAGGAAGACATTTTTAAAAGTCGTTGTGTGTGTGTTAAGTTCAACACTTTTTCAGCTCCTAACTGAATCTCTGCGGCTTCAACTTTAGTTTCTCTCCTGCCGTTTGTACTTTCAGATATCTGCTTCATGTTCATTTTCAGCTGTACAGGAGTAATGATGAGTTACTGCTGGTGAAAACTCAACATTTTCTGTTCATAAGAAATAGACAGGGACCTTCAGCTGTGAATTGGCTGCTGCTTTTAAACATCATCATTACAGGACAAGCCATCATCCAAAAACTTACTCCATAAGTCTACTTTATCTCAGGCTTCCCTCACAAGATTTGTATATGAGAAAGAGATTAAACAGTCACATCAAAAAGACTCTGTATTGTGTGCCACATGTCATGCAGGTGCATTTTACATGCAGAAGATAAAGGGGGCTAATTTCCATTTTTAAAACCACAATGCATGTGGATCTTATTAGTCATTACTGACTGAACGTCTCTGGTAAAGAGACTGGCCTTTACAGCCACTGCTACAAAAAAGAGAATTAGCAGTGGCTTCTAGGAAAAGGTCAATGACCAATATAAACATTATTATTGATCTTGTTTCCAATGTTTCACAACTACACTGTCAGTTATTACACATGACTATAAAAAAGACAAACAACTGTAAGCTGTCAAATGTATTTTATTCAACAGGAAACAAAGGCACACAGCAGCTGTTTAAATCAGTCCTCCAAGTGTTTGTGAAAGTGCACAGGAAAGCCTTGTTCACATTTGATTAGAATTTTCTTGTTTAGAATTTCAACGCTGTGCTTACAGTCGGGGTACACGGCATTTTTGTTTGTCAGTGAACAGACAACAATGTCGAAATTTTCGTTGCTTTTGGTCATGTTATCTTGTGGCTTTCCTTTCTTACAAATGGCTATGACATGGCTAGGGGGGGCACGGATGAAGGTATTGGTCCTCTTACAATTATTGTTGTCAGAACTGTAGACAATTTTACTTTCTCGGATCTCCTTGTCACAGTCCAGATCACCCCCCTTCTCATAGATATGGTGTTTTTTGAAACGCTCGAAACGTGCATCCTGAGAGAGCGCAGTGGCAGAAAGCAGCAGCAGACAGGCAAACTGGACCCTCATGTTTCCCTGCTGAAGAAAATGTGGGAAAATGTTCTATTACAGAATTTATGCCAGAAAACAACTTTGCAACATGAGAGCTATCATTATTTTTTTCATATGCAAATGTGTATAGTACAGCGGATTAGCAGATAAATTGTGTACTTTTTGAAAAAAAGCATGAAATTTCTACCATAGTTTGTACATACCATAAGGTTTATTTTTAGATGTGAAGCGAAGTCAGATTTGACCTCTGAGACCTGGGAGAGGTCAAATTCAAGATGGCTGCCAATAATATTCATATATGCTTAACTTTGGAACCAAACACAGTAGAAAAACATTTAAGGTGTCAATTCCAACTAAATTTAAGGTGCCCATTCAGTTGATGATACTTTTGAAATCACCAGAATTCAAGAAAATGCGTTTAGGTCAAAGTCATGGTCAAATTATGCAGACGGAGTGAGCTAAAGGGTGCAAAAAGATTGTTTATTTCCAAGTTTCCAACATAACAGTAATGATAATGATCATTAAAAATGTATTTACTTACAATATTTCAGTAGGCCTACTATGCTTCTTATACTGAAACTTGCTTTGAAATCAGCAATAACACATCTACATTTACTTGCCAGCTATTAGCTCTCAAGCCTGTTTGATACCAGTGGCACAGTATTGAACTACAGTAGGCTACTTTGCTATCACCATTAATTCAGCTATAGTCCTACTTCACACAAATGCCCAAGCTGAAATCTCTAGAACATGCGCTGTTCAATCATTCAACTGACTTCAGCTCATGTATGTTCCAGACTATCTTCTAGTTTAGCTAGCAGAATTATTTTGATCAGTGCCCACCTTTTGTTTTTTATTTATTTATTTTTTTTTTTTTACCACAGAAGCTAAATAGCTAACTAACTAGGCAGACTCATTCCCGGTAGTCTCGCCACCAGACAATCACAGATCTCCGCCTTCTGATAGTCTGGGGACACTCCTTTCTAAAGTGTGTTTAACACACCGGCGAAAACGGCCAGCAACAAAGCAACGCCTCTTGCATTTTTGAAAAGGACACGCCATCCCGGAAATGTGCGCTCCCCCTTTTCTCGTCTGCAAGGAAACAAACACACAGAGAGCTTGAAAATGAATGCCGAGAGCTTTAACTATGTCGGACTATGTTTACGAGCACAAGAGTTCAGCGAGACACCGAAGGACCGCCCTGCGGATTTACTTTTGGTTCTGCAAACTCTGAAATTGTATCCGTCCATCTAAACACAAAATCAGGGCCTGCGTTCCAAATCACATACTTCTACTATATACTTTTAGTATGTACTGCAGCTGCCCTTAAAAAGTATGTAGTGTAGTACTGCAGTATGCATGCAGTATGCATACTATTGGGATACACTACATCCGCCTTCACATCGCTGCCTGAACTCCGACCCTTCAGCCGCCGTCCGTAGCGCCACATCTGAATATTTTGTTTTGTTGTACTTCAGAGATGCAGCAAATCTCCTCTCGTCAAGCTCGCCAGAGTCGTGTATACCGTCGGAGGTGCCGGAGAGCTCTGTTGCTGTTATGTCGTAATGTATGTTGTTGTTTCTAATAAACTGACGTGTTCACGTAAACAGTCTCAAGCCTATTATTAGTGACCTGTCTGTTGAACTAGTCACCAGTAGGCATATTAACCCCCTTCACACATAGCTCTCTGTTGCTGGCAGATGTTTGTTGTTAAATATATTTACAGCTATGCAGCTGCTGGCACTATATTCTGTCCGCACGTGAAGCAGCCTTACATTCACATTACTTTCATTTGTAGTGTAACATACTTGCACATTCTTACTACATTACTTAATATGTATTTGACTTTTACTATTTATATATTGACTAGTCTATACTGCTCATACCTGGCCCATAGTGTATTCATATTTAGTCATATTCATTCATTATTTATACCACACTTACACCACTGCCTATACTGGTAGAATCTTCTATATTGTAGTCATAGTTGAACCCTAACATTGATTATACTATAATCACAATAAGTTGAATGTTGTAACCGTGTTCTTGCAAAACTATATGATATGTGACAGTATATAATCAGATCATTGCAGTCCTAATATGTAGTGTCTTAGTATCTCAAATTAAATAAATCATGTATGAAAGGAAGTGTGGGCGTTGGTTGTACACGCAGCTCAGTCAGTGCGATGTAACTTCCGCTGCACAAAGGATTGTGGGTCAGAATGGCCAAAGAAGCATGCTGACATGCATACTGTGAAATATGACCGGATGTAGTAGAACATCCTGGTACTTTTGGCATACTGCATCTGACATACTTTGTATTGGGACACACTAATTCTTTTTCTGGCACACTAAATAGTATGGCAGTATGGGTATTGGAACGCAGAGAGGGAGAAAGTCATCAGTCTTTAGTTAAGAAAAGCGTCTAAAGACTGTCTTGTGAGTCTACATTCCCAGCTACAATCAAATTCAATGTATTTGCATGTTAAGGCTTTACTCAAGTATACTTATATTGGCGGTGTTTCCCAGATGGCTCTTTGAATTAAGAGCTTCTTAAGAACGCTCTTAAGCCTCCCGTGAAAGAAAAACGCATTTCCCAGATCGCTCTTAGCTTAAGAAGATCCTTCACTAAGAAGGAGTTGTAAGATCGAGCTAACCCACTCTTAACAGTCTTCTTAGTGACCAAATGCTCACAGATCGAGCTGCATCAGGCAAATTAATATTACACTAAGCTTTCTGACTAATTACTGTCTGAGTAATTTTTTCCCTGTTTTTCTGAGTAATTTATTTATTTTTCTGGTTTTTGGTGTAATTTTCTCTGTTTTTCTGAGCAATTTTTCCCGTTTTTGGTGGTAATTTTTTTCTGTTTTTCGTGGTAAATTTTTTTCCTGAATGAGGAGACGAGATACTACAAAATCTCACGAGAAGCTCCCACCTGGCACCTGCAAGTGACCGGTGCCTGCGTAAAGTCGACAAACTAATGATAACACCATCTATATGACTTAAAGACAAGAGTATCTCCCAGTGTCTCAAACCCAAAACAAAGTGAAACTGGATTAAACTAAACAAGCGGGTCATGTTGGCTTCCATTATATCGAGCTCTCAAGAAAGGAATGAAAGCGTCTGTTGTTCTATTGCTCTCTTCACTCAGAAAACAATACACAGAAAAACAGAAAAATTACCGCGAAAAACAGAAAAAATTTTACTGAAAAACAGAAAATCAAAAAAATTACTCCGAAAAACAGAAAAAATTACTCAATAAAACCATTTTTTTTTTACATTTGTCAAGTGAATGCAATACGTTTTCGTAGATATTGAAACAGTGCGCACCATATATATTTTGATCTATTTTATACTTCAGATTTATATTGTTTAGCATTAATTGGTGATAGAAAAGAACGAATTTCATTCTGCTGGGAGACGCATGTCCTTGCTGTGCGTATGACAATAAACACTCTGAATCTTTAATCTATATGTTTTATGAAGACCCTGTGTGTGCTCAAAGCTGTGGCACAAGTTACGCACCGAAATCTGGCGGAAGAAAAATGATAAGTAAAATAAGTATGAGGAATAACAAGTGTGTTCCTGTATGTGCTGTGCACATCAGGCACACAAAATGAATCATCATCATGACTATCATTTATCATAATTTGTCCACACATATCCCACATATGAGATAGTTTATCACATCCAAAAAATGTGTCAGGGCACAACAGAAACACATCCACCCTCCAAACCTGCGACATTCAGATATCAGGTAACTGACAGGTGTAATTGAGCTCAGCTGGAACCTCATCAATGGATGCTCCACCCGCTACTCTATATAAAGGCGTTGCCACATCACACGTGTGAGATACCATGGCTGCTTTACAACATATTTTCGCTGCTAACCAACAGCGTCGCTGTGTGCAAAGCCAAACCGTATATGTAAATGAATCTGTGCGTCAGCACTTCAGCCCACTAGACGTGCTGTCAGACCGAGCTGTCCAAATGAAGTACCAAGATACAACGCCTCATCAACTAGTGTCTCCACACATCCGGAGGGCAACCTGGTGCAATTTTGCCCTCTGCCCCGAGGTGCAATGCCTGGCTGCGCTGCGTTTTTATGCAGTGGGGAGCTTCCTGGACGTGGTGGGAGACGGCACCAGCCTCAGCAAGGCGTCTGGTTTTTTTTGTTTAAATATGATACATTTGTCAGAAGTGCTTTCTGTCTCGTCACTTGTGCATACTGTAGCCTATTCATCATGTTGCCTACTGACTACATCGCTACTGGCATTAGCTACTGATGCTCTAGAGGGCCATCTGCTGATAATGATGTGCTTAGCAGGAAAAAAATAACCACACATCCCAGTAAATGATAACTAATTACTAAATAATACCTGAGAGTAAAAAGTAATTGAAATATTTTTGGGGTTCATTAAAAAAAAAATTAAAAAGAGAGGAAAATGTTTTGTTTTTTGTAAGCAAAATTTTACCTTGACCTTGACCTAAATGCATTTTCTTGAATTCCATTGATCTCAAGAGTATCACTAACTGAATGGGCACCCTAAACTTAGTTGGAATTGACACCTTAAATATTTTTCTATTGTGTTTGGTTCCAAAGTTAAGCATATTTGAATAATATTGGCGGCCATCCTGAATTTGACCTCTCCCGGGCCTCAGTGTTAAAATCTGACTTCCCTCCACATCTGAAAATAAACTTTATGGTATGTACAAACTATGGTAGAAATTTCATGCTTTTTTCAAAAAGTGCACAATTCCTCATAATTTGAGAGCTTATCCGCTGTACTAGTACATTTTATGAGGCTGTGGGTGTAACTGGATACTCATACTGTGATGAGCTTGTCAGTTTACAAACTTTTTTGTAAGCAAAACATATTAGTAAGCATCTTTCTTAATGTTTAAGCTCCTTCTGAATTGTCATCTGAAGTGATATCAAATAATTTTTTGCTTAAAATTTGGGAACAGCTGAAATAAAATGTATGGACCCCTTAAGTTTCTTTAAAAAAAAAAATAGAATATATATTGTGCTCACAAGATAATAACTGCACAAAATTGTAAAAAACAACAACTTTGCTCTAAGCTCTGTAAAAAAAATATAAAGACCTATAGAAAATCTATTTAACCAAAATACAACACAGCCATGAGCAAAATGCCCTTTATAAATAAACTCTCATAAACAGCTGGATGATAGAGTAAGAACTCAAAACAGACCTTCAAAGTGTAACGTTGAACGGTTAACAGTTTTTTTTCCTTACTTCTGTCTAGTCCTTGCAGCTGAAACAGAATAAGAATTAACAGATGTTTTTTGTCAACAGGTTTCTCTTAAACATGATGTGTTATGAAAGGTATATTTACCTGTCTCGCGAACACAGTGACAGTGAAGTCTCTGCAAACTGCTGAATCATTTATAGGATTTGAGAGAGGGGCAGAAGGTTACTTCATTCACGGTTACTGTGACATCCAATCATAAGTTGCGACATTATCAAGTCCTGACTTGTCCCCGCCCCTTTTCCTGCTTCCTGGACCATCTCTGGAGTTGGGCCAGCAGCACACCCAACCACCTCCAAGCACGTAGCAGTGCATCTTGCCAACTATGGCCAACACCTGACGACCTCCCTTTCCCCCTCAAACAAGTGTGTTACAAGAATCAACTCATATCTTCGCAGTAGACCAAAGAGGAAGACATTTTTAAAAGTCTTAGTGTGTTAAGTTCAGCACTTTTTTAGCTCCGAACTGAATCTCTGCAGCTTCAACTTTAGTTTCTCTCCTGCCGTTTGTACTTTCAGATATCTGCTTCATGTTCATTTTCAGCTGTACAGGAGTAATGATGAGTTACTGCTGATGAAAACTCAACATTTTCTGTTCATAAGAAATAGACAGGGACCTTCAGCTGTGAAATGGCTGCTGCTTTTAAACATCATCATTACAGGACAAGCCATCATCCAAAAACTTACTCCATAAGTCTACTTTATCTCAGGCTTCCCTCACAAGATTTGTATATGAGAAAGAGATTAAACAGTCACATCAAAAAGACTCTGTATTGTGTGCCACGTGTCATGCAGGTGCATTTTACATGCAGAAGATAAAGGGGGCTAATTTCCATTTTTAAAACCACAATGCATGTGGATCTTATTGGTCATTACTGACTGAACGTCTCTGGTAAAGAGACTGGCCTTTACAGCCACTGCTTCAAAAAAGAGAATTAGCAGTGGCTTCTAGAAAAAGGTCAATGACCAATATAAACATTATTATTGATCCTGTTTCCAATGTTTATCAAACCTTACGGTCAATTATTACACATGACTATAAAAAAGACAAACAACTGTAAGCTGTCAAATGTATTTTATTTGACAGGAAACAAAGGCACACAGCAGCTGTTTAAATCAGTTTTCAAAGTGTACTATGTCTCTGTCAAAGTGCACAGGAAAGCCTTGCTCACATTTGATTGTAATTCTCCTGGTTCGAGCTTGACCGCAGTACTGACAGTGGGGGAGCCTGGCCCCTTGGTTTCTCAGTGTACAGACAACAATGTCGAAGGGTTGGCGGTTTTTGGTCATGACACCATATGGCTTCTTCTTCTTCACTTCTTTGTCTTGATGGTGTAAATCAGAAAGGCTATAACACACAAACTTATAGCCAAAGCAGCACACGACAGACACAGAACTGTTTTGACTGTGTGACAATCACCAGGCAACATGTTGGAGGCTGAAATATTAAGAACAAAAACAAATCTCAAAGTTAACAAGGGTTATAAGTGTGGCATTAATCTTTAATGCTTCCTCTTGGTAAGATTGTACATATCATATTGACTTCTAATAGATTAAATATGCAAAATGGTTGTTACCTTGAAGGTCCAGTTTTGTACCATTTCCAAATAATATCTCTCCACATGTGGCCACAGCACAGTAATAAGTCCCGGCATCAGAGGAGCTGACGTTCTTAGAGAAGCTGTAGACACATTTCTGTGGAGATCCAGCTTCAGGACTCTTCTCACACTCACTGTTTCCATGAGCATAAAAGACATTCAAGGTTCAAGGTAACTTTATTAATACCCGAAGGTAGATTTGGTTGCAGTTCCAGGAGACAAAGCCATTGGGATGAGATTCATGAGATCCAGCTTTGAACCAGAACACACTGTGTTCTTCTGGACATGTTTTGCTCTCAGAGTCAGAGAGGACTGAACACTGCAGAGTCACTGAGTCTCCTGGACGGACTGGATCAGATGGTAGGTCTTGAGTGATGGCAGTGATATCAGGTTCTGGTCCTGGAAAATGACACAATCTTTTCGTAGAATGTTTGGTAAGTAGTCAACTGCTTATTCAAGGTAATTGTTTCAAAACTGAAGTTTTAAAGTGAATGTAGTGTATACTGCTTCACTTACCGTTGACTCTCAGTAAGGTTTTATTCAGAAATGTCGTCTTTAGTTCAATCACTTGTTGGCAGTAGTATAATGCAGCATCATTCAGCTCTGTCTGGGTAATATGTAGAACAAATATTCCAGGCTCCTCTTTGGTAGTAATGCGAGGAGTCTTATCAACAATTGCACTATCAAAAGTATAAATTGCTCCTAATATTTCAGGGAAGTTTCCAGCAACAACTCTCATCCAAAATAAGACACCTCCTAATCCAGACTGGCGGCTACATGTTAGAATCACATCTTCTCCAACACAAACAGTCTTTGTCACAAAGCCTTGGTCTTCTGTGTCTAACTGAATCTCTGCTGCTTCAACTTTAGTTTCTCTCCTGCCGTTTGTACTTTCAGATATCTGCTTCATGTTCATTTTCAGCTGTATAGGAGTCATGATGAGTTACTGCTGGTGAAAACTCAACATTTTCTGTTCATAAGAAATAGACAGGGACCTTCAGCTGTGAAATGGCTGCTGCTTTTAAACATCACCATTACAGGACAAGCCATTATCCAAAAACTTACTCCATAAGTCTACTTTATCTCAGGCTTCCCTCACAAGATTTGTATATGAGAAAGAGATTAAACAGTCACATCAAAAAGACTCTGTATTGTGTGCCACGTGTCATGCAGGTGCATTTTACATGCAGAAGATAAAGGGGGCTAATTTCCATTTTTAAAACCACAATGCATGTGGATCTTATTGGTCATTACTGACTGAACGTCTCTGGTAAAGAGACTGGCCTTTACAGCCACTGCTTCAAAAGAGAATTAGCAGTGGCTTCTAGGAAAAGGTCAATGACCAATATAAACATTATTATTGATCTTGTTTCCAATGTTTATCAAACCTTACTGTCAATTATTACACATGACTATAAAAAAGACAAACAACTGTAAGCTGTCAAATGTATTTTATTTGACAGGAAACAAAGGCACACAGCAGCTGTTTAAATCAGTTTTCAAAGTGTACTATGTCTCTGTCAAAGTGCACAGGAAAGCCTTGCTCACATTTGATTGCAATTCTCCTGGTTCGAGCTTGACCGTTGTACTGACAGTGGGGGCGCCTGGCCCCTTGGTTTCTCAGTGTACAGACAACAATGTCGAAGGGTTGGCGGCTTTTGGTCATGTCACCATATGGCTCTCCTGCTTGACCACATATGGTTTTGACATGGTTAGTGGTGGAACGGATGAAGGTATTGGTCTCCTTACACAGATTGCTGTTGGTTTGGGTAATGCCTCTACTTTGTATCACCTGGTCACACCTGGTAACACTCATCTGCCCATTGATATGCTGTTCTATGAACTTCCTGTAACGTGGAGCAACGCTTGCATCCTGACAGAGCGCAGTGGCAGAAAGCAGCAGCAGACAGGCAAACTGGACCCTCATGTTTCCCTGCTGAGAAAATGTGGGAAAATGTTCTGTTAGAGAATTTATGCCAACAAAGAACTTTGCAACATGAGAGCTATCATTATTTTCATATGCAAGTGTGTACATTTTATGAGGCTGTGGGTATAAGTGGATACTCATACTGTGATGGGCTTGTCCGTTTACAAACTTCTTTGTATGCAAAACATAATAAGCATCTTTCTCAATGTTTAAGCTTTAAAAAAAAATAGAGTATATATCGTGCTCACAAGACAATAACTTCACAAAATTGTAAAAAAACAAAAAAACAAAAAACAAAAAACAAAACAAAAAAAAAACATCTCCAAGCTCTGTAGGAACATTCTACAGAGACCTACAGAAAAATCTGTGAAACCAAAATACAACACAGCCATGAGCTAATTACCCTACATCTATAAACTCTCAAACTGATGGATAATAGAGTAAGAACTCAAAACAGACCTTCAAAGTGTAACGTTGAACAGTTTTTCCTCCTTACTTCTGTGTAATCCTTGCAGCTGAAACAGAATAAGAATTAATTAATAGACGTTTTCTGTCAACAGGTTTCTCTTAAACATGTGTTATGAAAGGTATATTTACCTGTATCGTGAACACTGTGGCAGTGAAGACTCTGCAAACTGCTGAATCATTTATAGGATTTGTTTTGAACTTTGATTTCTTGGCACACCAACACAGTGGGACAGGACATCACACTGCAAGCATGTTAAGTTTGTCAAAAAGGGGAAAAAGGGGCCTCAACTGTTTTGAGAAACAATTTCAATACAGCATTAGCAACAACACATCCTCTGGTGTTTGACCAAGTGGGTCAAACCTGCACACACGACAGGACAAGCAGCATCGTTTTTGACATCTCATTTGATGAAAGCATTCAATTGAAGACATGCAGGCCAGATCCCTAGGTCAGAGAAGTCGTCACTGACAATCATATTACATAAAAAGCAATGTTTTAACTGTCATTTTAACCTCGACGGACCCTCTTAAAACTCCATTGGTAACTGATATCATGTTATGCAGTAATGCCCCTCCAGATAGTCTAAATGGAAAATAAATAAATAAATAAATAAAAAAAATCTACTCCAAACTTTTGAAAAGCCATGCTGATCACAAAAAACTTTTTTTTTTTTTTTTTTTTAACCAAAGTGTTCATTTTGAGATTTGTTCAAAAACACAACATACAGTTCATCTTCAGAAGGCTTTGGACAGAATGGGTGTAAATTGCTCCAGAAAAGGGCATTGTTGCAAGCGCAAAAGACTTGAACTTACATTAGCTGTAAAACTACAGAGTGTGCGGTTTGATCCCCCAAGGACATACATTTTAAAAAAATGCTTTTGAATGTTCAAGTGATATAGTTGCTAACTCCAATAAACAAAGTTGTTTTGTTTTTCTGCAGTCATGGTTATAACACTGAGGTTGCATGAACCACCTTTTATCTCCCATGTTGACCCTGGCAGTTAAAGGATAACGTTGACATTTTTCAACCTGGAGCCATTTCCCCATATAAATCAATCAAAGAGACTGACATGAACAACAATTTTTGAAATTGATCCAGTACTGTGGGAGTAGGCAGCAGCTGGCAGCCATGGGACAGGCTGCAATGGAAGCACACGGGACAATTACACATCGTCACTATATGTCCATTAAAGTGGTTATTTTTGCCACAGAACAGCTCAGATTGTTATTATAGGTGGCTGAAGTTTACCTTCACTTAGTCTGGTCTGTTTGTTATTGCCTTCTTAAGCTGAAGTCTTTTTCTGAAATGTCATGTGATGTCACTTGTTGCGAGGACAACAGTGGAAACGTGTGTGAGATCTGGAGAGAGTATAGTAATCAGAGTAGTTTACAGAAAACGTGGTTTCGTGTTATCTAAAGATATTCAGTGTCATGGATGATTTTTACCTGATTTCAATAATGTGGATGAAGCCCTTGGATTTGACCAAGTGATGGTGATCTGCACTCTACTGTGTGCACGTTTCTAGTTTAAAATTTAAGTGTATGCTGTGGCATTAAGAGCTACCTTCAATGGATCTAAACAGCTTAACGCAGATTATGGACAGGGTTGAACAGGGGTGTCCACATACTTTTGGCCATGCAGATCAGTGTCTGTTTTGCTATGGAAATACCAATTTACTGTACATTACCTATCTGTCTTGTGTGTTGCAAACAGTAGTTCCACAAAACAGATACACAGGCACACACACACACACACACACACACACACACACACACACACACACACACAATGTCATTAAAACCTCTCACATTTAATTTGTCTCTGGGCACTGAACAGCACTCTTTGTGTAGGTCATTAGCTGCTCTTAATGGCTCAGTATGTCTCTGATTAAAGAGCGTTTTCACACCTGATGATGACATCTGAACCTCTGCTGCACCACTGCAATCAGAGGTGTTAGAAAATAAAAGCTCCAAAATAAAAACATGATTCAATCTCCTCACATCAACTTATGATGCAATCATTGCTTAAGAATAAATCAAAAGTAAAGAAATGATGAAGTTGAGGACAAGTTTGCCATGACCTGTAAAGTTATGGTATCCAGGCATACACAGGTTTCATATCAGGTTCGCTGAGGTTTTGTGACATAAGCCTGGTACAATAGCAATGAACGCCATTGTGTTTGTGACATTTGGAAAAACCCAGCAAAGTGACTTTCCGTAAAAGACATAAACCTCCCTGTGGAAAGTGATGAAATGGGGGGAACTTCATCCTGCTCACATATCTCCTCACTTCCCTCAGTTGTTCCCCATCCCCCTGTCTTAGTCCTACCCACAGGAGATGCAAGCAGAGGAGGCTAGGAAGAGACACAAGGACGGAGGAGCCAAAGCTGCCAAATGACAGATCCTTGGCTCCATGGGGTCAGCAGGTTTTCCCACATACTCATTTATTTGTGGCGGCCCACCACAGTTAAAACATTTGTTGCCAAGGTTTGATTTTCTATTTTTGGAGCTGGACAGTTTCTTAGGAGCACTGCCGCTGTTGGAATATATTTATATTTATATGATTATTCATTGCTCCATACTCACAGAGCACAGAACATGCTCTGCGCACAGACAGAGCAAAACAACATCAGATGCAGTGAAAGTGGAACTTAGCCGTTCATCGCGCTTACGTCCTAAAAGGTCCTCTGCAGTAGCTGCAATTATCGGTCATTGATCTGACCTGATCACCTCGGATCGACTGACTAAATATCACCCTTCGAATCAAACTCCACAAACTGCTGCTAAGGGGAAAAAAATGAACTGAAGAAATGAAGAAGACTTCTGCCTGTGCTACGTTACAAACCTGCAGAAAGCTCTAAATTCAGCGAGGGGACCCAGACTGAGACACTGTGACACACAGAAAGGGGGAAAAAAAAAGAGTTTAAACAACAGATAGTGAACCCCCACCCCATAATTAGCATAAGGAAAAGGACCCAAGGTTTCTATGACAGTATAACTGATGATAGTCAGTTGTGTGCAGAAGATTGTCCTGTTGAAGTTTCACAATAAAATGAAATGTTTGCATGTTTTGAGCAGGACAAACAGCATCTCAGAGTTATCAGACCTGTAACCACCCTGTGATTATGACATATAAAATGCAAAAGTTCATGGCTGGATTATCTACTGGGCAAAATGTGGGGAGCCTCAGAACAAAAGAAGCCCAGTTAAAGACTAAGCACCGCTGAAGCAAATATCAGCTACCATTAAGAGGGCCTTTACTGTAGGTGTGTGCTGCTTCTTGAGGCGATAAAGAGGGTCCCTGAGTCAGAATCTAGACTACAAATCATTATCTCCACCAAGCCTGAAGGGCTCACAGTTTACCTCGAATACACCTGGAATGTTCAGCCTCATATTTTGTGTGCACATTTATGACTGCATGCTCACGGATCTCTCGTGGTTGAGATGATTTGCAATCTAACATTCCTAAATAAAGGAGCTGCTGGTCGACCACTGCTTCAAACAATTGATTAGTTTGTGTTATTGTGTGACTATGGTGTTTAGAAAAGGATTAGTTCAGATTGACCAAAGTCACACAAAAACACAAACTAACGCATAGAAGCAGCGGTAAACCAGCTGCTCCTGTGTTCAGCGAGCTAAAATTACTGTTTTTGTCAGTGGAGTCCGGTGGCTTTGACAAGAGCAAACACCGATGCTGTTACTAGCTTCTCCATCTGAACAGGCTGAATAAGGGGGTTGGGACTTTTTTTTCTAGGTAGGTAAAACACCTTTTAATGCTGAACCCCACCCACAGCATTACATTGTTTAGCTTCTGTGTCAGACTCCAGCCTGCTTCTCCAAACTGGGAACGTGCTGACTGAAATCTATTCTAAGTAATAAACTGCCTATGGATTAGGGATGCACCGAATATTCGGTAACCGAATATATTCCGCCGAATATTGCAAAAAAACACACATTCGGTATTCGGTGGAATAAGTGAAAAGCAAGGCCGAATAATAGCGGTGTGTTTTGATAATGTAATCAAACAGCGTGCGGTGATGGATAGAGTAAAATGTCGGCAGTGTGGTGATATTTTACTCCGTCCATCATCGCACTCGCATTTGCGACTAACAATAGTTTTGTGCGGTCAAAATAAATCATTCAGCACGCTGTGTGAGCACAGATTTCAACCAGCAGCAGAAACGAAATGGCGAATCCCGCTGGTTGTGGGTTGAACGGGGTCACAGACATGGACAGGAATACGTATTCCTGTCAAATATGGCGGCGCATGATAACGGCTTACCAGCAGTGAGGTGAATAACTTGTTGTCATGACTGCCCAAAAGTACCTGGACAGTCGAGCCATGGCGGCACACAGTATGTGGCGTATCAGAGAAGAAACGAGCCATTCACATTTCTCTCTTTGTGGCAGGTAACAGCCCACAAACCTCACCGCACTTTAGGGACTGTTCCTTACTTACTTGACTTGTCAGGGGAGGAGGGTGGCTGGTTGATTTTTATTTTATTTTGATCCCTCCTATGTTAATCACTTATTGATGCTGTTTTTGAAGTATGAATAAGTCAATAAGTAATTTATTCCACTGAAATATCATTGATGTATTATAGAAAAGTGATTTATCTTTTTATAAATGACAAAAGGCACATCTGCCTCATTTTCGCTGTGGTATCGTGATACTACTCAGAACTGTGATACTTTCACTGGTATCGTACCGTGGGTCCCAATTTTGGTACCGTGACAACACTAATCTGGAGGGGGTTCATCTGCAAAAACTAATGAAAAACTAAAAAACGGCATTCGGTATTCGGTACTCGGCCAAGCGTTTAATATTATTCAGCTTTGGCCACAAATTTTCATTTCGGTGCATCACTACTATGGATAAATACCCTGCACAACCCTAATTCAAAAAACCCTAAAACGGAACATCTAAAACATTAATCCTATACTGCATGATGTTTTTTTAGATACTGCGTTCACAAGAAAGAGATGGATGGAGATGGATCACAGTGTCCTTGATCTCTGACCACCAAAATCTAACCAGTTCATCCCTGAGTCCAAGTAAACGTTTGTGCCAAATTAAAGAAACTCCCTCAAGGCTTCTTGAGGTATCGCATCCATGAGAATGAGACATACAAGGTCACACTGACCTTCATCTGTGATCTATGACCACCAAAACCAAGCACTTCATCCATGAGTTCAAGGTAACATTTGTGCCAAACTTGAAGAGATTCCGTTACAGTGTTATTGTGATATTGTATTTACAAGAATGGGACGTATAAAGGGACGTACACATGGACAGAAGGACGAACGCACAACCTGAAAACATAATGCAGAGACATAACAACATACTGGCTTGGGCAAGATTCATGCTGTAAGGTCAGATAAGCTGTTGGGCCTGAGGCAAGGCTTAAACTGGAATAAATGTGGTGGGTTCAGGCTCAGGCTGACGTTTCAGGCCCATGCAGTACCCTGCTACTGTGTAAACTCCAAACACCATCAAACCAAATCTGAAATTGAGACAGACAGGAGAAGATGCTATCGAAGAGTATGATGCAAGGAGCGAGGGCATGGTGAGTTCAGTGTCCAGGAGAGGTCCTGAGAGGCAGCAGGGGAGGGTGGTGGGGGAATGAGAGGAGATAAATCAGCTGTATGACACAAAGTTTGGTGAGAAAGCTGCCAGAGCTCAGCAGCGTCTAATCTCCTTCCTCTGAGATGATGGAGACCCTGGATGAAGCTGAACTCTGCTTTCCACAACTCCTAAACAGCTCCTGCAGGAAGCCGACGCGCCCTCGCTCTGGAGTTACGCTCTTCTATTTTCTGTCCCTCATCTCTGTGCTCACTACAGCTCTTAACCTGCTGGTCATCATCTCCATCTCCCACTTCAGGCAGAGATACTCACCTCAGCAATGCTAATATACTGTCATTGTTTTATTTACAAGGATAAGATGAAGATTTAGGGTAGCTGAGGGATGTTATAATATCCTAACCTTTGTGTGTGAATAGTGCTTGCAGCAGACTGTTTTGCTATGTTGGAGTTTTAACCATAACCACTGAATTTATTACTCAGCTGAAACTGTTAGTGATAATAGTCTGTGTGACTGTGTTAATATTCATAGTGACTATATTCTCTCACTGCAGGCAGCTCCACACCACCACTAACCTCCTCCTCCTCTGCCTGGCTGTCTCAGACTTTCTCGTGGGCCTTGTTGTGATGCCGGCTGATATCATCTTAGCAGACACCTGCTGGTTCTTGGGTGACCTCGTATGTGCTGTGTATTATTTGTTACCCTTCATCATCGTCTCAGCCTCAGCAGAAAGCATGGTGCTCATATCAGTTGACCGCTACGTGGCTATCTGCTACCCTCTGCATTACCCCAACAAAGTCACTCTAAAGAGAGTCCGAGTCTGTGTTTGTCTGTGTTGGATCTACTCTCTTATTATCAGCATTGTTATTTTATATGACCACCTGAAAAAGCCAGGCAGGTATAATTCATGCCACGGAGAATGTGTGTTTGACATCGCAGGAGATGTGGACCTTGTTTTGAATTTTATCATTCCCATATTTATCATCATAATTCTGTACATGAGAGTGTTCATGGTGGTTGTCTCTCAAGCTCGGGCCATGCGCTCCAACATTGCAGCTGTCACGCTCCGGCGCTCATTGACTGTAACTGCCAAGAGGTCTGAGCTGAAAGCAGCCAGGACTCTGGGTATTGTTGTCGCTGTGTTTCTGATGTGTTACTGTCCATATTACTGTATGGCTCTCACAGGTGGCAAAATAATGATCGGCTCCTCAGCTGAGGCCTTCATGGCTTTTCTGATGTATTTTAACTCCTGTCTCAACCCTGTGATCTACGCCTTTCTCTACCCCTGGTTTAGGAAAGCTGTCAGACTCATTGTTACATTTCAGATCATGCAGCCTGACTCCTGTGAGGCAAACATACTGTAGATATGTATTTTAGCGAAGGTGGAAAGCAGTGAAGTGAAATGAAGAGGATTAAATATGAGCATACAGGCATGAGCAAACAGATTACTGAATACTGTGAGATGGGAGTGTCTGAGGCCAAGAATGAACTTCCATGATCAAGTCATGATGTTATTCCTCTGTCGTATGTGTAATAATGTTCAGTGCATACATTAATTAAATATCCTTTTGTGCAGGAGTTACTTTGTCATCTCCTTAAAGAAATCTTTCTTAGTCTCAGCATCTCTGTATCACTAACATTCAGCTACAGATGTACTAAGCATTATATACATTCTAAATAAGGGGTGCACAATCAATCAAATTAGTATCGAAAATGAAAGGTACAACAAGTGATAAAGGTAAAAAGTGTCACAACCCACCATTATGAATGAAGCATTGTGGTGCTACAGAGAAGCCCTGGCCTACAAATTATATTCCAGACATAAGGCAATGTGCATGTTGGGAACAGACCCCAGCAAAAATCACATCATCACCTTTTTTTTTTTTTTTTTTTTACCATTTGAGAATTGAGAATGTAACCTATAAAACACACTAATTATGTTTTTGGAGAGACACATTATGTTTAAGGGAATAAATACCATATATTTTAATTTTTATAACTTCTAATCTTGCCCTGTGCTAGAAAAAAAATCCAAGACAAGAATTCACAACTTTTCTTTTGAATTAAAACAGGTTTTTAAGCTTTTAAAATCCAAAACTAATAGAATGTACTGATAACATTGGCCTTTGGTTGTTTGTAGTGGGTACAATATTTTAGTGTTTTATAATCTTTTGAAATTGTTCTTACCGGTTTTATTCTGTTTTATATTTGTGTACATTTTATCTTGGTATATTGTGTGTCATTCTTTTATTTTGTACAGCACTTTGGTCACCTGCGATTGTTTTTAAACGTGCTATATTATGTATTATATATATTTAACTTGATTTAATTTGATAACATTGGTGTAAGACTGTACTGTTTTAATCATCTTTGTTTGGAAATATATACCTTATGAAAATATAGGTCTTTTAATGTAGGCCTTTGTCCGAGATTTTTGCCAAGTCTGTCAGAGAAGTCACCTCCATCAAAAATAATTCTGTTATGTTCATTTAATAAATGTTCAATAATTATAAACTGAGTTTATCTCAATAAAAGGTTTCCATGGTGCACCTGATGTGTGTCCTTTGTCTTATTAATGACATGTTATTTATCAAAAAGACAAATTACATTATTAACAGTTGTGAGTGGGCGTTATATGATTTATTTCTTGAACAGTAAGATATCCAACTTTTTAATCATACAGCTCATTAAATAATCTTGTGTTTAATACATCAAAAATCATTAAACATTTCCCTCATGTTTTACATTATAGGACTGCTTGTGTGTCTGACAGAGTTGACCAAATTTAAGCCTTCAGTTGCACAAAAAGGAATTTAAGGGGAAAAAAAAAAAAACTATTGGGGAGGTTAGCCCATTACAGGTTTAAGAATTTGATGTAATAAAATTTATTTTCCCAGCATGGCTAAATAATATAAAAATAATGTTTTGTCCCAATTCTCAAGAATAAGTTTTTCTTTTCAGTAGAAATGAAAGCAAAAATTACCAATCCCACTAAAAATCACGACTCTTACTGCAACATCTGTCAAAACTATAATATAATATGTTACTCCAGCATGGTTTGCAGCCCTACAATACACAAAACTGTTCAGTCTACATTTCCGAACTCCAAACACATATTCACATATTCAGACTAAAGGATAATGAGATGGATCAATGATTATCTTCTAAGCACAATCTTCATGGTGGTCTGCACAAGACAAATGAGTTTACCATGCCAGCATACCCTATCTGATTTACCAGTCTAAAATTGATTAACATAACAAAAACATAATTCTCTTATCTAAACCTTAAATGTAAGCCTTACAGCAGACATGTGCAAACTGCTGCCCGGGGGCCAATCATGGCCCATGAACCAATTTTAAACATCCCGTGGCTTGTCTTTCAAAACATACTATATGTGGCCTGCGACACAATATTGGTTAATCAAGCAAGAAGATAATTTTGCATTATCTCTGTTCACTTCACAATGGCAGGACTGTCATGCAGTTTGTGGACATGCATCAAGCAGGAACTACATAAACAGATTCATAAACAAATGGTAAACAGGTAAACAAATGAAGACAGAACCTAGCAGCGGACACCTCCTGCTCGGTAACAGACAAGGCCACAGCAAAGAGGCATAAAGACGACAGCTAAGACTGTAATTTTCAGGAGTGGCGGAGAGTTAATATTTCTGGTGACAGATAAACTGTTGCATTTGTCTCATCTGAACATGATTGTTTTCTTTAAATAACTCATATGATACAAGAAGCAGCTGGTGCCCAGATATTTGTTTACGTGATCTAATATGATCCCTAATATGATATGATCCCTCTGGTCTGCCTTACAGTGCAGACCAGAGACTTTTGTTTTGTTGTCAGGGTGTCTTCATGAATTACAATTCTCACTAATCAATCTCACTCTGCTAAAATGTGTAATTATTGAGTCTGTTTTAATGATTGTATATTGGCATTTTAATTACTTTAATTACTTTAATAATAATAAAGAACTCTAGCCACTCATCATGTACTCATTCCTTTGAAACTGGATTACATGTACAGTGAGATAGTGAAGATTTATGTTGGTCCAGCAGCATGTGCAGATTCTCTTTGGTCCACCTATACTAAAATATACATTTTTACAATAGTTGTGTGTGAATGAAGCATGAATCTAATTACTTAATACCCTGGATTTGCAATTCCCATTTCTGTCTGTACACTGCTGCCATCTCCTGGTGAGAAGCAGAGTTTGTTGATTTAACATCAGCCAAGAGGTTTTGTTTTGAGGATCTTCTTGGACCACTGATGCTGCCTGCTTATCAGTGACATGGGCTCATTTTAGGTTTATACTGGGTTAAAACAACCTATCAATCAATCAATCAATCAATCAATTTTATTTATAAAGCCCAATATCACAAATCACAATTTGCCTCACAGGGCTTTACAGCATACGACATCCCTCTGTCCTTAAGACCCTCACAGCGGATAAGGAAAAACTCCCCAAAAAAACCCCTTTAACAGGGAAAAAAAACGGTAGAAACCTCAGGAAGAGCAACTGAGGAGGGATCCCTCTTCCAGGACGGACAGACGTGCAATAGATGTCGTACAGAACAGATCAGCATAATAAATGAACAGTAATCCATATGAGAGAGAGAGAGAGAGAGAGAGAGAGAGAGAGAGAGAGAGAGAGAGATGCAGGTAATGACAGTAGCTTACAACAACATTAATGAAAGTAATAATATTATAGTTATAGTTCTGGCTACTGTGGTACAATATATTGAAAGTATGTATTAATATCTGGCAGTATACATGTGTGACAATAATCATATGTGTATAATAACAGAAGAAGTATGACTAATGACTAATGATGGCAGCAGCAGCAGGAGGCATCTGGCGGGACCACGGCAGCAGCACAACCACACACGTCACGCTACCCAGGCACCGCTGCAATATGAGTTAATCTGAGAGACAGTGGAGCACAAAGGCTCTGGAGAAGAAGCCGAGTTAGTGACATCCAGAATGGCCGAGTTAGCAAGATGCAGTAATAGGATACGAGAGAGAGAGAGAGAGAGAGAGAGAGAGAGAGAGAGAGAGAGAGAGAAGGAGAGAAGGGGCCCGGTGTATTATAGGGGGGTCCTCCGGCAGACTAGGCCTAAGTCAGCCTAACTAGGGGCTGGTACAGGACAAGCCTGAGCCAGCCCTAACTATAAGCTTTATCAAAGAGGAAAGTCTTAAGTCTAGTCTTAAATGTGGAGACGGTGTCTGCCTCCCGGACCGTAACAGGAAGATGATTCCACAGGAGAGGAGCCTGATAGCTGAAGGCTCTGGCTCCTGATCTACTTTTGGAGACTTTAGGGACCACGAGTAACCCTGCGTTCTCAGAGTGCAGTGTTCTGGTGGGATAATATGGCACTATGAGCTCTCTAAGATATGACGGAGCCTGACCATTTAGAGCTTTATAAGTTAACAGTAGGATTTTAAATTCAATTCTGGATTTTACAGGGAGCCAGTGCAGAGAAGCTAAAACAGGAGAAATATGATCTCGTTTCTTAGTTCCTGTTAGTACACGTGCTGCTGCATTCTGAATTAGCTGGAGAGTTTTTAAGGACTTACTAGAGCTACCTGATAATAGAGAGTTACAGTAATCCAGCCTTGAGGTAACAAAAGCGTGGACCAATTTTTCTGCATCTTTTCGGGTCAGGATAGGCCTAATTTTCGCAATATTACGCAGATGAAAAAATGCAGTCCGTGAGGTTTGCTTTAAATGAGAATTAAAAGACAAATCTTGATCAAATGTTACTCCGAGGTTTCTTACGGTAGTGGCAACCTACAGCAGAAAAACTGAGAGATGTAGCGGGTGGCTGAATATCTCTGCATCTCTGACCTCAACTGTAATTAAAACCAGAAGGGAAATTCAAATGTTTTTCACTCTGTTGTCAAATACACACATGCTGCCCATGGACAGTGGATCAGAAGCACAGTCAGAAAGGACTTCTAAAGAAATAAAGTAGCATAATATGTCATTTTACCAACAAAGTTAATGAACTGATTTCTGGTTCCATTGTTGTGTCATACAACAAATCATGTAACATTCATTTAGTAAACTTTGAAATGTACTAGTTTGAACTCTGATACAGGTCCAGATAAATACAAAGACTGACCTTTAAAAACTACAACAGTGTTTTCACTTAGGAGAGAGAGAGAAAGCTTGCCGTAATTTACAAACACAGCAAGGTTATTATCTCAGATTCATGTGACAAGTTTTCAAATCTGCTAGTTTTTTGCTGAATTAATTTGATATATTAAGTCAATAGTCATTTTTCTGAATGAATGAGATAATTATCTGTAAAATTCAAAAAGGAGCAGGTTTTTTTTCATCTCAAGTAAATGCATTACACCAATAAAAACATATCACAGGTCAAAAAGCTTGCAGTCACATCAGAAAGTATAAATGCATGTGTTACACACATGACATACACACTCTAATCCAGTGGTTCTCAATTGCAAATCCAGGTGTGCTGTGTGATATTGTGATAACCACACTTGATGCACATGTGAAGGCCAAGAGGTTTCAGGAGAGATTTAAACATTGAGTAGATACTTAATGTGAAGTGCTGCCTCAGAGGCTTTTCAAACTGACCAGACACAGCTGTTTGAAATAACAATGAACACTGACTGTGGTCGTATTTAAAGATATTGATCATTGTGCAAAATCTTGTCAACCAGCAGCTTCAGTACAAAAATAATCTGTTTCAGACTTTTATATTTTGAACAATATGGGTGGAACCTTGCTGCTGATGCACTGACAGAACTTCAGATTGGAAATGGTTTGTTAAGCAGGAGGCGACTTAACCTGCTTCTTCATAGTCTCGCCACCAGACAATCAGAGATCTCCGCCTTCTGATAGTCTGGGGACACTCCTTTCTAAGGTGTGTTTAACACACCGGTGAAAACAGCCGGCAACAAAGCAACGCCTCTTGCATTTTTGAAAAGGACACGCCTTCTTGGAAATGTGCGCTCCCCCTTTTCTCGTCCGCAAGGAAACAAACACACAGAGAGCTTGAAAATGGATGCCGAGAGATTTAACTCTGTTTTATCAAACGTGTGCTCATCCGTGAAGAAAATATTTTTTCCAGCGGATGTCTTAGTTACAACATTATTGAGCTAACTGGAGTAGTTTCATGTCGTATCTGACAACGGGAGGCTTTTAACAGATGACGTCCTGATGTTAGCTTTGCTGCTGCTGTTAGCTGTCCCTGTCAGCTGCAGCGACTGATGCTTTCTAGACATCGTGATTTCCTAAAACTGAATAAATACCACACATAGCAACACAAAACTGCTTTGCTAGCTCACTCATGTTGTAACTAAGATATCTGCTTATTACCTATTACAGACACCACGGCTAACAGGGCTAACAGCTAACGGTTAGCCCAGCTAAACGTGCACACATAAATAGTAATGTTTGTTCAATCATTGTGTTTATAGACTTAACAAACATCGGATTAGTCCAAACAGTGATACAGTGATGTGAAAAATGTGATATATAGGCTATATATATATAGCTAAAAGCTCTGCTGGTTTTCTACCCGGAAGTATTTGTAAACAACAAGGCGATTCCCTCTATAGTCCGGCCGGACGGATGAGTCATGGCCTTGTAAGAGATTGTTTGTTTCTTTTAGTTGGCGAGAATGTGTCGCCGCAAACGCGACAAACATCCGCTAACTTTGACAGCGTTTTCTGCGAGCAGGGCTGAGCCATTTTGTACCACTACACGTGTTTCTAGTGGGACCATGTTTACAAGCACAAGAGTTCATCGAGCCACTGAAGGACCGCCCTGCAGATTTACTATTGGTTCTGCAACGTAGGGAGTTTTTTTTAAACTCTGAAATTGTATCCGCCCATCTAAACACAAAATCAGGGAGAAAGTCATCAGTCTTCAGTTAAGCAAAGCGTCTAAAGACTGACTTATGAGTCTAGCTTCTTCAACAGCTTCACTTTAGTGTAAAATTATGAAAAAATGCACATGTAATGAAAGTGAGCAGTAGCCTGAGTGAAATTAGAAAAACTGACTGTTAAATTTGCACATATTTTTCATTTAATTTCACTTTGTAAATGGATGAACATTTTCAGAATTGACTTCCTTACACTAAAAAAAGGGAACAATTCAAAGGGATGATATTTATAGGTTATTATGCAGTGGTTTTACTGCAGATCAAATTGAGTTGTATGAGGCCCCTGAACTAAAATGACTTTGACACCCCTGTTGTAGAGGCTATTGTGCACAGATACAGGTGTGCCTTGAGATTTTGACCTGCCCTCTGGTGTGCTTTGGGCACATTTATTAAATAAGCTGACTCACAGTGCAGCTTATAAACAAAAAGAGAGGGAGGAAACTTTCAAACAACGATCAGCAGACTCATTCACAAACAACAGGTGACCGAACAACCAGTAAATGCAACAGTGGAGAAACCAAAACATCATTCAAAGCAGCTCAGGCTGTGTCCATGTGGCACTGACACACAACAACACAACAGCTTTAAAACAAACACAGTATGACGGTATGATTTAGCAGCAGCAACGCAACAAGGAGTTATAGTTACTGTAACCGTTACACAAACAGCCACACAACACCTGTAAGCATCAAGGAAAACACAGCAAGCAAAGAGACAGACAGAGTTTATAAATAACTCACGTTATCTGAAGAGCTTCTTTCTTTCGTGGAGTATCCATATTATAGATGTATAAATCCAAATTATAACATGTCCGTGTCCGTGCTGTTAGCCAAGTTAGCAAAGCTAGCTAACTTTATCCGTTGAGCAACACTTAAAAACAAGCTAACTCTCGCGCGTGCTTCATTGTAAATACCTTAACGTTAAGTTAAACTTTCTATTTTTTATCGGGAGCTCAGAGTAAGTCTGGCTCCATAACTTACTTAAGAGTATCTTTTCTTCAGACGTGTCCATCTGTAGTAGCAGCAGCATGTAGCAGCGTCTAATTGATTGACACTCATCACGCTTTAATTAACGTCACCTGGTGGACTTCTGTGAGGGTGCAATACCATGATTGACCACACTGACTGCTCTTTATAGGCTGTTGTAACGAGGGGGGCGCTGTTTCACTCATTTCAGGAAACTCCAAATATGTGGATAAGACATGGCTGCAACAACAAAATGAGACATGTTTATGTTAGACAGGAAATTATTATTTAAAATGGCGGTCAGTTTGGATAGTAGGGTAGCAGCTTTATTCAGAGTGTATTAAATGCTTGTTTGATAGTTAATTAGTTGCTGAGAGCAGATCAAAGGAAAATAAGGATCAACACAATTTTGCTGAACTCTGTTTTAGAAGACAGAAAACAATTTTAGGATAAAATAGGAATAAATATTAATCACAAAGTTGTTTTTACCTTTGATTTTTTTAACCCAATTGTGCCCAGTTTCCTATGTGTCAGCAAATATCTAGGAAGTATCTAGAAAGACAAAATAAGGCTGATTTATCCACCATAAATACATTTTTTTCAAAATCAAAAATGGAAAAGAAAAGAAAATAGAAAAACTAGTGAGAGCGGTGAATTGTTTCTGGAAGCAGGTTTAAATTCTCTCCACCAAGTAGCTGCGATTAGTTGTTTCATGAAAAGCAAGGTAACAAACAAAATGCTTTTTGTCAATGAAAAAAATGAAGACAAAATCAAAGGCCTTTAAACAAAAAAAAAAAAAATACTTTCAGTCAATTTATGTCATTTGCTGCAGGATGTTTTGATGGTAGGCTACATCACTCAGTCCGTAACAGCACCACCAACACGGATAAAAGAAAAACATGAAAATAATAACAGTATCACATATCAGCCATATTTTACCCAAATATTTGTCTAGCTTTGCAATCTGCTTCAACACCAAATTATAGGCCTACCAGACCTGGCTATAGTCTTCCATTGCAACTGCCTGGACAAATGATGTAGAGGACTTTGTTGCACAAATTAAGATTTGCAGTGAAACAGTAACGTCAGACTCAGACATGGGAGATCAGTATAGTTTCAATGGTAGTTTAATTTGAACATTCAACATAAGTATCAATTATCATCACTCACATATTCATGTTTTATTTAAACCTAAGACATGGGAGATGGAGACTGACTGACTTTATGGTTATTTTTTATCGTCAGTAAGTCATAATAGATTCTTTTCACAATTAAGAACTGAACCTTTAAGAGCAGGAAAGAGGGGATGAGTACAGCAAAGAAAAATGGGCAAAAGATAGGAGCTGAAATTGTTGTGAAAATGGGAATAGGGGGAGTAGAGGAGACGTTTTGGATGAAGACACGGGGGTGGGTGGGGGTATGAAGACAAGAAGTGAGGGTCAAACAGAAGGAGGTGTAGGAAACAGTGACATGGACAAAGATAACACTGATATGTGTCAAACCCAGAATATTAGAGCTGTGAATTAAACTGTAGAAGTGTGACAAAACGTTGCACCTGTTGTAAACAATGCATCAATGTATAAAGTAAACAATACAGTAGTAGTTACATTATAGTCTTTTGCTATACTTTAATCATGTTAGTCATCTATAGGCGGTTAAAACCCTACTGATGTTGATTTCTCAGCTGTGTAGTGGTACCTTGGTCCAAAACAGTGACAGAGTTACAGGAGCAACTGAGTCGTTGATGTGGAGGTTTGCTGTGATCAGACTGGAGCACGCTGTCTTTTGGTTTGTAACTGTACGCCACGTATTAACCTCCACCCCACACTGTCGGTGCGGACATTTAAACATGAACAAATGAACAAAAAGCTTCACCTTAAACGTATATGTGAACATTTTCAAGGTCAATGCTTCATTGAAATGTTTTTTCCTGTATGCACATTATGATCCATCGAACAATCAGACATGCATTTATAATGTTATCACTTTACACACCGAATGCATCACACATTAGCACTGGAAGAGGAAATGGGTTCTTGTTGGTGCTGCAATTTCACATATTCACATAATTCATACCAAAAGGCCTGTGTCACCATGTTTGATCCAATTTAATTGTTTTAATCGCTTTGGAATTTCCACACATTTCAAATGGCCTGCACACACAACGTGATCAGGAGGGAGGGTGTATTTATTTAATGTGAGCATCATTTTCTTTGGGAACTAAGGGACTGTTCGTTATTTATGAGAGGAGAGGGGGTGGTCAAATAACTTTTCAAGCTCTGGGGAGGGACTTATGCTTTTTATTTTGGCTTAGTGGAGGGGCATACAAATTTAAATGGTTGTATTTTGTATTTATTTTAACACATATTTTTAAAAGTAAACATGCAGGTGCCTTTAAAAGGTGTGTTTTCTTTAAAAATCTCCAAAAATGCACCATTTTTCATGGCCAGAATCTGCAAGAACAGAAATTTTCATTGGATTTTCACATTCACACTCACATTCACACCTACGGACAATTTAGAGTCACCAATTCACCTGCATGTCTTTGGACTGTGGGAGGAAGCTGGAGTACCTGCAGGAAACCCACGCTAACACGGGGAGAACATGCAAACTCCGCACAGAGGGGCTCCCCCACCCTGGAGAACAGGAACCCTCTTGCTGTGAGGCAATGGGTACATTTAGAAATGGCATAATTAATTTATGGTGGAGGGAGGGTTGTATATATTCCCTAGGTCACGGGAGGCTCAAGGAATAATATCTGTAGCTTTGGGGAGGGTCAACAAAACAAACAAACAAACAAACAAAAAAGTCACACCCTGGCCACCCCATCTCAATCAATACAGAACAGTCCTAGAATTTTGATTGTGTTGTCATGGAGACACGCGACACAACAATACCTTTATCCACCCAAACTGATAAAAAAATGAAACATTCAGTCGTTGACACTGTTGCAGCAACCTTTTCAAATTCCGATTAAAGTACACCAAGGCACTTGAAGTTGTATAAATCAACAATTTCAGTCAATAGTTTGTTGACATACTTATCTGTTAAGGCAAATACATTTCACTTTGGCATTACGGCTTTAGTTAAAATGGCTTCCCCGCCCACTCAGAAGATCCACTCATGTTTAGCAGCCATTTAAAGAGCAACTTAAACCAGCAGAAGTTGCTTTTGCTGTTGTGATGTAGAAACAAACCTCAGGGTGTGTCAGTACACTGTGACATTAGTGTTGTAGGTAGGAAGAGTTGGCACAGAGCATCCTTCTGACCACAAACAACAAAAGTCAGCAGTGATCCACACACCTGGCATTAAGTTACTCTTAACTGTCTCTTCACTTTCTTTGTTATGTGATCCGGTGGTGACTCATGACTCATCAGCAATATCCCTTTGTATCTGATTTAAAACTAATTTCAAATCTCAGCAGCTAACAGGTAAAGACTCAGCATGGTGCTGAACTTACAGTATGATTTCACTATTGTCGATCTGAATGTGAATTCCTCATTTACAATTTTTAATTCTCAAAGAAAATGTTCACCTTAAAGTAAAGAATACATATTTTTCCTCTCACCTGTAGTGCTATTTATCAGTCTCGATCGTTTTGGTGTGAGTTGCCGAATGTTGGAGATATCGGCCGTAGAGACGTCTGCCTTCTCTTATTTGTAATGGAACTAGATGGCACTCAGCTTGTGGTGCTCAAAGCGCCAAAAATATACAAAAACTCAACAGCAATGTTTCTTTTTTTCATAAATCATTGCTCAAGACAATGAATAGACCTTGTTGTGAGCAGTTTTATGTAGGTACTATTTTCTTTCTAACGAACTACACCTGCCAACTGGATCACAGCGCAGAAGGAAACATGCATCTACTGCTAGCTCACCTAGCATCACTTAGCTAGCTCCGCCATGGAAGGCGCCATTAATGTTCACATCTGGCAAAGTCATGAGCACGAGCCTCTTCACGAGTAGATGCACACTTCCTTCTGCGCAGTGATATGATTGGCAAGTGCAGTGCAACAATCTAAATGTATAAACAGCACTAGAGGTAAGAGGAAAAATATATATTTTTGATTTTGGGGTGAACTGTCCCTTTGAAAAACAGCAAATATCTCTCAGATTTTCATGTCAAACCTCATGTGGCTCCAAGTCTGGTGTACAACAGCAAACTAAAGAATAACACAACATTAGAACAAACTGTTAAATCATCTCTGTGGAAAGAGTCTTTTATGGTTTCTCAAAGAACTCACATGTGAGGATGACGTCCATTATATAATGAAGCAGGTTAGCTAGGCACGTACAGTTCCCGCTCTCCTCTCCAAGAGGGAGGGCAACAAAGACTGCCACCTTTTCCTTGTCCTGGAGTCAAGGGAGCTCTTCTCTCTCAGCCCTCCTCTCTCAGTGTCCAAAGCCTCCCACACATCAGCACTCACATTAACATCATGCAAATACACTTTGAAAATATAGAATTCATTGGGTTAGGGTATATATTTATATAGATTTATACATACATATAAATTCATATACTTTTAAGGAATGTTAATCTATTTTGCTGTGTATTTTTTTCTCCTTACAAGGTACAAAATAACTTTCCTTACTATGTAACACATTATATAATCAACATATTAAAAAAACACAACTTATCAGTCCTTTTATCATCTTTTAGAAAAAAAAAATCCATAATAAAAATAAGTTCTATGTTTTTTCTCACTTATATCTTACAATATATTTTCTCTCTGTCAAAAAACACGCACACATGTCCCATTTTTGTTTTTGTTTGTGGTTTCTCTTGGCAGCAAATTGGCGGCGGTCAAACTGAACGTGTAAAAAAAAAAAAAAAAATCACATGGTGCTCATCAACGTGGAAGAATCTCAGAGCGACAGCCTCTTTGACGTGTAGAATTCACAAAATGGCAGCGGTGGGTGTTTGCAAAACAAACTTAACAAACTGCGGCGCTGTTACAACGGGCACTTGGAGCAGCCGCACTCCAGAGCAGTTTCCATCTCCTCGGAGTACGAGGTGCCGTCGGTGCAGCGGAACACCACCTTCCTCCTTCTGGTCTTGGTGACGCCACAGCAAACACCCGGAGGCGCCGCTGCCTGGCAGGATCGGGGACAATCCATGCGAGGAATCTTGCTGGTGGACGTGCATGTTCTCATCGGGTGGTGGCGCTTCAGCTGCTCCCTCACCGTCTCTCCTTGACATGTCAGCTCTGGACGTTAACAGAGAAAGCACGTAAGAATACACACATTGTAGGCTACACACTGATGTTTGTCAAATCTTGGCATAATTTCCATCTCCTCTTCTAACTGTCTCCATTTTACCTGTGTCACAGGTAGGCCCAGTGTACCCTGGCTGACAGTGGCAGACAGGCTCTCCTGCTTCTGACACACGACACTCCCCGTGTCCGCAGCGCTGCCCCCTGCAGGCTAGAGGCTCCTGCCGTCGATCGCAGTACTGACCCTGGTAGCCATCACTGCACTGGCAGCTGTAGGACTGACCCTTTGGCACACACAGACCGTGAACGCACCTGGAGTGAGAGGAGGGAAAGAGGGAGGACAGGTTAGAGGACATGGGTACAACAGGGCAGATGTCATTAACCTCTCTGTTTGCAATTTAAATGTGAAACTATTGCAGCAGCAGGGTTAAAGGAATACTTAACCCCCCAAATGCCTGCTGTTATGGTAAATTCATGAAGAACACTTTCTCGCATGCCTCTGTGGTGGCATTATGCAGTTGGATGCTCAATACTCCCCAAACATACAACCCTCTCTGACGGGGAACAAACAAAAAGTGAAACTTATCTATGCTCTCTTCAAGGCCAGACTCCAAACTAACCCTTTAAAACACCAAAGTCACACAATCACAAAATCAAACTAACTGATCAAGGCAGCAGTAGACCAGCAGCTCCCATATTGTGCTATTGTGTGAGAGTTTGTAAAAGGATGTTTTGAAATCGTAACACGGGGGGAGAGGTATTCCTGTAACAATTTTCTAAACATTTACATCATACATTTCTGCCCAGTCTCTGCTGTCCCAGCTTACCTGCTGTTCTGACAGGCGGTGGGTGCTGTCGTCTGGTCACACAGGGCACCACTGCGTCCTGGAGGACAATCACACGTCACCCCTGTCTCTCCTCCCTCCCTGCACGCCCCCTGGGCGCACACACTGCAGGAATGACACCCTGCGAGAATTCCCTCACCCTGGTGACAGAACGAAAAAGGGAGAAACTACTGTCAGGGGCGTTGAAGGGTCTTATAACAATAACAGAGGAAGGCAGAGGGGTGTTATCTGACAAACATGATCATGTTGCATGAACGCTACAGCCTCCATCAACACTGGGCGTCCACTGTAAATACAGCTCCAAAATGTGGGAGATGACAAATGTTATTTTCTACAGGTGCTGCCATCAGCCTTTGTTGAACTGTGACCTAAAAATCTTTATTGTAGCAGTCAGAATGTTTCCACAGTTGCTTATATTATAAAACTGTAAGTGCATCTTTGGATTCATCTTGCTCGTGAAGATCAATGGTCTAAAGCCCCAAAAAAGCAGCATTACTGTCATCACATTCTGCAACAGGACTTCTATATTTAACATTTCTGCTGCATGTCTGCTTTCTCCTCTGAACATAACTTTGCTGATATCACTTACGAGACAGGCTTATGACAAGTAATAGCACCATCAGAGGTAATACACATCTCAATATGGCTTTAAAGGCTGCTGCATAGCTCCTTTAAAGCCAGGCTCAGATACTACAGTATATACATGATGAGGCTTTTTGCCATAACTAATATTCCCCATGTGACTACCTTGCCCTCGACCCCTTGTGGTCGCGCTCCTCCTCCTGCTCGGTAACTCAGGTCTTGAAGCTCCCCGTTGATTCGGACGTTGTGGATGCAGCCGTTAAAAGCCTGAGGGGATCGTTCGGGGCCAGGTCGTAGACCTGAGGCCACTACCTGGGATGGTACACCTGGGATACAGAGGAGAGAAAGACAAAGAAGAATATGTATAAAGAGGAATGAGAGTTGAGAGCAGGGGGAATTGGAAACTGAAGGAGGATTACTTTATTAATACACATCCCTCGGTTCTGGTGTCAATCTCGATGGATTCTTACAGTAAAATGCAACGTTCCAGCAAGAATATGGCGTCACAGCTCTCACTATTGCAACATCATGTTTTTTTCTAGTACTTGGGGAAAAAGGCTGACTGTTCTCAGGGGTGTGTCCTGCCTTTTTCTTGAGGAAAAGCAAAAACAGTTGTGCATCTCCTCACCACATCCCTTGCTGAGACTGTGTGTGTGTATGTGTGTGTGTGTTTGCATGTTGTGGGTATATTACTGTATGTACTCATGCATGGAAAACATGTGATCACAACCACAAGAAGTCAAAAAAGTAACATTGGTATGTTCTGGACATGTGACTCTGGATGTGTATTGTTGTACATTATGCGTGTTAAAGTGTGTGTGTGTACCTCCTATGTAAAGTTGGGTGTTGTGGTCGACAGAGGGCTGGCGTGCAAGCTTTCCCAGACTCTTGGGGGCACCGTTATCCACCACCAGACTCAGCGAACGGTTCTGAATCAACAGCTCGACCGTGTGGAAAAGGCCGTCATTCACCGACTCCACGCTGTAACAAACACACACAGAAAAAAAAGGAAAGAGAGATTTTCAGTATGGTTCCGATTATGATAAATTACTGTTGAATTCTACACCAGACAGGAGAATTAGAGAGGAAAAAAACACGATAGAGCAAATTGGAACTGCCAGACACAAAACAGACTCCAAACATTTTTTTTTCTTTGTTTTGTTGTGTTTGCAAATCGACCAAACTAAATGAAAAAGAAATTAGGGAAATCTGTGTTGAAATGTTATTCCCAGACATAAAACAGACTGATTACATCCTCAATGCAGTGTTCTTTTGGAAGAGATTATAATGTGCCCTTGATCTGGGCCATGGTTTCCAAACATGGGGGTTGGGGCCCAGAATGGGGCCCTGAGCAGCACACAGGCTGCTTATTCAGATGAGCTGAAGCCTCAGGGCAAGACTTAATTTATACAACTTAATGGCCAGACTCAACCATGTAGACCGCTGGGTTAAAGAAAGGGTCTTTCTTAATACAGCGCTGATATATAAATGTTTCCACTCAAGAGGAGCCAACGATGAACAAGGATCGTGACCTTTTGCACCACGTCTGACCCTGGGAATAAAGTGTGTGTGTTTGCGTGTGAACGTGTGCGTCTGAGATTCCCCACTAAGTGGTTTTTTGCTGGAGGGAAGACAGACAGCTATAGAGACAGTGGTTTGGCACAGCCGAAAGAGGGAGAGAGAGCGAGAGCGAGAGACGGAGAGGGGAAGAAGAGGTAGATGGCGGGGTGGTAAAGCCGACTGTGCCTCCGCTCACCCAAGTTATTCCTTCCCTGAACCCGGAGAAAACAAGCAGAACATCAAAAAAACAAAAGAACAAGTGAAGCCACTCTTTCCGCTGGTGGTCTGCGTCAGACTCCCACAGCTAAACATCAAGACAATACATCCCTTTGTCTGCAGCCACTCGTTGGCTAAGTAGCTCGGGAGCCTCCAGTAAGCTCTGATTGACAGCTGTTTATAGAGCGTTCAGATTACTGTGATGTTACATTAACAGCCAATGGGGCACGGTTGTGAGTTCTGGAGGCGGGCCAGTGTGACTTCCACAGAAAGTGCTGACCGTACAAAAGGAGAAAAACAGAACAGATGCAGTAACATTAAGCAGAGATGGAAGGAGGAGATAATCATGATTAAAAAGATGGAGACAAAGATTATGATGATAAAGAAGTAAAGCAAGAAGAGGATGGAGATAGAGCAGAAGAAGAAGAAGATGAAAAACAGAAAGTCATATTTTTCCCAACTGTGTCATCGTGAAACACAACTGTGCATTAAGGTTCAGTACTGGTGGGAGTTTTCCATGTTTCATGTATAGCAGTAAGTAGAGTTTACAACATGAACAATTCATAATCAAGACATTATTATCAATTATTGATTTACTTTGCTAAATGGATGTCGAATGAACTTGCACTTATGTAGCGCCTTTCAAGTCTTCCAACCACTCAAAGCAATTTAAGCCCGGTTCAGACCAAAGACTCACGATGAGACAAAACCGTTCTAGAATGTTGCAGGGAAAGCTGCAGAGGTTTGTTTCAATAGCCAATCAACTTGTAGTGAAGTCAAATGGTCAAGTCAAAATGACCTCAGATGGGGTGTTCGCTTGTTGTGGCAGGTGCCCTGTTCTAGCATCTAGCTGCATTGGTGCGAACCGGCAGGTTTTTAAAACGTTGCAGAACAGCGCTTTGCAAGTAGTTGCCTGTTTCAACTAATTTTGTTGCATATCTTTGGTCTGAACTGGGCTTTACACTTCATGTTACATTTAGCCATTCACACAAAGTTGAAATTCAGGTTTTTTTTAATCGTGCTCGGCCCCACAACTACTGCCGTGGTTCGGGGTCATGCTTGGACGGAAAACTATGCGAACTCATGTTGGCCTGATTTATTGACCCCATCATGGCCCGAATTCAAAGACGTACCAAATGCCCCATGAGTATCTTGGATCTACAGATTATTCTACTCTAACTTTTAGCTAGTTTACTTTCCCCCTCTGAAATGCAACCCATTGCACCGTAAACTTTAATGAATGTACAGTACATGTACTTGTCTCCTTTGACGGCATGCAAGGGTTCATGCCATGGACCATTCCAGGACCTCTTTTTCAGCACATAATCGCTCACTAGCCTCCCACCCACTTAAACTACCAACTGTGCAGTGCAGGAAGTACTGCAGCCAGAGGTTTAACCCTAAGGTGTGCGACAATACCTAGCTTTAAACCTTTTAACCTGGAAAACAGTTGTGTATGTGACTATTAAGTTTATCTGGTAACATATTTCTAAGGATTTACTCCCATGCTTCTTCTGAACTGGCACAAAATGAAAAAATACAAAACTAATATAATTGTTTTAATAGTTAAATAGTTACACGCTCTTACACACCAGTTTGGGGTTCAGTATCTTGCCCAAGGATACTTCAACATGCAGAATGAAGGAGCTGGGGACTGAACTGCCGATCATCCGATTAGTGGACAATTGGCTCTACAACTACAGCCGCCCCTACTTTGCATTTTCTTACATTGAACCATTTGTTTACCTGCATCACAAAAAATTTAATTTAATTTCATGTGTTCTGCTTGTGTTCATACGCAGCAATCAAAGTTACAATACATAAATAAATGGAAGAATCTGAAGCCATACAATGTCCAGCTATATAGTCCAACTGTTCTGTCTTTATACACTTTACAAACAGAAATTGCACATCAGATATTTTGATTAATACATTGCTGGGATAGATGAGTAACAAAGCCAATAATGCAATCAACATGGCAAAAGAAAGAAGTACCGTTCTCCTGGACATCAATCTAGTTCAGCATTTAGCTGGTGGTTTCTAAAATAAGAGCTCCTACTTCACTGTAGACCCAACACAGACACATACATGGTTTCCATTAGCAGCCATGTAATTTAATAATGGTCTCAAACAGGCCCGCTGCAACCAAGCAAAATGATGGTCTGCTAGCTTGAAAGATTAGCCCTCTATCTTCACTCCGCTGTCTACATCTGCCCTACCTTCACTTTGTACTCCCTCTTTCGCTTTGCCTTTTCTCTTCTTTCCATACATGTGCTATCCTTCTCCACTACCCCTCCCTCATCTACATCCTCCTCCCCTCTGCTCCTCTTTTCACTCTGCTGCTCCCTTTCTTTCCCTCCCTTACAACAGCCATTTCCACCCTCTTTTACTCTTCTAAGGTTTCTCTGCTTTCGTTCCAGAAGCACTTGATCCCCTTTTAAATTTGTTCAAGTGTCTGGAAAGTTGAATCAAACAAGCAGCTCGCACAACTAAGGACACTCTCAAAGTGATTTTTCCACACAGGTTTGAACTTAACACACTAATTTAGGCACATTTTACACACACACTCTGAGAGGTAAACCTGGTGTACCACTGAAGCTCCACCGGGTGGCAGTAGATGACTAATGGTCAGTGTTTCAATGTCCGATCAGATGCCAGACCTGCAGGGGAGAGTGTGTGTGTGTGTGTGTGTGTGTGTGTGTGTGTGTTTTGATGTTTGCCACTATCAGACTTCAGCACATCAGTGTTTTGACAAGCGGACGTTCTCCAGCACCTCACTGAACCATGTTTATTTTTTATTTTACATATTACACATACAAATATATTAATCCTTACAATCTTCATTAACCCCAAGTATATATGTTTATGAATGCTATGAGAGGAGCATTTCTACTTTACGTGTGTGTGTGAGCGCATAATTAAATGTGTATTTTAGGTTCTTGATGTCTGCTGTGTTGTTGGCCTTGTGCATTAGTAAAAAAGCAGCCCATTACGAAATTCAATAAAAACAAACACACAACCGTAGCAGATTTCAACTGCCTCTTTCTCTTTCTCTCATTGTGTTTCAACCAAACCCACCAGGGACGTCAATTTCCTGTCAGTGCAGAGTCAAATACACCCTGAATGAGTGCATACACACACAAATAAACTTCAGAAATAACTTCCTAAAAACCAAAAACTGGCCTTTCTTCAATATAACTGATTCAAATACAAACCCAGGAGTAATTACAGGTCGCTGACTGTATCTCAAACTGAAAAAAAAAAAAAAAAGATTTGGATAGAAAACAAATGTGCAGATCCACTTACACAGTTAAATCTAATTAGGCACCGCTATCATTTACTTACAATGTTTCTAAACCACATTTGCGGCTTGAGTGTGTTTGTGTGTATATACATGCGTGAATGTATTTGACAACGTGTGTGTTTGTGTACATGCATATGCAGTCTTTACACACTATATGTGCATGTGCGTCTGTATGTATTTGCATGTTTGTGAGTCTGCATGTGTGTATTTGTGAGTATGTGTGTCTGTGAGTGTATGTGTGTGTGTTTAGCAGCCCAATCTGATTAAAATGATGTTCAGCAGACAGGCATCCCAGTCCCATATTGCCGTGGTAACCTCAATTAGTCATTGCTGAGACGGCAGCTGCTGAACGGCGAGCTCCTTCACTGTTTTCTTTCCCTTTATTTCAGCTTTTATTAAACCAGGCCGGCCAGTTCAGATGAAATTTGTACTTTTTGGGAGTGGATTTGCAGCGTTTTGATGCAGACCTCCAGGAATGAGCGCTCGTTGTTTCAGGCCTATAAGGTTTCAGCATTAGAATGTTTGATTTGCCTCTGAGCGTTTTAAACCTATAATGTTCAAGGATTTTCTGTTTGTTTAAACCACAGCCTTGTGGTTTCTACGAGCCAGACTCAGGTTAGACATTCAGTCACTATACTCGTCTAAATCTGGGCATGGAATCATTTTGTAAAATCTAAAAAAGTGCAAGTAAAAGTTGTATGATTGATTTATTTTAGATGCCAAACATCAGAAGAAACAGGATTAATTTGTTGGTGTGTATGAAGTGTGGATATACAATGACACATGACATTCACTGTGGGTATTTAGAGTGAACAAAATAAAGGAACACCTTTATACTGGACATGTGTTCAGTTGAATGTTGTAGTGGTCCTGTCGTACATTACACCACATTCAAATTAGAGCTTTTATTCTCTGCCTGAGTGATTGGGCCTGATCCAAGTTGCTGGATTGAGATCGGATTTTAATTTCTAAAATTTCCCCAGGTCAGGTTCACTATATCCCAGTGTTTTATTTTTGTTTTGTTTTTTAAATGCAGACCTTTATATAGTCTGTGTAATGTCATGAATAATGTATAGGATATGTTGCCATCAACCCGTCCTGACTCCTGCCTCTCATTAGTGAGGAGAAACGTTATGCAACCTCTATATATGCTAATATATGTGGCATATGACAGTTTTGGGGCTGTGCAGAACATTCAGTTGGAGAAGGCACATGTTGGAGATTGTGTCACAAATGTCTGTTACCACACTGAAAAGATTTCAGTTGACTTAAGCTTGTAATAAAGGTTTTAATAATAATAATATATTAGTATTTACTTTTAATTTTTAGTTTTTACAGTAGAATTTTAGATCTCTAACTGGGCTTAGGCCAAAACTGCTGCTGTGGTTCAAGGTCGAGCTTGGACAGAATTTATGCAGGTTCATGCACAGTCAGGCCTAATTCTTTTGGGCCTGATCATAGCTGCAAAGTAAAGATGTAGCTTATATCCCCTGAGAATCCTTGGAACTATAACTCATTTTACTCTTACTTATGGCTGGTTTATTCCCGTCTGAAGTGCAACCCATTTCTACCATAAACTTTGAAGAGTGCAGACATATTTGTCTCCTTTGAGGGCATGTGGGGGTTCACGCCATCCCTCAGATCCCAAACTCTTTAGCATGGGCATCCCAACTAACATGGATCATATCAGGACCTCTTTTTCAAGCAAACGATCCCTCACTGGCTTCCCACACACTCTAAGTGCCAACTGTGCAGCACAGGAAGCACTGTAGCCAGAGACTGAAACCTTTAAACCTATAAAAAAATATAAAAGTTTAAAGTTTGTCTGGTGACATATTTTAAAGTATTTACTCCCTCATTTCATTTAGAGTGCAGTGTACTTCAGGGGACAATTCAGTCCTCTGATGTAGCTGCAGCGTGAGTGTTCCACAGGCAGCTGCAGACCCAGACCCAGGGTGAGTCTGAGTGAGATGGAGACAGCTGCCTGGAGGAAGAGAGGCTTTGCCCTGCCAGGCTCCGAGATAACGTTATCTTCTGCCTTCTTCTTAGACGGGATGAATTTGGTGAAGCTCACAGCAACTTAAGGCCACAGAGTCTCTGGTTTTTGTTTGATACCTAGTGTCGGCAAAAAATGTTGTTACATACTTCCGATCCATTGTTAGCGTAGTTAGCACACATTAGCTTGGAGGGCCACTTCCCACTGAACCCTGTTCAAACTCTTAAACTCTACATGTTAAAAAAGAACAAAGAAAGAACAAAGAGTCCAAAGCCAAATCGGATTTGACTTATATAATTCTTACTCAGGTACAGCCCTGGTTTACAGAATGTACAGCGCCTGCTCCTCAGTGTCCCCTTTCCCTCACTCAGGGTTCCTACACATTTGAAATTTCAAAATTCCATACTTTTCCATACCCTAATTTCCAGACTTCTCAGCGTTTTGTTTGTTTGTTTTTTTTTCAGAGAATATGCGACATCTGAGAAAATATATCAGTGTATCATATTTGACATCATATTTAATTATTCTTAATAGGCGATTGTAGCCAAGTACCATAATGGCATGCAAATAAAAACTCAGGTAAGTTCAATGTCTGGGCTGAGGCAAAAAGTTTGGGACTCTGGGTGCAAGCAATGCAGTAACGAGACGTCAGTGTTTTTTCCTTTCATGTGGCTCAGAATCGCCTTCTCCCCCATGTTGGCGATGTCACACGATTTCACACAAAGCTTGCATCTAGCTCTGTGTGTGAATTGGGAATCCTTGGCCAACCAGTATTTATATACAGTATTGTCAAGCCTTCCATCCAAAAACTTGCATCTACCCATTGTGAACCACATGAAACTCATCTTCTTGTCGAAGGTGCAGTGTTGGAGTGAAACTTGATACCTGGGGGGCTGGAGGAGGGTCATGGGGCAGCGGACTGGACATACCACTTGTCAATCAGGTAAAAGGGGCGTAATGTTTTCTGAGACATTTGCTCTCACACAAACTGTGCTTGGCCTGGCATAAAACATGTTCTGGATTGATTAAATTATTTTTGGAAATACCTAATTTTCTATTTTAGAAAACAGTATTTTAGAACAGTGGTAATAGTCTGGAAACATAAATATTTTTCCATACTTTATTTTTCATTTTCCATACTTTTTAATACCTGGAAATTGATCAAATTTATTTCCATACTTTACATACTTGCGTAGGAACCCTGCTCACTATATCCCTTCCATCTTCTCCTGTCTAACCATCCATCATCAACCCTGCTCATCCTACTTCTGTCTTTTCTCTGTCTCCTTTCTGTCCATTCATCCATCCATCTATTGCTTCTACTGCCTCCTTTATCATCCTTTTATCCTTTCATGTAGCGACCCATCCCTGCATCCCCTCCTCTGCTGCTTACTGATGAATAACAGTAGATGTGCTCTCTGTGACCCAATGGGAGATTAGTGTGGCATTAGTAAAGGTCAGCACATTAATACACAACAAACACACACACACACACACACACACACACACACACACACACACACACACACACACATGTTCATTTAACAGTGGGCATGCTTAACCGCTTTCATCTGTTGCTAATGAGGGCACAGTGAAGGACTTGTACACCTTCTCCTATTTCTCTTTCTGTCACTCTGTCACCCCCTTCTTCTTTCTACAAATCCTCAGCTCTCTCTGTTTAATGCATGTTGTATGTTTTTTTATTTTCACCATCACTCCCTGTGTTTTCCACCCCTGCATCTTTCTGTCCGCCCTGCTGAGATTCTCCTCTCCTCTTCTCCTCCTCAATCTCTTCTCCCCCTCTTTTCTTCTCTCTGTATTTTCTAATCCAATTTCTCTGTTTCACTGCAGGATGTAGCTCCTGTCCAGATGTCATCTGGGCAGATGTGCGTGTGCCTATAGATGTAAGCCCATGCATAATTTTGCTTTGTATCCTTTCTGCAAGCTTGTCTACCAGGCTCTACATGTCTGCTTCAGGCCTTCTCTTTGTCTTGCTACACCTCTTTCTTTTATAGTGCAAACTTAAAGGAATACTTCACCCCCAAAATGACCATTAATATGTCAATTACTCACCCTGTGTTACCTTGAATTTGTGAGGAAAACATTGTTTATCTCACATGCCTCCTCGGAGAACGAAGAATCCAAAAAATGGAGAGGTCTTTGAAATGCTTGTGTATCCAAGTAGCACGCCTGGATAAGTGCTGTGCTTGTGTATTCTATTGAGAAGAGTTCAAACGCACAGGATTGCCCATGCAGCTACGCCTCCATGCATGAGACTCTTGATGAACACTTTTTGATTAATGAGCCTTTAGCTAAAACCTACGTGTTTGGGAAGTACTGGGTACATGACTGGATAAATCAGACCTGTATTAAACTGCATGAGTTGTGTGAGAGTTTGTAATTGGATGTTTTGATATCATTTTGCTGTTATTACCTACCTATTATCACCTCTCATCTATGGTCATGAGCTCTGGGTAGCGACCAAAAGAATGAGATCACGGATACAAGTGGCTGAAATGAGTTTCCTCCGCGGGGTGGCTGGGCTCAGCCTTAGAGATAGGGTAAGGAGCTCGGACATCTGGAGGGAGCTCGGAGTAGAGCCTCTGCTCCTTTGCGTTGAAAGGGGTCAGTTGAGGTGATTCGGGCATCTGATCAGGATGCCTCCTGGGCGCCTCCTGCTGGAGGTGTTTCGGGCATGTCCAACTGGTAGGAGGCCCCGGGGCAGACCCAGAACATGCCAGAGGGATTACATATCTCATCTGGCCTGGGAACACCTTGGGGTCCCCCAGGAGGAGCTGGAAAGCATCGCTGGGGAGAGGGGCACCTGGGGTGCTTTGCTTTGCTTGGCCTGCTTCCCCTGCGACCCGGCCCCAGGTAGGCGGATGAAAATGGATGGATGAATGGATAAATATGGTTCCCTTTTACTTTAATTGAATGTTTGCTGTTTTTGAATTCTTCGTTCTCCATGGAAGCATGCAAGAAAAGCACTTTTCTTCATGAATTCAACGTAACACATGGTGAGCAACTGATACACAAATGGTCATCTTGGGGTAAAGTATTCCTTTAACCTGATCTCTTAGACATCCAACTACTGGAAGCTCACACTCAACCAAATCTTAATGTCAAAGCCCAATTTTAACTGTAAAAACAATTTCTGACTCATTAATGTACCATTTTACCAGCATTAGTTTTACATTAGTGTGTCTTGGTTTGGCCACGACTGCTGCATTTCAGCTCGTTGTCAAAAACTGGCTTGAACACAGTGCCCCTCCTGGCTGTCTGGTTTTTACACAAGATAACCGACCCGGGGATCGCTCAGAAACATCCCAGGGCCTGGCACCGGTCCCTGGCCCTCAGTTGTACAACCACAGTAACTGTACGGACGGTGCCATGTTTGGGTTATGCCAAAATTGCTGCGCTCAGATTGTGGTGGTTAAACAGTTACGCCATTCTGGACAGTATCAGTTGAATGGTGGCAGGACGTTCTGCTGGGCCTGCCTCACCATGCGGTTTGAGTCCGTTTACAATGTATTTCCAAATTAGGGCAGATAAGATAGGCCATTCGCAGTGCTCAGACTCATGCAATCAAAAGATGGCACATACAAAGGAATACATAGAAGCTTGTGGTAAAATGAGCCCCAGGCTTGGAGCTGGGTCTCGTCTCCTTCCAGATTGCTAATGCTAAACATAACATAGAGACAGTGTTTACTTAGTGCTTAGCATTGTGCTCAGACATGATTTGGTTCTATGGATCTCTGTTTCACTCTTTCGCTTTCAATCGTTCTTTTTTCTTTGCCACTTCTTCTCATGTTCCTGCTTCTGCTCTCTTGTCTCCATTTGTCTTCCAGTTTAAAGCTTTCTTATCTCTCACTCAGTCTTTCCTTTCAGAGCTACTGTACGCTTTCTTTGTCCCTCTCTGTCTTCATCTGTCTCTCTTTTACACTTTATTTCTCTGCTTCTCTCAGTTTTTCTTGCACTCTGTCTGTCTGCCTGTCTCTCTCCCAGGCGTGGCCCGTGTCATGTTAACAACACCAGACAAGGATAATTCCCTGACTCACTCTGTGGTTTACTTTTCCCCCTCTGTTCTTCCCCCTCTTTCACTCCATCCCTCTGTCATCCCTCACTCTTCTCTCATCCATCCTGCCGTTCAACCGTGTCTCGTGGTCTTTTCATTTCGCATGCTTCTATCCATCTGTTTTACCCCTCCTGTTTTCTCCTCTGGCGGGCAACCTATTCTGCCCAGTTATCTCTTTATCGTGTTGTCTGCTATTTCACTCCTGCCTTCCGCCCAGCATCAGTCCATCCATCTGTCTTTCTGGCTATCTCTCTATCTATGTCTGCCTCTCAACGGATCAATCTGTCTTTCTGTGCATCCATACGTCCCCGACTGTCCTCTTCTCTCTCCTACTCAACCTTTTCAACCCAGTCTCCACCCCTCCCCATCTGCGCCAGATAATTAGATTAACCCCATCCTTTCATTCTTCCATTCCTTCCTCTCTAACCATCCCTTCCTCTTGTCCTTTCACAGTGTGTCATGTATTGTGAACACCAGCTCATATTCTGGTTACGGTCATATTTGGGATAAGTGGTTTCTACTCATTCATGTGAGGAAACAGGACATCACCACAGAAATGGAAAGTGGACAAACTGCAAAAGAATACAGTCACAAAACTGTCTTCCTGCCCAAACGACCTCTGTAGTCTCCTTGAGCAGGGTGCGGTCTCTACCAGCTCCAGGGTTACCACGATACAGCTGACCCAGTGCTCTGGCCTAAATTGACCTACTTGGTTCACATTATTATTATAATTAAGCTGTTTATATGCATCAGTTTATCAAGGTCAATGAAGACAGAATGCAGAGTTCACCTTCACCAACACAATGCTACACCTTGCTAAATAACCTCTACATAAGGAGGTAAATGCACTCAGTGTAACTTTTAACATCTCACTGTGCTGTAGCATGCCTGGACCCACAGAAATAGGATGACAGTAGAACTAACATTCCCATTCAAATCTACTTAGCAGGGTGGTCAGAACGGCGGCCATATCTATGTGTACCATTGCCACTACAAAGAACTGTGACTCTTATAGTGGGCTAACTTCCGTATATATCGACCTGCAGCAAGTCACAAACTCACTGAGAGGAGTTTTTGCAGAAACAACCAAACGAGTATGTCTATTAATACAAAACCTTGAATGGCCATCACAAGGCAATATCCTCATGCAACGGTTTGTATGATATCTAACAAACAAGCACCCCATAAATGACACTATGTATTTGATGTTAGGTACTAATAGCCAAGTGAAATCAAGTCAGGTTAGAAAAAGAAGCAACTGAGTGACAATGAGGGGCGGAAGTAGCTCAGTCTTTAGGGACTTGGCTTGGGAACCAGACAGTCACACGTTCAAGTCCCTGACTTGACCAAATGTAGAGTGTGGACTGGTAACTGGTGAGGTGCCAATTCACCTCCTGGGCACTGCGAGGGGCCCATGAGCAAGGCACCAAACCCCCAAATGCTCGGGACACCTGTCCATGCGCAGCCCCCTCGCTCTGATGTCTCTCCATTTAATGCATGTATAGGTCCTGTTTGTGTATGTGTGTGTATTTCGGGCCTGTGTGCTTGTGTGTATATGACAGCAGAGTGAAAAAATTGTATTTCCCCTCAGTGATTAATAAATAAAGTATATCTTCTTCAATGTACCTTAAAAAATTACTTTAACCTTCACTTGGTTTCACATGGTTCTGAACACTGGTTCCCTGAGCAAAAGTCCTGTGTTTGTTTGACCTATCCACCACATTGGACTCGGACTTTCCCTTTTTACACTACCTCCATCTTTACTCTTGTCAGCACATGGATCAGGGAATTGGAGTCTTCTCAGTCACATTGGTTATACACAAATAACTGGTTCATGATTATGTGTTTTCATGGGTATGAACAGGACATGAGACATGTAGAACATTGTAACGTTTAAAGAGTTACATTAACTAAAAATCTTGACAGGTAATATCAAATATTTGTTAGTCTGCATATATGATATTGACTGGAGAAGCTAGACCAGTAGGAGAATCACAGTCGTTGGTCATGTTTGGCATTCATGTCTCTAACGTAAGCTGTCTGTAAGAGTTCAGTTGAGTCTTGACCTCTGGCTTGGTAACAAACCAGGACACAGATGTTGATAATTATGAATGTGATTCAAGGCCCAGGCTACATGATGAGCATCAAGAGACACACAAAAGGTGAGTACAGTAGACCAAAATGGAGTTACATACTTCTTTTGAGCTGGTCAACTGACCGTGGTAAACAGTTCAATGTCTGTTCTGCTGTCATTCTATTTCTATGTTTGGAACTAAATCAATTTCTATAAATACATGTGGCATAACAGTCAACTAGCAGATCTCATAAACAACTCTGAAACATCACTGAATATGTCTTCACATTACAACACTTACAGTATTACTGTTGATGTACAATGCTTTAAAATCTGTGAATTCTAACACCATGTCCAGTAGCAGAGAAACTTGAAGAAACTGTCCCATTGTCCTGTCCTACTGAAGCCAAAACTATACTTTTAGAGTCCACATGGTGCACACTGAGTGCAGAGTCAATGCAGACCGTCTGCTTGCAGCTTGAAATTTATGACCAAGCGGACTGTGTGTGTGGACCATACGTGTCGACAAATGTGTGAACATGTTCATGCAGACACCAAATGTTAATATAAACCAAACCATATGGGTGTCTGCTGGTCATGTCCTTTTTGGAGTACAGCCAGCCATTAACGGTTTAACACCTTGCATTAAACTGTTACCAGCATGCAAAGACCTGATCATTTCTCCCCTGAACGTCCTCAGTGAAGTAAACTTGATTAACACATATCAATTATAATTAATCAAAAGCCAAACTCAACCTATATATTCACTGGATAAATAGAATACTGCAGAATAAGCCAAAATCACGTAGGGGGATTTAAAATATATGCACATTTTCCTGTGGCCACATGATTTTTTAATGCAAAGTCTGAAACAATACATACGGCAATGAATCATGATTGAAATGCCTGATGCAGAAACAGTCTTTGCCCTTGACGTAAGAAACCGTGGCTTTAATTTTCTTCTCCCACAGCTACTTGCAGGATTTATAATGACGTAATGTCCTAATCCTTAAGTCAAATTTGTTATGAACCGGCTGCATATTATCATCAGAAGCAGTAAGGCTACCAGTACCTCCTCCCCCTACTGTGACCTCGTCTCTATCCACACAGACAATAGGACAGCGCAGAGCCAAAACCACAAAGCCAGACGTCACATGCTAAGAAAATCACTGATTGAAATACAAAGAAAGAAGTAGTGAGTAATGAGAAAGCAATAAACTCTTGCTCTCATTTCTCTGTCTTCCTCTCTCCATCTTTTCTCACTTATTTAATTCATTCAATTACACTAGCATCTGTCCCTCTCCTCCCTTTCTTCGGCTGTAGTTGGCATTATTACCCTGACTGGTGTGATCATTCAAAAGTGGTACAAAAAGCATTTTCAGTGTTTATATAATGTTGTAAAATTTATTTTCATACTTTGGTGTAATTGCCATAAAAAGGAGACCATGGTCAAGATGATTGGTAGCCTCTGTCTCACACCAGTGGTATCGTTGGGTCATTTTCACGTTGTTGTTTTTTCTCTTTTTCTTTCCATGCCCAACTAAATGTTGGAAGTTATTTTTCCACCCGCGTCTAACACCTTCCATTATCTACCGCTGCAAGAAAACTCTGGAAATATCAGCTCTGTTTGGACTGGCAGAGCAGTGCCCACTCCCTGCCTCATGCAATAAAACTCTTTTCTGACATAATGTATTAAAGGAATGTAGATACAGCTTAATTCCACTGCATTATATCTTCCTCATATACTACAGGCTGGTGACATATCATCCTGCCAGTACTCATTTCGGTTATTGGTATTTACTCAAATGATGTGGTACTGATAGACTGCTGCTGAGTGTGTTACATGTTATTAAATGTTTTGTATAGTTTACACTGTTGTCCGTGTAAACTGAATATACCTCCACACAAAACATGGTATTGAATTTTGTATCATATATCCCTCTCACATCTCTCTTCCTCTATCCTCCTGCCACAGACAGTATAGACAGAGAAGCAGACAGAATCAATATGAGCCAATCAGCACCAGACAAAGATGGACATGGACCCTTTCTACCTCTCTCACTGTCTACTTTAACGTAAAGCCGGGCAATCCTTCTCTTCTGTCTCTCTTTTTCTCTTTGTCATACACCTTTCCCTGTCCTCTGCACTTATTTCAACCCACCTCTCAGCCTGACCTGACTCTGAGGGAATCAGTAAGGCATCAGGCAGAACACAATGTACATCACACTGCATACTATATGGTACACTGTAAAGGTGTATTATAAGCTCAATTAACGTTTTTATAATAGCTAAAGTTCACCAGAAAGAAAACTAATGGTAAGGTACTGTTCATAGTGGTTTGAATTATTACATTCAGTGGTCCAGGGCCTGAATTTCAGTGAGGGATTGCGGGTACTGCACATAATTTAATCGATTCCAGGAGATCTAGCACCTATAATGCAGGAAATTGCTGCAAAGATTTATAGCACTGACTAATAAATTTCTGCAAGTTGTTGCACGTGTGCATAATGCAGGAGTGACCTCTCTCCCCCTTTCACACTTGTCTGTCCTATCAGTTAAAGGCTTAAAAATGCCCAAAAAATATCTTAAAAAAAAGAGGATAAGCTGGAGTGAGAGTCTCCCTCAGCTGGACATAAAAAATAGCGGGTTTGTGCATTGAGTCCTAGTCAGGCAAGAGCAGGGGTTTAGTGCTGCCAGAGCACACCAGAACAATGCTTCGACAGAGGGGTGACGAAAAATGGGGACGGTAAGAAACAGTTCTGTTGGTACAACCACAATTTTTCACCATGGAAACACAAAAGTAACTGTCGTAATGTGTACCGAACTGAACTGAACTGAACCAGACTGTTCAGTGGAAATGAGGCTTAAGGTTAATCTTCAGACTCCCCAGACCGGTGAAGGAAATGTCACAAAGTCAAAGCAGTACTCCAAAGACACATTTCAGGCTGACTCAGAATATATCCTTGGCTCAAACTTGTGAAATGTGCAGTACTGTATGTTTTACAAGCCAATGTTTCAAAATGTCGACTTTAAGTTGCTTCTCAGACAACGTTTCTCATACAGCAAGGAAGAGAAACAACAGAGCATGGAGACAAGAGAGAAGAGGGAGCCACCAAAAGAAGGATGAAGGACACTGATGCAGCTAAACAGAGATGGCCACTATAGAGGAGGAGAAAGAGATGACAAATTATAGCAATGTACAAAGTTCAGAGAATCCCAGGGACAGTCTAAAAATGAATTTCAGGCACTCTCAGACTTGTCCATGTCTCCTCTGGCTCAAAGTATTTAATGATACCTTACATAGTGTGTCACTGCATTAAATGGATTATCATTTATTATACATGGCGTGTTATGGGTCCGCCTCAGCAGCATCATGGCATCTACCCAGGCTGTGTTTTGACTTACAGTTTAACTTGTGTTACTCAAATCTCTTCATTCCCTCTTGTTTTCAGAAGATACAATGACCTGAAGTTTTGATAACAGAGAAAAGCACGCCAGGAAAAGTTTTGGCAGAGTCTTTAATGATTATGTTCACAAATTCTAGATTTTTTTTGTGCGAACCTTTTGTGTTATTATATTTTCTTATTGCACATATGTAATGTTGTACGGTCACTGTATTGTAACCTTGTGTCCATTGCTTGTTTGTGAAACCACATTCTGAAATATATCTGCATATGTTGCACTAAAACCCAAGATGGTTTCTCCTACAACTAACTACTGAAAACATTATCATGTTCTTTTCCTGGATTACCATCAGTGTTTCCATAGCTTAGCACGGCGTATCCATTCCTATGAAACTGTGAATGTAGTTTATCATATAATATCTAGGGGCCAACACAGACTAAAGCTCTGAATGAGGGCTTTTGTTTCCTCTGTTTGAAGTTTACCTGCTGGGTTTCACTCAGGGACATGACCGTCTAGTCAGGATTGTAAAGGAATTTTTCTGAGTTCATGTTTGTTTATAGAGGGAAGTGCTCATACATGGATCTGCTACCGTGTGTGTGTGGGTGTGTGTGTGTGTGTGTTTGAGAAAGAGAATGCTAGTGGATTTCTGTGCGCACGGCCAGATCAGCACTTACTGAAAAGTCCTTTAAGTACTTTAAATAAAAACCTCAGGTCCTTGAAACCTTTAGTTGTTTGGTGTGTGTGTGTGTGTACTTTTTGTGTTCTTAAGTACCCCTGCACTACCTTGAACCTCTGTAACACTTGAAGCTTATAAATGTTATAAAGTAAAGTTGCTTTATTCAATGAATACAAAAAAGTGATTTAAAATAAATGTGAGTGAATGAATGTTTGCTTTTTTGTAATCTTTAGTCCATGGTGAACCGGAGCAGTGTTTGAATTCTTTAGTGTTTTCAGCACACTTTTCTGCACGTGTCAATGTGTGTATGCGCTTTTTGATTTCTTTAGTGAGCTTAACCTACCTTAAACCACAGCAACCGAGTATTACATATTTACTAACTACTAACGGAAGCAGCATGACAAGGTGCTAAGCGTCCATTCTGTGCTAAGCCACCGTTTTTTTTCTCTGGTCGCTGAGAATCGAAAAATATTCGACTTTGGGTAAACGCTGCAGATGCTTGTTTGGGTCACTTTACCCAGCCATTCAATCACAGAAGAGAAAGGCAGAGACAAATACCACAGAGGCCAACTGTCACATCAATGAACAACAACAACAATGGAGGAGAACTTCATACTGAACCCACACAGATTGTCGGGTTCGTCCTCTCCCCCTATGTGCTTGAGCCTTCCATTCATCCAGAGCAAGTAGTCTAGCTTGTTCCGCCATTTTTTCCTCTGCAGCTATTCTGTATCATAGCAACCAGACTCAATCAATATGTCGTCGCTAAAAAAAAAACACCCACCCGCTATATCAGTAGTTCCCAACTGGTGGGTTACAGTCCAAAAGTGGGTCGCAGGCCCATTGTGAATGGACCGCAAGTGACTCGCAAATGTGTCAAGGTTGTAAAAAAACACATACTATTTTCAAGTACAGTAAATTTCCAGCATAGAGCTTTAATTATGAAGTGCCATTTTCTGCTGTAGAGTGAGTGGCTGACTGATGGCTACTTGACAGAGACAGCTAACTAGCTCAATGACATGGCCAAACACAAGTGTGATGCTGTATGTATTAAACTGTGGGACCTCGAACTAATGATGAAGGAGAAATTTGGACCTCATGGCTGGACCAGCTGGGAACCACTGCTCTACATATTTACGTTAATTATGCAGCTTTATGTTAAGTAGATATCGTAATTCTTTGGGCGCTAATTCGTAGGATATCATACAAACCACTGTAGTAGGGTTTTTAACCCTTATAGTACTTTATGTATAAACTTGTCCTTCAGCACAAAATACAATATACAAATTTGGCAAATCATAATTTAATGTGGACGGTAAGAAAGTGAGGGAGAAGTGTTCACTTCCTGTGTGTGTGTGTGTGTGTGTGTGTGAGACCTACCTATACACAGTGGTGGGTGGGTAGTTGGCGATGTCATAGATGAGTCGTATGTGTCCCTGGTACAGCTCCAGTGCTAGGGGGTCGTGGTCCTCCTTATACAACAAAATGCCGTTGTCTTTATCTGTAGCCACCTGAAGACACAGAGAGGTCGGATGAGAAATTAAGACAAAAGTATTTTAAGATGGTACTCATAGGTGATACACTGTATATTATTCATGAGGAAACTGCTGAAATAACTGAGGCAACACAGCAGACAAAAATCAGATCATATTAGATGTGAGATTAAACAAAATGATTGGCAACACACACAGACCTGTTATTTAAATTCCCTAATTTAGTCATTTGGCTGACAATTATAGTTTCACACATAAATAGACACTTTTTATGATTAAACCAAAACAAATCCTCAATTTGTTAATTAAAGCAAAATCACGGTAAAAACAAAACAATGTATAGACTTGTACAGAAGTAATTCCTCTCAATCATCACTTCATGACCCACTAAAATTGTGTGGTGGTGTATTTATCTGCAGAGACTCTGCCTGTATTTTCTTCTTATTTGGCTGTGTTTGGGACATTTGTGGTCTCAGTGTGCAGATGAGGTCAGGACTTCAGAAAAAGGGAGCAACCAGGTGTCTGTAAGCAGCACACATCCAAGAGCAAGCCATGACAATCACGGACACGTGTTGAAAGAAACCTCAAATATGGTGACATGAAACGCCAAGTGAGTCGTATCTCAGGTTGGCTTTCATCGTGACCGACATTTCTCACCTAGTTTACCTTAAGTGCAGTGCAAGTAGCGGTGATGAGCTAGCTGGTGGGATACATGCATGCAGTAACATGCACATGCGCCCGGACTGGCTTACCACAACAACTCTGAGGGAGCGTGAGTTCATTCTTTACTCAGGACAGCATTACGCCACTACATCTTTTCATGGCAAATAGTGGTTGCTAATAGTTGCTGTTGTGTCAATGTTCTGAATGTCTCATATGACTGCAAGTGCTGATGTAGCCCTGAACCAAAGAAAAATTAAGAATAGACTTTTGATTCCAGGTGCAATGTCACACCGTCAAACCGCTAAAGGACTGCATGAAAATGAGGAGAAAATGTAAATTCCGCCACACACATCCCTAAATGAGGTCACCCGCGCCTCCCTCCCACACAGACACACTTGACATGTCACACTTGCTCGCATGCGCCGCTAAGCGCTAACTAACTAGCGAGTGGAACTGGGGCCAAGGGGCCAAGCACTTAACACTCTGGCTTCAATGGAGCATAGCCAAGTCAACACCTGCTAACAAGCTGCTGGAGAATGGAAGAGATCGAGGCAGAGCGAAGAAGAGAAAAGGAGGGAGACATGTAGAGAACAAAAGACGCAGAGAGAAGGGCTAGAAGGAGAGAGAGAGATACAGAAAAGTGGGTGAAGAGAGAACTGGTATGCAGACGGAAAGAAAAGTAAAAAGTGTTAAAGAGAAAGAGAAAAACCATCCAGTGATTTATGAAGTGCTGTGGCCCCTTTATTCTTTTTTTTTCATTTTCTCTCTCTTGCCTCTGAGTCAGGGCCTCTTAGTAGAGTTTTAACAGCCTTGGCACTGACATTGAAAGCTCCTGGCAGGAACGCAGAAGCACACGCACACACACAGACAAACACACACACACACACACACACAGAGATCCAAACAGGTGGTAAATATCAATTAGACTGCCCTCCTTTTCTTGTTTCTCTCTCACTCACTCTCATTTCCAAAAAGGAGGCAAACATGTCTCTATTAGGATATGACTCTCAGGTGTCCAAAATGTATGGTCTGTGCGAGTGTGTGTAAGTGCGCACAAGCACGAGTGCTCAGTGTGCCATGGAAACAGAGGGTGCAGCAGATGTTTGCTTTGCTTCGTCGGCACCAAGTCGTGCAACTCTATAGGTTTGATTTGAGCGTCTCACAGCTCTATTTCTAGCAGCCCATAAATGTTTTCCATGTAGCGCAGCAGAATATGGCTCTTGTACCTCCACACACTGACATACTTTACAAGATAACGCTCAGGATACATTACAAGAGATTTTTTTCTTTATTTCAAAACAGAAACTTTTAAAAAAAAATATCTGCATGAGCAAAGGATTTCCCTGAAAACCCAAACTTTGTCAGCAGAGCATACCTGTAATGAAATATGCGCCGTGGGCCGGAGCTTCGCGCTTGGCAGCTCTACGTACGCATCCCGACCCAGGAAGTGAACGGTGGCCATCTTGTCACATTTGTTGCCATAGAAACCGGGTATGCAGCGGCAGACGGGCTCCCCAGCAACCACCAGGCACTGGGCGCCGTTCTGGCAGTCGGATTGGTCGCAGGGACTGGTCTGCAGCAAGATCATTGGCGGAGGGTTCTCGCAGAACAGGCCGCTGAGGGAGGAGTAGATTACACAGAAGATAACTTATTCATAGAGCTTTAATGAGGTGATTTGCTGTGTCCGTATCCTCTGATGAAACTTGTTTAGTGCTTGCTCTGTGTTTTGCATTACATTTGGAGATTGCACTGGTGGAGCTGGAAAGGTAATATTCCTGAAGGAAATGGACGAGTTTTATCAGCATGACACAGCAGACACATTCAGTATTGTTTTCCACTTCTCGCATCTTTGAAACTCCTGAACCTTTCTTTGCATTTCCTCTTTTCACCCATACACCACCCGTCTGTCTACTTTATTTGTTTCCTGCATACCTATGACTTCCTCACTCTCTCTTTCTCTCTGTCCCTTGTGATGAATTTGTTCCTCTCATGCCAACAGTCTCTGCTATAATTAACCACATGGAGCTGCATCTGCTGCACACACACACACACAAACACACACATGCACACGGCGGGTCCAGACAGTCAAGTGTCTGATTATGGAGCGCCATCTGCATCTCCTCTCAGTCTGGCCCTGCAGTGTGTGTAGCTGTGTTTGTGTCTGTTCAAGACATTTACCGTGGCCATGATGTATTTCCATGACTCTCACCTGAAACCTTCTTTGCAGACGCAAGTGTAGCCGTTGACAGCGTCCACACACTCTGCTCCGTGTTGACATTTATTCTCCAGACAGTCATTATAGTCCTGCTCGCAGTGTTGGCCCACATAGCCCGGTAAACACTCGCACCTAGAGTGACATGGAAATATGGATGGGGTTACTGTGTGTGTGTGTGTGGGCTACAGAGTACAAAGACAAGAGTGTTTTCAGTTCTTTTCTACAGCCAGTGTTTCAGAAACAATCTTCCTGCAACATCTATAAATACATTTATATAACATCTTCTCTGGCTCTACAAGTTGCTTCAGTAGATTTCACTTGCCTAGAGAATTTGACAAATGGTGAAATTATAGAGTGTTTAAGGGAAGAGTGCTGTTTTGTAAACCACACTTGTGTGGGCTGCTGTGCTCGAATGCATTTGTATAGATTGTTGGTGGAGTTTACTCCATGGCCCAAGAAACATATTGATGTAACCAAAGTAATGATGTCTCAGCTTCCCACGGCTGATGTCTGTTTTAAGTTGGAAAACCAAAAAAAAATTGGTTTATTTCTATGGTTTATGAAAAGCTTTGTTAAAGGAATACTTCACCCACAAAATAACCAGTTGTACATCAGTTATTCATCTTGTGATACAATGAATTTGTGAGGAAAACTTTGTTTTTCTCGCAGGTCTCCACGGTGAAAGAAGAACCCAAAAATGGCAAACATTCTTGATGAACTGAAGTCACTGGGGTCCACGTTTAATTAACGTTAACAGCAAAACTATATCAAAACATCTGTTTAAAAATTCTCACACAACTCGTGCAGTATAATCCAAGTCTCAATTATCCAATCGTACACATGCATTTTCACGAAAACCTTACTATTAAAAACACTTAGGCATAAACACTCTCACTCACAGATGAGTAGCAAGCCTGAGCAACAAGAGCAGAGTTCAAATGCTTGCACTTGCCCATTCTCTTAGTGTTTTCAATAGTAACGTTTTAGTGAAAATGTGCGTTTGGAAAGTACTGAGGATATGACTAGAGAAAAAATGAGACTTGGATTTTACTGCGTGAGTTGTGAGATTGTAAACATATGTTTTGATGTAGCTTTGCTGTTGCTGAACGCAGACCCCATTTACTTCAATTCATCAACAATTTTTGCTGGATTCTTTGTTGGCTGTTGAAGCATATGAAAGAATCCATTTTCAACAAGTTTTCTTCACAAATTCAAGGTAACATGGGGTGAGTAATTAATGTACAAGTAGCCATTTTGTGGGTGAAGTATTCCTTTAAGATAAAAGGAATATATGTAACAGGGTCAATGATACATCAGCAATATCAGTAACAAGGTCAAATGTACATTTGTGATATTAAGTATTATAATTACACAAAATTTGTTTCAGTTGTTATTATCTGACATGTTTAGGCCTCTATAGTCAATATGTGGAACGTCTGATACTCAGTTGTTGTACCCCTATGTTCACCTTTGGGGGTACCTCACATATGAAGGGGTGTTTCCCACCTTACCACACCCCTTTTGCCGTTGTACTCCATGGGAGAGGTAAGCAACAATGCCTTTGTAGTAATGTCCATGTTTTAGCACTGTTAAGTTGTTTATAAGTTCCCTTATTTAGGCTAAACTTGCCGTGTAATATGCTAAAATGTTCCTGTGTCACTTCATTTGTGTAGGGGCTTATATGGTCGTAACTGACGGAGGATTTTTTTTACGCCTTGCTGTTAGGTATGTTGTCTGTGTTTTATTGTACTGAATTGAATGTAACATGGCCGCCCTTTTGCTGTTGTACTCCATGGGAGAGGGGCTCGAGTTATATGGTTGTAACTGACAGAGGATTTTGCTTTTACCTCTTAGAGTAGTCAGGAATAAACAGAGATCGCCTCCAAAGATACCTACGGTCTGGGCCTCTTCATATCAACTCAACGCAGATGACACTCGAGGCCATCAGTTACATTTATAGTATTTATTTAAGGTTAATAGACAAAAATCTACAAAATTTGAGGTTTGTGGTTTTTACGCAACAACAGAAAATCAGGTAGTGAGGACAAAAATAAGGACGAGAGAATGGCGACATGTTGTTGCTAAAGGGGGAGAGAGAGTTGGGATGACATGCAGCGAGGGGGTGCGGGTTGGAATCGAGCCTGTTGCTGCTGTGGCAAGGACACAGCTTTGGAGCATGGGGGGCCTGCTCTACCAGGTGAGCTAGTGGGTGCCCCTGTGTTGTCATTATACAAACCCCGAGATAAATTACATGTTTACTTAGAAAAACCCCCCATGTTGTTCCATGTGTCTCCATCTGTCTTTTTGTCTGGTCGTGTATTTGTCTAATTAGGAGCTCAACTCCCGGGGCAGTGATAAACGTTCAGATTCTCCTTGTTTCACAAAGTAGTCAGCTTCCAACATTGTGACCTCGCTGCTCGCTGCTCTTGTCACTTTGTTGTCACTTTCTGTGATGTAACCTCTGACCCTTTAAAGTGCTGACCTCCTGTGAAGCTGTCACTCACCTGTAAACGCGGCTAGCACTGACACACTTTGAGTCGTGTTGACAGGGGTCGAAACCCGGGAGACAGTGGTCAACCACCTCGTCACACAGATCACCTGGCGACAAAGAGAGAAAGTAGATATTTTTACTTTATTTCAAAAAGAGCTAAATCAACAGGTGTTTGTGTGTGTGAGCAGGCTTATGTTTTTCACCGCATCATGCCACCAACTGGATCCATTTTTTCAGAAAGGGAGAAGAGTAACAGAAAGACAGAACATGGGAAAAAAGGAGGAAGAAGATGGGAGAAGAGGGCTGGTTCAACCTTTTCACATGTTGTCTCTGTCAGCTTCAAATGACAGTGGAAAAGACAGAAAAACAAGAGGTGGAAAAAGATAATTTATATATGTGTCTATCTTGTTCAAGGCCTCAGATAATGTGCAGTGGAGGTCTTCATGTACACACACACACACACACACACACACACACACACACACACGGGGAACAGCATTATCAGCTTTTTCTCAGAGCTGACGGAGAGGGGGGTTAATAGGCTGTGTAACAGTGGCTGCGGTCGACAGATGCACACACACACACACACACACACACACACACACACACACACACACACACAAAGGGTGAGAAGGGTTAACAGCGTGTGTAAAAGCAGTAGCTGAAGGTGGTCATATGAAGGAAGAGGGGATTGAGAAAGGTCAAGCACATTTCCATCGTTCTCTGCCTGCTTTAATCTAATCCTGCCGCCTCACTCCCACCCCGTCTGTCTCCACCACTCCTTTCTCAAGTCGCTTTCAGACGATGTTGTTCTGAGCCGCAGTACACTCCTGTGTCTGCTGGAAAAGACATCTGAAATTCTTTAAGCTACAGTAAATGTACACAAATCTCTGTGATATGAAAGCAATTTTAAACTGTCAAATCTGAACTAGGAGCCTCCTGGGCATGCTATTTTACACTCTGGAGACATAAAGACGCCAACATTAATTTACCTCTGTGAAACAAACTGTGATACCTCAGTATGATTACGGTATACTAATGTTTGGAACGCCCCAAGGGTCACACTGAATTTTTTTGTGTCCCTTAAAATACATTTAGTTTTGTCTCGCCATAGACAGATTGCATTGCAGTAGTTTGGCTGCAGTGGATAAGATAAAACAGCAGCTGTTGATAGCAGCCTTTACAATTAAGATGTAAAAACTTTAGGAATTAGCATTATATTTAAGCAATATCACACTCGAGCTCGTGATGTTATACCTGCGGCCTCGTGCCTATGACCGAATCAGAGCCATGACGATATACGAGTATAACATCACGAGCTCGAGTGTGATATTGCATTTATGCAACAGTTCAACAGTTAAATAAGCAAGGCTGATTAAGAAATGTTGAAAAATGAGGACAAAATAGATAATTTAAGCATTTTATTTGTCTTCCACCAACAAAAATAGTTCCCTCAGGACTCCGCTGTCACCGTTGCTATGTAACGCAGACATGGTGCGCCAAGCACTTACTCTTTATACACATTTATCTGCACATTTCCATTAATTGTGTAGCCGGTGAAATAAGTCTCTGGTGACTGCATGGTGGTCTGTCGCTTCACAGGCACAGCCGACTCTGCCTTCTGATCTGACAGTATGTTGCTTTTCTCCAAGTCATTGAGCTCCACTGATGAAACACTGACAAACCTGGATGTGTGCTCAGATGGATTCAGCTTCTCCTCTCCCTCATCTTCCTCTGATGACCATTCATAGTTCAATTCAAAAGTTATTTTAGGAAATAAATCCATATTTTTAGCTGTTTGACAGTGGATGAATTAATTAGCCTACAACGCAACTGCTGACCTAACTGACACTAACCGTCAGTTTTGATTTGATTGTTGACTGCAATCAGCTGTGAGGCGGAGTGATACATACATAGTGAAATAACCGTGATGTTGTACTCCAATATTGTCACGGTTTTACTGTCTCTCGACCAATCAGATTGCAGGGCCGGAACTAACTGTTGTATAAATAGGTATTTGATCAGGATGTCTCATGGGCGCCTCCTGCGGGAGGTGTTTTGGGCATGTCCCCCTGGTAGGAGGCCCCAGGGCAGACCCAGAGGAGCTGGAAAGCATTGCTGGGGAGAGGGATGTCTAGGGTGCTTCGCTTGGCCTGCTGCCCCCTCAACCAGGCCCTGGGTATGCAGATGAAAGTGGATGGATATATAAGTCTATATACTGGTTGCAGGTAATAAGTAGGGTCAAACTCTTTGGCTCAAATTGTAACACAACATTTGGCGAGACAGTGCTTGTTGCCGGTAGTATCACTCAGTACATTGCATATATATTATGTTATTTATGTGATATTAGTCCCCCAAACAAACGCTTGTTTCTGTGTTTCACGTTGTGCACCTGAGTGCGTCATCTCGTTCATCTTTGAGCACCATAAGCTGAGTCCCATCTAGTTCTGTTATACTGGAGAGAAGGCAGACGTCTCTACAGCCAATATCTCCAACACTCAGCAACTCTCACCATAACAATCTGGATGGATGTATGATACTACAGGTAAGTGGAATAATATGTATTTTTGATTTTGGGGTGAATTGTTCCTTTAACTGTGGTGATCTTAGTGACCTCCTGACCTTCTCCTCTGTTGCCAACTTCAAGAAATGTCAAAACTGCACACAAGATTCTGCGAGTCATATCCTACAAGATCGAACGCCGCACATTCATTCTCATGTCCAATTTTTAAAGCGTGACTTTCTCTATTTGGAACGAAACCCCTCGGTTGTAGAAACTTTATATCAGCAGTTTAAAAGGTCTTTTGACCTTAAATCTTGATTTTTGTTCCCCCTCTGGTGCAAATCTGACGTGACAGTCCTGGTTGCTGAGTTTGGAGAAAGCTGAGCGACTAGCAAAGGACTGTCCTCTTAATGTGACACCTGATGATTACGCCTCGGTTCACTGAGCTGAGTGGAGGTTCAGAGCCAAAGGAACCAGCTGTGTGTGTGTGTGTGTGTGTGTGTGTGTGTGTGTGTGTGTCTGTGTCTGTGTCTGTCTGTGTATGTGTGCAACAGCTGTATGTGGTAAGGTGGCTGGCAGTGTGAGAGGCTGCTCTATGCCAACAACGATAATGACATGGTGCGTGTGCGGGTGAGCGTGTGTGTATATTGACTGAGCTCCAGTGTCAAAGGGGACCAGCTGTGTGTGTGTGTGTGTGTGTGTGTGTGTGTGTGTGTGTGTGTGTGAGTGTGTGTGTGTTTTAGAGGACACTGTCGCAGATATAAAAACTTAACTTCCCAGTCAGCAGTTCAGCTTCAACTTGCTGCACCGACTCCTTCTGCCCTTTATCAGCCTTTCTTTACCCTTTTCCCTCGCTATGTTTATTTTTCCCTTCCCCTCCTAGTACACAGTCCCTCTCTGCCATCACTCTGCCATTCTTCCTTGCTCTCACTCTGTCCTGTGTGACTGCTCTCAAACCTCCTGTAGGAGCAGTTTCAGGTCACTGCTGTCCATTACTAACTTACCATCCAGTAAAGTGGAAAATATGATTTTGTATGTGTATGTGTGCAGAAGTGGAGGGACTTGGTGACTCTCCCAGTCTCTCAGGGGGTGAAGAGGGAGGGTTTCAGGAAGTGTGGAAAATGTGGAAATAGACTGTGTGTGTAAGTGTGTACCTGTGTAGTTGGGCGGGCAGATGCAGGTGTAGTTGTTGACTCCGTCGATGCACGTGGAGTTGTTCTCGCAGTCGTTGTCTTCACAGTCGTCTGGGTTGATCTCGCAGCGTTGGCCCTCGAAACCTGGCGGACACACGCAGCTACACACACACAGAAACACACACACAAAGCGTGTTATAAGATGGTGACTGGGCACGATCTGAGCACACACTCCTGCAGCACAACTTGAAATAAAATCAATCAGCCAGATAAATCAGCTGCTCAACTTCACTTCCCCTTAAATTCTCCTGTAAGAGCTTTAAAGAAAAACAAATTAATCTGTATTCTGGAGGGTTTTCTCCCTTCCTGTGCCGGTTCTTACACACCGCTGGAGCTGTGGCATATCTATATTTAGTGGTCCAACAAGGGACACCATTTCATGCCTCATTTTATAGCAGAAATGAAATTTTAACATGGCTGTTCAAAGTTTAAACTATTACTGCCTCACACAAACCCTCTCTGATGGTCGGAAAGCAGTCATCTCCTTTAAACGCGGCCCTTTGATTCGTTTCATCTCTGTCTTTCTTTCATCACTTAACATCAGAAGTCAAAGTTCCTCCAGCATATATCATCTAATAAGGCTTTGTTTAACTCTTTAACAAAACATAACCACCCAGAGCTGAGAAATAACATGCTGGGATAAACTTTTTTCTAGTCTGATGCCCATACAGTGACCACCTGGGCAGCTCTGAAGGAATTTTTCAAAGCCTCCTCCTCCTCCTCCTCCTCCTCCTCCTCCATTCATCTTCCTCCTTCTTCATTCTCTCTTGTCCCTCCATCTTCAGAATCATTTCACCCTCCTCTCCTCTCTCCAGCCCTTGATCCCTCTCCCCTCTCCCCTCTCCCCTCTTCCCACCCTTCTAATCTCAGTCCGGTTCACTCCTTATAATAGATCACAGGCGCTCAAAAACACACACTACCTTTAGGTAAAGCTCACACAGCCGCCCACACACACAAACAGTTTGATAAATCTGACCACAGCTGTATTCAGCGGCTCTCACAACTCTCCTTTCTTTTCGGTTAGTGTCTCACGCTTCAGTGAGCCAAGTTCCTTTTATTGGATGAAAAGTATTTTGCAGCACAGTCGACCCAAGAGGCTACCTCCGGGGCTGAAAAATGAAACCAACGTGGAATGCCAAAAACAGTTCCTCTAATGGCCACTTGAGGCTGGCTCCAAAACAGAGTCAGTCCTTACAGACCTCCATGTTGAAATGTCCAACTTTACAGCAGAAATAAACATGTTTACAGCCTGGTACAAAAACAGTTTTGGTCTTTAGAGCTAATTTCCCCATTCAAGAAAACTTAACAGTGAATAAAGTTTTATAAAACGCACCTGTTTTAATATTATAAAGGCTTAAAGTTATGCAAAATGAAGGGCGTGTCTGCTGTGAGTAACAGGCAGGTGCCATCTCTTGACAAGTCACAACCACGGCGACCCTGTACAGAGTCATATATTCAGTTTTTCCGATAAGTACATTTATTTAATGGTTTTAAACCTGTTTCTGACTGGCAAAAATTAGCATTAGCATTTTCACAGTTAACCATTGACTATAAATGCAGCGTGCTAACCAAGCTAGCAGCTAAAATTAGGGTTAGCTTCACCCTCTCATCCAAATATGGTCAATTCTGGCTCCAAAAATCCAACATGGCGGCCGTCAAAATGCCAAACTCAAAGCTTCAAGACATCCATAAACTAATGGGTGACGTCAAAGTGGCTGTGTCCATTAGTTTTGCACAGTCTATGGGTCATCCCAACACATTAAGCAAGGGGAGAGTTGTTTCAGGACAAGTGAGCAACACACACACAGACAGACAGACACATATACACACACACTTTTGTAAGACACTGTATCATCTGTCCTCCCCTCTCCCCTTGCACCTGTAAAACTTACTCCATATTTTTATTCCTCGTGTTTCACTCTCACTCTTCTAATCTCACTTTGCTGCCTCACAGTCTTTTTCTCACGCTAACACTTATCTCACTCACTCTCTTTTCCCACACCATATAGGATAGTCAGTGGTTTCCCTCCACCCCGTCCGCCTGCTGGTTTCAGAAACCTCCACTTGAAGCTGAATTTTTGATCTCTGGGGGGCAGGGAGAGTCCAAATATAACTAAGCCCCTGAAATACAATGAGCTTATGAAGTTGTTACAGCTAACATATTAGCATTCAGGTGTTAACCTCTACACATCCAGCAAAGACAGAACAACATTAACATCCAACTGTGTCATATTTCTTGCCAAACAAAGTCCAAAGAACATTTTCCTTTTAGCTATCATCTGGTCTCCATCAGCCCCTCATAAAAAATAACTGTATCTATCCACAACAGTCTACGTGTTGGCCAGGAGAACTGAAAACAAGGAGCTAAAAGCTACACAGAGATGGAGCGATGGAAAAAGAAGTCGGAAAACCTTTCCATGCAGCATGTAATTGGATGTCTATCTGCATTAACTCGGTTACAAACAGTACACCTGTCTCATCTGTCTCAATCACAAAGCCGCCAAGAAGAGGCATGCATAGTTTATTTAAGTTAAGACATCGTACATTTACCCTTAATGCACAAATAAAATATTGGCTTTGGGTGTGGTTGTATTTTTCTATTGTATAATTTTGTAAAGTTGTTACATTAATAAGCGGTCATTCATGTGCTTAGTCAGTTTTGACAGGAAGGAAGTGAAGAAAGAAGAAAGATACAGGGAAGCAGAGGAATTATAAAGAAAGTGCAGGAGCAAGTAAGAAAAAGACATTAAGTTTACCCGTGAGAAACCAATGACAAAGAAATACAAATGAGAAGAAGACTGCCAGCTCTGACAGGGTCAGAGAGCACTGCTCCACCAATCACATCCCAGTCTTGACATTTAAAGGATGTAGTTTGACAAATGGGTCTCTGCTAAGAACCGAGGCTAATTGGACTTACTGAATATCCCCATCTGATTATATTACATGTTAAAATGTCAAAGGGGTCTGGCCTCCCACTCATTCTGTCTTCCTCTCCTTCGTTCTCTCTGTGTGTCTCAGAGGGCACCTGATCTACCTGTGTTGGTATTAACATTAAGAGAAGATCTGTAAAGGGTAAAGAGACCCCTAATAGCATTACCACGCGGGACGTTAAAGGGCAGATGCACATCAAAGTTTTACAAAGGGCAAAGGGCTTGTTAAGGGGCTCGAGGAAGAGACATATCTGGATAAGATATTTATGACAATTGTTTCAATCAGAGTGGCTGTTTGTCATGAGTCGGGGACAAAGAGGGATGACAGGGTGACCCTGGCAGGGACAAGGGTGCTCATGCCTACATACACACTCAGCTGTACTGTATGTGTGTATGGACTATTATAGCATTAAGCATGCAGACTGTACAGTAATTTAAGTTTCTGAAGTGGGACTGCAAAAGTCAGTGTAGTAGTAGTTTAAATGTACGCTATATTTAGAGTATTTTCAGGGCTTTACCTTATGGTCAGAAAGCCCTTTCAATTGAGGAACTACGCCTGTTAAGTATGCTCTCTTAAAGACCAGTAGACTACTTTGACAAAAACAGTAATTTCACCTCACTGAACACAGAAGTTGCTGGTCTACCACTGCCTCCATCATTTAGTCTTTGTGTCACTGTGTGACTTTGGTGTATTAAAAATCTAGTTGGGATTCACCAAAGTCACACAAACAAACTAACCAATTGAGGCCAAAGTCCTGCAGAGTTCCATTTTTGAAAACCAGCACCCACCCACACCTGTAAATAAAAGTCCCGCCACCCGACCTGTACCCATGATTTAATGCACACGGTCTACAGTCACTCACATTAAGCTGAGTTCACCATTCTTAAATTACAAATCTAGCGGAGGAAAAGTCTCTTTCACTGACCGCTCAATGCCGGGATGGCGAAAACATTCTGCGCAATCACTGCCAGGTTAAGATCATTTTAGAACGCTCCTTTCACCACCATAAAACCTTGAAAGGACCCTCCTTGGGTGTCTTGATGTAGGCTGCCACCTCATCCTAGGGCTACACATTTTCATAACTAGGGTCCTTCATGTTGCTGACGAATGTCAAAGGTTTGACTTGTGTCATTGACTTTCAAAATAAAGTGCGGCTTGCTAATAGTGATTTAGAAGTCGAAATATTACACCTACACTGCAGATCATTTTCATTTGTTTTATTCTGAAAAATGTAAAAAATATATTTTTGTGCTCATCCGCTGCCTGCCCAAGTGCAGTTCATCTTTACGTGTGCCTGTGAATTATATACATACATATTTTTACCCATTACAGGGGTACCCGACTCAGTGCAGGACTCTGATTGAAGATCAGAAGCTTCTGTATTCAGCAAACTAAAATGACTGTTTTTGTCAGTGGAGTACGGAGGAACAAGTTTTAGTGTCAGTTTAGTTCCCCGTCTTAAACGGCTGTCTGATGGCAAGGTAAAGCGGTGAAAATACCTTAAATATAGCATACACTTAAACTATCGATTTTTTTTTTTTGGTGGCTAAAATACTTTTCGCTGCTAACCCCCATCCACAGAAGTACATTGCTTATAGCTCCCATGGTGGTACTCCTGCTCCTATTCCAAACTCAGGTTGTACTGACCGTCATCTACTATAGATAATACACTGACTATGGTATCTCATACAACCCCACTTGGAAAAATACAAACTATTCCTTTAAAAAAAATGTTTTCCCTAATTCAAAATTTATGCAGTTTCACATCTAAGGCTGCCTCCTTGGACCTGGAAAAAGAAAATCTACTATTATGTATTTAATGTGGTTTGCCTCAATTTTACGGTTAAAATGCTGTTATGTTAAAATACACCAAATTAAAAAGTCATACCACATTACGCAATCTGTTTTCAATTAACTGCACTGCAAAAAATTTGATTACTTTTTGTTTGTGGTCTGTTGTTTGAGTTATATTGTGTCTCCTAGCAATATGTCCAAATTAAGCCTCGAGGTGTGAAAAGCAAATTTGTGATCCTGTATCGGCTCCGCTCTGCACTCCCTCAACAGCTGCCACTGAAAGGTTCTTGACCCCCAGCGTCTCCGATGGAGCTGCTCTGCAGCCAGGAGTCAAACTGTGATTGTGTTGGGCAGCTCCCAGGTGTGAATGTGTGAAACTGTATGAATGTGGAACAGGAATTGCTGGGAAGGAGCGAGCAAGTGCGGTACGCTTCCCCCAGATGAATATAGATGAATAAAGGGGTCAAGAACATTTTTGCCCATGGGTTCTATGCTTATGTTGTATGTCAGCTTAAAATCTTAAATAGCAAAGCAGTTATGGATGCTGTTTTAAAATTGTAAAATAAGGAATTTCAGGAAGGAATGTTTTTCATATCTAAAGTGCTATATTATAGGCAACTGGACTTTCTTAAGTTCACATCAATAAAACTGGTATCAATAAATACTCTATAAGTTAACTTTGCATGGTTCTGAACTGAAACACAAACACACAGATTCAACATTTACTCTTGGGTGCCCATGCTTATGTGAAAATTAAATGCTCACATCAACAGATTTCTCTTCCCTTTGTTCACTCTCAAATATTAAAAATGAAACCAAAGCTTAGAAAATCTGAAAAATTCTCCTTGAAATGCAGGTTATATCAAATTACATGCTGCTTTGTATCATTTGTGCGTAACCACAGAATAAATAAAACATATGCGCATTATAGGAGCAGTGTACAGAGTACAGAGTACTGCAGACTCAGTGGAGAAACACTGACACTAAGTTTCAAACATCCCTTTAAGTGAGTGAGGAGGTCAGAGAGGGCACAAGGATTTAATGAGCAGCCCAAATGGGAGTTCCTCGTCCGAGAAGTCCCTCTCTTCCTGTCTAACCCCCCCACAACACACACACAGGCAGGGAAACACATCATAAGGTCAAAGTAAGTTGTTATCTCGGGGTAATGCGTTGTCCAGTGAAGACTGTCCACTCTAATCACGTTGTCTATATTTCTGGAGGCCGAGTAAAGTTAATTTTCCCTTTAGATGAGAATACAGGGTGAGGATTTTAAAACGTCTGCGCTAATAAAGAGGGGCGGCAGGGTAGAAAGGGCAATGAGATTTGACCCGCAGCGTAAATGGATGCCCAAAGGACTTCTTTGAAATGTCTCCTTCTTGTTTTATTCCTCTCAATCTTCTACATGCTGAATAAATCTCAAATACGTAGCTGGTTTAAAATGCTAAAGAAACTGTACTGGAAACTGGCACAGTTGGTTTCATAAACACTCATACACACAAATGCACTCCCTTTTTCAGTGTTTATACCTCCCAAATGTTTTTATATGATAAATATGATATATTTGTTAACAACAGTTATGTTTTGGTACCTGAAGTGGTCTTCATGGCCGGGCTGAATGTGGCAGGTTCCTCCATTAGAGCAGGGGAAACTAATACAGGCATTGATGGGTAATTCACAGTTTTGACCCTGGAGGAGAGGACAAGGCAAAAAAGTTAATAATTGAACACTGTATATTTTAAATCTAGAGACAATCTCACTCTTCAAACAGAGACAGCTCCAGTCCATGGATGCAAATCACGTCAGTACCATCACCTTTTTACACAGTCAGATTGAGTCAACAGTTATCGGTGCGAGAGATAATTCCTCCCTTTGCCTCACCGATACGTTCTCCTCTCCCTCTCTGGCGTTGATTGCCATTAACACTGACACACAACAAGCAGTGGAGCTAATAAGCTACATGCTAATGGTGGGAAACAAAAAGCTTAACTGTGGGGTGCCCCGGTTGTGCGGGGATGAAAGGACTCCCTGGCACCAGCCTAACGACTGACTACAGTTGGCAGTGTTTTTGAGGGTGGGAAGCCGTTAAAAGATTGTGTTCTGTCACTACAATGAGAAAACTCCTGCTGGGTGCTTGTGTGTCGCCTGTAAAGAGGGGGGGTGGTGGATCTTGTGAACCTTGCTGTGCATTACTGTATAGCTTCATATTGGAGGAGTCAGGCAGTCTGGCAGAGACAGTTTGATACTGTTAACCCATTTGTGCCCAAAGACTACATTTAGTATTATAGAGAAAAATGCAACAACATCTGCTCTGATTGGTCTCAAGTCTTAAAATCTGGTACAGACATACTTTGAGCAAGTATCTAACAGATAGTATCTTTGCTGAGCAACAGTTTTGTATGAAAGGAATTAAAGGCCCATATCGATGCCTGTCCCAAACATGGGCTGGTTGATTTCAGTGATTTCAGCGAATAATAGCCTGGGCTACTGATTAAAGTTTTGGGCTAAGTGTGTTTATCTTTGACATTCAACTTCAATTCAAAGATACCAAATACTTGACTGTGCTCCCTGTAATTTCTAAGGTGCAGCCGTTTTCTTATCACACAGTCTTTGGGCACTGGGACTTTTTTGATTCCTAAAATATGATGAAATATATAGAAAAAACTTCAGTCCCATGTGCCCAAAGACTAGATATAATATGATAAGAAAAACAGTTTGACTGATTTTGATAATTTCTTCAGATTTGTGCTTAGAGCGAGCCCACAGAGCACTTCCACCAGAGGAAATTTCAGCTGCAGGCACAAATGGGTAAATCGTATGTAAAACAATGTGTGCAACCACTTGGATTTTTTTTTTTTTTTTATTGTCTTGCAACATCAACTCAACGTGTGTCAATCAGTTTTTGTTCAGGGGAAACACCGACCCCTAAAGACTTAAGAAAATATATATAGAGATTTTTGTTTGTACCTAGGGCAGGGCGGCATACGATGTTGTCTGTGGGTGTTGATGTTTTTTCGAACAAAAAAGTACAACAAGGTAGGCCAGTCTGTTGCCATTTAGTTTTGTTCTTCTAATTAACCACCACTTTTCTGCTTTGGGACCACAGATTTTTTTTAATATTTTAGTTGTGGTGAAAGAAAATAGCCTGCAGAGAGATAGAGGGTTGAATAAATCTATTCTGGTTGGTTAATCTAAAAATACAGCTGTTTCTTAACCAGCTGCTCTACTTTCCCAGTGAGCTTTCATTATTGTTCTTTTTTTCTTCCTCTTACACACAGTGGTAGTAACCAGCCTACACATACAGTATGTGCTGTGCAATATGCACAAATGTCCACGCAACAATATGCACGACGCAGCCTGCTGCCTTGATTCATGGCTCTTCTCACCACACACCTGTTTTCTAAATAAACAGCTTTCACTAGGAACTATATCATGTATCAGAGTGCTACACACACACACACACACACACACACACACACACACACACACTCTTTCTCCACATCCAGCCCTGCGGCTGTAGTTTTAATTTCAAACCGCCAAACCTTTGGCCGCCAACACACCCACTTCCTCTGATCAAAGCGGAGAAGTGGACGTTTATTCTTGTTTTCCTTCTCCATCCATCTTCATTATTTTCCTCCTCTCTTTTTAACTGTAGGTCTTTGTTCACTCTCTCTTTCTCTCTGCCTCTCCCTCCTTCTTGCTGTTCCTTTCTTTCAGATGTTTTCATTTCCATTTCTCTCACACCGTTTACACCTTTCCAATTTCTCTTTTCTAATACATCCAACTGTATCACTCTATCTAAGTTTCCCTCACTTCTTCCCCTCTCTCTCCCTCCTTTGTTCTCTGCTGCTCCTTCTTTGATTCCTCCAACACATTTTAATTAATGTTGTCCCAGTGGACACAGAAAGGAAAACATACACACAGACATGTATATGCACAGACACACACACACGTGCGCACGCGCACACACACACACACACACACACACACACACACACACCCCCAACAGTCCCTGTTTCCCAGTCTGTGACCTTGGCAAGTGATGTTTTAATTAAAAGCGAGACTCAGGCTTTGTCCTCCTGTAAAAGCCCAAAGGTTATGAGGTGTGTGTGCACACGAGACTATAAGTGTATCTTTAAACTGTTCACACACACGCGCACATGCACAACCAAGTATACACACACCGAAGCCCCCACAGAGGCTTGAACCCACTGATCTCTACACACACACACACATGCAAACAAACTGCTTGGCAATCCAGCACGTACACATACATGAGTCTACGCACTCACAAGTATTCCACACACACTCTGACACAAATTGCCCCTTCACTAGTAGATTTGCATGTCTTCCCTAACGCAGGGGTCTTGACAATTATTACACCCTTCGTCTTTTGATCAGTCAATACTCCAAGAGCAGCCAGCTGCAGTCATCATTTCTCTATTGACGAACAGGTGGATACATTATGCATGCAAGGCCGGAGCTAAGCCTGATAATACTGCTAATACCGCAGGATTATGCAGCATGGTGATCCATCTAGGCTACCTTTCACACATGCAGCCAATTCCATGAATCGGGCAGCATCAGTAACATTTTCTCCACTGCTGCGCTGCCTGTAATTCACAAGGTTCAGAATACAGAAGAACCACCAAATAATACTCTGTATGACAGTGTAGAGGAGGCTGGTTATAGGGTTCAGGAGAAAGAATATGGCACTAACAGTGTAAAAGTGCAAGGACTGATTTGTACTGTGTCTACTCCTGCTAATGAATATTTTGATGAGCCACTTTGGAAATGCATCTAACATTTCATGGAGGATGGAAAAGGTGAGGAACTTAACAACTATAGCAATAATTAAATAAAAGAGACAATATAAACTGGCATGAGACCATATCTGAGACTTTTTTTTAATAATTTGTTTTTTATAAATATAGAGAACATATTGACTGGTACTCTGGGATTTCACTGTGACAGCTCTAATGTTTAGTAATCTGCAGTGCTTTTGTAGACAAAGCTTGACTTTCTCTCTGATGTTACCAGTGTTGGGGCAACTTCATTGAAACTGTAGTTTACCAAACTACCACCTACTTCACAATCATAAGTAAAGTAGTTCTTCAAATACATCCAAACTACATCACAGGAAATGATCACAATCTGAGTCTGGAACCTCATATTGTTACACGGAGGTACGACTGAACTCGAAAAGTGCAGGAATGTTTTTAAAGATTAGGTCAGATCGATCCTCATCTTGATACCTTGCAGAAGTATTTTAAGGAGAGGATAGGGAGCAGTTGATGGCTTGAATCAAGAAAATGCAAACTTGTAGGCAAATTGAAACAATGTGACCACAGACATCTTGTTGCAAACCAGTGGTGATTTTGGTCAAATAGCAGGTGACCTGTGGCACTGTGCCATGTTTTATGGCCAAAACACCCTTGTTGTGGGAATATTATGAATATAAAGTTCACAATTGACCCCTGGATGCAGACTGACCAATCATATAGCTCAGACCAGGGTCCGACAACAATACAGCTGTGCTCCATTGACTCTAATGCAATCGTTTCAGATTTCCTTCATTTTCCGGCTGGTTTTGTGGATTTGGAGCTAAATGTTGTGCTTGGGGCACGTCGTGTATTAATGATACTCGTTACCTGGAGAGGTTGGAAAAAGATATACGTTTCTTCCCTGTTCCAAAACCAAAATCAGACCCTGAAAAGTGTAGGGTTAGCTAGCTAGCTACTGAAGATATAGCCTACTGAATGTATACACATGCTGCTTTTGCTTTTTAATGATTATAACAGTGAAAAAAAGGCCGACCCTGCTGTACAGGAACCAGTGAAGGGAAGCAGGGAAACTTTGCTGATATTGAACCAGCTGTGCAGCATTGCATTGACACACACCTCCCTGCCCATACGGTGGTGGAGCTGGCAGCCAAACACCGTTCATCTGCACACACTGTGATGCCACACAGCTGGTTCAATATCAGCAAAGTTTCCCTTTATATTCATTGTCTTGTGTGGCGATCAGCAGTGATGTGGTGGTTCACTTTTACACTGTGATCTGTAGCCTATAGTTCGGCTTTAGCCTCTAACTATCTTTGTCTTTTTAACCTGTTGTTGCTGCTGAGTCAGTTTGACATCCTGGATATATCCTTCAAACACAGACTGTAGACCCCTCTGTCTGCTTCTCTCTGGAATCACTCTTTCATTTTTCCAAAAATATGATAATATTTCTTCAGGGAGTGCAGTTAGTTACAGTGTGGGCTCCATGCTGCTGTCTCGTGTCTCACCTTGAAACCATATGGACAGGTGCAGTGGTAGGATCCAGTAGCATCAGAGACACAGGTGCCATTGTTTTGGCAGGGTGCTGCCAGGCAGGGGGCGCACTTCGACATCAGGCTGATATCTACTGGACCTGAGCAAGATAACACAAACAGAAGCAGATGAGAGGGGAAGGAGGAGGAGGGGAAAGGAGGGACGAAGATAAGGAGACAGAAATGGAGCAAGTGTCAAAGGCAAAGACATACATATTTAGTCACACTGTATGAAATGGCGCTCCTACAGACTTCATTTAATGGATGGTGTGCTAAGAAAAGGCCTTACAGGATAAGAAAAGTAAGAGCTTAGGAGAGCAATAAATGTGATTTGTTTCAGAGGCAGGGGCATGTAGAAGCAAGAAGAAGAGGAAGAGAGGGTTTGATTCAGTGTGATGATGTAACAAGAGTGTGATCTCAGCACCTGAGTCACAGTCCACTTTATACTCTGACTTTCTTTTGGAAAATCTGCTCCAACGATTCTTCTGACGTACATGCACCGCAAACTTTGCCCCTGTGTTACAGTTTCTTTGTACAGGATCACGGTTTTCAAGATGTACTCTTCTCCTGTGTGTGAAAAGTCCACTTTTAAATTCTCTTTCCCTCTGGTCTGTAACCAGGGGAGCCCCGGGGCAGGTAATGTTCGAGGTCGGCTGCTGCTGTAGTCTATTCTGTACCACTGAAATACAGCTGAGGGGACTGAGATGTTTTTGTTGCTTATTCTTTATCTACAAACATTGGCAACTCTCTTTCAGAAAATAGTGTGTTCTATCACTGACCGAGCTGATCCAACAGCACAAACAACCTCACACACCATTTTAAAGCAATAGACCTTGATACATAAAGGCTTGATTGTCTGGCAACTTAGTTTTCAGAAATAAGAAAATGTAACAACGGTGCAACAACTGCTATATTTATATTTACACAAACACCCTGAGGTAACTCAAAGTGGCTCACTCAGAATAATATGATTAGCTTTAAAGCCCTTCTCTCCTAATCTCAGCTGTTTGTTGCCTTCCAGCCTGAAAATGTATCTGAGGTGCATTCAATATCTCAATATACGTAACTTGTTTAAAAAGAGACAATCTCATTTAGTGCTCTGAAGAGGTGGAAGGACCGCACAGAAGGTCCTGATATAAACAGCAGACGTTTAATTTCTTCCACACTGCTGGAGCCACTCCCAGCATGCACTTGGTGAGGGGCAGGTTACACCCATAGGAACAAAATGAGAGTAAAATGGACATTCCCATTTAAATAAACGTAGCAGTATGGTCACACTGGTGGCCATTTTGTTGGTGGGCTAATTTTTGTATAAATAAACCGCAGCAAGTTGTGAACTAGCTGAGGTGAAGTTTTGCAGTAACGACCAAACGAGCAGTGGAGTAGTAAATTTTCAAAAGAGCAATCTCTTACTTTTGTAATATTACCGTAACTGTTATTTCCCTGCGTTTTATTTTGTTTCTACCAAGTCTGAATGAAGTGTGTTTTACGATAAATTAACAAGGCAATTAAGCTGATGTTAGTATTAGTCCAGTGAAAGGCAGAAACTTGGATTGGTGTACTGTTGTATCTCTCTGTTCAATAAGGAGTGTGGGTTTATGAATAGGCCAAAACTGAGTTCTTAAACTAGTGAGTGTGATAGGGCTGAAACGATTGCTTAAGTAACTCAAATAATTCAATCACTAAAAAGCTTTGAGGCAAATTATTTGCCTCGAGGCTTCGTTAATCCAGTACAACTCTACAGTGTGCTGGGTTTTGCATGGATGGTTGTTTCTTTTGCAAAACACGCTTCTGTTACTTTCACCTTTTATAATGTACGCAGCTGTAACGTGGATGTGAAGCGTGGATTGCACAACAATGGAGGTAGAGGGACAAGAAAAGAGCGAGAGACATGCCAAAAAAAATGACAGAAATTGTCAAGGGTGTGGGCAAAACAGAGTAAGGATACTGGAATAGCATGTTCTTAGTGCTACAACAAAACATCCCATGTATGCAGAGCAGATGCGACACAACAAGGAAACGTAAACGCCATGTTTAATGCATTTAACATTAATCAGTGATTGCTAGCTGAGATTCATTGCACATGTAAAGAACGCACGTGTATTATGGCTTTATAATGGATGTAATAATGATGGTGGCTAACGTTACCTGGCGATGTATCATGTGTACTAGCTAGGTTTTGCTAGAGAAAAGAGCAACACACGGAAAATAAATTGCTGTAGTGAATTTGTTAAAGCCTTAGCTTCATTCATGTTATGTTAGTCACACACACATTAACACATGCGCACCCCTCAATCAATCCCAGACACACACACACACACACACACACACACACACACAGTAGAAAACTGTACAAAGCACAAATCGAGTACAGCAAGTATATTAATTTGGATTGCAGTAAGTAGAGTCAGCAGGTGTAAGGCACCCCTTGACCACAGTGAATAAGTCTAAACTACCCAGTCATAGACAGTCGTAGTTTGAACAGCTTTGTGCAGAGGGTTCCACCATGTTCAACTGAGCAAGTGCTCATTTCTCATTTCAGAGACTTTTATTGTTTTCTCTTTTATATATTACTCTCGTCCTTAAATAAAGCTAAAGTAATTTAATGAAAACATGCAGTATTTCTTATCATATTGCTCGATTAATCGCCAGAATAATCAATAGAATACTTGATCACAAAATAATCTATTACCGCAGCCCTAGAGTGTGACACATTTTCCGTCCCCACTGACATGTGTTGTCACCGCAACAACTAGTAACACCATTTTCTTTTATACCAGACAAATGACCACAGCAAACAGTTAGGTATCCTTTCATATTCACATTCACCTTTAGACCAATGGGCTATTTAAAGTTTATGATTTTCATAATGTTTTACCCCAGTGTCATCTTGGTGTTAGGCAGCTACACTCGCCCCTGGTCTGCAACGCACATAAGCACGTAAATATAAAAGCATTGGCAGCCCTCCTCACCTCAAGCACTGAAACTCACCCTGAGACCGAATAAAAGTCCAACTATTGGCCAGCAGACTGCCTGAAGACAAAACCCAGACCAGTGGAAGGGAAGTAAATCACACAGATTTACATGCCTTCCACTAGTGTGGCTTTTCCACTGGAACGCTACAAGGTCAAGGATAATATACTTCAACAATCTCAGCGAGTAAAAGGATCAAGCTTCTTGAAAATCAGGACTTTGTTGAGATAATGTGAATGCAGTGGAATAGACATAACTATTCATGTACTGTAGAAAGAGTCGAAACACAGAACTGATTTAAGTCATATTGACGTGATTTTTGCCGCCACTAATCCCTATTTAAATCACCTTTCTGTGTACTAATCTGACTGAATCCAGGGATTAATCCAGAGCTAAAACAGGTCAGCGCTGATATTTATGGACACTGAATATACAGCTGGTGGTAAGGAAACAAAAGGAGAGCAGAATAAAGAGGAGACCATTCACCTTTGCACTGAAATCTGTTGAGAGGTGTGGTGAGCAGTAGCCTGTCAGCCATGTCAGGAGGTCCAGTACAACGAGCAATGCCTATAAAAACAACACCATACTTTACAACTTGTCTTCTACACAGCAGAATGTACGTAACAGAAAATGTAAGGTATTTAAACAGCATCTTATTGGTGATTCTTCTTCTTACCAGGCTCTTTGAAGCCAGCCTTGACCCACTGAGAGAGCCAACGTAGGTCACAGTTACAGTACAGTGGGTTGGCACCAAGAGCCCTACACACACACACACACACACACACACACACACACGATTAAAAGTATATCCACGGCACCTGCATTGAAGACACACAAAGATATATGGAGCTGCACTTACAGGTGGGACAGGGAGGTGAGGTGGTTGAAAGCTCCTTCGGGTATGGTTGAAAGGTCGTTACCATGGAGAGTGCTGGAGGAGAGAGAAAGACAAGTGTATATAAATATTAAACACTAAACTGACCTTGTTACAAATTCAAGAGTCACTGTCTGATCCATTTAATTCTAATTTGTAGTTTAATTAATTTGATTAAGTAGTCTTTATATTCACATTTTTGCAACAAGGAGAAAAATGTCAAACAGCATTTTGACCTTTGACCTCAGCCCAAAATACTGCTAATTATTTCTGCTACTTATACTTACAATCATACTACGACCTTAGACTGTATAATATAATGGACATAAACATGGTAATGTCATCCACTTATTTGTGAACTCTAGCTTTGAAGTCTTGAGTTTGGCATTTTGGTTGTCGCCATCTTGGATTTTTGGAGCCAAATGTGACCCAAAGTGACCATATTTTGCCTAGAGGGTGGGGCTGTAGAGGGGCTAGGGGTGGATCTGACTGATTAGCTGAGGTGACGCCTTGCATACAACCCACTCAAAGCAGCTGCACCCTCAATTATGCATAATTTTAAGCCTTAATCAAATTTAAATGGGTCCGTTACATAAAAATTAGCCCCCATACAGCTGTCATGACGGGGGAAATTAGCTATGAAGACCAAAACTATGGGAACTGACTCACGTTTGGAGCCAGCCTCAAGTGGCCAATTGAGGAACTGCAGTTTTTGGAATTTTGGGATGTTGGTGAAAATTCTCAGTCCAGGTCATGGTAACCATAAGTGCTATATCGTAGGCAACTGGACTTGCTTGAGTTTCTTGAGGACGTTTCGCCTCTCACCTAAGAGGCTTCTTCAGGTACAGAGTCGCAGACTTTGAACTACATGTGGGTGTGAACCCTTACAGAGTCATTGAAGTCATGAGTAGATGACCCACCCTGGCCGGCTTGCTCAACAACTCACAAGTGACCTCAACGACTCTGTAAGGGTTCACACCCACTCAGTGCTTAAAGCCTGCAACTCCGCACCAGTCCGTTAGAACTGAAGAAGCTTCTTGGCTTAGAGGCGAAATGTCTTCAAGACACTCAAGCAAGTCCAGTTGCCAACACCTCAGCACTTATGATTGGCATTGGGTCATTTTTCAGCCCTGAAGGTTGCTGCTTGACTGACCAATGCTGCCACTATAACTTCTACTACTACTGTACTTACATTAACAAAGCTTCAAGTATGAACTGACAGGTCTATTGACAATGTGAAGCTGACATCACAACATTTTAATTATTTTGGGACAGTGGTCAAACCACCATGTTTGGTAAAAGAAGTCACAATAAACAACATAAGTCCATGTGACTTGGTAGCTCAAGGCTGGGTAACAGATCCCAGTGCACTCAGGCTGTTCTCGTGCACTGTTCTACGAAAAACCAAAGTTCGTACATATCCCACTTAATCATGAGCCAGTAATTTGTGCATGATCCACATATTTGGGAGTGCTGCGATCACATGACTGATGCATTTATGGGAGTAAAGAAAGAAGTGGTTCATTAGGAGGCAGGTTGGGGTGGTGGATGGGTCACAAAGGCGGGACATTTAACTTTGAGTCATTTTAAGCTACGTTATCACCATGATTCTCTTCCTAACCCTAACCTATGTAACTTTACATTAAGTGTGTAACTTTACATTACGTTACATAACGTCATACGTGGGGTGCAAACTTGTTGGATATCATATGAACCCTTGTATTAGGACACATTGATGCACTGCCTCCACATTGTAAACCACACACTGTTTGGGACTTATAATCTCGTAACAGAGATAAGCATGTACCTCACAAGATGGCGCCCCTGTCCCACACGGGGCAATGCACCTTCACATACTCTATATTTAGATCCAAATGGTGAAGCTGCATTTAAGGCTTACCTGTAGATGACAGCACTCATGACTAATTTTACAATGAATATCTAAACAAACCTAGCGCCTCATAGCCATCACATCTGAGGTAAATGGAAGTGACAGCCGAGCTGCCTAATACTAGATTTTCAGTGGACTAATACACCAACCCTGACTAGCTGCATGCTAAATTATTTAAATTATTTGTGGTTCCTCAGCTGCAGACGCACCATCATCCCCTTCTATAATGGAAAATAAATAAAATATTTATGAAAGAATAACACAAAATAAACAGAAAGCTTATTTTCATCGTCGGCCAATAAAGCTTGTCCTGGTCTCTGAATGGAATATAAACAGTCTCATATGGTCATCAGGCAGACTATAGTGTGTGTGTATGTGTGCTCGCGTGTGTGTGTGTGTGTGTAAGAAATCTTCGTGTCAAAGGGACAGACTGCAGGCTGTGATGTGTATCGGTGTGAGCATGTGCATTTCTGTTTTGTGCCTTTGGGTTTTTGTGCACGTGTTTGTGTGTGTGTCAGAAACTTTTGTCTCCAAGGGCTCAGAGACTGCAGAGTGTGTGTGTGTGTGTCCTTTGTGTCTCGCCATTTGAGTGTGTTGCCTGCTGGATATAAGTTCACATTCCATTAGAGCGAAGGGCTGTAGCAGGGGACAGCTATCAAACCACCACTATTGGAAAAGCATGTGTGTGGTGTGTACACGTGTGTGTGTGTGTGTGTGTGTGTGTGTGTGTGTGTGTGTGTGTGTGTTTGTGCGTGTGTGTGCATAATTCAGTGTGTGCACCAGAGTGTGCAGCTGTGCATGCAAGTGTAGAAGCTTGTGTGTGTGCTTAACGTCTGCGTATCCGTGCAACTTTTTACATGTTTGTGTGCATCACTGCGTGTGTGTGTGTGTGCATCTATGTATGGTGGTCTAACAGCCCCCGCGTAAGGCTGGCCCAGAGGGGGTTGTGGGTAATGAGGAAGTGACAGTGATGGCTGCCTGGCAACCAGTTGCTACGCGGGGGCAGAGAGGGATCAGTCCCCACGGCAACATCAACTAAAATGAAAGGAAGAAAGGAGGGAAGAAACAAAAAAGCGATAACTAAACTTCTGCAAGGTGAAAGCCTCGTAAGAGATACAGTCAATATACAGAGAAAAGGCCAGAAACAAAGAAGGAGAGACACTGAGTTTTTCTGTCTGAACAAACTATGGTGGCCAAAGTCCAGGAAGAAATGTCCACGGAGAGTAATTTGAGGTAAAAGTAGCAGGACTCTGATCATTATTTCTTGCTGGCAGGGCTTGACTTGAACATCATTTGTAATGTATGTGGAATTCTATGTGTAAATCTCTACCTTCTGATTTTTAAATCAACAGTATTAAGTAACATTAATCAGACTGGCACATATGGGTACTTCAGAAACATCAAGGCCACACCACTATCTGGGGAACTGAAAACCAAAGACATCCTTTACACCTTGCATTAAAATGCATCTTGTATGATTTAACCTTACATAAATATGTCTGGTTTTAACGTGTGTCTACAGTGTCTGCATTGAGATTGAGATTGACATCCGATCACTCGGTCGAGGCCCAGCAGGACTAACCACCGCGCCTGGGGGGACAGGGCCTTTCCATTGCTGCTCTCAACCTCTGGCACTCACTCCTTAAAGACAGCAGAGACTCCCCCCTAACTCTTCACCTTCAAGAAAACCCTCAAAACACACCTTTTCAAAACTGCCTACAACCTCTAAAATCAGTGTACTTTGCCCTTTCTGCATCATTTTTTTTTAAATTTTTTTTTGTTTGCTGTTGTTGTTCTCTGTAAATTGTCTTTGAGTATCCTGAAAAGCACTATATAAATCCAGTGAACTATTATTTTTATTAGTCCAAATGGGGCCTCAATGACATCTGTCAACAACTTTTATAATCAGAAAGAAAAAGTCTTCATTATTGAAAAAAAAAAAAAATACAATTACAGAGGGCGCGCAATCATAAAATTTATGTATTTTCAGAGACAATATTGGCGAAAAGAAGAAAACAAATATTCAAAAAAAAAAAAAAAAAATCTTTGCTGGTCCATTTTCCTTGATGTATACATCAGAGCCCGTCAGGAAGAACAGCAAGGCCGATGAGGATGAAACAGGCCTGACTGATTTTTAAGATTGTGACCAATTGTAATACATTACAGGTGAGAGAGAAGGCAGAGCCCCCACTGCCATACTGGTTTGCAACAGCTGTGCCTGGTGCCCATGCAGTTGTTGTTCTTCTTTGATTGAAAACGCATTCCCATTTACATTTGTGTTTAATGTGGTCACAATGCGTCTCTGACCACCTCTGGAGATGATTGGGATCGGATCACAATCTGTCGGGCTCCCACTCAACCTAACGTCAGCTATCCATCAGTCGTAACTGTCACCAGCATCATTTAGAGTTTTACCACACTGACAGCAAATATTCACTCATCTCTTGTGCCTCAGATCTCAGTGTGAAAGCTTTGGTTAACCTGCTACACAACTGCTTTCCAGCATTTTCATTTTTCTCTCCTGATGTGACAGTGGGTAGATGACGCAATGCAGGTCCAGTCTATAGCCTGGAGCCAAAGCCCATGGCAGGGAACAAATTGGAGATCAGCATTTTTGGATTTATTGTTGGTGCAACCAGCTTAACAGCAACTCTTCAGCATCAAACATGTTTGTGTTAAGTAGAAGTTGGGAGACATGTTTCAACATTGTCCGTTTGTACTGTTGTCGTCTACACGGGACGCTGGATTATTCCCGTTACTGTTCACCACTGTACCATTGAAACAGAGCTTTAAGACTTTCACACCACAGTATAGAGAGTAGAAGATGTTGCAAACAATCCCAACTATAAACTATTAAATAAAGCAAAAAAGCAAAAGTGGCAGCATTGTCTTCTCATTACACAACACCAGGGATCATGGATAATAAAGTCTTTACTTTTGAGAGCCACTAGCTCTTGGAACAACAAGGCTGATTAAATAATAAATAACCAAAATAAGTAAATAACTTTTTTTCTGTTTCCTGTGGTGTTTTTTGTGATCACTTTATCGTATAAAAAATAATCCTTCCGTGGGTAACAGACAATACTGGAAAGACTTGGTGTATGGGATCTTTTCTGTTCATCTGAATGCGCTTTTACGTCTGGCTCTCCCGTCTACAACGGGTCGGACGCACCCTCGTTGAGTACTTGGCTCAGATTCCAGAGTTACTCTCTTATCCTGAAGCCTCCTCCAGGAATCTGATCCCGTTTGATTCAGTGGTGGAAACCTTTTGCGACCGCATGCCTTTGCTGACGTCAACCCCAGCAGGATTCGAACCCTGGACCTTCTGCATGGAAGACGAGTGCTCTGACCATCTTTTCTGTTCATCAATGGAGAAATTTCATTCACCTCCATCATACTGGGGTGGAGGTGCAAATCTCAGAGGTAGATATCAGTAAAAGGCATGAGGTTTCGTGTGCATTTTAAGAGTTCACACTACGGATGTTCTGATACCATTTTTTCCTTACTGATTCCTATGCTTTTGTATCAGTATATCCAGTACTGATTCGATACCATTACGTTAAATACAAGAAGAACAGCTGTATACTACTAACCCAGTGTGGCTGTGGCATGGCGACAAGACTGTATGGCATGGCTCTGGTTAAACCCTACACTGGTGGGACTTTCCAGTGTAAAGTATTGCCAAATCACTGACATTTTGGTAACAGCTGACGTAATGCTATTTACAAGGAAATCAATTCTTCCTCACTCCTTTAAAACAGTAATTGCCAGTGGTTCCACAATCAACTCTTTAAGTAGGGTTTAAAGTGGCGAAGAAGAGCTGAGTTCCAGGAAAACTGACGTTTCATGCAGGTGTCAAACTATAAAGCAGATTAATAAATACATGATGTCAGATTGGTGCATAGACTTGCCTACTCACGGATACCCATCCAGTGTTTCAGACAGTATCGGAGGCATTTCTGATTCGAGGAAGGTCTCGGAATGACTTTCCCTAACATTTATTCATTCATTTTACGTAACAGCTTATCCTGTAAGGGGTCACGGGGGGCTGGAGCCTATCCCGGCTGACACTGGGCGAGAGGCAGGGTACACCCTGGACAGATCGCCAGACTATCACAGGGCCTAACCTACCTAACCCCCCTGAAAATCTTGTTTCTGCTGATATCCAGTGATTTTACTTCTCACCTTGCTGCAGTGATGCACAGGTGTATCATTGGACCCTGTGATGTCACTGCTGGTGGAAATTTTCAATTCAAAATGCCACATATGGCACCGTTAAGAAACCTGAGTGAATTCTGCCATTACTGAGCATCGGAGGTGTGTGCAGCTGCTCGCATGTGTGTGAGAGGATGGTCAGACAGCGATGTTCACGTGTACATTGTGCATGTGCGCGTGTCACTTTGTGAGACAGAGGGTGGACAACCAGATGGATGACTGAGAGAAACAGAGGCTGGAGGTCGATTCATCAAACACAACACTGGGCGGAGAGAGAGACGGAGACACAGAGAGGGAGACAGAGTGAAGGGACACAGGGGGAGAGAGAGAGGCCAGAGCATGCAGATAGAGAGGGAGTATTAAAGAGGGGATGAGAGATTGTCACTTTTATCTTTTTTAGTACCCTGAAACAACAAATGATTGGGTGACTGCGACTCATTTTGTGACTGGGTCTTAACGTGGCACTCGGCCCTGGCACCAGGGGAGTGATTAAACTTTGATTTAGCTCTGTACAACAACTAGCGAAGGGGAGTGTTGAATATTGAATCCACTGCGGCACTTAAAGATGAAGCTTGCTACTCACAGCAGGCGAAGTGACTTGAGCCCATCGAAGGCATGGACCGGGATGCAGCGGATCTGGTTATAACTCAGGATGCTGGAAGACAGAGGACATGAGCAAGGTCACAAGACTTAGTTTATGACTCAGGATGGTGTTTTTCCACAGTATTATTTTCTTGGCTGTACTCATTTCAAATGGTTTTTTTCTTGTGTTTCAGTCTACATCCCTCGATACATAAAAATTAATGTAGAGGGACTAATATAAAGAGATAAAAAAGAGGGAAGATATGAGAGGTGACACAGCAGATTTTGGCTTATACAGTAACTTAGCCCAGAACCAGTTGCCGCTGTGGGTTAAGCAAAGGGAAATAAACAAGACGGCCACATCTGAAATGAAGCAGAAAAAGTATTCAGAGGTTAAAAAGTGCCAGAGGCAAAGCTGAAGCTCCAACACCACAGGTATTTTCTCTCTCTTAAAACTGCAAATGAACCAGAAATTAAGTTTAGTAATGAATGAAGGTGAGTGAAACACTTGTGGACAGAATTCTGATCAGGGTCGAATGAGATGAAGTTGGCTATTTCAGCGCGCTATCATTATTTTAACATTATTAAGTCAGATAATGATCCTTGTGTAAAAAGCTGACTGTTGCTCTCTGATCACCCTTAAGACAACAGCAGCCTCCAACACTGGATCTCAGCACTTTTTCTTTTGGCTCCTGATGCTCTTCAATTAACGTCCATGTGAAACAGAAGTTAGAGTGTCTTTAGCTTCCGTATTGTGACGTATTTCGGACTGCTGGCTCCACACACACACCTCCCTCGTCTTAGGTCAGGAGGTGGATGAGGGGGTGTTGGATGAATTAGACATCTGCTGCATTGTTTGGAATTGGAAACAAAGGTTTTGCTCACAAACATCTCCTCCTATCTCTCTCCATATTGCTCTGTTAGCTACCACAACCCACAAACAGTGACGTGTGGTTTTATATAGCCAGTGTGGCTAGCTTGTCGCTCAAAGTACCAGTTTGTTGGACAAAGTTTTGTAAATGCTCCTGAGTACAGGACAAGTCATCAAACATTTGAAATTGTTTACGTGGTTTCATAGAAAGAGGAAAGACAGATGTAAAAATACTGATTTTCTTGACATATATTTGTCATATAACAAGACCTAAATGATCTGTTAACGCAGGCACACAGGATTAAAACTGGGAAAGTATATTTTTCATGAGGACTTTAAGTAATGCTTAATGATTATTAATGATTATCAAGAGGGCTCAATGTGTCTCAGAAGAAAGAGGAAAAACCCAAATTCTTTCTCATCTCCAACTTCAGGTTAACAACTGGCGTAGAAGTTGGAGAAAAGAGCCTAACAACCAATAAATCAACAGATTAAGAAAATCCAATGTGGAAAAAGAAACACTCTCCTCCACCTATACCTCTTCAACTCTTGGCAAGGTGTGCTTGAGCAAGGCATTTAACTCAGCAAGTGTTCCACTGATGCTATCTGCGGGCTAACAGTAGAAGCCTGTGGTTGCGCTGGGCAGCTCCCAGGCGTGAATGAGTGCAATTCTATGAAATATAAAACTAGGCGTTGCTGGAAAAGAGCAAATGTACTTTCCCTGGACACACAAAATCCTCTAAGTTGATGTAAAATCCATGTGATAGATAAGGTAGATTAGCTAAAGGCAAAAAAAGAGACTAAGTTAGCAATAAAAGGAATTTGTATGTACGACAGAATGGCAGTAAAGAGCTGAAGAGAGGGGAATTTAAGAGGAGCTAAAGCAGCTTATTATCCAATAGGTTCATTTAGTGAGTGGCGGAAAAGCGAAAGGATAGATTTGAGAAGTTTTAGGAAGAAACAGGAAGACAGGAAAGCCAGATACCACATGAATATGTAAAGAGGAAGATGATAAAGCTTGGAATAAGACAGAGGAGAGAACAGGAGAGGAGCGAGAGGAGTGTGGCAATATTTGGGGTAAAAGGAGGACAGAGGAGGAAAAACTGGAGGGAGAGGAGTAAGAAAGATGAAATGACAAAGGTAGAGAAAGATGAAGATACAGAAAAAATGGGAGAGAAAAGAAAAAGCAGGAAACTATGAAGAAAAAAAAGGAGGAGAGAAGAGGGCGATTAATCAACGTTAAGAGAAGAAAACACTGATTTATCTTGCGGCTTTTAACCTCACACACACACAAAACCCATCAAGACATGGGCGGGGGTGTGTGCATTCATGACTAGGTGTGTGCGTGTTGCCATGGTAACTCACAGTGTGGCCAGTTGAGTCATGTTGCTGAAGGTGAAGGGGGCCAATGTGCTGATGCTGTTGTTGCTCAGGTCCCTGTGTGGATACAAGCATACAGTAAATGCACACAGACAAATACACACATGACAGAACACGCTGAGCAGATGCATGTTTCTAAACTGTCTGCGTGAGGATATGTGTATTCTGTTCAAGGTCATGGGAGAGGTACGTACACCAGTGACAGCTGCTTCAGGCCTGCCAGCTCCTTGGGCACAGATGTCAGCATATTACCCTCCAGGTAACTGCAAGGGAAGGTGCATAGTTAATGCAGAATATATTACATATATACATTTAGATTCAAAATAGGCCTGTGGGGGTGAGAAAATTGAAATATAGCACATCAGTTTTGCAACTTTTGTCATATTACTGCAGGTGATGGAGGATGTGAAAGGCAGATGAGCGGAGAGGGGGATGAGTTTGAGTTGTGCTGGTAGAAACAGACCTCAAATCTACCTTTTTATAGCATATCTGCATGAACCAGAGGAGTATGGTGTATTTTACATTCACTCAGCTGTGTGCTATGTGAATGTGATCAGCTACAAACTTAACAGAGTAAGAATAAAACAAATCGTTCAGACTTGGTATATACTTTTGTTTCCTTTCGTCGACAGATGAGAAGATCAATCCCACTCGACTACAGCTGAGCGAGGGCCCGTGGCGTATTAGCTTAGCTTAGCATAGCAATAAGAGTGGAAACAGGGGCAAACAGCTAGCGCAGCTCCTTCCAAAGTTCAAAACAAAAGTTTATCCATCCACCCACTACTTCAGTGCAGGAGCTCCGATGGTTGCCTGGCAACCTCACAGTGACCACAAGACTCCTCTGGCTGTTGTTGGTCATAAAATAACTGCAGCATATAACTCGCTGTAAAAACCACAAGTTATCTTTTTTGCATTTAGTTGGAGAGCAGATTTTGAAAAGTAAAACTGTGTTGTGAGCTTCACAAGCGTTGGCATGCATATCCTTTAACTTTAAATAGAGCCAAGCCAGATGTGACCACCTGCATTCAGTCTTAATGCTAAGCTCATGGATGGATTACTGAATGGGCCTAACAGGCACATTTCCCAGGGGCCCAAAGTGTCAGAGGCCCCCAGGCCTTCAACCTGCAAAATGTCACTCAAATTAACATGTAGAGATGCAAAGCAACTGCAAAGAGAGACACATGGCTACTACAAATAGGTATAAAATTTCCACCAGGAGATACCAAACCGCAAAAATATGCATAATAACTACAAAAACATGCAGCAAAAAAAGAAAGAAAAAAAAAAGAGGCAAGCCCACTGCAGATTCTGTGTGTCCTGCTCCTTTGCAGAAGAGGTGAAGGGAGTTTTTGCTTATCTGTGCAGTTGGATCCATTAGCCCCATTTCCACCAAACACTTTCAGTATGGTACCTTTGGACCCAAAAGTAACCCTTCAGACATGGTACCTAGACACTAGTGTTGTCACCACAAACAGTACTTTTAAATGTGGGCGGGGTTGTTGTCACTCACTGCTCCGTCCAGCACTCATTGTATTTCCTTCTTTATCAGTCTGCACCTCGTTTATCGTCCACAGAACGAGGCTGCATGCCGACATTTTCAGAACAAAACAGAACAGGCTGCAGTGAGAGTCTCTCTCCATGGGATATTTAAAAATAGCAGGTGTGCATTTAGTCCTTCTCAGGTAAGCTCAGGGGTTTAGTGTTGCCGTAGCCCACAGGAACTATACTCCATGATGCTTTTTTTTCCTTTGGATTGGTATATATGCAGTTCACATACCCCTATCTAAATTAATATAAATATAAACGCTTGAAGATCCACACCATATTGAAGGTGCTGATGGATTCACGTGATTCATGCATTGAGTAACATTACAAGTTAATGTTCCACCTTAAAAGTCGCCGGCAGTCGGCCCAGTGGATTAAATTATTTTTTTTCTCAGACTCCAGCTGCTGCTAGAGGCAGCAAAACATCCTTTCATTTTATAGTTACAGTCTACTAATAAAACTCTCCACAGTATGAACAGTGGTTACATGAGCCTCAAAACCAGCCACAACTCAGCCCTGAGCAGAGTGACCGTCCTCTATTGACCAATCAACAGACTGCAGTGTTCACAGCTCCACCTTTTAGTACCACATCTGTGTGCTAGATACCCCAACAGAGGGGGGACCAAAAATGGGGACAGTACAGAACGGCTCCATTGGTACCATCCACAACTTTTCACAGTGGAAATGGGAAAAAAAGTATACCAAACTGAACTGTACCGTACTGCTCTGTGGAAATGGGGCTACTGTCTCATAGTCTGCACACTAAGCTAACTGCCCCCCTCCTGTAGCTCCATACTTACAGACATGAAAGTGACATGTTCTCATCTAACGCTCGGCAAAAAAGTGAATACATGTATTTCCCAAAATGAAGGTCTATTCCTTTAAACAAAGAACAAAGCTAAATATTTGTTCGACAAGACCGAGATCCCATCTTTAAATCGATTTTTATTTTAATCCCATTTTGCTTTTATCTGACAGGAGAGAGTGACAGTGAAAAAAGGACAAATATGAGGACTCAAATATGTGTAGCAAATACAGTACAGGTCATGTGTGGCACCAGACAAGACCTCTTTGGAAAGTAAATGTTAATTTCTTTAACATTGTTGTCATCACACGTTAGCTTTTACACTGATTTGATTCCAGCAGCTACGTTACACTTTCTGCATAAGTAAATGACTGTGGAAGATTATCGCTCTGAATTCACCTGACTGCAAATCAAGACGGGACAAGATGACAAGATTACAAGTGTGTTAGTGTGAACCTGCCCAGCTGAGGCTGTGGAGACAATTTCAACATGTGGCTTTAAACAAATATATGAACACACAATATTCACCTACTGATTCGTCTGTGACAAACAAGTAAACCACATATACACTCCAGCACACACACATTTTATGATCCCTTGCTCTCTGTCCCTCTCTCCCTCTCAGGTCATAAGTAGGTCATGTGGACAGTATGATGGAGTGTCTTCTTCAGCCTGATCAATACCTAATCACTGCTATTGACCCCGCAGAGCAGACCTATTTCACAGCTAGAGGGGTTTCTGCGTGTGTGTGTGTGCACAATTATTCACCTTCCTGACGACAAATTGTGTTCCTACTTTTTTTTCTAAATTCCCCAATCTCGATTAACATTGTTTTACCCTTGTTTTATCCTACATCAATTCTAACAATTACTATCATTATAGACATTTCCTATATCGGTGTCTCTCTTTGCTACAGGGATTCCTGCTCGCTTGAAATTAACAGGACAAAGCGAGTTACAAGATGTAGCAGCTGCACTATACGGGGGAATAACAAGGCAAATAAATAATTCAAAGTATTAAAACTGTTGTAGATAATTACAAATACAAGCATTTGTTTCTTTGTTATTGGTGTCTCTTGTAGTGTGACCTATCTGAAAAAGAATATCTCATTATTGTACTAGACAAAAGCTAAAAAAGCTCCGGCAAAGAATTTAAATATAAAATGTGGACCATGGCTTCTTTACAGGTGTTTTTGGCATTATAGCATTGAAAACTGAGTCTTTCTTACGTGCAATTTGTGAAATATTTTTAACAAAATAACCCAAGGACACTTTCTGGTATCTCCTCTCAGCTGTCTGTAACTGCTTTGGCAATTGTTCCATCTATCTCTGTTTGCCAATATAAAGTATTAGACAGAATGAGACTGTGTGTTGTGGATAAACTATCTGCGGTGATTCATAGATTCATGACATTACCTTTCAAACAAACACATTCCAACACACAAGTACCTGCAGCACTCTTGCCTTTAAACCCATCAAGTCACACAGGAAGAAAGGAAAAGAGAGAGTGTGTGTGTATTCACTAAATGGTGTGTTAGTTACTGAAGCAGCAGAGGGCAAACTGCTGCATCAATATTGCACTGCAGCAGTGTGTGACTGTGTGTGTGGCTGTGACTTTGCATGTTATTGGAGAGTAAGCATTGACACAAACGCCCGTTCCAGTGTGTGTGCGTGCACGTCTGCCGGTATGTTCATTGGCTTTTGTGCGTTGCTGTATTTGAACAAAGGTGAACGTGTGCATCTTGTGTTTGAGTTTGTCTGTGTGTGTGTGTACGTGCACGCGTGACTCACAGCTCCGTGGTGTCCTTGGGAATGCCCTTGGGCAGAGAGTGCAGCCCTCTGTTGCTGCATCGCACCACGCCGTCTGTGCACGTGCAGACGTCAGGACAACCAGACGTAGGAAGACAACCATTATCCTCAGCACCTGGAGAGAGATGGAGAGGGGAAAGAGAAAGTGGGATGTTAGACAAAGAGAAAGAAGGAGAGGGGAGAGGAGGACAGATAAATTAAAAAAGAGGCAGAGGTGAGGGAGAGAAAAAGAGCAACAGGGAGGGACAAGGGAGGAGGAAATGAGATGGACCGAGGGGAAGGAGGTTGAGGCAGGTTAGAGCAAAAGAGAAAAAGGAGAGCAGAGAGAGAGAAAGAGAGGGATGAAAAGAGATAAAGACTGAACTGTAAGTGTGGTACTTGGTCAATTCCAATCAACTCTGCACTCAGCACTTTTAAAGAGTGCTTTACAATCCATATCAAATGACCAGAGGCTGCTTAACTGGTGTGGTTCAGCATCTGGCTCAGGACTTGCAGGCAGGTCACAGTGGTATCAAAACGCCTCAGATGATTCTGGACAAACACTGAGCAGATGTTGGTGGGACGGTCTGCAATGACTATGCAAAGTCACGGAAATACAGCAACAAACTGAGGTAAATCATATACAGCAGTCTGTGGCTTTAATACCTGGATTGTTGTTTCATGCACGAAATGCATCCGTGAAATATGTATGATATCATTTTCATCTTCATTCATTCATTTTCTGTTACCGCTTATCATGTGAGAGGTCGCAGGGGGCTGGAGCCTATCCCAGCTGACACTGGGCGAGAGGCAGGGTACACCCTGGACAGGTCACCAGACTATCACAGGGCTGATACACAGAGACAGACAACCATTCACACTCACATTCACACCTATGGACAATTTAGAGTCACCAATTAACCTGCATGTCTTTGGACTGTGGGAGGAAGCCGGAGTACCTGGAGAAAACCTACGCTGACACAGGAGAACATGCAAACTCCGCAAAGAAGGGCTCCCCCACCCCTGGGTTCAAACCCCTCACCCCACGTTTGAACCAGGAACCCTCTTGCTGTGAGGTGACAATGCTAAACACTGCACCACCATGCCGCCTCATATTCATCTGGAAAACTTTATTAGTAAGGCCCAGACACACCAAATTGACATCAAAGAACTAGTGGTGACGAAGGCCAACTGTTGCGTTGCTGCCAAAAAGGTGCACTTGAACACACCGCAAAGACTACAGCCAACTGCTAACTAGCATGTGCACTTTGCATCTGCATATGAGGAAATAACTCTCTATACCAGCAGAGGGTGGTAGTTTGTGTTCGTCATTCAAAAAGGGAAACCGAAAGATTGACAGGACAGATTCAAGATGCTAGTTAGCTAGTTAGCACATTAATGATACAATCCAATGTTGAAAGAACAAAGGATATTTACAGCACTCTAGCGACCAAAAACACACTTACAAACCGTTTCTGCTAAAGACCTCAATGGCTAAAACAATAATCTAACACATATAACAAATTGAGCATAGCGTTAGTTCAGGCAGGACACGATATCAAGCTCAGCTCACATCCCAGCTACATCAGCTGATCTCTAACAGCCCGATCAACTGATGGAGCAGCTGATTGATGGAAGTGAGTCAGCTGATAGATCACATGATTCCTTTCTATAAAACCAAAAGGCAATTCTTTGCCCTGTTTAAACTGCTCTGGCCTGTCTACTGTTGCTGCTTCCTCTGCAAGCTGCTTTGCAACCTTCCAACCCTGTGTAGGCCTAGAAAAGGCAGAGAAGCCCCAGAACAGAGCCATACCACCAATAATAATACTGCAATGGAAATAAAGTTTTCTTTGACTGCAGTATTTTTGACTTAACTTTGTTTCAAACTCAAGTTCTCTTGACTTCAGTTGTGTTTGCTTTCCTTTCTTCAGTTTCTCCTCTTGTGCACTGAGCTGCCAACCACAGTGATTTCATTCATCATCTCCAACACTGATTCAACACACTGAATCGACCAAAAAACAGCCAACAAGGGCCGACTAGCACCAACAATACAGGACACAACGAAACAGCAGAGACAACAGACACCTAACAACGGCCCGACATTAAATGACAACCGACTGTCGGCTTGGTTTGTCAGGCCCTTAAAGATTGGGAAACCTGCAACTTGCTTTTTGTCTTAAAATTCACGCCTCTAGTCATGGTGTAAAGAAACAGATTTTTAGAAAAACGATTGAGTTAAAGTGAACAGCTGTACTGTTAGAGAGACTGTTCAGGCTGTGCAGCTTCGTTCCACTCACACGCACATGTGCACACAAACATATGGCGGGGACCAAAGAACATCTGAGTGATTGTAATCGTTTAACACTCAGAGATAAGAAGGATCACAGACTACAGAGTTGTTCTTGGCTTAAAACGCCCTCCATTTCCTTGACTGACAGACAAACACACACACGCACACACACACTCACAGCTTTAATCTAGCGCTGCAGTATGTAAATAGTTGAACTGCGGTCCCAAATGTAAAACGAGCTGAGTTAAAACCATAATGAAGGATAATGACGACTGGACACTAAGCCAATCATAACACAACTGCAATCTGAGTTGGTGTGTACTTGTGTGTGTGTGTGACGACAGAAGGAAAGATTAGGAGGGAGAAAGTTTTTACTGTTTCCTGTCTCTTCCTTGGTTGTGTATTTGTGCCTCTGTGCCCATATGCTGCCATGGGCTGCGATGATGTACATGCACACGTTTTAGGATAAGTGTACGAGTTTGGTGCACATTCAGTTTGTTAAATAGCTATCTCCCCTCTGTCCTATGGCCATTTCCTCGTTCACTTTGTAGTTTCCTAATTGTACTAATGTCTAAATGTCGAGCAAATGGGCGCTTACGTGCCTGTGTGTGGAGCAGTGTGTGTGCAAGTGTATGTGTGTGTCTTATCTGATGTGTGTAGCTATAGAGTCCACGGGGAGGTGTAGCCGTGGGCTGACTCACTCCACAGTTGGCTGATTGAACTAACATCTAAATGTGCGCTAAATATCTTCTCACAAATTCAATTAACTTTACCTTTCCCCCGGCTGCCTCTGGACAACTTAACAGTCATTTTACTCAACTATAAATAGACCGGACATGGGGACCTTGGTTTTGTGTGTGTGCGTTTCTTTGCTCCTGCTCTTTTGAGAACCAGTTTGAGATTTACACCTTTGGAGTGTGCAGATTTAACTGTCGCCAAGAGGCCATGTTGACCCTGTTTGGTAGTTTGTTTTTCTGACTGCCAGCAGGATGTCTTCAAACCTTTGAGGATGGTTGGGACTTCAGCCAAGGTACAATTCAGTTGATGCTGGTGATGATCCAGATCTTTGATTTCCATCAACAAACAAACGTGTTTGACCATGGGATGAAAAGAATCCATATTAAACTGTAGTTTACAAGGTCAAACTAGAATTACTACCTCCTGCTTGTATGACTCCGCCAGCCAGTTAAGTTGCAGTTTACATCCATGTCTGTCCTGACTCATATGTGGCCAGGACAGTACGGATGTTGCACTCACCAGAGTTTCAAGGTGGAACCAAGATTAGTGTCACTAGATCAGTATTCGACCAAATGCCTGCCCTAATGATGTCGCAGTTAAGTTGACCTTTAAAGTTTTGCATATAAAATGTCATCACTTCATCATTTTATCCTAATACACATTTGTGCCAAATTTTGTCACACTTAGTGTATGAATCTTGAGCTATGGCCAAAAACGTGTTCTGTGAGGTCACAGTGACCTTTGCATGTAGGGTTATAGTACCTTGACCTTTGACCACCAAAATCTAATCAGTTCATCACAGAGTCAAAGTGGATGTTTGTGCCAAATTTGAGGAAATTTCCTCTGGGTGTTCTTTAGATCTTGCGCTCACAAGAATGAGAGGGATGGATGTTTAAGTGTGAAAAGAAGATGCCCCCGACCACAGCTGTCGTCAGCACAGAGGCACCAGAACATACTAACATACATTCAGCTCAAATGATTTTCTATATCTGTATGCAGCTCCTCAGTTCTTACACATTAATTTACTACTTTACTACTGTCTGTACGTTGTACTATGTTGACTTTTTTTTAGAATTGTGACAAGCACTGAGTTAAGATTAGGCATTTAATGTGTCACCTCGGCTCCAACTCACTTTCAAAAAACTTCCTGTCACTTTGATAATTAAACAAATTTATTTAACGGACTTAAACATGTTTCAAACATGAATCTAAATTCACTTTATAAACAAAGGAACACCTCACCCAAAAAATGACTATTTGTATGGCAATTGGTCATGATGTGTTACCTTACATTTGTGAAGAAAACTATCTTTCTAACAGGCCTCCACAGAAAACGGCGAACACAATAATTTATCAACTGATTCGGGAACACATTTAATAACAGCAAAACTACATAAAAACATCCATTTACAAAACTCTCACACAACTCCAAGTCTCATTTATCCAGTCATATGCTCACTCATTTATTATTCATTGTCTATAATCACTTATCCTATTCAGGGTTGCAGGGGTGGGGGGGCTGTAGCCTATCACAGCTTGACATTGGGTGAGAGGTGAGATACACCCTGGACAGGTCACCAGACTATCACAGGGCTGATACCCAAAGACAGACAACAGCCCCTTTTACACTGCCAGATTTTCCGTGAATGTTGGGCCATTTTGCTGGCAAGCTGCGAGCATTTAGACACACAGAGCCGGATTGGCGAGTTGATCTGAGGTGCCCAATTTTCCACCTTGTAGGGTAGACATATTGGCGGAACCCTTTTAGTTTAAACAGACCGAGGCGGCCTTTCGCAACGGGAGGGGCTGTTGAAGACTTGTGGGAAGAGCTGTTGATGACGCCGCACGTGCGACTCACTGGCGTTGGATAAACAGGAAACAGCTGATAGCAGGAATTAGCGAGCAGCTAGTAGCAAGAGGGAAACACAAACCTGACAGACACTGTAAAGATGAGCAACTGGGGAGACAAGGAATTGCGTGCCCTCCTTGCCCTCGCAAACGAAGAGGCCGTTAACCATCAGATGACGGGTACGGTGAAGAACAGGCCGACTTACGAGAGAATCGCTGAAGGACTGACCAGCCGAGGCTTCCCTCCCACGTCACTGTTTACATCACACGCTGAGCTACACATTTTGTTACTTGCTCACACCCCCCATTGCCCCGTAAAAGGCGCATTCTGTATAAAAAAAAAGTAGGCAGGCGGCATTTTGCTGCACTCCTTGATTTTGTTTTTATACTGCCAATGCTGAAAGAAGACTGTTGGGCTTTCCTGCAAATTTGCACAATTCCTATCTAAAAAGGGCTAACAATTCACACTCACATTCACACCAATGGGTAATTTAAAGTCACCATTTAACCTGCATGTCTTTGGACTGAGGGATGAAGTTGACAGTGCTAAACACTGCATCACCGTGCCATAATTCTAGTACTGGAGTCTGGTTTTGAAGAGAGCATAGATATGTTTCACTTTCAGTTTTAAACAGTAAGGTTTTGGCAAAACTGCATTTGTTGGGAAGTGCTGAGCATACGACCGGATAATAACAGAAGTTTTGATGTAGTTTTGCTGTTGTTAAACATGGTCCTCTATAAATCCATATGTTCTTGGTAGAGGCATGTTTTCTTCACAAATTCAAGGTAACACACAAATGGTCATTTTATGGGTGAAGTATTCCTTTAATGTCATAAAAAACTGTCAGATAGTTGTGGAAAGACTTCATCTCATCCACAGCTTTAGCGATATGGCATACAGTAACTGTAAGGTCCTCATAAGGACAGCAGTACAAGGGTCTGAGTATCGTATCAGCCATTCAAATTTATGTTTGTGCAGCTGAGTGTGCTTGAAGGTAGATTTCTGTGTGTGTGTGTGTGTGTGTGTGTGTGTGTGTGTGTCTGTGTGTGTGTGTGTGCAGGATTCAAGAATGAATATTAAGATCTGATACCATCTTAGAGTTTCCTTACTCGAGCCAACCCGGCTAACTACTTTCCAAACTCATTTTCAGTAAATGGTTGCAGAGCAGCTACAGGAAATTAGAAAAGTGTAATGAATTCAAAGAAACTCAGGAGGGAGAGGGAAGCCGAGCGAGATGGAAAGAGAGAAAAAAGGCAGATCGGAAGGAGTTTAAAGTGTAAAGCTATAAAGAAAGAAAAAGGGGAAAAAAGAAACAAAGATGTAATAGACATGAGAGCCAGACCACACTTTGTCTATGGCGTCAAACTTGGCGGCCAAGACGACGGCCTCGGTCGCTATAGGCAGGCATCGTCGTGGTAACAGCAACGTCACTGTAGAAACCACAAGCTGATGTCATCTACAGCTGCTGTTTGCCAGTAGTTACTGATCATTCTGTCCTCATGATACCCTGCTGAAGATGTCTGTGTGTGTGTGTGCGCGTGTATCTGCTGGCTTCATGGGATGATGGAAGTTTTGCAATGAGTATCTGGAGGGGTTGTTAAAGTCTGACACAAAAGATGAGAATCGGAGCTGAAGATAAGCTCACTTCAGTCAAGTCCAGCGCAAACAAAAAGACTTGAGGTCTCTCAGGATGCGACAAGATTTCATTGTGATATCAGTGAAATCCTCCTGAGAACAAGTGATTTTCCTCAGCGTAATTAGGGCACTCATTGTGAGTCACTCTGGGTAAAACCCCCAATGTAAAACTGCAGTTGTAACAACATAAATAGTCTTGACCTTTCTCTCACCGCCCGATGCTCCACTGCAGCAGGAATTTCCACGAATTTCACAGTTTTATTAGACTTATTTTCCTTCCGCCCATTACTAACCTTTATGTCTCACGAGAGACCTTAAAAACTTTATTAAAAGTTGTGTTGGGCATTATCACCGAACATGAAACAACCTTCCATGTGGAAATTTCCCTTGAATATGTTTCTTGAAAAATTGAGAATGCAGTCAGTAATTGGGATGAGTAAACATGATGCAAAGACACATTTAATTCACCTTTCAATCACCTGACTCATGCTCTTATCTGTACAGGACACCAGGCTGCTGAGTGACACATGTCATTTGTTTCAGGTTTTCAGAGTGTGACCTTTAGTTTGGATTCATAAATGCTCAGGCTGTTCCCATACACTGTTAATACACTTACCTATAAAAATAATGCACCACAATTTAATTAAATTCCACTTAATCATGAGCCAGTAACACGTGTGTAACCCATGTAATTAGGAAGGCTGCAGGACTTTCCCTGAGATCAGTGTTCGGAACTGTGTGAAGCCAAGTGAACTTTAAGGCCCTGATCACGCCAGGAAACAATGCACCTCCTTATTCTAACCTTCCTGTGTAATCATTCTACTGTTTATCTATTTATTTTAGTTATTTGACAGTAATTTGTATCTAGTTACTGAAGCAGAGGCAGAGGGTACTTGCTGTAGCCCTGGTTGAGGGTGAGAGGCTGTCAGTAAATAGTTTGTTGGGCACAGGGAAACAAAGATCTGTGTGGGTACATGAGACCCTAAAAGAGAGGGTGGATCACAGGGAGTACCACCAGTTGGTCCAGGAGCTTCACCTCCATGTTGGCTGTTTCCAGGCATATTTTGGAATGACTCAGCGCAGTTTGATCATCTGCTGTCTATCGTCGGGCCGTATAGCTCTGGGTATCCAGCAACCACTACCGAGAGTTTCTCCTCCACTGTTTACCAACTGTAAACTTGTTTTCATGACCACTACAGATTGACCTGCCGCCTCTTAAATCATCCGGCTGGACAATGGGAAAAAAGATGAGAAAAAAAAGAGATGACGTGGGGCGTTCTTCTGCTTTGAGCTGAAGTTTTTTCAGAGCTCTCCAGCAAAAACACCAGGTGCAAAAACCACGAGCAAAAAGCTTCATTCTCATTCAAATCAATTACAAAAAGCCGCCTCCAGCCACTAAAACGCTGTCTGTGTGATCAGGGCCAAAGTTAGTCTGAGGTACCTTGTCACCATTTTTTCTTTTCCTAAACCTGACCACAGTAACTTCACTCGCGTAAACCTAACCTACGTGACTTCATGTTAAGTACCTAAGATCATTTGTTGTGCGCTAATTGATGTGATATCATACAAATTGTTGTATGGAGATACGTTGAAATACTGGATGCACGTCCCATAGAACTTGGTAGACCAGTCCCACACACTTTCAGGTGTTGTTCACTACAGTATTTCAGTGTTGATCCTCTTTTAACAGTGTTTTATGTGTAAGCACTGTTATCTCTAATTGTGTTAATGAAGCAAGAAAGAAAAGAAAACATTTAGCAGAGTCAGTACAGAGTGAGGGAGTAAAGAGGGGGGGCTCACCGTCGCATGTGAAGTCTGGGTTGGCCACATCCTGGATGGGGATCTCCTTTAGGAAGGCTGGCCTCTGACAGCGAGGGTTTCCACTGACCACCCTGGTCTTCTTCAGCCACTGACCAAGCCAGGCCAAATGACAATCACACACATAGGGGTTGGACAGGAGGTTGCTATGGAAATGAAGAGGGACAAGACACAGAGAGGGAAGGAAACAGGAGAAATGAACACCAGTGTTGGGAGCTTCTCAAACATGTGGCCGCACAATTGTGGTTACACTATACGCACAGTTTCATGAATTCATCATAGCAAGATGATGCACATTTGGTAAATGAATCTGCTGAATTTTGCCCTCATGAATACAATATTGATATATTAATATTAAGCAGATAAAGATAAGATTAATAATAAGACTGCAGTTTACAAAAACAACAAAAAAGGGACACAAGGCAAAAGAGATTATCAGCTATTTATCTACAAAGCTAATCCCAACAATTAAAGCAGCAGTTTGTGTGGTATACTTTACACTGCAAACCACACAAATAAAACTTGTTTTCTGGTCAGCTATACACTTGAATAAATTCAGATGGAAGACAAAGAGAGGCGGCAAGAGAAAGGCAACAAAAGAGAGGCAAAAAGAAAAGGTTATCAGTTATTTTTATTCATTTTGTAAAGAACAAGAGAGAGATGGAGAATGGAAAGGAAGAGGTGGCAGAATGAAAAACTGAAAGAGAGAGACAGAAAAGAGAAAAGGTTATCTGTACATTTTATTCATTTTTGATCACCCCTCATTGCATTTTGTTGCTTTTGTAACACAGCTCATGTAATATTTATGCTGAACCATATTTAAACTGGATGAAGGCTGAGGAGGCATCAGCAGCACATTCTAGACAGGCGGTGTACTTAGATGCATTTTCTTCTCAGCTCACTGCCGTTTTAGATTCAATATAGTCCAGTGATGACTTTATTTTAGATAAAGGGATGCTGTTACAGTAGGCAGAACAACAATATGAGGACTTTATTCCCACCTTCCACTAACAGTAAAGGATAAACGGAAATCTTAAGTCTTGTCTATACAGACAGCAGCATTTTTGAAAATGTTTTTTTTCCCTCCTTCGTTCTCAAAAAATAAATGTTTTAAAAAAGTCTCCTTCCAAATGAAAATGCAAACACAACTGAAGTGCTGTCAAACCAAACCAACTGGCAGCAATGTAACAGCGACCCTAAAGCCATGCAAAGAAGAAGAAGACACAACATGTAGTTCACCTCATCACAGATCACACTCTACCTTTTTATTAACTCCTTCACTTAATTAGTTTTGTTTCCTTTAAAATGTATGTCTATGATTTTGTCTACAAAGCTGTTCTTTTTTTATTATTGACTTGTACAGAGATATAACCACTGTACAGAGAACATTAACGGAGCAACCAGTAGACATTTGTGGTCCGGGTCCATCCTTCAATCAGCACATAACGCAGATCCCACAGAAGTTAACTGGTGTGCACCCAGCCAGATACGAGAATGCCACAGAACAGACACACCCGTTACACTACCTAAAAATCACACACTGGAACGGCATGATGCCGCAGTTGTTTGGTTCTGTATGTAAAAGCAAAGGGATGCTTAATCAACGGACTTTGTTGCGTCCCTATCGGAAACTCTTCCGTTTTTCCCCTTCAACACGTAAACACTAAAAACAGAGTTTCTGACAATCTTCACCCTGGACAGAGTTTTACAAAAGGTTTGATTTCAGTGACCTAAAATGCAGTTTGTGTGGACAAAAGGCCAAAACACAGAGAAAAGCTACATTTCAAATATGTAATGTATATACCAATCAGCCTAAACATTAAAACCACTGGTGGGTGATGTGAATAGCATTGATCATCTTGTTATAGTGCAATGTTCTGCTGGGAAACCTTGGGTCCTGGCATTCATGTGGATGCTACTTAATGTGCTCCACCCACCTGAACACCGTTGCAGACCACGTAAACCCCCTCATGGCAACAGCGCTTGTCGATGTGCCACCCCACAAAAACTGCTCAGAGATGACCTGAGGAATGAGACAAAGAGCTCAAGGCGTCGTCCTGACCTCCAAATACCCCAGATCCCAATCTGATCGAACATTTGAGGGACATGTGCTGGTACCCCAGAGGTACCACCAATCCATGGTGGGTCCTCCTTGGGCATGGCTCTGACCTGTGAAGGCATGGACACAGGACCTCTGGAGGGTGTTACCTTGGTGTCTGGCACCAACGTGTTGGCTTCAGATCTTTTGGGTCCTGTGGGTTGTGAGGTGGGGTAACAGTACGTCCCATAGATGTTTGATCAGACTGGGATTTGGGGAATTTAGAGGCCAGGTTGATGCCTTGAGGTCTCTGACATGTTTCTCGGGCCACTCCTGAGCAGATTTTGTGGTGTGGTATGGTGCATTGTCCTGGTGGGGGGGCACAGCTACTGGGGAGTGTTGTTGCCATAATGGGAGGTACCTGGTCTGCCCCGGTGTTTAGGTGGGTGGAACGTGTCTGGTGGCATCCACATGAATGTCAGAAACCAGGATTTCCCAACAGGACATTGCACAGTTACAAGATGATCAATGTTGTTCACGTCACCTGTCAGTGTTTTTATTGTTTTGGCTGATCGATGTATATGTATATGCAGACTTGGGGATTGGGGAATTAAATTTTTGATGACTCACATGTATCTCCTTAATGATGATGGTATGCCTCCAAGTCGTGTCAAGACATGTAAAGTGGCGTACTGCCCTTGCACTGTGTCTGCTGAACTAACAAACTTGCATGTTGCTGTTTGTGCTACAATATTAATGGGGTGCTGCTATAGATAGGGACGAGTTATTTCCTCATTTCCTTGTAATGAATTGACCTCGCTGCCTGGCAACCAGACCTTTGCTAAATCCCTTCCTTCCTTAACAATGTGTTAATCTTTTAATTAAACGGACAAAGTCTGTTGGGAAACAATGCACTACAAATGGAGACTGATATTAGAAATGGTCGGAGTGAGAGAGAAGAGGAGAAAACAGAGGGAAGATAAGGAAATGAACAGAGGAAGTGTTAAGAACAGAAGCTTTAGACATTAAAAAAATCTATCCGTCCTTTCACAGGTAGGTGCTGCATACAAATTCAAGTGTTACAATGAAAAACGGAGGCTTAAAGAAGAATGAACACTGAAAAATGACAGGGATGATGGTAATAGAATATGTTCCTTTTTTGTAGTGATAATCACCGACAGCCCCACTGAGCAAACCTGAGTTTATGCAACCATCCATTCATCCTCTCTCTCCGCTATCCCCATTTTCCCTCTCTTGTTTCCTACTTTTCCTCCCAAAAGACTCAAGGAGAAACTTGAATCGAAGATGACAGGTACACAGCAGGACAGAGAAAGAGAACAAAAGGCAGAACAAGGGAAGCAAACACGAAGGAAAAGCAAGAGAGAGCGTTAGAGGGGATGTGAGGAGACTCTTTTTTGGGCTTGGCATGTCTGTGTGTCCACGGTAAGAGGAAGAAAAGATATAAAAATCAACCTGTAATGTTTTATTAAGCTGAAAAAATCTATTATTTACAACCTTCAGATCCGTGTGGTCAGAAGACTGAAGATAAAACACACACACACACACACACACACACACACACACACACAAACATACACACACGGTCTTTTGCCTCCTTGCCTCCTGCTCTTTCCTTCCTAACAATAATGTTACGTGGCAGGTTAATACTTGTCATAACTTTACTTCATGGCATTTTTTTCTGTACTTCTCTGTGCAGGCTGAACACCAGTCAACATCTTCACACACATGAAAGCATGTACACCTCACACACACACCAAACACACACAAAACCTAAAAGAATATATGCCATCTTGGTCGCAGCAGGTGTGTTCATCTTTGGGAGGATAAAAACAAGCTTGCAGATGCTCTAGTGTGTGTCCCTACGTGTGTTTGTGTGTGTGTGTGTGCGTGCGCGTGTGTGTGTGTGAGTGGGTGTGCAGATGCTGGGATATATTTAGCTTTGATAACAAATGTCTTGGGATCCAGACCAATGTAGTCGATAATGATGGAAAGCATCTGCGAGGAGAACAGTGTCCAGAGAGCAACATGTGTGCAAATGTGTGTGTACGTGTGTTGCAGGGTAGATAACTCCCACAGCAGAGCTAGACTCCGGAAAAATAGAGGATAGGGACAGAGAAGGGAAAGAGGGAGAGATAAAGAAAGAAGCAGAGACAAAGAACAAGGGGGAGGAAGATAAGACAAAAAGACATAAAGACAAAAAGTGACTGCGGCACATGTTGAGAGATAGCAAGAATAATGGGATGGAAATAAAAAAGACAGGAAAATAAGCACCACAAAGCCGTCATAATAGACTCACATGGTGGACAGGGAGTGCAGGGTGGAGAAGGCTCCTGGGGCGATGCTGGAGATCCGGTTGTCGTACAGTGAAAGCAGACGCACCGAGCTCAGACCCATAAATGTGCTGTTGTCAATGCAGGTGATCTGGTTGCTCCGCAGCATTCTGGAAACACACACACAGTTTGTATTCAGTAAACGAAAAGCTAAAAGTTACTGTTTGCACATTTTGTTTTACCTTTTACTGGAGCTTACAATAAAATCTTTACAGCATAAACTCCAGAGTCTCATGATTAGATCTCATCACCCAAATCTTAAATCATAAACATTAAACCAATGACTCAGGAATTTATTACACTCCTTATTTTTCTTTCACTTGAGGGATGCTTTATGAGAGACAGTCTTACTGTTTGTCCTGAGGAAAGGTGTTACTATTGAAACAGTTTGTCTATAAAACAGTTAAATGAAAAATACCAGATTTACACACTTGGATAAAAAGAGACAGAAAAAGAGGTTAAAAGAACATAACCTAAAATGATATGGACAAAAGATAAAACAGAAAGCAGGGGTAAATTCAAACCAGTCCTCACAGGACAACTGTGACAGAGTCTGTAATATGACATTAGCTTTTGACATGCGGTCACATGGGACCGGGCTAACTGAGTTAGTTAGCATTAGCAATCTCTGGGACAGGCTAACCTAGTTAGCAAGGCTATTACTGGAGCAGGGAGCCTCTTAACATAATACAGAGACAGCCATGATGCCATTAGAGAGTCATTAGCCGGCATATATATACATGATAGCATTAGCCAGTCATTACTGAGCATACACAGACAACATTAGCTCATGAGTCCGTACACTATCCTGTAACCCCTAATTGGACGCTAGCCTATTTATGGAGGGTGCCCAAATTAAGGGAACAACAATAGGCTGTCATCAGCTTTGATTTCAGGGTGAGTGAGTAAACAATCCTGGGCTCTGTTTTTAGTCTGGAGAAAAAAAGTTAAGTCCACCACAAGTCAGGTGCTAACACAAGTCACAGTCTGCAACAGGAGAAGTACACTTTAAATCATCAAAGGTACTGCTATGCAAAGGCAAAACACCTTCATTTAAATCTAGTCAGAATTACTTTTTTGTTGTTTATGGAACAATAATGACTTGCTCTACAATGTGGACAGATGTCCTGTGTCTCCTGTGTGGTTTTTAGTTGAGAGTAGTTGTTTGTGTCTGCCTTAACTAGGAACAGTTTTGAAATAACCAAGGTAAATTTCCCATAACTTCATTTTTGATTCTCTAGCTTGTTTGGTCGCACTTAGGCCGTGCACATGCCACGCACAGCAGAGCGACATGCACTCATTCCTGATCGCCTGTTTTTCAGGGTGCGCTGGCTGCGCCCCTAGCTAAACAGAGTTCAACTTTTGGAATGCATCAGCGTGCATCGCATGTCATGTGACAAGGACCAATCAATCACAGCCGACAGATGTCTCTCCCTTCCTTGGTAAATATTAGTGGTGAATGTGGAGAAGAAGCTGATCATGTCAGTGCAGAGCTGCCAGAGCTTTACATCCGTCCCACAGATGATAGACCTACACACTTCTAAACAGCGCCTGGAAGAAGATCAGCTCTGCACTCAGGATTTCAGGTAAATAGGCTATGGTACAACACCTGCCACCACTCTCTTGAAAGCTGGCAAAGAAAAGGCACAAAAGAAGCGCTCAGAGCCTGACCTTGTGTTTCCAGGATGTGAAAGACGTGGCATGTGTACGGACCCTTAGAATGCTTTGTTAACCCACACATTAAGTTACTGTTTTTGGTGTTGCAAGTTGCAACTTCGAGAGTTAAGAAAAACATTATTGTAAGGTTATGTTTTAATTCAACACAAATATTAGTTAACCCAATTTGGCCCTAATGATTTATGTTGGTAATGTACCATCAAAAGACAATCTTCAAAATTCATATTATAGTAAAGGGATAGTTTCATGATATATCACTAGATTCTAAATAAGATATAATCATTATCATACAGTATATTACTTACTATAATCAACAAAGTGATAGATCAAATGGAAGTTAATGCCTTTTGCCTTTTGTCTTGGTATGACCCTCATTATCTTGCAGACAATGCAAAGGAGCGGGGCAGCTGTGGCTCAGGAGGTAGAGTGGGTCGTCTAGTAATTGGAATATCAGCGGTTCAATCCGCAGCTCCTCCAGTCCACAAGTTGAAGTATTGTTGGGCAAGATACTGAAGCCCAAATTACTCTTAATGGCTGTACATGCGTTTATTAATTTACTTGTTTATTTGACAAGGACAAATGCGTAAGACACCGCTTTATATGTAAGATACAAAGTAGATGCAGACTACTTTAAGTTCCGAATAATGGTCAGAGGTTTTTCGGTTCTACACTGTGGTGTGTTCAGGTATTTTGTCTTTTGTCTGTCAGGGCAGAGTTGGTTTTAGATAACTTCATAGCTCCTGTTTTTGACATTCATCCTCTCCTCCATCGGAAGCATTTACTTTATATAGAGCTTTTTGTTTCAGGAAAAAACAAGTGTTTGCATATTTCAAATTCATTAGCATTACTGTTCTGCACAGTGATGGGAGGAACATTAAAACTTGTGGGGTGAGATGCAGCCTGCTTAATTACACAATTCTAACGTTCTTAACAAGCAGACCACTGCCTACATAAATATAATGTTAAACACACACACACATACACACACACACACACACACACACACACACACACACACACACACACACACACACTAATGTAAAGCAGACTTACAGAGTTTTCAGGCCACTCAGGCCTTTGAACATGCGTCCCTGCAGTCCAGTTAGCTTGTTCCCCGTCAGCAGCAGCTCCAAAACTCCACCTGCACCGTCAAACGCACCGTCACGAATGTCCCTCAGCTTGTTGTTGCTCAGGTTACTGCAGGAGAGACGAAGAAAGTTTTTCATATTGTGGCTTTTCTGCTTGTGTTTCTTATAAGTTCAGTCCACACAGGATGGCCTCTAAGGGCTTCCAATATTACCATACATGCAAACACATGGACACTCACTCACACACACACACACACACACACACACAATATTCCCACTTTAATTGCAATAATCAATCATGTCCCTTCAACTAATAAATGTTAACTCCTCTCTCCTTCATCTTAATGTCCTCATCTTGTCCAATAGATATTCTGATAACAGCTTACAGCCATCACTATAACTCTGTACACTATAAAGCAAACACACACACACACACACACACACACACACACACGCGCGCCTGCACTCACACACATAAAAGAAAATGAGACAAGTGGTCACAGACAACTGAAAATGATTGCTATCTCTCTTCCTTGCACACAAAATGAGAAAAATGAAAATGGAAAGAGAGCGTTTGGCCACAGAGACAATAACCTGAGATGATAGCTATCACAACTACTGTAGCTTTCATTCATAGCTAGTTTTGGGTTTCCTCTTATCAGCTTTATGGGAGAGGAGAGGAGAGGAGAGGAGAGGAGAGGATGGACAATCAGAGTTAAAAGAAGAGATGATGGCAGACAAACTTAAGAGTTAAAAGATAAGTAGTAGATGCAACGATAACAGAAAATGTGAGGCGAGGAGAGGAGGAGGAGGAGGAGATGATGAAGAAGAGAGGGAAGGAATTGAAGGAAGGAAAATGGAAATGAGTGCTGGCCAATCTATATCGTCAGTGACACTGCTAGATGGTTAGCAATTTCCTCTCCAATAAATCAACTTCTGGTCTCTGCTCTGTCTTTCTCTATCTCGCTCTGACACACACACACACACACACACACACACACACACACACACACAAACTTGGAGGAGGTTGTAGATAAGGAGTGACTGTAAATCTGAACCGAAGGCCCATCTTCCATTTCCATTTAATATTCGCTTCCTCCATACCTCCCACCCAACCTTCCTTACTCTCCAGCTCTCTTTTGTCCCTCCCTTCCTCTCTTACTTGTCCTCAACCACTCCTCTTCCTCCTTCCTTAAATCATGTCTCTCTCATTTTCACTTCCGCCCTCTTTGCATGTATGTTTTTCACACTTTTCTCATTTTCATCCTTCTCTTCCTTGCTCCTTATCATCGTTTCTGTCCACCTTTCCCTCCCATCAACCTCTCTCTATCACCTTTCTTTCTTCCTTTCCTTTCTCATTCATAACTCCTTGCATCCCTTATTGTAAACCATCCACTGTTTGCCATCTGTTCTCATCCAGCTGTTCTTATTTCAGTCATTTCGTAATTGCAATGCTTTTCCTTCTTTCCTCTATCAGCAATATATAGAACAGGAAACTGAGAAAGAGCAACATCCAATAACATTCTAGGTCTTCTTTACCTCCTTACAGATTTGGTAAAAGCATGTGTGATTTAATGAATAAATGATGCAAAACCAAACATTAATGAGAAGCAAATGAGAGGTGCTTGTTAAAAAGAGTATACATACATTTTCTTCAAGTTAGGCAGCTTCTTAAACGTCCCCGTGGCCTCCAACACGGCAATATCGTTGTCATTTAGCCTCCTACAGAGAGAAAAGTTAAAGAAAGTGAGTTAAATTTTAATTCTTTCATAAAACAAACTGCTTTGAAGTCAAAACACACACATGACCACACACACACACACACACACACACACACTCAAAAAACACAAAACAAAAAACAAGATCGAGAGAGAAAGGCCACGAGTAAAGGGGGGAATGACCGCATGAAGGTTAAGAGGCCTTTAGTGACTGTTGAAGTATGATGTGCCGCAGAACCAGAGGAGGGAGGAGAGAATAATTAAACATATTGGAGAAGAGAAGACAAGAGCAATGAATCTTTTCTATGCAGTCATCAATACCCACGCTGCCCTAAGCCAAGAGAAAACAGTTTGAGAGATAGGAAGCTCGACATCTGCTTTATTGAGGTAATTTGTACTAAAAGTGTGCTGCTAAAAGGATGCTCTTTGTGTATGTGTGTGAGAGCGTGTGTGTGTGTGTGTGTGTGTGTGTGTGTGTGTGTGTGTGTGTGTGTGTGTGTGTGTGAAAGAGGCAGAGTGAGAGGAACTGGGGAAAGAAAGTGAAAGTTCAGCTGGAGGGGACACTTTCTAATGAGATACAGGGGGGACTAAAAAGATGGATCCACCTGGATGAAGCCAAACTGGAATAGCATGTTGCAAAGTCTGAAAGAAATCGGTGGTGACGCTGTTGGGCTGACATGCTCATTGTAAATGTTTATATACATATAAGAATAAAGATAAAACATTTATTATCTCTTTAGCTTGTAATCTACAGTCCTCAGAATGTACAATTTTACTGAATGCAAATAATTGTCTTGAAGAAAACTGTGCTGTCTATGCAGCAGAAAGATGCACATTTTCTATTTTATTTAATTTATTTAACCTTTATTTAACCAGAAAAACCTCTTAAGATTAAATATCTCTTTTTCAAGAGTGTCCCAGTGAAGTTACAGACAGAGAACATAGAACAAAAATACAGAATAAAAATGTACAGCTCTAAAACAAGCAATATAAAACGTGAAGTGAGATTACTACAAAGAAAAGCCAAAAAGTACAATAATATATACTAGATGTGCAACTACGCATGATTACAAAGACCAGCTAAGACACACTGTGACACTGACATATAGAAGACTGTGTAAAATCCTGCAACAGTGCTTTGAAACGGCCAAGAGGAACCAAAGAGTGCAACTTTAATTCCCTCTGCAGAGGTTTCCACATATAAGGAGCTGTGTACATAAATGCTCGCTTACCAAACTCTGTACGAATCATCGGTACAGACAATAAAAACATGTTCTGAAAACAAAGCGCAAAGCCATTTTCAATTTCTTGCTCAATTAATACTTTTGAAATTGGTGCTATATGAGCAGAGAAACAGAAAAAAAGTACAGTGGCATTCGCATTTACTCAAGAGGTAGAAAACCTACAACTACCAGAATGCACTGCGTCGCACCAGACCAATAACTGCTTGTGCTGGTGGATGACATAACAATAACATAATAAAAATAATATTCTGTGTATAGCACTTATCTAAACAACAGGGCCTTGATGGCAAAAGCCACTGCATGCTTGTCCGTTTTAAAACAGGAAACAAAATATGGTAACGGGCTGGTAAAAATTCATTTTGAATTACAGTTAAAATATGTTTCTGAAAACATTTTAGGTGAGAAATGGGCTATGCAACAACAGAATCTTGGTTCATATTTGATCAACACTGCTTCGTTTTACTATTTCATCTCAGTTTTTTGAGCCTCCATTTACCCAATACAGGAAACAGTGAAGTGCCTGCTTCATGTTCACAAATTCTCATATTACAGCCAAACAGTGCACTAAAATATGTTTCTGAAGACAATAGAATCTTGGTTCATATTTGATCAGGACTGCTTAGTTTTACAGTTTGATCTGAATTTGAGAGTGTCTTTGTGTCTGCAGTGTCGGGCATACAAAAATGCAGAAGCACAATCTGTAGTTCAAGCCACAGCCCTAGAGCCAGCGAAAATCCTGAGAGATGAGCAGGGAGATTCGGGCGCCGGTAAGATGGAGAGAAGTTTACCATAGTTCATTTACACGTCCTACCCACACTGTTATGAGACAAAGCTGGCTGAAATCAGCGAAGTATCATTTTAATTCATTTGTACTTATTGAACACTCTCAAGGCCGATGTCAAGGATTATTGTGGCTGGTGGGAAGAGTCGCAAATAAAGACAGAAAGATAGACAGAAGAGAGAAAGAGAGCAAAATATATAAGCCTTCAGCTCAGCCTCTCCTGATTTCCCCTGATAAGGCAGGTTACACAGGGCACAACTGGCGGCTTGTGTGTGTGTGTGTGTGTGTGTGTGTGTGTGTGTGTGTGTGTGTGTGTGTGTGTGGCCTTCAAAAACCTCACTGGTGGTTGTGTTCTTAAGGAAAAGGCAAGAGAAAGAGAGGGTTTTGAAAATAGTGTAAAACTTTGATCTGTCCTCTAACCAACCATAAAGGACAAAGTTTATGTTTTTGACATGAAGCACCCTGGGAACACAGAGGGAAGGAGGGAAGACTGGAGGGCTCACAGAGAGAAGCAGAGCCACAGAGTGAGCAAGAGAAAGAGGAACTGGGGGCTAATGGTCTGTAGGATACTGGCATTATTAGTTATCTAAAGTGGCAGCCACGGTTGAATTCACCATTATACAACTAACCTCCGTAAGCAACCAGCCTGCGTCTGCTCCAATGCTGCAGTGGTGCCGTATTCTGCAGCTATTCTCCATTAGTGGCACAAGCTCTACATCCTTCACCTACATTTTAAAGCTGTGAAGTGATTCAGCATTATTAGGTAAAACCTTGCCTCTGGCTGGATTCCTATTTCCTGTGTGGAAATATTAGCTTATTGAATATTCGATCAAGTGCAGGTGCTGAAAGTAAAATGGGGCTGGCTGATTTTAGCGGCAGCACACTTTTCTTGTGTCGCAGTTTGGGATCATAAATCCAGTTTTTGTTCTCAGTCGGTGTGTATTTTATGACTTAGAAGCTTTTTTTTTTATATTTGACCTTTCAAATCACATCAGACATTCAAAATTATGCTTTATTTTTCAATTATGAACACTTATATCATTGTAATTCCTCAGCATAATACATCACCTCCCTCATACATGCTGAGATGTTGATTTTGCCGAGCAGATTCTGAACACACGCCAACTTTTTAACCTTTTTTCTCAATCAGATTATGGTATTCCTGTTGCGTGTTATCTGTTACTCCCTCTCCATTTTTCAGTGGTAAAATGAATGATCCATGGGACTGCTCAGTATTCTAGTGTGAGACCCTTCGCCAGACATGATGATGGCTCCTTTGGGACTTTGAGGGAGATGGAAAAGACTGTTGAGAGGCATTTTGGTCTGAGAGCTAAAAATGAAAAGTGACGTTCATGATACTGCTCTGAGAGAGGCGAGGAGACAGAGAGAGGAAGGCAGACATGTGCGCGTGCATGGAATATGTGCATTTGTGCATGTCTTTGCATGTATGCCTGTGCCCATGCATGTATCCATGTGCATTTTGGTGTGAAAAATTTCCTGACAGCCCTGTGGCATGTTGAAGGATGTGTGGTGGTTTACAGTTTCAGGTTAGAGCAGTCTAACACATGGCGTTCGATCTGATATTTCATCATGTGTTCACATACAATATACAGCAAGTGTGCTTGTGTAAGAAGGAAACACTGGCTGACTTACAGGTCTGTGGTGTGTTCAGGGATGTGTGGAGGTAAACGGGTCAGTTTGAGATTGGAGCAGTCGACCACGGTGCCTTCACAGCGACATCTCTCTGGACACACCAGGTCCTGGAAACACTCCCCGCTCAGATGACTACGGTAGTCCTCCTGACCTGCAGAGGAAAGGGGGAGGGAAAGTCCAAAGGGGAGAGAAAGTGAAACAGAAAAACAGGGAGGGAGGGAGGGCAGACAAAGGGTGGAGAGCAGGTAGAAAGGACAGAGAAGAAGAAAAGCCGGGTAAATTAGGTCAACAGAGAGACAAGGAGACAAAAGGCAAGAGGGGGAGAGAGATGGAGGGCAAGAGAGAAAGAAAAGACCAGAGACAGAAAGTTCTTCATGTTAAACTCTGTGGGTTTTAATTAAAACATTGTCCCATTACATATGACCTGATTCTATATGCACCTTATAATAAAGGATAACATTATCTCAAGAAATATACAACTGAAACTCTTGCCTCCACTGCCACATTATCAATCTCTGTCTGAAGTGTTTCTTGTTGGAGTTTAATTGTTTGGAAAATTCTAGTTTAGCTCTAATTTCAGCTGTCAAAGGTTGTAAAACATAAATTGCAGGAGCTAGGATGATGAAGGGGATAACCACAGCAGTCCAGAGTATTGTAATTTATACGACTTCTAATCAAACATTTTATTGTCTGTAACCTCTGTCACTGTCCTGCACTCACTACGGCCAAGACGTGTCCTGCTCTCTCAGTGTGTATTTTCGCTAAGCATTGATATAAACTAGAATCGCAACAAAATTTTAAAATCACCTGAGTGAGAGTGCAATATCACCCCTCTTTCAAACTGTCTAGACATTGGAGGGCTTGCGAGACTCGCAGAGATGTAATACCTTTCAATCATCACTAATGATTCACTCGAGGTGTTTGGCAGTGAATTTATCTGCTGAGATTCTGCCCTCTGCCTGGATTTCTTTTCTTCTCATTTTGCTATGTTCGGAACATTTCTGGGTGTGTAGCCCTCAGCCAAAAAATGTGCAGTTGGAGTACACACTTACAAAACAGTTGCTGCCAGGTACCAGACCGAAATCATCACGCATCTAAGAGAAAGCTATGTAAACTGCGGACACAGTACCAAAAGAAACCACCAAAAAATGCAAATATAGTGTGATGAAAAGCCAAGCAGGCAAAGCTCTTTTAAAAAAGAGAGTGAATCTGGGATTGGCTTTCTCCTCCTGGCAAGCGCTGACGGAGAGGATGGGGATGAAGAGCGACGTGGAATTAACCTGTTTCCTGCTGGACAGGGGCGTTCTGGCGGTTAGCTTAGTTAGCCTGCCAAAGTATTGTTTTTACATTTCAACAAATGTAATGTTCCTACAGTAGTGCAGCAGTGTATGTAGAGGCAGTGTAGGGAGACGGGGCCAGATTTGAATGTTGTGTTTACCAATAATAAACAGTAATTTTTGCATAGTTTCCTGAAATCAGATTGAACCAGAAGCGAAAGCATCTAGTCCTGCTCTTCACTGAAATGAAAGTAAAACAAAATCTGGTGTGACTGCACTTGAACAAGCATTTGAGGCCCTATGAAGACATATCAATATTTTTCACAGGAAAAGTTGAGCATTTATGGTGGATATGGTTGTTAAGAAGCACTTAACTTATTGATAATTATAATCAATGAAATACCCCTGAAATATTCTGATGTTAGATTACTTTTCTAGTCCTATTTATTTCAACCACAGTTAGAGTCCCATGTATCCAAAGCCTTACACATAAATGCAAACAAACAGAAGTAAAGTATGAATAATTTTTTAGCTCCAAGGCGTGTGATTGGCTGGGAGAGGCAGGTGGGTGTGTGCTGGGCGGTCCCTGGCGCTTGACGGAACCATGTGATGCCACAGTAGGCGGGGCCACATGGTTAGATCAAGCACAAGAGACAGCTGCACGAACCAATCAGAATGCAGGTCCACACAGGAGGAGGAAGGTGGGGCAACAGAGAGCTGCACCAATCAGTCAGGGGGGCAGGGTCCATACAGGATAGGAGAGGCAACAGACAGCTGCAGATCCACACAGGAAGGGGACGGGACCAGAGAACTGCCCACCACATAGCGAAATATGTCCACACAGGTCCAGAGAAGAAGAGGAGATGCAAGGAGAGGCATGGGACTGCAGACAGCAAGGGCTGAAGCAAAGAGGACCGCCACAATCAGCTTTAGGAGCATTTCTAATCTAGTTACGTCGATTAGCTCCATGGGCAGAGCACTAACATTAGGGGCCTGCTTACCACTGAGACCTTCCATGCTAAAAATGTACCACATGCGCTCATGATACTGCAAAGCACTTTGGATAAAAGCCCTCACCATTTAATAGTGTTGGTTATGCTGTTTATTGTGTGCCCAGTTTAGGCTGGGGTATACCATTTCAGGGAACAGGAGGGGTGGAAATCTCATGTGAGACGCTATTTTGGCCAGACTTGACAGGCCGTTACCTTACAAGGAAGGGTCGTCAGCCTATTAGGCTCACCTGAGTTCTTAAGATACAAAAGCTAGGCCATGTGTTTATTCTTTCTTTCTGCCTTCCTACAGAACAGCTGACACACATCTATGCATTGCTGATATTTGTGTTCATTGTTGTTTAATAAATTGTTTAAGTAAAACCTTGTATGGACTCCCTCCTTGACACATTCTCTGAGCCAGTTTGTGACACATCACTTGATACCCCTTTTCCACCATAGCCTTGTTTCCACCAAGTAGTCCAGTTAAATCCAGTTCAGTTTGTACCACACTGTAATGGTCACTGTTGGGTTTTCATAGTCAAAAGTTGTGAATGGTACCAATTCAACCATCCCATTCTGTATTGTTTTTTGTAACGGCTCTGTTGAGGCACCTAGCACACTGATGCGATACCCGAAGGTGGAGCTAGAAACACTGCAGACTGTCAACTGGTGAAGAGAGAACCATCCCTCTTGCTCTACAAAGCCTCAGTGCACAAGGCTGCTATTTTTTGATATCTCATCGACTTTGACTGACTCTTAACACTCCATCCTGTTCTTTTGTTCTTCTCAAAATATTGGCTTGCATGATCAGCATGGTGCAGACGTCCCTTGAATCGCCCCTGAAGAGAAAATACAGTGAAGGCTGGATAGAGCAGTGTCAAAGCTATCCAGTATCTACTTTGCCTACTTTTAAAAGTACTGTCTGCAGAGAAAAAACTTGGATGTAGATTTTAGGTACATCTGTACAGGTTTCGTACTGGCTTAAAGGGTACTATACCGAAAGTGGTTGGTGGAAACGCAGCTCATTTAAGCTCTGGTTCTTGAACTAGTTCTTGGAATCTTGGTGTTATCTAGTGACACAGCCCTTGTTTCTAGCAGAACCATTGTAATCAAGGATTCATCCTCTGACAATGGCGTTGACCAATGTACAACGGAACTAAACAGTAGTAGCAAGACGGTGGACTGTGTTCTTTACCTGCAAGCTTTTGTTCTGTTATTACAGATATTAGCTTATATCCTACTCCAGAAAAACAGCATGGACCAACTATTAATAATAAAACACATAGAAGACTATTACGTGCAAGATTCAATCCTGTCTTTCCGAGATGTAGAATATGACACGCCCAATTATGTCATGAAAATTCACACTACAGTTTATGGGATTCCAGCTAGGAAACAACTTTTTGGGTTTGGTCAAAATGCTTATAACAGTCCAAATTAGCCTCACAACTGGAACAGAATCTGTTTCTTGTTGGTGGAAAAGGGGTATAAATGGTCAGTCTTACAGGTACTAATGAAACTAAGTTGACTGTGAAGGAAACAATTCTTTTAGTAAAAGGTAAAATCTTTTTTTGTCAAATATTTTGTGCTTTCTGTTCCATCTGCTGCTGCATTTTTTTGTTAAGCTTTTTCCAGATAAAACAAAACATCCCTGACAGAAAGTGATTTCTCGATAACATACCTGCTGTTGTATAAAGCACTTTGTTGCTTATTGTGAAATAAACATAGGATACATTTAAATCATAACAATGCTGTTGCTCATATAGTCAAATTAAAAGCCAAATCTATTACGTGACCGTCTTTTCTGAACACAATCCCATTCAGTTTAAGGTTAAAGTGACTGTTGGAACTGAAACAGTTGACAGTGGTCCCCTAGTCTGCTGCATAGTAAACCAAGGATTTGCTTATAACCATTGTTCTCACACAGTTCATATAGTTTGTTTCCAGTGATCCATAAAAAAGGCATTATGTTTAAGACAGAGAAAACAACATGAGGAGCCACTGCAGAGAGATACTGAGGATGTGAAGTGTAAACAGCCTCACACACACACACACACACACACACACACTCATTCGCACGCTTACACAAGTGGGCGATCACAGTCTATGGCCAGTCCCTGCTGAGTTAGTTATTGTGCTGCTTCAGTATACTGAATTGGTCTGTGTTGTAATTAGTGAGACCCACGGCTCGTATCAAAGGAAATAACACTAATAAAATACTACCAGAGAGAGACACAGAGACTGTATGTGAATGTTTGTGTGTGTGTGTGTTTCAGTAAACGCACATCAGTATCTAACTGCACACATAAACCAACGTGTGTTTTTAAATCTCCATGTTTTACTTCTTCATCTTGCATTACTTTGCATCTTTCACCTGATTAATATGAGTCTATATTAATCTTCAGAGGTGACTCCCTGCATGTTTGCTTGTGTGTGTTTAGGTGTGTCTGTGTGAACTCATTTCTTACCTGTGCACCTGAACTTCTTGCCTTTAACCTGGCTGATGCGCTTGTTAGCCAGCCGTCTGGGGTGGCTGCAGCGTGCGCCACTGGTCTCAATTGGGTTGTCAAACAGGTAGTCTGCCAGCCACTTCAGGTGACAGTCACACATAAAGGGATTCTGGGCCAGATGACTGAAAAAGAGAGGGGACAGAGAGGAGGGAAGAAGATGGGTTTGTCACAGGACAAGAAAAGAGGAGGACCTCACAGTTACTACATTTATAGATGTTAGCTTTCTACTTGGTCAGGAATAGGAAGATTTTGCATTTGTTGTCAGTCAGGTCAGTCGACACGTGACTAAAGATTGTTGTGACAAAATAAGTCAACGTTGCCTTTTATTTTCACACAGGACACAAACACTGGTCTCCTGGGTCAAAGTCCTGTGCTCTTTCGATACATCCACCTCCTATTCTACCCACCCTCAGCGGACTTTCATGCTCTATTTACTACATCTGTTGCTCTGAATGTCTAATAATAATGCAGATGGGTTTACATTCGAGTTGGTTCAAAGCCTGGGTGCATTATGCATCCGTATCTTTGCCAAGGGCTATTGGCCAAGCTGCGTTTTTTTTTGATGTCCTGGAAGTGAGACCTGGCTGAAACTGCTGGTGTGGAATCTTTCTTTTAGCATACAGGAGGTGACGTATTTCAAACGCATTCGTACTCCCAGGTCGTCAAACACAGACATCTGATATCAACTCAGAGGCCACCATTTAGCATCTATGAGATGCACAGCTGTCTCCAGGGTGAAACGCATTACACATGTTTAACATTGCGAAATGGTGGCGGTTAGACTACTTGGTTAGATTTAGACAAAAAAATGATGGTTTGGGTTCAAATAAGTCCATTTGTTATGGGGTTAGGGTTCAACGTTACGTAGCAAAGAGATTAATACATGGTGTATTGTGTGTAACTTATGTATGTTAAATAAGACAGTGCTGACTTTTGGTTTCACATGGGACATGAGCTGCAGTCTCCTGGGTGAAAGTCCTGTGTTTGACCCATTCTACCACCCTGACCACCTTACACAAACTTTGTCACTCTTTATAGCAGGTGCTCTGAGTGTCGAATATTGCTGCTGATGGGTTTACATTGTAGTTAGCTGAACGCCTGCTGCATCACAAACAGAAGCTAAAGAGAACTCTGTGCATCTGTATCAGACAGTGAGGGGTTACGTTAATATTTGACGACCTGGGAGTGAGACCAGGCTGGTGTTTTAAGTTTTGAGCAGCAGAAACAGTGATTAGAATAAAGAGACTGTACTGTTAACATGACCACCAACAGAGCTTTCAAAGCTCTACTTACAGATACTTTGACTTAACTAAAGGAAAACTTTAGCAAAGGAAATGATGAAGTATACTAAACATGACAGTGGTAAATGTGTTTTAAGTATGTTGGCCTCTTTCCCCTGTCTGTCTCAATAATCACATTTAAACATCAATGTATTACTTTATGGGATAAAAAGAGGGCTAGAAGTCATCATTAAATTCATTACCTAAATCATCCTGATTAATCGTTGACTCTATGAAATGTTTAAGAAATATTGGTCTTTAATTTGCTTCTTTTGCCCAACTAACAGTCCAAAACCTTCAGATATTCAATTACCTGTCACATATGACAGATGAAAGAAAAATTCTGGATGAATAACGAGTGAAACAAAAAATTGCTTGTCAGAATAGTATGCTGGTTAATTTTCTGTCTATCCTGGGGTCCATAAAAAACTCTTAAAAGCCTGACTCTACTCACAGAGTCTTGATGGAGCGCAGCGGGGTGAATAGTCCTTTGCTGATGGTCTGCAGCTTGTTGTCATACAGCGACAGCAGGTTGAGGTTCTGCAGGTCTTGGAAGGTGTTCACTCTCAAACAGTTAATTTTGTTGGCATTCAGCAGCCTGAAACACAAGCGAGAAACATTTGTTATTTATCTGTATTTGTTTTACTTATTTAGCTTTATTATCTCAACACAAACAAAAGATAAGAACATGCAGATAATGAGATAATTTATTTTTCTCAGATTCATCTCTACTGCCAAAACACTACTTTTCTCCCCAGTCTTTTTCTTCTCCTCCTCCTCTCTGTTTCTCCTCCTTGTCCCTCCCTATAGCCTCTCCTATCCTCTCCACAGTCATGATTATATTTTTTCTGGCTGTGACACATAAATCTGAAAATTGCGGTTTTATATATTTTCACTTTCACTTCTGGAGCACTTTCTGGGCAAATCTACTGTTGGGTGGGAGTGTTATATCTTGTTTTAATGGGAGAGACAGGTGGCGACAGGGGGTAAAGGAAAGAGAAAGAGAGGAGGTAGAAGAATGGAGATGGGATGGAGGAAATAGTGGCGAGAGACAGCGAAGGGCCAGGCGAAAAATGTAATTCTGAGTGACACAGATATACAATTAAGTGAAAGAGGCTGGCAGCCAACATGGAGGATAGAGAAAAAGGGAAATGAGAAATGTGATAGAGGGATTAGGTAAATGACAGGAAAGGTTTGCACCTCCACCCTTTCCTCCATCTCGCTCTTCCATACCCACACTTCATTAGCTAATACGGCCAAGTTGACAGCTTCTTCCCTGTACTTTCTTTCTTTCCTCCACTTCCTGTCTGTCTCTTCCTCGATCTTTTTGCTCTTTTATCACACAAACACTCTTCTCTTTAATTCTTTGTCCCTCTCACACTCTCCTACTCTTCTTTCTTTGTCAGACAGGTGACTAACTCGGCGCTTGGTACAGCAGCTCAGCTTAATCATCTCAAGTCATCCTAACGAGCGTCTATACTGGCACCAACTCGCTTATACATACACTCACAGGCAGATACACGCACACGCACACACACACACACACACACACACACACACACACGCACACACACACACACACACACACACACGCTGCTCTGCGACATATCCACGCCTCATTAGGCAGCTCACAGGGGGAACTAATTACTTGAAACTGCACCAGTAAAACAAAGCAGCGCAGACAATATAAACAGCAGACCAGTAGCTATACAAAGCAATAAACACATCTTTGTCATGGAAGGTTGACATGCTGCTTGATTCACCAGTGAAAGTTAATATATAATTTATAATTATTACACTATAGTAATAACAACAGCATCTTGAAATTCCTGACAAACTGACCGACGTTTTTGGAAGTCTGTCAGCGGCTAAATATTAAAAGAAATATTCCCTCCGAACGCCTGCTGAGCGAGCGCCAACACCCGCAGGCAGTGTCTTTGTGGGATTGACCAATGATGTGGCAAGACATGAATATTAACTAGACACCCAGTACTTTATTTATTCATCGATTGAAGCAGTCACAAATGCACAGAAGCACTCCTGAATTATCCTATTAAGGGATCACATGTGCATGTAAAAACAAATACAAAGCATTCGGTGTTTCAGTGTTTAACATCCTCATGACAAGGTGTGAGGGAAATGCTTGTTCAATCAGGGGACGCTAAATGTTAATGATGTCACCTTACATTTACACATTTCTTCTTTCTTTCTGGGTTTCTCCAATTCTGTCTTCTTCCTTATGTCCATGTCTTTTTCCATCTTTCCCCTCTCCATCCATCCATCCATTATTTTATCTGTCCATCCACCTCCCTCCCCCTTCTTTCTCTCAGTGTCTGACTATGCACCATGCATCCCAATGATCCACCTAAGCCCGTAAAAGGTGTTTGTGGGTTAGATTCACTCATCCTCATTCTCTTTGCTTCACTTCACTTTACGATGGAAAAGCCCAGAACATTAGCTGTTTCTGCAGTGGACTGCGGCATTCGCAAGGACCATATGCCACATACAGTACCAGTGTAGCCGTAACAGGAGTCCGATTCTTTTTACTGCATGCTGAACCGCCACTGCAGTTTGAACCTGTGCCCATGAGGAATTATTCACCATTAATAGTTTGACTCCCAGTAAATGTTTAGAAGAAGTATGGGAGATTACAGATTTTATTGCAGTGCATCAATTTGGTTCATGTTGATCATTTAAGAGAGACTTTTCTGTATACACACACTCACACACACTCTCTGTCTCACACACACAATGCAGGACAGATGGAGGGTTAATGCAGGAAGAGGGGATTCTACTATAGCTGTCGCTGTGCAATAATGATGATTACCAAGATTTGCTTTTCCTCATAAAATTACCACCACACTGTGTATTGAAGCACATTAAATTGGCCTTAGCTCTGATTATGATACAAAGGTAATGTATTTTAGATATGACTCTTGAAAGCCAAGCCACTAAATCATCTTAATCAGGGAAAATTAAGAACAACACTAACACAAATAAAGCCACAACTACTTACCATTATGATGCTTCAATTGGAATCAACATAGTGGCGAGGTTATCTTGTTAGCATGCAGTGTTTGTGAAGAAATCATGTCTAGCAAGAGACAATTGTTTTGTCTGTGGAACTTGTGAGTTAAAATGGAGCCAAATTTTGGGTCACCTTTAAGTTCCCAGCCTCACATTAGCAAAGGAAAACTCCTCTAGCTGCTAGGCTAATTTATGCAATGTAAAATGGCACAGGCATGTGCTAATAACGTTAGCATGCAGTATTTGTGAAGAAACTTGTCTAGCAAGAGACAATTGTTTTGTCTGTGGAACTTGTGAGTTAAAATGGAGCCAATTTTCAGGTCACCTTTAAGTTCCCAGCTTCACATTAGCAAAGGAAAACTCCTCTTGCTGCTAGGCTAATTTATGCAATGTAAAATGGCATAGGCATGTGCTTATAATGTTAGCATGCAGTATTTGTGAAGAAACTTGTCTAGCAAAAGACAACTGTTCCCTCTGTGAAACTTGTGACTTATAACGAAGCTAAATTTTGTAGGGTTACCCTGAATGCCTCTTTTATTCCCAGCTTCACATTAGTAGAGGAAAATTCTTCTAGCTGCAAGGCTAATTTATGCAGTGTAAAACGTCATAGGCATATGCTAGTAAGGTTAGCATGCAGTCTTTTCTGGGGATAATGTGCTGGCAAAAGACAATCGTCTTGTCTGTGAACCTTGTGAGTTATAATGGAGCTGGGTTTTGTACTTTTCTTAAATGTTGTTGCCATTATGCTATGATTTATGTGGTTTAGGTGTGTTACTTGAATCAATAAAAACTTACACAGGGTTCCCACAATCCTTAAAACATCTTAAAAGGCACTGAATATCATTAATCTGAAAATAAAGCCTTAACTGGTATTAAACTGTCAAACTTATCTTTCAAAAATCTTAATAAAGCTAAGACATAGGAAATTGCATTTTTCCTGGCCGTCCAACTCCAGCTTCCTCCCACAGTCCAAAGACATGCAGGTTAATTAGTGACTCTAAATTGTCCGTAGGTGTGAATGTGAGTGTGAATGGTTGTTTGTCTCTATGTGTCAGCCCTGTGATAGTCTGGTGACCTGTCCAGGGTGTACCCTGCCTCTCGCCCAATGTCAGCTGGATAGGCTCCAGCCCCCCCACGACCCCCAAGAGGGTAAGCCGTTATGGAAATGAATGAATAAATGAATAATTCACTTCTGATTTAACATGAGGATGCTAGTAGTTTTCCATCTCACTTTTTATATATTTTCACAAACACTGACTGTTATTTTTTCTACTGTCAGTGATGCCACACAGCAGTCATGTTCCTTGCTGATAAATCACCTATAATAAGGGTCTTTGACTGTGTAGGCTGTTCTTTTATTTTACATCTCACATGCTCACTGGTTGCCACTTGGTCCATTTTCTGAAGGAAATTGTAGCACTACATTTTTCCATCACAAATCCACAACAATACAGGGCTTCCTGTGTAATTCATCCCATATTTGAGTGTCTTTTGTTTTCTGAATAATGTATTTCATTGTTTTCTGGAGGGACCACACACATACACACAGGTACACACATAACAACAGACCACACAGACAGTACTTACAGTAGCTGCAGGGAAACCAGTCCATCAAACAATCCCTTGGGCAGCTCTGTGATCTTGTTTCCGTACAACACCCTGCACAGGACAGTCAAAACAACATCATTTAGGCTACAGTGTTTACAAAGCTGTCCGAACACAATGAGACTTATGTGGTCTGAGGCCGGCTGTGAGGCACAGTAAACACTTCTTTTTGTGGACATTGTTCCGACTTAAATCCGCCACAAGAGATTTTTTATTTTAATCTTTAAATTACTGTGATGAGAAGCGGCATACAGTGAGAAAGCAGATGATATACTCTTTGGCCTCTCTGACAATTGCAACTCTGAGTAATATTTAGTGTAACTCACATTATAATGCTTTCATATTTATATCCTACATATAAGCCTGCTGAAAATTATAGTTCAGCGTGGAGTGGTGGAATTGGTTTTGCAAAACAGGTTTACATTGAAATGAAATACCTTCATTAGAAAACAAAGTTTGATGCCTAAATCGTTTATCAGTTCGTCATGACAATGGCTGTTATATAATAGAGTCTCAGCTGAAAACAAAGTGATAAAGCTTTAGTCGCTGTCCTTTGAAAACCAGGCAACTCTAAAATGTCCATTTTTCATTAGCTACGAACAAAAAGGTATTTTTTCAGTATATGATGATGTCTTTTTTAGTTAATACAGTAAGATTTCAAATGTTTTATGCAAATCCATCTGGAAAAAAATCTGAATCATCAGGTTTGAAGATATTCTGTTTTCACTGGTCAGCGACACTTAAACACAAAACTTTGAGAAATGATACCTCAAAGAGTGGCTACTATTTTTGGGAGGTTTTCCATCATTCTGTAGCTTAAAATTTTGTTTGAAGGATGCATATTTTACATGTCAAAATTTCATTTCCCCAAGCCCCTTTAAAACATTGTTTCATGTGACCTGACGTAGGTTTCTGCGTGATGACACCGACACCCCCCAGCTCACCTTATGTGTCTCCTCTTGACTGAGTCAAACTTTGAAAATTGTGTATTGCTGATCTACCACTCCCAGTTAGGGGAAGCAGACAGAAGTTTTGATCTTGTGTTGATAACTACCACAGTGTCCACAACAGAACTGTTATGTTTCCGTGTCGGTGCTTCTGTCTGCTTCTCCAAACTTGAAGCATGCCAACCACCATTTACAGTAAGTAACACACTGACTATGGCACTGTAAATGTGTTCAAATACATGAATCAATACAGTATAAATGTGGAATTACATTATACTGAATCCTATTGCATCTACAACTGGTTAATAAAGGTTTGATTGTAATAAAACAGTACCATCTTCTACCTTCATGTATACACACTAAGCCACAGTCACACTGTCCACAAACTGTGTGTGTGAAGGATGAGGGAGGGGAGGGCATCAGCTCTGTCACCTACGTCACTGCCTTTTGCTAAAGTCTGAGAGGGAGTTTCCTTTTGAAAAACCCAGAAAAGAAAGCAGATGGAGTCAGTTTCTAAAACGAGACATCCTTTGTTATTACTGTGATGTTTGATCAACACATCTTTAAAATTCCACTAATATCTAGCTTCTCCTGAAGGCAGAGGAGACCCTGAATACATCTGCTCGGAATGAAAAAGCCATCACGCTCAGCGAGTTGGAACAACTATTTTAGGGACAAGAACTGATGGAGTTTTGAAATCAAAGAGACAAAGTGTCTGCTTCCAGCATGATTTTTAGCATTTTTGTCAGATTATAAAAGACATGCAGTCATTTTTAGCACTGAGGGTTTTCTCACTGAGTGCGCTGTCGGACCATTTATCTCATTTGATCGTCAAAAACTGAAATCATGTTTGAGATGTGCTTCCAACTGCAGTTGCAACCATTTAATTCACTTGAGCAATTTTATACTTTGCCATATCACGCCTCAGCTGGCCTCTGCTGCAAAAGTCCTGCATCTCAGTGACATTCCCATTCAACCGACTTGGCTATGTGTGTGTGTGTATTCAGTTTTAACACCCCGCAGAGTTCACCTTGTCTACCCCTTCTTGTCTGTCTGTCTCATTTTCATGCTCCAGATTGATTCAAATTAAACTGTCCTTCATGTTCTTATCACATTCACCCTCAGTTACACACACACACTCACACACACACACACACATGCACTGACTGATTACAGGCACGTACCATTCCACACACGCACAAGCAAATACAATGACACACACACAGCACATACACACCCTCTGCAGCGTTGTGGTCCAGTTGTCAACATCGACAGCGACAACATTTTTATTTGCTAAATGTCTGGAAATGCAATTACTTTCCTGTCGGGATATGTGTGTGCGCGCACGTGCCCGTGTGTGTTTGCATGTACGTTTGTCATACTTACAGTGAGGTGAGTGAGCGGAGGCCACTGAAAGCATCAGCAGCAATGTCAAAAATCTGGTTTTTACTCAAGTCACTGGGGGAGAAAAAGAGAGAGGGGGGGAGATAAGTGCGTTACTGTAATACACAGTAATGGGGTTCATTCTGTGTGAATGTCCTAGAACTGTCTGACAAATGATCATGACAGAATACATCAGCAGAGGTCAAGGCAAGGGGACATGAGTAAAAAAAAAAAAAAAAAAGTAAGAAGGGTTGAATGTGTAAGTAAATGAGAGACAGATAGAGTGAGGGAAAGAAGTGAAGCATCAGGAGAGAGACACTGGAAGCGGTGGCATGTTAAGTGCAGTTCATGTCATTCACTTCCACCACTGTAAGATATATTATTTAACACTTCTGTGGAGGTTAAAACTCTATCTGTATGTGTGTATGTGTATGTGTGTGTGTGCGTGGGTGGGTGAATAACCTTACAACCTTGCACAACTCTGCAAGTCTGGCATTTTCAGCCATTTGCATGATAAGGACATTTTTCACCAGTGAGTTTTATGTCTGTGTGTGTAAGTGTGTCAATGAGACAAAAAGAGATGAACCGTGGGAGAGAGAGAGAGAGAGTGTGTGTGTGTGTATGTGTGTGTGTGTGTGTGTGTGTGTGTGTGTGTGTGTGTGTGTGTGTGTGGGTGGGTGGGTGGGTTGTTAGGGAGGGTGCGTGCATGCTGGTCTGGACTTCAGATTAGACATACACACTCTTCCTTTCGACTATAGGTCACAGTCTCCAAATGTTATAGACATCAGTGACTGATTATGTGCCTGTTGTAGATTCAAACCATTATCTGCTGCTGAGGTAAATTCTTTATTTAAAATAAAATTAAGAAAATGCGAAACTCCTTATATGTATTTGGACAATTCTTAGATGTATTTCTATCTAATTATTTAGGCTGTCTACAGGTATCAAATACTTAAATTTAAGACCTTTTCAAGATAATTTTTAACCAGATTTAAGACTTATTTTTGCTCAAATCATCATTTTCTTATTCAAACATTGCAGGTAAATTTAAAGGTAAGTATGTATGTGTTTTTGAGCAGAGGTAGGTATAATTCCGAAATATGGTTACTGGAGTGAGTTCGTTATCTACATTTGCCAAAAGGTAAATACAAGTATATATTCATATATAATATTCATATATACTTTTATATATATACATACAGTATATGTATATATATATATATATATATATATACACACAGACCATAGATGAGGGTTGGGACATGGACCAGTAAATCGAAAGTTTCGCCTTCAAGCTCAGCTCTCTCTTCACCACGACAGACCGGCACAGCACCCACATCACTGCAGACACCTAACCAAACCACAGGTCCATCTCACGCTCCATTCCGTCAAATGACTTTTGAGGCCTAACATTTGGTTTTTAAACATTTTTAAGACTTTTTAAGGACCTGTAGACACCCTGATTATTACTGCTATAGTGAACATAGCTGAAGCCTTAGACAAGAATCCAGACCTTGCAGCCTTATCCATTAATTTGTTTGAGGCCTCTGACAGAGTAAAACATGTTTTTCTAACACTGAGACTGCGTTAACATATGAATGTCTGACAAACCAATAGGTTGCTTTAAAACTGTCTCAGGTTGGACTGAATGTGTGAAAGTCAATGGGCTCAGTGTAGGATTACTGTAGTTGGAGTGCCACAAGGTTCCATACTGGGTCTGCTTTATTTTCTATTTACAAATGATTTATGAGTGAAAGCACATTAAACCTAAACCCAATTTAGTTGCAGATGACAGGATTGTTGTAGCTGACCTCAGCATTGGTGAGCTAAGTGAGTGTGAGCTAAGTCCTGTTGGTGCATATCAGTATATGTTTGTATGCTTGCCAACTTGTGTGCACGCAGAAGCATTTGTGTATGTGTGTTTGAGAGTGCGTATGCTGTTTTATAAAGACGGACTTACATCCTCTTGAGCTTCTTGTAGGAAGAAAAGGCTCCTGCTGGGACACTTTTAATCAAATTCTGCTCCAAGCGACTGAAAGAAAGAGAGAGAAGGGAGGGGGTGAGAAAAAGAGGGAGTTAGATGATCTTTTCCAATCCCTTCGAATTAATTAGACGAGGACATTATCCCTAAAACATATGATGAGAAGATTTGAACAAAGATTCAACTCCACAAGTTAATTTTCTCTCCTTTCAATATTTGATTTCACCAAGGACGGAGAAATCATCGGTTATCATGAAGTTCTGTTTACCCTACAACCGGAGCCGAGCGCAAGTGCACACATAGTTCAGAAGGTGGCTGTTCCAATCAACATCTACACAGTATTTCTGCAGGTTGCTTTGAAGCAGGGGCTGGTTAAGGTCACCCTGAAAATGTTGGGTTGAACTTTGCAGCTCAGCAGTAATGAGCTTATATGGGACCAATATGAGAATCAGAGCGAGCAACCAAAACCTGAACTGCCGAACACAATAGTTCAGTTAGACTCTGGCCAAAGTGTTCATGAGGTGCAGCTACGTACATAAATGTTTCCAATGACAACTAACTGGCTATATCAAACTTGCTGTCACTCAGCCACAGTGAAATACAGGTTTTAGAGCACAGTTTGCACACGGGGCAATTGGTTTTGCTGTAACTGGCAGAAGTACAGTAACAATTTTCATTTCCCAGTCACTTTGAATATTTCATATTTTCCTTTGATAAAGCCACAACGCTCTCTTCTTTAGATGCAGTAAGACTGTTATGAACACATTAGATTCCTCAACTTTTTCAGGCTAAGGGCCAAAGGGAATTTATTACATCTCTTTCTCTGGAAGATTGCAGACTCATTACACCATACTGGCTGTATTGTATCTATTATCATATGGGGAGTCATCAGAACGAGACACAAAGCCCTCGTTTGGGGAAATGTACTGTAGTTTAGTTTCTGCTCTCCTGATGGTCGAGGCAACACACTCATCTATGTAGCTCATGCATTCTTCATGTTGTTGCTGCTATTAAAAGAGGGGAAGAATGTAGGAAAGGAAGGGAAAGGAAAGGAGACAAAAGGAAGGGAAAGGAAAGGAAAGGAAAGGAAAGGAAAGGAAAGGAAAATGACAGTACAAGTAAGGAAATGACATGAAAGGAAAGGAAAGGAAAGGAAAGGAAAGGAAAGGAAAGGAAAGGACAAGTCAGCAAAGGAAAGGAAAGGAAAGGAAAAGAAAGAAAGGAAAAGAAAAGAAAAGAAAAGAAAAGAAAAGAAAAGAAAAGAAAAGAAAGGAAAGGAAAGGAGGAAGGGAAAGGAATGGAAAATGACAATACAAGTAAGGACAGGAAATGAATTGAAATGAAAGGAAAAGAAAGGAAAGGAAAGGAAAGGAAAGGAAAGGAAAGGAAAGGAAAATGGCAGTACAAGTAAGGAAATGAAATGAAATGAAAGGTAAGGAAAGGAAAGGAACAGAAAGGAAAGGAAAGGAAAGGAAAGAAAAGGAAGGGACATGACAAGTCAGCAAAGTAAAGGAAAGGAAAGGAAAAGAAAGGAAGGAAAAGAAAAGAAAAGAAAAGAAAGGAAAGGAAAGGAAAGGAAAAGAAAGGAGGAAGGGAAAGGGATGGAAAATGACAGTACAAGTAAGGAAAGGAAATGAATTGAAATGAAAGGAAAGGAAAAGAAAGGAAAGAAAAGGAAGGGACATGACAGGTGAGGAAAGGAAAGGAAAGGAAAGGAAAGGAAAGGAAAGGAAAGGAAAGGAAAGGAAAGGAAGGGACATGACAGGTCAGGTGAGGAAAGGAAAGGAAAGAAAAGAAAAGAAAGGGAAGGAAAGGAAGCAATAAAAGAGAGCAGAATAAAACGGCCTGTAGCCCAAAATTTGAGAAAATTAAAGGAAGAAAACGAGACGACAAAAGTGAGAAAAGAAATCAGACAAGGGAAGTGGGAAATTAGGACAACAATGGAGAAATGGGAGGAATGGAAACGTGTGGACAACAGGGGAGAAGGGAGGAAAAATCAAGAGAAGAAGAGGAGGATGCGGTGAGGTCCCAAGGCCAGCCACAGGGTCAGCTGTCAGAATGATAAATGGGAACTAATCCACCCTTCTTCTTCCTCTCCTCCTCCTCTTCAGACCCCACCCTGTCCTGCTCCTGACCTCCACTCTCCATCCTCTCCTTTCCTTTCTTCACTCTGCTCCCTTGATATCTATCTATCTACGCCTTGTATCATTGGTTGTCTTTAACCACTGATAGTCACTTCACAGCTTAATACACCCTACATATTTTATAACATGGACTCAAAGCCAAGTTTTGATCACATTTGCGGGGACTGAATGCGATTTGGTTGAATTTATTGCAGCAACTTGTGACTATACAACCCCGTAGCTGTGTTTTTAAAATGAAACGCTTACGTGGTCCTGGCTTTGAAAGCTACACAACCCTTACAGGTGGCTGTTTCTTGGCTCATGTCCCTTTCTAAATTCCCACTCCTCACGCCCCTGGCAAGCAACACCGCCTTATTTCTACCGAGGGGTCAAAATAAATCAAGGATGTAGAGATATTGACGGAGACAATCTGCACACACAACAAGTAACAAATTATATCTGGGGGCTTTAAAACAAGGTTGAATCAAAGACACTTAGAGGCTCAATATCAAAGGATGCATTAAAGGGAAGATGTTTTAAGAGGCAATATAAAAAATCTATAAGGTGAGGCGGCGATTAAACGGCAACTCAAACAGGAGATGGGTTTGGCAGGTGAGCATGTTCACAATGGGAGTGCACACACACACACTGTTGATGTTCTAATGACGTTAAATGCCTTGAGACAAACCTGCTTTATTAAATTGCATTATGAATGTATTTGACTGGGAGAGAGAGATAAACACACACACCTGAAAGTGCATAGTTGCATGCTGTATATACACACGCGCACACACATTTGGCAGCGATCCTTGCCACCAGCATGCAGAAAGATGACTTTGTCCCAATTGGAGGACTGACAATACATCATCCTATTAAACTCTATTGTTCCTGGCTGCAGCAACAACATTTATTAAAATGGATCAAATGCTAATTCTGTGTGTGTGTGTGACCAAGAGATTTAATCAGATATGTTTGGCGGCTCAATCACAATGCATGCATGTGTGTTTGACCCTCTCAGAAAGTGTGTGTGTGCATGCAATATGTGCCCAAGTACGTACTCTGTTTGCGCATACAGAACTGGTGTGTCTGCATATATGCGTGTGCATCGGTGTGTATGTGAGTGCGAATCTATTACTTATGCTGGGGAGGTATTGGCGTAGCGTTGCGGGGGAGAATTGCTCCCTTACTCAGAGAGCAATCAACCAGCTGTCCTCTGTACAAACAAACAGGGTACAACGATCAATACGGATATCAAACACGTCCCACTGTGGGGTGTGTGAGTGTGTTTAAATATGTGTGTAAGAGACAGAAAGGAGCAGGGAGAGAGAAGAGGAGGCCAAGTGTATGAGTGTGTAAAAGAAAGAGTTTTGCTGTAATCTAAAACAAGACGGCACTGCAAAACTCACAGTGTGCCACAGATCAGGTTAGATGTTGAGTTCTAGATCATGGTGAATAAAGATGTCTCAAGATCACAGTGAAATTGAGTCTATGTTCACATTTTAAGAAAATGTGGCACAAATCTGATTTTTGTTTTTGCTTTCTATGTGACACAGATCTGATTTCTAGAGTAGTTTGGACACATAAATCCAAATTTTCCAATCAGATTTGAGCCACTTTCGTATTTGGTCTTAAAGCTGGTACATATCTGATCACTGGCCATGTGACTGCTGTAAAAATGGTCATTTGTATGTTGTCCATACATCCATGTTATTTCCAAGTCAAACTTCACTGTGCAGGTGCAGATCACTCATTTAGTGTCTGAGCAGTCTGCTGAAACCACAGAAGGCTGCTTAGCCACACCGCTGCTGCGGTAGGTTGCCCTATTCACCAGCCAATAGAGTCCGACTGTCAGAGGCTTTCTGACGGGGACAGCTTGTCTACATACTATGACAGCGTTGTGAGGCGCCAACAGAGATATTGCACCCTGGACAGCTTTAGGTTTTGGAAGAACTGTTCCTCTGTGAAACCCTCTATATCACGACCACACCACTCCAGCTGCACCCACACCACTCTCTCCACACAATTAACCACCATAGCTGCTAACAGAGCTACTGGACTGAAAGCCTTTTTGTCCGACAGCCCGCCATCACAAAAACAATCTTATTCCTTGGAAGGGCCATTCCACTGAAAATATGTTAATACATTATGTTGATATGTTAAATACACTCTCCCAAACAGAAGCACGTGGCCAATTAATATGCTTAAAATTATGTCATCAGACCTCCCCCTATGGTGATGATTCAGGATATGAGGCTTGCACCAATTCATTTCTCCAAATACCTGTTTCACGAATGTTTTAACATTTTTGTTGTTCTAAATCATGTATGTGTCAGGTTATTGGCTGCATGTGAGGCATGTGTGTCTGTGAGCAAAAATGTTTCTCTGTTTGGATTCAGTATTGTAAGTTTTAATTCATAAACTGGCTGTTTTTATGTGGCTTTTGCTATTTTTAATCTTATAAATATTTTAAAGTTAGGGATGCACCGAATATTCGGTAACCGAATATATTCGTCCGAATATTGCAAAAAAACACACATTCGGTATTCGGTGGAATAAGTTAAAAGCAAGGCCGAATAATAGCGGCGTGTTTTGATAATGCAATCAAACAGCGTGCCATGACGGGCAGATTAAAATGTCGGCAGTGTGGCGATCCGTCCGTCACCGCACTCGCATTTGCGACTAAAAATAGTTTAGAGTGAGCAAAATAGGCTTAAATCATTCAGCACACTGTGCGAGCAGCCTATAGATTTCAACCAGCAGCAGAAACGAAAGGCGAATCCCACTGATTGTGGGTTGAACAGGGGTCACAGACACAGACAGTAACGTTAATGTATTCCTGTCAAATACGGCGGCCATCGGCTTACCGGGCGACGGAGAAGTCGGCTCCAATAATATCCTCTTCTTGGCGTCATGACTGCCCAGAAGTACCTGAACAGCCGAGCCAGCCGAACACAGGTATGTGATGTGTCAGAGGAGAAACGAGCCTTTCACATTTCTCTCTTTTAGTCTTTCAGTGGCAGTAACGGCCCACAAACCTCACCGCACTTTAGGGACTGTTCGTTACTTATGAAGGGACTGTCAGGGGAGGAGGGTGGCTGGTTGATTCTTATCTCATTTATTTATTTTATTTTGATCCCCCCCATGTTCATCACTCATTGATGCTGTTTTTGAAGTATGAATACGTCAATAAGTAATTTATTCCACTGAAATATCATTGATGTATTATAGAAAAGTGATTTATCTTTTTATAAATGGCAAAAGGCACATCTGCCTTATTTTTGCTGTGGTATCATGATACTACTCAGAACCATGATATTTTCATTGGTATCGCACAGTGGGTCCCAATTTTGGTACCGTGACAACACTAATCTGGAGGGGGTTCATCTGCAAAAACTAATGAAAAACTAAACAATGATATTCAGTATTCGGTACTCGGCCAAACGTTTAATAATATTCGGCTTCGGCTTCGGCTTCGGCCACAAATTTTCATTTCGGTGCATCCCTATTTAAAGTGTTTCTCTCAGTCAACTTAATTCACATCTCTACTATTATACACACACAATAATCATATAACAGTAAAATATGCGTTCAATTAATGCAGAGAAGGAGAAAAAGCAAATCACAGCATGATTCTGTTGCGCAAAAGCAAATCATGTACATGGCAGAGAATTTGAACATGGATCCATCAAACGTTTGTGGACAGTGTGCAGTTTTAAGTAGGCAAACACATGATACAAATACTGACATTGTGTGCAAAACTACAAGTGTAAAAATACTGTAGGAATATAAAGAAATACAGACATTTAAAGACAACATAAATGCTGTGAAAATGTGTTTTGTTTGAACAAGTCAGTCGATACCACACGTCACATTTAAGTAAAATAAAGCAGTCTTACATCTCCACGATGCCCTCAGGGAGGTTCGCTGGTATTTCAGTGAGGCCTTTACGACGACAGTCCACGATGTTGTTGTTACAGCTGCAGCTGGGCGGACAAATGGCTACCTGAGGAACACAAGTCCTCGACTCTGTCTGTGCTGGACCTGGAGACAGCAATATACAGATGTAAACATCAAGCAGAGATTGGCTGTAATTTGTTTGAATATGAGACTGCTTTCGTTGGTCTTCTGCCAAACATGAGGAGGAGAAGAGGAGATTCCTCTGTGCCTGCAGCTACATTTACTTCACGATTACTACTGTAAATTCTGCAATCAAATTTTAGCTTCTGTTTTATCTTTAATTCTTTATGATGTTTTTGTATATTGTATCCTCTCAGTGTGATTCGTGCCAGCTACAAGGGAGGGTTTTGTGTCCAATGATGGTCTTTGTGTTGTTTTAGAAGCATTTGCATCCTGCCAGGAATAAAATACTTTGGGGGAAGCATGACATTTTTTAGTATGAAACGGGAACAAATTGCAATATCGACTGAATGCCAATAGTAAATAGTATCTGACCACAATATGTAAACAGAAATATTGCTGGATATGAGCAGGAGGGTAGAGGGGGTAGGCACATGGTGAAGAGAGAGACGGGAGCATGAAATTAAAAGGAGGTAAAAAAGTAAAGAAAGAGTGAAAAAATAGGAAAAGATAAGTCTGTTATTACCACCTATAGTACAGCATGAGAATGGAGAAAAGAACAGAAAGAGGAGGTCTGGCTTGGAGCATGTAAGGCAGAGAAGATGAGGCTAAAGGCTAATAAAGACAGCCCAGCCTGACAGTCTATTAGAACAGAGAGCTGAATCAGAGGCCTATAAACAGTGCCTATACTATCAGCAGCTGATAACACTACTGCTCTTATACTGGCCTTTTAGCTGATTATGCACTCTACATGGTGTAATTCTTTCAGTGCTATAAACTCAATGCCGAGCTGTCTGTGCATGATAACAACGCCGCCTGTAATAATAGCCTTTATGTTTATTACATTGTCTGTATTGTCGACCTCTGTGTCAAAGAGTCTCAACTGTCAACGGCACTGAATTCAATCGAGAACTTCCACTTGAATCCACTCAGTGTGTCATCTTTATATGACATACTGAGGGCCAACATTACTTTAGAGGCTCAATTTCACTCTTAGAGTATTATAGTTCATGTGTCAATTTGATGTAGCTGCAATGGCAGCTTGGTCTATATCCCATATCGACAAATGCCGACACTTTGTCACGCTCCTTGGCGTCTGATGCTGACACACAAGGCACCCTTTAGTGTCTTTATGAGATGCAGCGGGCTTTCAACTAACTCCAATGTAAACTAGGGATGAGCATGAGTATTTGAGTACCCGACTTGGACATCAGTATTTGTTAAGCCTATAACCATGGTTCCCTATAGTCCAGCCCTGGGGTCCAGATTTCTCTTTATGCAGTAGTTCAAGGTCCACACAGTTTAATATATTCAGAATCATACTTGCATTTAGCCATGTCATCAAGCTAGTTTGTCATCTCTGTCAAGAAGCTGTCCATTTGTCACTCAACCTACAGCAGGAAACTGCACTGTATTTCACTGTACTTCAAAATAAAGAGTGTTTTTTTTTTGTTTTTGTTTTTTTTTTTTTTAAACAAACTTGACATGTTCGCGTGCAGTCCATTCAGAATTGACCCTCGACACAGTTCTGGACCATGACCCACCAGTTGGGAATCACTGGCCTATTAAGTATTCGCTGCCGAACCCTCTACATGTGAACATGACTTTTTTTTATCTGTATAATGTGGGTAATATCTTATTTGACTGTAGAGCTGCAATGTATTGCTTTGCTAAGCGCCTTATTAAACTTCTGAGGCTACTGCTGCGGCAGCTCCCGCACAAACAATTTTACCAGGCTAACCATTAGCATCACACGGCTAATGTTACCTAACGATTAAATAAGGGTCTCACAAGAATGGGCTCAATGGGTCGAGCCGTTTTGGTGTTGGCTTTTAGTTTGTTGGGACTGTTAAATGGCTTGGCATATGATGTTAGCCACTGCTACTGTGTTAGCTCATGTTAACTGGGCAGATGACTGACTGGAGAACAGCTCAGAGACAGCTGTTTAGTGTTGCGTCTAACCTATGCAATGGCAACCATAGAAAGTTTACTGAATTTTCATAAGTTAACTAGCAACTGATGTAGTATTAAGAGCCAGAAAGTCTGCGTAGGCGAGAGGCTGAGGTAAATGGATGGGTCATACACACACAGGACTTTCACCCAGTTGGCCGCTGTTTGTGTCCCGTATGAAACTAAAAGTCAGCATTGACTTACTTAAATGAAACATTACTGAAGTTACATGAGTATGTCACTTACCTTTGTCATCTTATATATTTACATGATGTCACGTTACAGACATTCTCATTTTATCTCAAACCATGCTCTTTTTTTCTTAACCTTACAGAGCAGTTTTGTTTCTTAACTGCGACCGTTTCATGTTAACCGCATGTTACAACATGTTTCACCCAGGACACAGCTGTGTGTCTAAGAAAGACGATAAAGGGTGCGTTGTGCATTAGTATCAGGCACCAGGGGAGCTGTATATTACAAGCTGAGAATAAGAATGGGTTGGCAATGGAGCGAAAACCTGGCGACTTTTCTCTGAAAATACTTTCATGGGTTTTGTCCCAGAACCAATTTAAAAGAAGTGGTGGGTGAAACTAAAAGCATGTCTTTTTTTCCCCACCTTGACTTAAGAAAGAGTTACATCATCACTTTCTGTGATAATCACCACAGTGCATGCCACAATAAGCAGAAGAAAACTACCTCTGTGTGTCCTTCAGTTATGCTTTTAGATATTTTGATTGAACATCGTGTATGTGTGTTGATGCCGGCTCACCATTGCAGACAAAATCCTTCTTCTGCACATCTGGGACATTCAGGCCCCTCATGTGGGCGGGGGCCATGCACTGGGTGAAGGGAGCCAACCCCCGCCTGGCTCTGAGCCAATCAGAGAGCCAGGACAGGTGGCAGTCACAGTGGAGGTTGTTTGAGTGCAGACGCCTGAGAAAGATGAAGAAAGAAAGTTGTCACTTTAAGGAAATTGTGTTTAATTAAACACTGTTATCAGTTCAAAATTAGACCTTCATCCTTCCAAAAAAAAGAAACACACAAAGAACACAATAAATTCTTGATTATCGTCTCTGAATTGTTCACTTTCCAGAGGCAAGGGTGAAGTCAAACTGAGCCCATCAACTCAGTAAGAGCAAATGTATTTGAGTCGGCATTCAAAGAGGTTCTATTTTTCACACAGCTTACATTCTTGGCCAAGATCATGAGGCTATTGCTTAGGTGAAACACACACACACACACACACACACACACACACACACACACACACACACACAAATAGGCACTCACACAAACACAAAGAGTAATATCCTCAACTCTCATTTCCCCAAGGTCTATGACAATATGACTCCCTTTAGAGGGAGGACACATACGGCTAAATCACAATCTATTCAGGACGACAGAGAGAAACAGAGACAGAGGAACAGACAAAGAGACAGACAGACAAAGGTGGGAAAAGAGACTGAAAAGAGGAAAGGAAAGATTCAGAGATGAGGAGAGTGGACACAAAGAATGAAAGTGAGAAAGAGAAAATTAATATGAAGAGAGAGAAGAGGAAAAAAAATCAAAATGAGAAAGGTCCTTTTATTTCTTCGGAGTATTATAGTTTCTGGTCATTGTGGCTTGATTTCATAGTGGCTAGCTCAGAGTGACAGGAGAAGTTGTGATTACATGGGATATGTTTTAGATCCCTGAGCCTCTAGACCCCAGATGAAGATATTTTCAAGGGTCATTTCACCAAAATTTGAAAATGCTTCTGGTGGTATCTAGCCATGCATTTAGTTTTGGTTTTATATGTCTATGTTTCCATACATTATCTGAGTTTTCTTCTCCACTTCAGTTCAATAGGGGGTGAAAGAAGTTTGAGTTGTGGCAGCAATACATTTGTGAAACTCAATAGCTACTTTTTCCAGAGCCGATGTTGCTGTTCTATACTTATCCAGGGCTGGGTCAGGGGGGCAGCAAGTGAGCAAGGTATTCCAGACATCTCTCTCTCAAGTAACATTTTCCAGGTCCTCCTGGGAGATCTTAAGGTGTTCCCAGGTCTCCTACCAGTTGGACTTGCCCAGAAAACCTAGTAGTAGATGCCTAGGAGGCATCCTGATCAGATGCTTGAACCACCTCAACTAGCCCTTCTCGACAGGAAGGAGCAGCGGCTCTACTCCAATCTACATCCCATCTGAGCTCCTCACCTCATTTTTAAGGCTGAGCCCAGCCACTCTACAGAGGAAACGATCTTATTCTTTTAGCCACTACCCAGAGCTCATGACCATAGGTGGGGGTCAGAATGTAGATGGACCAGTAAATCAGGAGCTTTACCTTCTGGCTCAGCTCCCTCTTCACCACAACAGTACAGCACAACACCTGCATCACTGCTGATACTATATCGAACTTCCTGCCTATTTCACGTTCAATTTTGCCCTCAATCTACCTACTTGAACTTCTTCGCTTGAGGCAGTAAATCTCTCCCAACCCAGAGGGGGCAATCCTTTGTTTTCTGGTAGAGAACTATGGCTTGAGGCAGTGTTTCCATTGCTGGGGATAACTTGCCAAACATTAGGACTACTTCTCCAGCAGAAAGTAGCAGTGAGGTCTGTCAACTATCCTGAGTACTGTATCTTGGACTTTACTTAGAAACTTAAATGTAAGTTTTCAATGTTGTGAGTGGCAAAAACAAAATTCCATCCACCTCTGAGGTAGAGGCGCAAACCTCAGAGATGGATATTTCAAAACCAGGACAAAAACTATCTGCATGGCTGTGCTTCACACTCACTACTTGGCATAACTGAGAATATTTTTCAGCCAATACTTTAAAGTTGCCATATTGTAAAAAGTCAATTTTTTATGTCTTTTTTTTAACTATAAAACCAGAATAGGTGCTATATAAATACTGTGAATGTATCAAAACACTCAATCTACAGGGTAATGCACACAGTTGTTATCCAGAATCTGTGCCTTTAAAGGAGCCCTCAAGACTTTCATGAAGTTGTAATGTCACAGCTTTACTATATATAGATAGAAACTACTCTTACAGTCTTCCCCCGGCTGCAATAACAGCACAGAGATGCAGTGAGCACAGAAGTAGAAGACACGGAAATGCTGACCAGTCAGAGCAGACTGGGTTTTTTTAGGAGGGGTGATTAAAGAGACAGGTGTTAAAATGGAGCATTTCAGACAGAGGGTGAATACAGGTGTATTCGGGAAGACAGTACAAAAAAGTATGTATTTTTTGAACATTAAACCATTTTAACATGTTCTACATACAAGTACGAACCTGAAAATGAGCATATCATGAGGACCTTTAATGCATTACACTACTCTTTGCATACTGTGACACTGCGAATAAATTAAACGGTAAAGAAGATTCTCTCATCAGGTGACATCACTGACTCTCATCAGATGCTGATGAGATTTCCAATTGCCAATTAATACTTCAAGTAACCTCACACTAATAGCCTTTTCAAATTTCACTTGTAGCATTAATTAAATGGTATAACTCAATACAGAACACATCAGGTGATGTTTCACTGAGCTGAAACTCTCTACAGGCTGCGCTGGCTGATTCTGACACCTTAAAAAAGACGGAGAGAGAGAGAGGGAGGGAGATGAGGAGAAGGAGGGCGGATGAACAGCAGAATGTCTTGTCAGCGTATTATATGCCAGCCGGGATATCTAGCCTTTCAGAAGACAGGCCTCCCTTTGTAATAAAGCAGAGGACAAATCCTGTTATGGAACAGAGATGGGCTCATTGATGCTAGCAGCGGGGGCAGTGGGTTTTAATACCGCTCTCCCATTATAAATCCAGTTTATAGTCAAACCCCCGCATGGAGATAGCCACGTCCCGGCCCACCCCCGGCTCAGCCTTAATTACTGACAAGTAGGATTAAAACACAGGGGAGAATGGGTTGATGCAGGGGGTATGGAGAAAGTGCTGTGTGTGTGTGTGTGTGTGTGTGTGTGTGTGTGGACTGTATTTGAGTGTAGCTGTAAGTCAGTGATAGCGTTTGTTGGGCTTATTGGTTGCGGGTGACTAAGGGCATTGTGCATGGTGTTTCAGTGAATGTGTGTCTGCGTCTCTGTGTGTGTTTGTTCTCAGTATTTACTCCAGAGGGTTACCGGGCACATCTTCAGTACAGTGAATCACACACACACACACACACACACACACACACACACACACACACACACACACAGAAGCAGTGGGATTTTTAATCTTTTCATTGGTTCAAGTTTCTCAATGAGAGACACCATGAGGAGATATCATTATTGCTAATAGATTAGATGGATACAGCAGAAAGAGAAGGAAAGAGATAGAAGACTAGACAGAGGAAGAGAGAAAGAAAAAAGAATAGAATAAACTGAATACATGTAAAAGCAGGAGTAAGAGGAAATCACATATTAAGGTGTCAGGGGAGGGAAGCCATTTTATTTAGAGAGAAGTTTCACACAAACTCACACTTCTCAAACTTCCCCCCGAATCAAATCAGGGACATCTCCAAACATTTGATTGAATGAGTACTTTTTATAAAAGCACCAAATTCAATACCAAGATCTGAGGGAGGCAAAAAGGAAAGGACACAGAATTTAATACAGAAGAGGCAGCAAAAAGGAGGAGGATGAAGAGGTGGAGAGGCAGAAGGGAAAAGGGGCGATGATGGACTGAGATGTGAACGGTGGACGTGGAGGAGATGGACAGGAGGATAGAGGAGGACAAAGAGAAGAGTGGTAAGAAAAGGAGGAGGAGAAAGGGAAACACAAGAGGACAGGTGGAGAATTCGGAAGGGGGAAAGAACACGCAACAAAAGGAGCTGATGTTAGGAGGGAGGAGAACACAAAAGGGAAAATAATGACACAAGTGACGGGAAGAAGGAGAGGTATAAATGGGGAAAGCAGAGAATTCGTTATAGTGGAGGCTGAAAAGAGAAGAGTGTAGAAGATGTGAAAATACAGAAGGAAAAAGGGGAGAAATCCACATGTAGCAAGGAAGAGAAGAGAAAGGAGGAAGGAGGAAATCAGAGGTGGCAGTCACTCACTTCTGACAGAAAACAGAGGCAGACGAGGGCTCCCGATTAAAAGATATTGGATATTGGTAACTCTGTACTCAATCTGCTGGCGACTGTGTGGTCGCGCTGCCACCTGAATCCAATTCTAAAAGGCTGATTTCGAGCCCTACTGCCACTTGCAGCAGTATGTAGCATATACAGAAACCCTGCCATGTGATTGGCTGTTGAAGGATGCTGCCGTACAAAAGCTCGTAAGAGATAAATGGACTTCTACGATTGTTATCCTGCTTGTATGTAGAAATCCCCATGTCTGAATGTTGAGTGGGGTCGAGTGACCACACAAGTGCCTCTTAAAACTGGTGATTCGGGGGAGGGAAGCCCACTCTATGCATGCTGGTTTGGCAGAATTCAACCCCAGTGTGGCCAGCAGGAATGCAACCAATGGTCTGTCTCTCAGACGGTCCCACGGGATTATGGGTAGTCTCCCTTGAGACGTCGTGCCATCTCCTTGGCAACTGAAAGATTTCCTTCACACAACTAAATACAGGAGGAAAGACACAAATCAAAGCTCCTCTTCCACTCAATCAGAAAGACGATTTCGTCTGGGTCTACGTTGGATGGATCGTGTCTGTGTGTGTGTGTGTATGTGTCTTAGTGTCTGCGTTCACATCAGTAACATCAGTGTAGGAGGTTTCTCCTAATGAATCAAAGCAGATAGAACTATAGCGCCTGAACAAGCCTTTCTTGTGGTATTAATGAGGTTGGCATTACTCAAGTGTGTGTGTGTGTGTGTGTGTGTGTGTGTGTGTGTGTGTGTGTGTGTGTGTGTGTGGTAGTTGTCACTGTATCCATCTCTGTGTGTCCGTATGTGTGTGTGTGTGTGTAATGGCCACATGATTATTCACAGTCATGAAACAATAGAAGAGTTGGTCTCTTATTACGGCATGATTAGATGATCACACACAGACTCTGCTGCCATGCTGTGTGTATGTGTGTTTGTGGCGTGTGTGTGTATGGACGTGAACATAAGTGATGTGTGTGTGCAGCGAGTGTCTGTACTTACTCAGTCTGCATGAAAATGGGCACTAATACAACTTTGTGCAAGTGTGTATTTGTTAACGTGAAACCACAGAGTGCCTTTGTGCGTGTGTGTTTGTGTGAGCATCTGTTGTAAATGTTAGTAGTTTTCTGTGTGTATGTGTGTGCGTGCATGTGTGTGATTGTTTGGTATACTCACAGCGTCCGCAGCTTAGGCATGTGGTTGAAGCTGGACAAGGGGATGAGGGTGATGTTGTTGTTGTTGAGGGTGCTGGACGGAGACATAGAGAGAGGAAGAAGGGGGAGAGAAGAGAAAAACAGATTGTTAGAAAAATAGGATCCCGGTGCCACTTTTTGGTCTGGCAGTTTAAACTCTGACGCAAGTTAAATTAAACTGCATCCAAAACGCAGGTTCAAGTCCTTGTCACCTTTTTCCTGACCTCCCCAATCTTCAAGTTTGGCGATTTTTGCTTTAGAGTTGTACTTGAATAACTCAGTTTACAAGAACCTTTGTCTGTGCCGGTGGTTCCCCCAGAAGGGTCACAAAATGAATTCTGAGGGGTCTCAGGGTGGCTAATAGAGGAACAGACATTCAAAAACACACTCTGCTACATGTTTTTAAAAGAGCTGTTTGTGACATTTAGAGGCTATCTATGATTCAGAGTGAGTCAGGCTGTCTGCACACAGGTCTTAACACGGAGCTGGGTAGCAGCTTGTAGTGAGAACAACACAAACAGTGCTAACAATGACAACCATGCTGTGAGAGCTAATGGTGTTAACCTTGGGGGGAACCAGAGGGTGGACGCTACACTTCCCTGTTATATGTTGCAGGTCAGGGCAGCATTATTGGCCGAAACCACCATATGAGTGCAGTGGCAATTAGCCAGGCAGTGGGATACACACACAAGGACTCACATGCTGACATGCACACGCAGTCGGACATCTACCACAACAACCTAATCACCAGGAAAATTATTCATACTGTACGATTCTGCAAATAAAGGATGTTACATTTGCACTTTATTTTAATCATCACAACTTTCTGTTTCTCATCTGCCCTGTGATTAATGTATGATCAGTTTTGGCCACAAAAATCACTTGGTTATGGTTTAGAAAAGATCGTGTTTGGCACAGAATGCCCATGTTTCTTGGCACAAAACCGGTCACTGAAAAACACTGGGTTTCGGTGGCTAAAACCCCACAGGGAAACACCACAATGTGTTAGTATAAAACATCCGGGTTTGGGGCCACAAACACTGGTTGAAATACCAAAAAGGGTTGACCAAAAACAACCAGTGTTATTGGTCTTGAACAGTGGTCTGCAACTAGGTGGCTTAGGTTTAGGATAGACTTTATTAGGCTTCTTGCCTTGGTGGTAAGCCATCTACCATTCCCTCCACCTCCCAATCACAAAGTCAGCTTGTATATTACGTCACTTCAGAAATGTTGCTTTTACACATATGAACTTTTCAAATGTAATGTCTTCATTGTTTGCAGCAACCTATACTGCAAACATTTTCTTCTGCCAACAGGGCTTGCAAGATAAAATGACTAAGATGAGATGAGTAAGATGTAAGATGACTACATTCTCGGCTAAGGCTGCCATTAGTCCATCATATCTTTACAAAGCAAATAACTGTTTCCTGCTATTAAAGCTCTGATTGTCACATACGGCTCCTTCTAGACTTTCCTATAATATTTTCCTGTGAAATACCAGATAGTTTTACCCCTTCATCTTCTGAAAAATATTCAAATGAACAATCTGAGAAAGTAAAATCACTCATAATGATGAGTAAGAGAAGAAGCCTAAGTAGATATTGCTTTGTTGAAGGGGACACAAGTCAGCAAGGTTGGAAATCACTGGTCCTCTGGTGTTATAAATCACTGTACATTCACAAAACAACTGCTAAGCTAAATTAAGTGGATAAAATAGGACAACTCAGGAAAATCAAGCTCTACATGGTGCCTTTTCATGATAAAACATCTACTTTTATTGTTTAGTAATGTTCGAATTGACTTCTATGCGTGTCATTTTAGTAATATAATTTAATTTAATAGCATTTGGAATTGCCTGAAACAATCCAAGTATTTTGTTTATTGAGAAAATATATAATTGTCTTGGATGAGAAACTGTTCCCTTTTTTCTCTTTCAGAGGATTCGTCTTTTCTACTGAAGTTTTTCTTTATCTGAATTGAAGATCTCAGAATGTAGCGATAGTAAAACACAAGATAAATTTGTAATTTTAAGATATATTAATAAAATGTACTTGATTTGAATCTAAATCATGCACACATTGCTGGTACTTTCAAACACCATCGAACACTGCAACACACTGCATTTGCCAAGTCATCACATAGAGTTTTAACTCATTATTTATTGATACACAAACACATGCACACACACACACACACACACACACCCTCCTGATCTGAGCTTCTTCCATCTCTAACTCATAAGCAGGTCACTGCTGTCTCTGACTATTAGCTCGCTCATAAACTACACTCTGTCTCATATGTAGTATCGACCTGAAGTGGAATGAAAAACAAGGTTGACTGTCATTACAACCAAACAAACACACACACACAAGCAATCCTACTCAATGTGCTGGAGAAACCCAACACCTATTGATTCTTTGTGATTTTCATGTACAGAAATGGAGACAGAAATGAGAGCAGGGGAAAAAAAATGCAGAAAAGACAGCTATTCCATCAAAGCGATCCACGGGGGGATCAGATTGCATTGACAGACTGGTACAAGCTGGTAAAGCTGCATATACAAAACACTGGAGGGGTGGGGGAAATATATTAGAACACATGCAGGTCCCTCATGACTCAAGCAGCGCACATAAAAATTACAATACAGCAAAAAACAAGACTGGACAAAGACATATAACTTACATTATGTGGTCATAATGCAGTGAACACTATGTGAGAAACAGAGCGAATACTTAAGTTATTCGCCTCAGCACTGCAGGCCATAAAACAGACTAAGTTCTTTTAGTTTTACTGATGTTCACCCTCGACTCCTCAATGTTTAAAACAACTTTCAAGATGTTTCCCAATGAAAGAGAACACTAAAGCTCTTCTTGGAACATTTACACATCAGAAATTGCCACCAGTGTTCAAAAGTGAAGCAAAGACAATGGGAAATAATGCATATGACTTACTGATCATGCCTCAGGTTAGCTAATAGTTATATAAAATCAATACATGGATAAAGTCTGAGCTGCAGATGATATTCTTAACATCTGTCTTCAGCCAAATCTTTATATTATAGATTACATCTTCAAAGCCAAATTGTTTTGGGCAGATATACAAAAAGTTACAGCAAAAAAATCTCTTTTCCAAGAGTGACCTGGCCAAGATAGCTACTTACAGACTATTACAACAATAAACAATCACATTGACCAAGAGTCCAATTTTCTCCATCCCTTAAAATGGACTTTAATTCCTCCATAGTAATCAGCTCTGACAATTTCAGCTCATTTCGTACATGCTTCTGGGAAAAAAGGAAAGCGTATTTTAGGGTGCTTTCACACCTGCCCTGTTTGGTTCGGTTCAATCGGACTCAAGTTTGTTAGCCTCCTAAGAGTGGTTTGTTTGGGCAGGTGCGAACACAGCAATCGCTATCGGGTGCGCACCAAAACAACCGGACCAAGACCTTCATGAAGAGGTGGTCTCAGTCCAGTTACAAACGAACTCTGGTGTGGTTCGTTTGAGGTGAGAACGTGTTCCGACCTGGATCTGAACCAACTGCAGTCACATGACACATTGTTTGGGTTAAACATGAGCATGTTACAGTCCTGGAGGATTATTAATGTGCACCTCCTCCTGTACTGCCTTAATATGCACATTCAGCACATCCAATGCATCAAAACATTGTTTTCTAGTTGGAGCCGCGCCTCGTTTTCAAACTGTATGGTTTGACTAAAATGAACAATGACAGCAATATAGTCCACGATGAGCAGCGCTAAAATCAACCTGCGCAGTTGTCCCTCCATTGTGACATTAGAAAGTGTCACATTTATCTTGCAAGTGTACTCTTCTTCAGCATTTTGTTTACTTCCTGGATTTTTCCCACATGGAAATTCTGACCAATCAAGAGCAGCTTTCTCACGCAAGACATTTGATCTGGTCCAACTCTAGGCAATTATGCAGCTTTGTAACAAAATTAGTCCCTGATTCAGACCAAAGCAAGACAACTCTAGGTCTGTTCTAACTCTTGAGACCATCATCTAATACATGTAGGTACACTGATGAGAAGCAATCAGCCCAAAGAAAGATTTACATTCAAAAGCCAATGTGAAAATTCTGTGGACATAAAGAGACGGCCATTGAGCAGAACTATTGAGAGTGCAGTGGTGTACATGATCTCCACATCCAGTTGTAAATCAGGTGCATTTATGATGAGCATTTCACAGTAATTTAGGTTCGAAACAAGGCTTTCAGTGTGCGGCACGAATGACAATTTCTGGTCAATAATAATACCTAAATAATTAAATGCTGTGACCATTTTAATTTCAACCCCTTGAGCAGCTGAGATCTCATACTGACCCTCATTATAACTTGTGCAACTGTTCGATTGGCTCAAAGTCAGATTTTTATGGGAAAAAGTCAACACTGAACATGACTGAATGAGAGATCCTGTTGCATTAAAAACCCAAGGATTACTAGAATTTATACTTCAGTATAATTCTTCTGGTGGCTTCTGGAAGCCAACATCAACACAAGCCAGTGCAACCATTTGCTTTGTTTTTGCCGGAGTTTCATGGATCATTAATTTCACTGGATAGAAAGGAGGCTCTAGTTTACTTTACATATCACCCGAAACCTTGTGTGTTCAAAGAGTCATTGTTTCAGGACGGATGAAGACTGAGTGGTCATTTTTTACAACTGAAACCCATTCATTTTTCACGTTTGACAATGTGTTTTTAATGCTTTCAGACAAGGACAAGGTCGGCTCTCTCTCTGAAAAATGGCCCAAATTTAAGATGAGAGGATTTTTTTTTTTTCACGGCATCCGCAATATGTTTGTGCCTAAACATACAGTGTGACCACGGTGAGGGTTTGGATTTCGTCGACAAAAATCAAGGATGGTTTGTTTTACGCACTGTCGTCACAACTGTTCAAAAACGGCTCATTACCGGGGGTTTGCTGTGTTTTTACTAACACCCACTCAGCCTTAAAATAGACTGTTTTTGCTTCACTCTGTTGATGTTACTACTTTTCTTTCTCTTTAATTCTCTCTCCTTCCGATTCTCTTTCTACATTCCCCTCCCTGCCAGTATAGCCTCAGTGGCCTTGGTAGACGGATAAAGTTTCACACTCACTCTCACATACACACACGCACATTAGGAGTGCTGCTATGGTCAGCCCTGTCAGGGGTGATTCCACCCAGTATATATAATTTAATTGTGAAATAACAATAATTTCCCTCTGCAATTTCCCTGTCAGTTATTCTCCCACTCACTCCGTTCAACCCCGGTCCACATCTCTCTGCCTTAATAAAGTAGTGACTGCACTGGCTTAAGCCAAGATAAACACTAAAAACATCATTTAGAAGTCCGCAACTATGTTTTATATCGTGGCCGTTTTTTCCCAGCTCATTTTACACCGCCTCTGGCCATGGCTGCACTCTTAAAAAAATCGTACAAGCTCTTGGATTTGAAGTGATCGTAAAAAAATATGTGCATTTTGGCAACAAGAGAAATCGGTGCAAGAAGTTCAGTGTTTGACATTGCACAGATATAGCAGATCCAGTTAGCAATATAAAAATCACCTCCAAACTTCTTGAAAGTGTCATTTAGTGCAATTACTAACTAAATTTTACAGAGTTAAAGTCTTAAACTAAAATGTCCTTTTTACCTCAAAAGCACGCAGATGGGTTGAAACTATTTATTTTTAAATATTGTTGCATTTTAAAGCTGACAGAAATTCCAGATCTGTTTTACAGTGAGTGCTATAAGCTGGAGGGAAACTGTACACCTGTGAATCCCCACAGCATTTCACGTCTTTGGTTTTACAGTGTAAAATATCCGATCGGTCCAGATGGGGACTTTCCACTGGTTCTGCACTCCACCTTGTGTCAGTCTAAACTTTATAATCCTGCAGCCTTGACAGATCCCAACACACCATACTCTATACTTCCACCACAAAATCACACAGTGCAAACCGGAACATTGGCTGTGTCATCGCGGACCCTTTACAAATGTTTCACAACTGATGTTATATGGTTAGGAAAATACTTTGTGTACTGTGTATTAGCATCATGTGCTGCAGCTGTTTCCAAAGTGACGTTATGCTTTGAGTGAGAATGGTTGTTTTTTTTTCTCTTCTGTTTTATGGCTGATTTCGGAGCAGGTTTCATAGTGAATGTTGCTTCATATTCTGAAGCTTTGTGATGTCACAAAGTTCAGCAAACATATTTACAGGTTAAATAAACTGGGTAAAACAAGGGCTCAATGATTATTTCTTAAAATCATGATTAATCACTAAATTTCAGTAGTTAATCACGTTTAAGATTACATTATTCTGCATTTCAAAACAGTTTTGAAGAAGAGGAAGAGGATCAAAGGATCATCAGTCAATATATCTAAAAGGGGATCCAGGGGGAAGTGTCAACTTTTTTTCAAAACTCATAGTTTGTCATTGTTCTGTCATTTTTAGGTGAATATTGGTTATTTTTGTACTATTTTTCTCATATGTATCTCCTACTAAAAAACATCATTAATATGTATAGTTTCAAATACAGATTTAGCCGGTGTATAAAACCCACATTTTACTGGAATCTTGCTGCCCTGCAGACTAATTATTCCAGGAAAGCCTGTTTGAAAAGAAAAAATACATTTTGTTTCTGCAGTCGCAGTGAAAAAGAGCTCAAGGACTGGTCCAACACTGTTTGCGACACACAATGTTTCTATTACAAAATGCCTATTCAGCTCTATTTTCTTCTTTTTAATTTGAGATAGGCTGCAGTGACCGCTGCAGTGCTGTTGCAGGATAGATCCATGATCCCTGACTGTGTGTGTGTGCTACTATTACGTGTGTATTCTTGAGTCAGCATGTACAGTACATGCTTGCGTGTGTCTGCATGCGTGTGTGTTTTCGATGCAGCTTTGTTGCAGTAAATGGGCCTCTGCAGTCAGTGATGGAGGAGACTCTTTAGAGGCAACCCACCAGGGAGATGCTATCGCTTGTGTTTGTGTGAGCCCGTGTGTGTGTGTGAGGGAGACTGTGTGTGTATGTGTGTGTGTGAAAGAGGGAACGAGAGTGATGTTATCATATGTGTCTTTGCTGCAGCCTACACACTAAGGTCAAAGCCTTACTCGTCAATCTTGCCTCCCTCATACAAACACACACACACAGAAACTTGCACGGACACAAGATTAACTTTCTATTTGCAGAGGGTCTAAACATCTTCGGCTCTTCTTCTATGATCCTGGATATTAAGCCGAGCATGAAAAATACCTTAAATAATAAATAAATGCTCCAAAACAGCTTTTAACAACAAGAACAAACTCTGCAGTATTTGACAAGAATACTGTAATAAATACAGAACTGCACGCACCTTTCCCCTGTTATATATGTTACTTCATATAGATATGTAATCTGTCCCACACATCAGCAATAATCTAAAGATATAAGCAAGTGGTGTTGAAAAAATTTAAAGGCTGTTGGCCACTGTGGAGATGAAGTCTGTGATATTTTTCTGTGGGTCAAGATTGTTTGGACCATATGAGAATTTCACGGTACAATAACCGTCTCAGAAAATGTCATGGTCTCTAAGTGCCAGTACACAATTATTGTTATTATCTGCAGTTACAATGAACCATAAAGGAATGGAAAACATGTTTTTTTGTTCAGTTTTTTTTTTTTTGTAAATCCATAATCCATCGTCCAACAAAAATGGTTACACATAGAAACCTCTGACACTGAGTTTGATGCCTTTTATAGCTCTATTTGCTGCGGAAAGTTAGCCTGATGACTTGAGTTCAACATTCTGTTTCACTCTCTGTATCCATCTAGACTGGAAACTGCCCCAAACAATTTCCAGGAATTAAAATCCAATTGGGGCCAATCAGGAATCTGCACCGTAGTTGACAACGTAAGCAGCCAATCAGGGACTGTGTTGTAGTTGATGACATAAAAGGCAGGCTGCTGCACGCAGAACCGTAATGGCGGCTCCCGAAGCAACAAGGGACTCTAACGTTAGAAGAATAAACACAGCAGTAAGTAGAGTTATTGCAGAAATGGAGTCAGTAACGACAATTAAACATGAACAACCGTACACATTTGCGGATTTCCTCAGAGGAAAATACATTTCCGCTGTTTTCTTGACTGGATTTGGCAGAAGGTTGTTTCATCAACTGGCTCTGTCAGTGTTTAAGAAAATGTTTCCTGGTGTTTTTGTTAACTCCAGTTAGCTGAAATAGTAGAACTGTCACCGTGAGAACTCCCTTCCATTGAAAGTGTTTGGGGCCACATTGAGTCCAAACTGATACAGGGAGCGAAACATGATGTTGAGCTCACGTCATCAGGATGGTCTTACCAGGCTAGTGGAATTTGCAATACAAGGTAAAATGTAAAGACACATTTGCTCCCTGGCCGTCGCCACTTTCTCCCCGTGTCTTGCATTTGGCATCGTGGCTACATAAAGGGGCTGACCTTTCCTCTCTTTCTATCTTCACACTATTGCTCTCTCTCCGTCCGTGCATGGTCAACGTCCTCTTTCTCGTCATCGGCATCCACCTGAATGTTACTATCTGACCAGTTGAAAGTAGGCTATCTCAGTTATGATATGATATTGTGCACTCCATTCCTTCCTTCTTGTTGCAGGTGTATGTGTCCTGCAGGTTACACCACATTTTGTTCACTGCATCTGGGTCAAACAACTCTAAAAAGGCTTTTGACAAACACACGCAAAAAAAAAAAAAGACCATTAAAGGTTTCAGTGTGTGCAGACGTGATTGACATAACAAAGGGGCCATATGTGTTTTTAAATATGCAACAGTTTTGGTAAAAAAGTACAAACTTGGTGGCTTTAATTGGTTTAATTTAATACGGTATAAGCAAATGTACATGATACGATACCTCTTAATTTTCATACCACAGCGTACTGTGAACTGGTACACCACTGCAGCCCAAAATGGCAGTATTTGTTTGTAAAAGCAATATTACATGCTCCCCAAGCCCCTATGACCTAAAAGTCCAAGGTCATAACTGTATTTTCATCTTAAGTGTCTGTTTTCTGTTTTCTACCACACTGTAGGATAAAACTGAGTTGGCATACGGCGGCCTTGTGGTTTGAGATGCCAACCCTAAGGTCACAATTTAATGAACATGTGTTTACCCAGTTCAAGTCCCACTGAGTAAACTAAGTGTAAATACAAACTAAACAAAAGCACACACGTCTCAACATGTGTATTTATGTTTGTCTGGCTGCTCTCGAGTTCTGTTCAGTTATATATTGTGTCTATTTGTGTCTGGCTCCACAGAGTCTGAGCTGCGTGTGTCTGAGTGTGTTCGTGTAATAAAGTGAATTTTCTATTAGTCTCTATTATGCTCAATCAGCCTTAACAGACACAGATCGATACGCTGACAGAACGTCTGAATTACTACAGCCACTAAAACACAACACAACAATGTAACTTTATGACTGTGATTACAACCAATATTGACTTCACGTTCGATGCGATTATTCTCTCTCGTAATCACTAACATTAGTTATGGTCTGCTCTTGTGAAAAGGGACCGAGCGAAAGAAAAGCTCTTATGACTGAATTACCAAACCCGATGTAAAACGAATCATAAAATGCACCACTATGGAGTGGTCGTTTTAGTGTTTAGTAGGTTTACTGTACATTTAATCTCTAATTATACTGCTGAGCAACAGTGTATCAGCCCGACTGTCACAGTTGCTGGTGCTCCTTTTTAGGATAAAGCCAAATGTCTTTCTCAGTGTATGAATTAGTCTCTGCTTGTGCATGAAATTATTAAAAGAATTTAAATACTGAAAACTAAATTTAAAGCATCCATTATTGGGAAAAAAGCTGTCAAGATAATTTCTCCAGCACTTCTAGTATATGAGCCAGTTGACAAACGTGTGAGCCGAAGGCTGAACTTCTTTGCCACCCCTGCAAAAACACCATAATGTATTTCAATTTTCTGCAATCATCTGGTAATATTACACTTCTCTTTTTCAAGTGCTGATGTCTCATTTTAGATAAAACTCCAGGGTAAAAACCTTCTGGTGCACTTGGACCTGCTCTGAAATCTCAAATCAATACTCCATTGTGGGAAGGAGACCACACACTGAAAGCACAACAAAGCTATTTTATGACCCTACTTAAAACTGCATTGTTGTAACAATTGATCAGACTGCCTCTAATAATTGCAAACATTATATAGAGATCTTTGATGTGACAAAACAGAGAATCCAAAAACATACGTTGTTTTTATCAAAGTAATTTTTAGATGAACAATATGGTGCTGCTGTGACAAACTGTCTCGGCTCAACCCTGGAGCTGCTCTGCAAGCAAACTGTCGTCCTCCAGCAGCAGTTCCTCTAACATCTACAACGCCCCGAGACAGTACATGTGTCAGGTGTCTTCAGTGGTTTCAGTGAGTCATCATCAGGAGTGCCAGGCAAAGGAAATTAACGAACTAACTGGTTAGAAAACTGGCAGCTGGCCTGAGATTAAGGATTAAGTCCTGGCCAAATCAGCACTTCAAATAGCAACATTTTGCAGACAAATCAATTCACTTCATTGGACACACTGTTCACTGCTATCAGGTGATTTGCATTTCTTTATGGATGGATAGAAACCAGATAGAAACAACCTGTAGCCATGTGGGAGAGGCTAATTTTGTCCGTTTTTCGCCATTCAGTAGTTTGGAATACGCGCTTGGATTATTACTGGGACAAAAACAGGATGGTTCACGGCATGTCTAGACGTATGTGCGGCTGAACGACTGTAGGTTTCAAACTGGATAAACAAATTCATTTTAATCGTACAAACCCACCTGACAATCAACACAGGCAAGTGAATTGAAGGACTAGCCTGTTAGCTAGTTAGCAGCCTGTTAGCTAAGCTAGCACACTGTCATACAATCTCTCTGAAATCTACCGCATAGGTTCTTTCTTTTTAACATACTCGCGACAAATTCCAGACTGAAATATCCTGGAGGGGAGGTGTCGGATATCACAGGGATTCCCATAGGAATGAATGGATTTCCAGTTGACTCATCTCCGTACATACGTAAGTGGAAACGAGGCGTTAGTCTGAAGTGCTGGTTTTTAGCCTAAACAATAGTGATCTGACACAATAGAAGAACATCGGCCACTGCCATCAGTGAGTGTCATCTTATTTGCGAACAAGGGGAATGTTCGTCTGAGAAATTAGTGCATCCCCATTGCCAACTGCAGCAGTTCATTAACTAGTTCATACATCTCCAAGCCTCTAGCACGGCCTGTTTCATGATGACATGTGGGTTATCTTCACTGTGCCCTTTTTGCAGTGACTGGACGTAGAGTTAAAGTTTAAGCTTTTAAATCTGAGATAGCTGAGAACTTACACAGTTACATCTTAGTTTTTTGCTGGTGGTTGTAGAAAAAGACACAAGATTCAATTTTCTTTCGAAGGTAGATCATGGACATTTTTCTCTCACATCTGCCTTTTAGTGATAGAAATCCATCTTAAAACATAAAAACAATATTTCTACCTCTGTCTTATTTTTGTGTCGACTCCGCCGCAGCAAAAGGCTTCTCTGTACCTTCCACCAAGCTGCCTCGACAGACCTGAGAGCATTGTTCTAAATAAGTTATACAACTCTCTTAACTTAAATTCTCATTCTTTGCCTTCATAATGTAGTTGTAAAATCAACTGGTGGTCATTACAGCAACATGATAAGTTCATGCTCCCTCTTTTGAGGCTGTGGGAAATCACTTATTTATGTATGATTATATTGGGAAAGGGGATAGAAATACTGCATTGAATTAAATGAGAATTTAGTGCTTGTACTTGTTCCTGGACCTCCAGCTAACCTCCTGCATTCAATACATCATGTGTAAAACCCAAATAAAATGCAAAGCAAAGGTGAAGCTCTTATTAATGTTATCAGGTTAAATCGAGCTAACATGCCTGTTTTCTAAATTAAATCTTCTCAGGATCGAAATTGCAATTCCAGTGCCGTGACTGCGAACATATTGATTGGAAAGATTAAATGCAAAATGTTATTTGGCAGAAAATAAAAATGGGGCAAACAGCACACGGGGTGGACAGGTTAACGCAGGTATAAATTGTATCAGAGAGGAGAGCTGATTGTCATTCAAAGCATGTTTTAAGATAAACTGCGAAGCCAGAGTAAACATTGATTTTTGCAGGAGTGTGGGTTTAAATTTATCCAATGAGTTGGGAAGATCCTTGAGTTTAAAATCTATTCATATTCTATCTTACATAAGCAATAATGAGCAGCTGTATCTGGAGCATAACACCACCAGAACATGCATACCATGTGTAAATTAGGTATTTCTTTTGTATTCCCATACAGCTGTGGGATTAGCCTTAATACTGTCTCAATGAAAATGTGCTTTAAACATTTACCATTGAGAAACACATTAGGAGAAGTAGTAATTGTGGACTGATATGCTTTCTTGCCAGGAGTTAGAAGAGATGATTGATATCGCTGTAATGTACAGAGATTGATAGTAATCTCTTTATCTATCACAGATTATTACCTTACACTTTATCGTCCATCTGTACACCAAAATGTTACTTAAAAACATTTTTTCTAGAGTAATGTGGAGTGTGTTCTGCTGCAGTTGTTTTTGCTTTGACATGAGTTCTAACAAGAATTTATTTCTCTGAGAGCCTTCCCACACAGACGCTGAAAAGGGGCCAACTATCGAAAGGCCTAAAAGACTCTTTATGAGTTGTGTGAAGAGCCCTCAGCATCTTCCCCGAGGCCTCATTACAGCTTTAGGAGAGGAGGCAAAAGGGAAAGGCACGGACACTTCACTCCCTCAATCACTCATTTGTTTAACCCCTTCACGCGCACTCGTTCACTGTGGAGAAAGAGAATGTGTGTCACTCTGTCAATCAAATAGGTCACATGATCATTTAACCTCTTTGCTGTTTCTATTCACTCCATCACGAGAGAGGAAGGGAGGGGGGTTTCTGTCTATAGGTAGACAATGGATACATTGTATGTTTCATACGTATCATGTCAACATTTCTACAGTTACGTAGGTCAGATTACATGTATATTTCTCATCAGGAGGAAGAGAGGATGGTGGATAGGGTGACACCTGTGCAGCTGCTAAGCAGTCGAGCACTTTTTGACATCGGGGACATTTACAGCTGTGGTTGAGGTGACCAAATGGGGCATTTTTTGACGAGATGTCGGGTAACTTACAGCTGTGTATGATGCATCCTAACTGGGTATGTCGCAACATATCTTCGTGTCATCAAAACCAGACATCGGGACATTTGCAACCATGTCTTTCGGTGACCAAACTAGGCATTTTAACATGATTTTGAGACACTTACAGCTGTGCTTGATGCGTCCAAACTGGGTATTTTTCAATGAGATGATGCCACATATCTAGCCATGTTTGTGGTGACAAAACCAGACATCAGGACACGTACAGCCATATCTGTGGTGACCAAATGGGGCTTTTTTCAAATGAGATACTGGGCCACTTAGAGCTGTGTTTGATGTATCCAAACTGGGTTTTTTTTTTTTTGAGAGATGTTGCAAAATATCTCTGTGGTGACAAAACCAGATATCGGATCATTTACAGCCATGTTCTTTGGTGAGCAAACCTGGCATTTTTTGACGAGATGTCGGGACACTTAAAGCTGGTTTGCTAACCTTAACCCTTACCAAGTGGTGCTTGTGACTAACCACATGTTACCATAGTGTTGTCACAAAATAAAATTTTAAATTATAATATAAAATAAATCTGCAAAGTATGAAATGTTCAGATTTAACATGAAATGTACCAATGTGTAACATATCCGTAGTTTGCAGAATTAAACAATGCCAACATTTAATCTGGTGATTGGTTTGAAAGTAAGTGAGTGTGCATGTGTATGTGTATGTGTGTGTGCGTGTGTATGCGTGTGTGTGTGTCTGCTTCTATACATGCCTGTGTGTATGTTGGAGGCTGTATCCTGTCTTGCTGAGTCAGACAATGAGGATCACCAACCCCTGAAGTAATCAGTCATCTGAGAGTCATACAATGGTGCAGACCGATGCAATGCTTCAGTATATGCAGGTGTGTGTGTCCGTTGTAGTGTGTAAGTGAGTGTGTGTATCCCTTTGTTCATTTATGTTTGTTAGCGGGTACGTTCAGCATACAAGGACAAACAAGAGGTTTTCAAGGATATAACTGTGTGAATTACAGCTCAAGTTTGTTTTTTATAAGCATATGAACAGTATATATGTTAGTGTGTGTGTGTGTGTGTGTGTGTGTGTGTGTGTGTGTGTGTTTGTGTGTGTGCGTGCATGTGTGTATACGAGGTTGGTGAGGATATGAGAAACAGAGAGAATGGGATATGCGAATGAATGCTCCTGGCCTTCATTCAGTGTGTGTCTCTTTTGATCAGGAGGTTTCAGCTTGTAAGCTGAAGTGATTTTTGACCCTGTTGACTTTAACACACAACTCTAAAGGTCCATGAGGTCTGCAAACAGGCTTTAAGGGCCTTTAGGTATAAGAGTTAAGGGCTTTTAGTGGTTGAATTGTCTCATATTTGAACTTTCCCACGGGGTTTTATGCCTGCTTTACTGCTTTACCCTGGCAGCCTGGTGTTAAATTGCGTATGCGTGAGTGTGTTTTGTTTTTTTGTGTGTATGTGTGCATTTGTGTCGGTTTGTGTATTTGTGTCGTTGCGTACATACATGTGTGTATGCCACTGTGTGTGCGCGAGTGAGCTGGTTTAATGAACTCTCGAGTGTTTGCACAACCAAAGTCGCGCAATTTACTCCTCTCATCTCGGAGAAAATTGACATTTCCAAAGTGTTGCCGTTGGAAACCACCCTGGGAAAGCTCAACTGTTTACAACCTAAACCAAAAAAAGCACTAGGGGGTTGATATAATTAGTAGTTAAGGTATTTTCAGACCGCATCTTGAGCTGTGCCGAATTTTGAGTCTAAAATTATATCTACGACAAAGGGAGCAAACACTGAAATGATTTTCTCTCAAAGAAATGAGCCATGCTATAAGTGAAACCTTGACATTTTAAATCTGGTCTCTTATTTTTCTGCTGAAAATATGCTTCCACAAACAGAGGCACGAAAAAGTTTCTTTATCTATCTTCAATTAACTGAATAATGGATGTTTGCATTATTCCTCACTGAGACCAGTAGGTGCTGAGCGCTGCAAGCTTTTCAGACTGCCTGATGGACAAAGGATAAAACTTTGTCCAATAACGTGCCAAGCTCTTAGCGAAGAGTTACAACAGATTAAAACTTGAAAAATGAAGGTATCTCTGCGAAAAATCAAGGCTCTTTGAAGTGGGGTGTAAATGATAGCCTCAGTGTGGAGTAAAGTTACAAATGCTGCCCCTAAAACCACAATCTGATGATGTTGATGTTAATCAAATTAACTGACACTGAGCAAACAGGGATACATGATCATTATCATTGGACAAATCCATGTGGTTTGGCAGGAGGCTGTTTGTATGTGTGTGTGCATATGCACTCAAGAGAGAAATGCAGAGAAACAGATATGTGTGTGTGAGAGTGTGTGTAGGAGCACAATGCCAGGCTTTTGCTTTCTGATATTTCATGATATGTCACCCTTGTATTGCTATCGAATACAAATGCTTTGTGGGTTTTCAAAATGAAAATCTGCGAGAGAGACATGGAAGCGAGGGAGAGAGGAGAAAGAAAGAAGGAGACTAATAATATGGGAGGGGGAATACAGGCAGAGAGAGAGATGTACATAAAAATCTACTGATGAGACCATTACACCTTAAACGGGAACAAATTAGATCGCAGATTGCCTCTCTTCCTCCTTCTTTCTTTTGCTCTCCTATCATCTTTTCTCAATTGTCCTACAGCTCTGCTTGATTTCCACCTTAAATTGCCTCTCCCTCTCCTCCTCCTCTCCCTCATCACCATCTCTCCTCCTCTTTCCTGTCCTGCCACCCAGTGGGATGTGATTAATTGTGAGTGGGTCAGACTGCTGGCACCAAGCTCTTCCGATATCTGACGCTGTTTCCACCTCTGCATAAGCTCTGTTTTACCCACCCCCTCCTCTGTGTGTGTCTGCTACTGACTTAATGTCTTACCTGCATGGCTGTTCAGCTTTGTTAACACCCCCTCTGCTGTAGCATTCTGTGAGTCAATCTTTTGTGTGCTCTTTATTATAGAAGAAAGAAGAAATACTTCTGACAGCGCACAACCTCACGTTAGAGCATTTCAGCAATATCAATACAAAAAACCCCCCAACATTTAAATTATATTTAATTTTTGAAGAAATCAACACTTTCCGCTCTCATCAAAACAACCCAATCACCAAAAAGATGTTAGCATTTTACATTTCTACAAACCAGTGGCGGCTGCAGGTCTCTCAAACAGGGGAAGCTCACTTTAAGTTTCGTCAGAGTCACTTGTGGTCCATTCAGAATGGCACATTTGGACCACGATCCACCAATTGGGAACCACTTCTCTAGATGTCCATCTCTCAAGCAATGTTTTCAGCTCCTCCTGGGGTATCCCAAGGTGTACTCATGCCAGATGAGATATATAATCCCTCACGCATGTTCTGGGTATAACCTGGAGCCTCCTACTAGTTGGATGTGCCTGGAAAACCTCTAACAGGAAGTGCCCAGGAGGCACCCTGATCAGATGTCCGAACCACATTAACCAGTCCCTTTCGAAGGAAACGAGCAACGTCTCTATTCTGAGCTCCTCACTGCATCTCTAAGGCTGATCCCAGCCACCCTACGGGGAAAACTCTTTCGGCCGCTCCTTCATGATGAGGTAACTACGACAGGTTGAATTAGGTCATCAGGGGTAATGAACACCACAGCATTCTGACAAAAAAGAAGAGCCAGCCGCTTTAATTTAATAGAAAGAATTAAGGAATAATGTGTAACTCTATCCCGCTGATGCAATAATACCAATGCTGGTTTATGATCTGTAGATGTGGCTACTAATCACAAAGCTCTTCCAGTCTCTGTCATCACTCCCTCCTCTTTCTCCACCCTTACTTACTGCCTTTCCTCTTTCTCTACACCGTATCACCATCTTCGTTCACTTTGCCTGTCTGTCTCTTCCTTTTTTATCACCTCCACCTTCATTTCCTTTACCTCTTTCCTCTCTCCTTCTCTCTCATTCCCATTTCTTGCCTCCTCAAACTCCTCTGACCCTTCCTCCATGTCTCTCTCCAAACCAACAAAAACTCTTAAGCGCTTTATGAAACCGCCATCATTATTCCAATGGAAACAGTCAACTGTCACAGCTTCTCTTTATCTCTTTTTCAGGCCCAGCTTCTCTTTCACTTCTTCTTACTACTTTCTTTAAATCCCAAACAAATATGTTTGAAACCACTGTCATTATTTTGAAGACAGTAGTTACCTTGCACACTTATCTCAGCATGTCTTTCTTGGCTGAATCGTTTTTCCCTCCTTCCCTCCCAACCCGCTCTCACAGCAAGTTTTATACAGATATTAAACGTTGATTTCTGCTCACTACTGACCCCAGCTCTCCTGTCCTCTTGATTTCTGACCCTGCATCTTGTCTTCTGGCTTTCTTGCCTTTTCTCTCTATTTCCCACACCCTTTCAACCCTCCCTTTTTCTCTTTCTCTCCCTCTCTCTCCCAGGTCAGGTCAGACCCTCCGTCTTTGCCAGGGCGCTGGTTGTTGCCAGGATGTGATGGCTCTGCTGAGCCCGCTGACTCAAACAGAAGCCAAAAGGCCAGCCAAACCAAAATCACTGAACAGCAGAAAGCTGCACTGCTACGTTCTTTTTTGACCCCGCCACGCACGCATGCACGAACACACACACACACACACACACACACACACACACACACACCCAACCAGTGCTGACAGACAGATATGGGCATACACACTTGCAAGAAGATGTGGTCAAACATTTTGGGCACAAACATGGAAACATGGAAGTATTGACAAAGACATTTAAAAACATGCATCCACTTAAAGTGAATTTTGCTTTCTCAGAAACCTCTATAGTACACACAAACAGACACAGACACACACACACACACACACACACACCAGCCTTTTGTATTACTAAACTTTAGGTTCAAGAAAGGTTCGTTTCAGGGGCTTCGATCCAGCGCCCACGCGTCGGGGGATATAAGACAGATCTGGAGGCAGGACGCGACCACAGAAATGCAATCGTTACTGGGGGCGGCTGAGGCTGGACACACACCAACTGCACTGGGGATATTCTGACATGTAGGGCCAGCGCACACACAGACACACACGGTTTTCTCTACCCACTAACTCTTGTTTAATGTTGACAGTTGTAGCAGTGGAGTTGCACAAACAACTATTGGCTATACTGTAAGTTCAAATTACACTTAAGGCAAAAGGCGTGCATGTGTAAGCACACACACACACACACACACACACACACACACACACACAAAGCCAGGGTATTTCAACATAATGTAATTACGATTGGGACAAACATGCAGAAATACAAACTCTTTTGTATTTCGTCATAATAGCAGAAGACAACAGATACTTAACAGCATAAACTGTATCATCTGGAGCCACACCATCTCGTTTGTTGGATGGATAATGGGGCCCAAAGTGTCACATGGCCCCCTGGCCTTCAAATTTCCAGGTACAGACCAAGAAGAGACACAAAACAACCAAATAAAAATTCTCTAAGAGAGACACAAAAAATCATTAGGACACAGAATGACCACAAAGAGACACAAAATGACCTCATTAAGTCACAGAAAGACCACAAAGAGACATAAAACTACCTCATTTAGACATAGAATGACCGCAAAGAGACACAAAATTACCTCAATAAGACACAGGATGACCACAAAGAGACATTAAGACACAGAATGACCACAAAGAGACACAGAATGACCTCAATAAGACACAGGATGACCACAAAGAGACATAAAATTACCTCATTAAAAAAACAGGATGACCACAAAAAGACACAAAATGACCTCATTTAGACACAGAATGACCACAAAGAGACATAAAATTACCTCATTAAGACACAGGATGACCACAAAGAGACATAAAATGACCTCATTTAGACACAGAATGACCACAGAGACATAAAATGACCTCAATAAGACACAGAATGACCACAAAGAGACATAAAATGCCCTCATTTAGACACAGAATGACCACAGAGACACAAAATGACCTCAATAAGACACAGAATGACCACAAAGAGACATAAAATGACCTCATTAAGACACAGAATGACCACAAAGAGACATAAAATTACCTCATTAAAAAAACAGGATGACCACAAAGAGACACAAAATGACCTCATTTAGACACAGAATGACCACAAAGAGACATAAAATTACCTCATTAAGACACAGAATGACCACAAAGAGACATAAAATTACCTCATTTAGACAAAGAATGACCACAGAGACATAAAATGACCTCAATAAGACACAGAATGACCACAAAGAGACATAAAACTACCTCATTAAGACACAGAATGACCACAAAGAGACATAAAATGACCCCATTTAGACACAGAATGACCACAAAGAGACATAAAACTACCTCATTAAGACACAGAATGACCACAGAGAGACATAAAATGACCTCATTTAGACACAGAATGACCACAAAGAGACATAAAATGACCTCAATAAGACACAGGATGACCACAAAGAGACATAAAATGACCTCATTTAGACACAGAATGACCACAGAGACATAAAATGACCTCAATAAGACACAGAATGACCACAAAGAGACATAAAACTACCTCATTAAGACACAGAATGACCACAAAGAGACATAAAATTACCTCATTTAGACACAGAATGACCACAAAGAGACACAAAATTACCTCAACAAGACACAGAATGACCACAAAGAGACATAAAATTACCTCAGTAAGACACAGGATGACCACAAAGAGACATAAAATTACCAAGCAATGTGGCATTAAATGTTAGCATAAACAAATGACAGAGCGTAAGCAATGTCATTGAGCAGTCCAGTACCTCTGGCAATCTTTGTGTGTTTAAGATTATTTCTTTATAGTCTGAAACATCATTAACGATTAACACTAAAACTTCCATTCTCGTTCCAACACATCCACTTCTCCCTTTTATAAAAGCGTATTTTCAAACTTGCAGCTGTGAAGGTTGTGGCATCTAGCAAAAAGAAAAAGTTTGAGGAGTGAGGGAGGCCTGGTGGAAGTGAGGCTGAGAAGTCAACAGCTCAGTGGGTGGAAATACAATTCATGCCTCCAGCTTACAAGCTTGATGCACGTCATTTTATTTTTTTTTTTCTCGCTGCTCTTCTCTCTTGGATGTTTAAAAAGTTATTCTGGTCTCGCTGCTCGGTTGGATGATCACTAAACTTCCTTGATTTCATGTCAGAGTCGAGTCTAATTCCTATTGGTGCAAAGTAGGAGCTAAATTACCAACGACAGCAGATTTTGTATTATTTAAAAATAGGAAAAGGACGTGGGAGAAGTACAAGAGTTACTGGACTGCTGGAAATGTAGGAGTTCAATGGGTCTACACCTGATGTGGGACTGCCCGCTGGTTTACCCATTTTGGACACAAGTGGCTGAATCAGCCCTCGCCAAGCACGCCAGGTTTTTGCCTTCTTGGAGACAAATCAGTTTTACCAGCTGGACTTACAAAGGCACACTTTGGGTTACCTCTTGCAGGCTTTCTTAATGCAGCCAAGGTTATATTAAGGGACTGGAAAAATACAGGCACACCTTGTTATAAGGACTGGGTTGATGTCATGACTGTTAGAGCCTCATATGAGTTACTGACACTGAGTTGAAATTCATTTAAATGTGGGGAAGCTTACACTGATTTATTAATGGTGAGGATCATGGGCAGGTTATGAGACAATGGGCATTGGGCACAGATATGCAAAGGGCCCCCATCCTCTCCTTCTATTGACCAAAACACACAGAGTTTGTGGTTGTTTTGTGTCTTTTCGTAGTCATTTGGGTCTCTTTGAGATAATTTTGTATCTCTTTGGTGAAATTTTGTGTCCTTCTCGGTCATTATGTGTCCCTTTGTGGTTGTTATGCATCTCTTTGTAGTCGTTTTGTGTCCCTTTGTGGTGTTTTTTCCTGTTTTTTGTAGCCAGGGAGGCCCTTGACACTCAGTCATCCATCCATGGTGGCAATCATCAGATAGCGATGTGTATTAGAAAGTGAAGTCAGAACATCTATTTGAAACTTCCCAGAGGATCCTATTCCTGATTGAATGGAGACCAACACTGCATATCCCATCACTGCAGACTCTAAACTGCATCATATCTTTGGCAGGAAAATTTGACTCGTAATATTTATCTTATTTTATTCTAAAGAAGTTTAGCTTTAGTAATTAAAGTAAAAGTATCAAACACATTATTTGATGCAATATGATAAAAATGGAACGTTGGGTGTCAGTGGGCGTTACTTCTTCACACAAAATGCAGCATCACTGAGTCATGATGTGACTCCTACCCAATTTTTTCACATGGAAATTTGAAGATTATGTAGAATGAAGAACATTCAAATTTCGCAAGGTCAAAAAAGCTCTAATAACAAGTCATTTTCCTATAGTTTTTTTATTGTGCAGAAAAACACTGTTACATGGATTACATTTGCAGTTTAATTGGTCAGATTTATTATCTTTTGATTGTGCTGTATCACACAGTTTTGTTTAAAAAAATATATATTTTTTTTAAGATATATTTGTTAATAGTATTGAATCTTCGATGCCTAATAATCTATGGACTTTGTTAAAATTAGTGGGGACATTTGTAAGCACAAAGAGCTGCTCTTTTTTGCAGTGTTTTTACAAAAATCAGCAACAACAACAAAATCCATAATAAAACTAAAGACAGTTTAAAAAAGCGTACAAACAAAATTAAAAATAAAAACTAAACGTCTTTGTTTTCTGTTTGTGCACTTTGTTACCAGCAGGCAACCACTTGAAAAATATGTTTTGCACTGTAATGCTGCAGTATTTTTTAGAAGAGGTGGGGAAGAGGTGAGGAGAGAAAGGGATGAGGACGGGAATAAGGGAGATACAGACAGAGAACAGGCACACCATAGAGAAGACATGAAGGAAGGCAGAGATGACAAAAGATGGAGGGAAGATAAATCAGGGAGAAGTAAATCTTGCAGATGAAATATGATTGAGAGGATAGAAAAAAGGGTCTTTAGAGAAGTAGGAAGACAAGAGGGAAGACATGTTAGATGAGGAAGAGAGATGTGAAAGAAGTGCTGGGGTGTGTGTGTCAGTGTGTGTGTGTGTGTGTTTGGGAAAGAGAAAGAGAGAGAAAGAGTTACGGGCAGAGTGAAAGTCACCTTGTGGAGCTACAGTGCACTGAGCAACTCTGTCTGTCTCCCCTTATGAATTATGACAGTCGCTGGTTGGCCAAAACCCCTCTGCTGCACGCACACACACACTCACACACACACACACACTCACATTTCAGCCCTCTCTGTCTGTCTTACTCTGTCCTTTTCTCACTCTCTCCTCCTCTCTCGGTGGTACACCCGCATCCAGAAAGCCTTGCTTCATGGAGAAAAGTGATCATAAAATATGCAGCTGTTCCACTGCTCTTTAGAGTGCTTCTCAGACTCCAGGACTCTGTGTGTGTGTGTGTGTGTGTGTGTGTGTGTGTGTGTGTGTGAGAGAGGGCATGTCATGTAATGGCGGTGCGAGTTTTCTCCTCTCCTCTCCCACTTGTCTAAGCATCTTGCTGTTCTTCTCTCCATCTGTCTCTCTTTGTCACACCCTGAGTTTCTGTCTGTCCTGGTCACAGTTTCAGTCTCTGAAAAATTGAATTCATTTCAGTTCAGTGGACATTATTTCAGTGACATCTGACCTGCTTCTCGTTCGCTCTCACCATCTTTCATGCTCAATCCCTCCTCGTCCCTCTTGTCTTTCTTTTCTTGTGGCATCAGCAGAAAGGTGGGCCGTCCTGCAGCCTGAATCAAACATGGCTTCACACTCAGACAGTGCTCCACCTTTATTTTAAACACGCACGGTGGCGTTTTTCTGCTTTTGAGTCGTCCCATCATGAATCTGCAAAATTCTGTTCTGGGTTCTGTTTCTACTTAAATGCCCTGACTTAAGCTATAAACATATGAAATATAACATACTGTTTTTAAACTGCACCTTATCTTCATATCTTTAAAACTGGTTGTCAAAATTTCCGATGCGCAGGATTTGTCAGCCAGTCTAATAAATGTTGCTTCCCTCACTTGCTCAGTTTTATTATTCCATGTCATTGTGTGCATCCAGCAAACATGCTGCTGTCATAATTAAGCACAAGGGCATCTGAGTCCGGCCTACTGACTGTCCCAAGAGTCAGAACAAAACACGGCGAAGCAGTTATCATGCAGCAAAACCTGAACTGGAATAACCTCCCAGATGATGTTAGACAAGCCCCGACTCTGACCACTTTTAAGTCAAAGCTAAAAACCTTCCTTTTTACACTGCCTACTTGACATTATAATGACTGCAAAATAATTTTTAAACTCAATTTTAAACCTTTTTAAATAATCTTTTTTGTGTTTGCACCTCTTGTCTGCACTTTTGCTATTTTTAATGGTGATTTTTTTCATTTCATTTAGTAATTAATTTTCTCTTTTATGTCTTTTTTCTCTTTACTTTTTTCTGTATTCTTCATTATGTTTTATATTTTTGTCACTCTGTAAAGCACTTTGAATTGCCCTTGTGTGTGAAATGTGCTTTACAAATTAAGCCACCTGACCTTGCCTTATAATACAAGTAATATTTTGTCGCACAATGTTTAACTTTATGGATTAAATTGTGCTAAATTTTGACTGTTTTCTGATTGTTTTCTCACTTTAAGACTAGTTGACTAGTCTTAGTTTAAAATTCCGTATAACTGAAGACATGATCTTGTTCATGCCAAAATGATTACAGATTATAATTAGGAACTTTGTGCTTATATGTGTTTGGTATTCACTTAAAACACGTCTCCAGACTGACTTCCAATCAGTGACGAGATAAGAATCGAGCGTTTGGTTGAAGGACACTTGAGTAGGCACTGAATGCTGATGAACACTTATTGGATTTTTCAGGGACTGAACGGTAGAGATTATCTGATTTCTGATGGTATCAATAACATCGAGCCTGCACATAAGAGTAATGTACCAATACTGTCACAGAGTCACATCCTATATTTGAACATGTCACTCAACAAAGATGCAAGAAAGTACTGTTAAAAACAGTTGTACCTGTTATTGCCCTGAACACTGGTCCCAAACCTTGAGGTCCCGACCTCCACTAGGGGTCGCCAAAGCTTCACAGGGGGTCAAGAGTCCTTCTTGATTTTAAGGGGTGTAAGAAACTTTTTTTTTTTTTTTAAGACACAGTGGGCCTATATTACTGTATCTACTATATATATTGCTTCCACCCCATATTTCATCCCTTTTAATTCTGACCTCACATGATCTTGGTACTTGTTCACAGAGCAGGCTGTTGCTTCACACTCCCTACATCAGAACTAAATTAGGAAGAATGCCATTCTCTCACATTGCACCATATACATGGAATGTATTTCTACTTTTAGCGATCATTTATTGCTATTGTTAGTGTTGTTTTGTATGATTTCATTCCTGTTTTAACTGATATGTATGATGGTTCTTTGTTTGCTTACTGATTGTTTTTAATGTCTTTGTTCATGCTTGGCATTACTGAAAATGAGAGTCTCCCTCAACTGATATCCTGAGTCTTAAAAAAGGTTTGAATGAATATTTCAGCATTTTATTCATTTCTGTGAAAAGTCAAAATGGTGTTTTTAAAGTTCAGATTATTATTCAAGATATATATCTCACAGGGTGCAGTGAAGCAGTGAAGACCTCAACACAAGCTACATCCTTCACTCTCTGCTAAACCGTCTCGTCCTGCATCAGAGAAGTACACAGTAAAAAACAACCAAAGAGCTGATAGAACAATGACCAAGCAAAATGAAAACCGAAATTTCTCAAAAAAAAGAAGCCCTTTATGTGTGTATGATTGTTGAAAATAACATTTCTTAATCACACATTTTACACAAACTTCCTGCAGTTAGGCACTGGGATTAATTATCCAGTTTATCTGTTGTTCTGTGCCGTTATTGTTATACACTGAATATCATATGTCACTCAGTCTGGGGTTGTCAGTTTACTTAATGATAGAAAACGGGTCACTAAAGCAAAAAGGCTTCCTTGCAAACAGTTAATGCTGGATTTCTTACTTCTAAAAGGCACCAAATTTTAAAAAGATCCGGTTCAACAGAGTGCAGTGACTTTGCAGCAGAAAGTGGGACATACAGTATATTCTCATCACCTTGAGAAATATACTGTGCTCAGATGTGAAGATAAACGATTCACTGAAAACTCCCCCTCTTTACATTTTCTGACTGAGATAGAGACCCTTTTGAAAAATGAAACTGATTAATTCTTTTTATATCTGAAATGATCAAGTACTTATCATCTATTTTCATTAATCTTCGTTGTCAGCAGAGAGAGAAAAAAAAAAAAACTCGAGTCGAAAGATCAGTGAACGAAAACCGCATCTAATTCAACTGGTTGAAAACTGGCCTATGAATAATTATTAATTAATCACCTTCATATTAGCCTGACATCGCTGCTCTCCACTACTCATGGAGTCCTTAGTAACATACACACATGTGCGCGCACACACACACACACACACACATCCACACACACACACACACACACACACACACACACACACACCGCCCACACGTGGCTGTGTACGTGTGTGCCTCCCTGACAAAACCATTTGTGAATTTACGATTGTGTATGCATGCATTTATTAAAACACTTCTGCATGTTTTTTCCTCTTTGTGTGTACGTGTGTGTGTGTGTGTGTGGCTCTTTGTGTGTGTATGGGTGCCCTTTTCCCAGCTCATTGGGATGCAAGGCGAGAGCCCGTCGAGTGAGAGCTGTCCAGGCTAGCTTTGGAGTCATTAGCGCGCTCGTTAGTCCAGTTATGTTAAATCTAAATTACCATTCATCATCACACAGGGACCCATCATTTATTCTGATGTGGCCTGGCAGACACATGCGCTAACTGGATTAACTCATTCAAAGACACGCAGACACACTTGCTAAAACACAGTGGAATTCCAAATCAGGCGTTAGCTGTGTGGTAAGTGTTTTAAAATAGATTATATATTATTGATTGAGACATTGCAGGGCATTAGCAATGATTGGTTTGCCCTTGTGAATGCAAATCATCTAAAAATTGTGCCCTGCTGCAGACAAATGCAACAGAACGGAGAATAATAAATCAAGAAAATAAGATCTAAAGTACGATTTTTGACTAAGCGTCAAACTGGAGACTTAATTGGAAGCTGAAGGTTACAGAAATTAGCTTACAAGTTGGTGGCCCAAATCCCAGACCGCACTGAATATACTACTGTACTTAATTAAGCTGCGAAAAAAGTTGTAAAGTAATCAAAATAACACAATAAAACAACACAAAGTACAGGGAAGTTAATTCTAACCTTATACTCTGAGGATAAAAGGACGTTCTTCCTGCTGTTCTGCATTCCTCATTGATACAAATGAACACAGTGATATACGGAAAGACTTCAGGGTACGGCATTCTGGCCTGCATTCAAGGCTGGCACTCGGCATTAAATTCGCTCTCACTGAGTAAAAACACACTCACTCACGCTGGCACACACAGTCATTAGTCGCTACAGGAGGAATGCCTACCATCTGCGCTGACGTGATTGCAAAGACGAGGAATTCTCGGGAATCAAACCCGACAAAGTGGATCGAGTGGCTCCTCTGCCAAATATAAAGACTGTGTTTATCACATAATTACATTTCCACTTCTGCTGTGTTTATTGGCCTTACAAGTTTGAGCACATACAGCTTTTGACCATCAAAGGCTTTCAAAAAAAAGAAGGTGAAATCGAAGTATTAGGAAGGAAAGCCGACTGCGGGGTTGTTGAGTTTAATGGTCGTGGTGCTCGTCTCAGTCAGGCACTGGAGGAAAGTCTTCTTCCAGTTGCCATCGGTGTGTCTGTGGCGGCATCACGGCTTTGACTATTAGAACACAAAGTGGAAATATTTGTCGGAAAGTCTTTGTTTTTGTTTTCTTTATTAATCAGAGCACATTTCTCAGTCATGCATCAATAAGACGTCCTCTAAAAAATCCCCCTAATATGTTTATTAGGTATAAACTGTTCAGGACATGCAGCTGTGAGCAGCGTCTGACCTCTGTAATGGATACAAAGAGAAAAGCGTCTCTGTATTTGTTGTTGTCAATAATCAGCACATGGAGTCAAGATCCAAATGACAAAATGTGTTTATAAACTTAAGCCGTGCCAATCTGAAGCCTTCAAAAGCTTGTACTGAGATGAAACGGACTGTCAAGTAATCAAGATTAATCCTTTTGTTTAATGTTAACAATGAACACGACGAGGCTCGCTGTCATGCATCAATAACATTCGCCATTAGGAAAATCACTTGTTTAGAATTATTGTGTAGCCCTAATTGATTCTGATAGGTGTTTAATGACAAATATGATAAGGCCACCCCGGCATGCAATCTGTTCATGATTTTAAGTGAAAGAATAAGACTTGTTTGACAATGAAGGACACTGGTTTTGGATCACAGATTAGTGCGGACACCTTTGAAAGCGACAGCTGTTTTCATATAAGGGTCTGTTTGCTGTTCAAGCAGAGCTGTTGCATCCAGACTGTTTCTGTTTTACAGAATGAATTTTCCGCTTGTTTATAACTTTAATCAGGTGCACTGTACCTGGTAAGCAAAGGTAATACTATGCAGATTAAAAATAGCTTGATTTGTTGCCATTTTTGTAAGGGTCTGTTTGCTGTTCAAGCAGAGCTGTTGCATCCAGACTGTTTCTGTTTTACAGAATGAATTTTCCGCTTGTTTATAACTTTAATCAGGTGCACTGTACCTTAAGCTTTAAAGGTATACTATGCAGGATTTCCGAAAAATGCAAATATAGCAAGGCACTTAATACCCCATTGATTTGAACTTTTTTGTAGAGGCCTGTTTATATGGAGGAATGTTTGTTTGGGGATTTTGTTCCCACTTTTTTGAACATGACAGTCAAGACAATCAGTTAGCATCATCTTGCAACTCTCCATACTGTACATCCTTTACATCAGTCAGCTCTAAACCAACTGAATCACCTGGATCATCAAACAGTGAGTAAAATTACACCAAAGACAGTGGGTTCATCATATCTCCCGTTATGGCGTCTGTGGGCGGCTATTTTTTACTTATATGGAAGCAGCAATAGTATACCTTTGACTACGTGTTTCAGTTTGCCAGTATTTCTGTACCTTTAACCATTCTTTAGTAGGGCTGCAACGATAAGTCGACTAATCGATGACTAATCGACTATTAGAACAATCAGTGGCTATTTTAGTAGTCGACTAATCGGTTTGAGACATTTTTCATAGAAAAGTACTATAAAAGTACCCCAAAATACTCGTATTGCAGCTTCTTACGTTCAGATATTGGCAGCTTTACACACTCTCCCATGACGGTGAGCTAAAACCCTTTGGCGTGAGTACGAGACAAGACATTAGATGACATAATTTTGGGGTTTGGGAGAGACAGACTGACATTTTTCAACATTTTAACACATTTTTCAATAAAATGATCAGTCGACTAATCGAAGAAATAATGGACAGATTAGTCGACAACAAAAATATTTGTTAGTTGCAGCCCTATTTTTTAGCTGCCATGTGCAATATTAACTTTCTTATCAGGTGATAGGATTGGAATGCTAACTGTTAGCAGTGAAGAAGCTACAGAGACCCTGGGAACAAGACAAATCTTTGAGCTGATTTTTTTTTTTTTTTTTTTTTGCTCTGGCAGATGCATCTGGTCCCCCTTCGCTTTGGACAAATTTCCAGCAGCCTGAGATGTGCTGGGCCAATCACGCCCGACGAAGACCTTAGGGACGAACGATGTTGAAGTATTTTTGAAAACAACCAAGATGGCTGCAGCTCATGTGAATTTTCTGCTAAAGTCATCATCATGTCAGTATTGAATAAACTGGCTACAATTCTTTCTCTAAAAGCAGAACAATCAACTTCACTTACAGATTTTCATGACAAGAAAGATGTTTTTGCCGTATATCCGACAGCATTTGGCAGAAATGTATTATCCAAGCTCACCTCTGCACGCTGCAGTCTGTTCATAGTTGTCTGTTGCTCAGGCAGTATTTTTTTCCCCACCCATTTTGTGCCATGTCCCAACCTACTGTGCTGTGATCAGCCATCTACATCTGGCAGACCTGGTCACTGGTTGCTCTGCACTTCATATGAACTGAGAGACTCCAGACTAATTCACATGTGCGATTTGGTCCGGCGATGTCAGGCCCAACAAGAACATGTATTCACTTTTCTTGTACTTAATTTCAGATCTGTGATGGGATGCAAACTCCCGTCATCTGCATATAAGTGTCACATGGCTATCCTCCACCTCAATCCTCACACCCTGACTTTTTACATCTCTACATAAAACACACACTGATTCCTGCTTTGGCACTAAATGCTGGCGTGCACATAAAGTGTGTGCTGCAGATTCATCCACTATGAATGTAATTTAAAAAGATACCGAGCTGATCATTCATACCTTTCAGCTCTCAGGATCTCCCAGCAGAACAGAGACTCTGCTAAAGGGCACCTTCGATGTTTGATATTAAGAGATACTGTGTGAGTCTGTTTCTTCATTTCCCAACACAGTGTGTGGCTTTAAATTACACAACACCGTTTGAAGTTGATACCCACCACAGTAAATGCCAAATGTCTGCTACATTTGTCCGTCAATGAATCAATACGGTGCTTCCACTACAGTGGCTTATGTTTCAAAACAGAAACATTTGAACTCCGCAGTGATATAAAGCTTTTGGTCTTGGCCTGTTCGAAAAGTTTATCCCTGCTGTGCATGGTGCACCTTTGGACCATGAGGCAAACAGTTCAAACCAATGCAATGTTTCTGTATCAAAGCCTCACATCCTCTCCCTGTTTCTATGCCACTCAACAAAGACATCTTGGAGAACAGCATTTCAATGAAAAATGTTAATTCATTATTGTGGTCACGAAAAGTGAATCCTGGCAGGTAATGTTTTGTGAACACAAAAGCCCTTGCGGACGAGCCAAAAAGTTACTTTCAGAAATTGACTGGCAACTTCCCAGACTCACTCCTCTAATCTTCAGGCAATGAAAGCTTACTTAAAATCACCAGAGCATGCTAATTTCCTTCTTTAATTTTTCACCATGGCAGTAGTGGAGTTCATCTTCATTACAGGCCAGTGGAAAATGACTGGACGGATATTAAAGGGGGAGGAAAGATGACCTGTAGAAGAGGCCAAGTTGGATGCAAAGCCTCACTATGACAACAGTTTATAACAGGTCGTACACAGGCTTAAAGAAACAGTGCGTGATTTTATGACTGACAGGTGAGTGCTGAACATATTGATGCTCACCTTTCAAGGCTGCTGTGAAGGCAATAATCAAATGCAACTGTTAGGTTTATTTATGCACTGAAGGCAATTTATTTTTGAGATTCAGGGTGTTTATCCATCAATTGGGTGACTTCACTTTGCAGCAATCAGTTTTATAATCAGGGACATAAAAGTTGGTGAGAAGAATATTACATTAAAAAATTAATATATTTAATTAGTAGAAATCTACTGGATATATAAGATTTAGATATAAGATATAAGAAAAATACCTAATTGAAACATTAAAAACAAGAGCATAACTCTTAATATTTCAAGTATTAAAGTAAAACCTATAATCATAGAATAGCAATCTAACTTTTAACTAAAACGGCATTTTGACCCCATATCTGCATTTCAATTTAAAGGGACAGTTCACCACAAAATCAAAAATACATACTTTTCTTCTTACCTGTAGCCCGTACTACTACTACGTATTTGGAGATATCTGCGGTAGAGATGTAAACCTTCTCTCAATGTGTCTTTCGAGAAATAATGACCTACTTACTCAAGATAATCTACAAACCTTGTTGTGAGTAGTTTCATTAAGGAACTATTTTCTTTCTACCAAACTTCACCTGCAGACCATATCACTGCAGAGAAGAAAGCATACATCTACTGGTAGCTCACCTAGCACCAGTGAGCTAGTTAATGTTACAGCTCAGCCAAAGAAGATGCCATCAATATTTACATCTGGCACTGTCACAAGCACCAGCCTCTCATACATGAGTAGATGCACACATCCTTCTGCTCGGTGATACAGTTTGCAGATGCGAACTCCACTAGGACGGTGGTCCGGCACAATAAAAGTACTCCAATAGTGATAAAAACAAAAATGTTTCATGCTGCCAAAATGAACCTTACTACACTATGCTATGAAGCAACTATTAAAAGTACATAAATAAGGTAAAAAAGTAACAAGTAACTCTAGCGGGCTGCCACTGAAGACAGCGTCGGAAACACAAGCTGGTGGAAAGCTGAAACAAGGGATAATGACAGCAATATGCACCTATATTAGGAGCACTATTACTTTCCATGATGTACATTCCTGCAATTATTATCTTCAGTATTTTTCACATCATGTGCAATAGTATTCTTCAATATCATAACCACTTGTCAGTGTAGTGCATTTTCTTGATCGTGTGCAATGCTACTTCTAATTGCTATATCATATTCAATATAACACTGATTATGACACGCAGTACTCTTATTGTTACTCTATCAGGCACTGGATTTGCTTTTGCTCCTTGAGAATACTTCTATCTTGTATATTTATATATTTTGCCAGATGTTTGATACTCTATGTTCTAAAACTGAGTCCAGTGAGTGATCCTGACCCGGGGAACCCACTGGTTGTGAACATTAAATTGCGGTTACTGTACTGAGTGTTACTGTAACGTGAAGCACCCTCTGGCACAAGAATTTCCGTTGGGACAAATAAAGTTCGATTGAACTGAATTTATTTGAAGAAGTTCCTATATGAAACTGCTCACAACAAGGTCTGTGGATTATCTTGAGTAACCAGGTCATGATTTCTGTAAAGAGACATTGCTGTTGAGTTTTTTAAATGTATTACTTTTTGTGCTTTGAGCACCACAAGTCGGGTGGCATCTAGTTCTATGATATTGGAGAGAAGGCAGACATCTCTACAGTTGATAGCTCCAACACTCAGCAACTCACACCAAAATAAGCTAGACTGATAAATAGCACTACAGGTAAGAAGAAAAATACGTATTTTGATTTTGTGAACTGCCCGTTTCAGGACCCAGATATTCAGCACATCAGCAATCCAGGCGGGGTCTCTGTCCTTACTTTGAGAAACGCTGTTCTGAGTCTATCTGACAGCCTTGGTGGTCTGGAAACAACAAAGGGCCAAATTGAGTCAGTCAGTCAGACATTTGTTCCATCAATAATTAATGCCTCCCTGCTCTCCTCCCTCTGATCCTTTCAATCTATTTTCTATCACTGGTCTTTCTTTTTTTTTTCTTTTTTTACCCGCTAACGTCACATCAGTGTTTTTTCCTGCTTTTCTGTCTCCTTTTTTATCTCCTTTTTCGCTCTCTGATGTCCTCTACACCTTTGTGTCCTATATCTCTTTTCTTTGTCCTCTCTTTATGTCTTGATGCAATAAATGGACAAGTTTAGCATCTTTTTTTGGTCTAATCTGATGCTTGGATTTGTCTGATCTTGTATCTGTTAGATGTATCTGTCAATCTCTTAGGTATCAGTCTCTGTCCCATTTTCCTCTTCCTACCAACCTTCTATCTTTCCTTTTCTCCACCTATATCTCTAAATCTTCTGCCTCTCATCTCTGGATTTCCCTCCTTCCCTTCCTATCTCTTCCTCTGTACTGCCTGGTTTCCCCCCCCTCCTTCTCCTCAGGTCCAGCAGCAGATAAATAAATGATGTCCAGGAAACTGGCTGCTTTTACAACACCGATACCACACTCCTCCCTTTCTTTCCCTCCTTCTTCCCTTTTCCATTTTGTGAACGCCCTCCGCCTCCCCCAAATCTCTCTTGTCTCTTGCCTCTGCTGGCAAAAAAAGAGAGGAAAGGATAGTAACCGCAGTCCTTTCGGGTCTAAATAAATCATAGCCCAGCACTGCCTTGCTTTTACAACACCGATCCTGCACTTTCATCCAGGCAGCCATGAAAGCGAGCGTAGAGAGAGGAGGAAGCGAGAGAGGAAGAGACTATCTAAGGACATATGAGTAAAGGGAGTGGATATCAAAGGAAATGGTGAATGTAAAAGTGTCTTTAGTCATGTCCGTCTTTCTTCCTAAACCTCTTTGGGAAGCTAAACTCTTCTGTCAAACCAGGACGTAAAGGTTAACAGCAATACAAATCGCTTTACCCCAGACTTTTAGGTGTTTTACTTCAATGTGCTACCGTATATTATATTTCACACTTTGCTCAGTGATGGTTTGGGATGTGTAATGAAAGCGCTATATACGTGTCAAAAGTGCTGCAGAGTATCATGAGATGAAAACCACAGAAAAAGAGGCACATTTTGATTTATGTCAATGGAAAATTAAAATAACATAAATACATAAAAATGCATTCCTATTTTAAAAAAATGAGGAATTCTTAATATATAGCTATCACTTTGTCCAACAAAGATAAATGATTGAGCCTTTTAGACGCATCGGCACGCACAGACATCATTCCTTTTTAATTCTGTCAAATATTTTATAAATCCAGTCCTTTCAAATGCCCCATAATTTTAGCATGTTGTCTAATTTAATAAACAATTATAACAAGATGAATGAAACTACCAAACTAAAATCCATTTAGCATTTTTAAAATGAGCCCGACGCCCCAATATTCAGCATTGACTCGTCAACGCTGCTCCTGTGAAACATATTAAGCAGCTCAGATAAAGCCTAGTCTACCAAGAAGCAGCGGCTAATTAAAAATGACTAGATTAATTAATGTGGAGATTCGTTAGTGGTGCACACACACAGCGTCGTGCTTCTTTCAATTAGCAAACTAAATTAACACAAATGGCCGAAACACACATGCACACACACTCAACATGTATCCATTTGCCTTCCAGTCTACATACAGGCCATTACACAACACTCCTGCAGGTTCTAAGAAATGCTTACACTAAAATGTAGAAAAGGAAATTCACACATACACAGACACACACACACGTAGACAGACATCTTTCAGAGCGATCATCATCATCTTAAAACTCCATCATGCATGAAGTGGACAGTTTTGACCAGTAATGGGGATGGAAATGTGTAACTGGTGCATTATTCATAAAAAACGCACACAAATGACAGAAACAAGAGCACTCACTCACAGAGGCATACACAGATAGACTGACACACAAAAGCAAACATGCAAGGGTGTTGGCTGACACACACGCTGACGCTTGCTTATCCAGCCTCAGTGAAACACATATTTCGGCTCACACACTGGGACTATTATACTTGTGAGAACCTGCATCGACATAATACAATTCTATCCTCACAACTACATACTTAATGCTGGATTTTACCCTAACAAGAGCTTCAACTTAAACATATTTTTGTTGATTACGCTTTTGATTAACTGATAAATCATCAATAAAATGTATGAAAACTACTTCCCAGAAACCAAGGCGAAATGTTCACATTGCTTGTTTTGTATGACTCGCAGTCAAAACCCCAAATAAATTAATTTACAATGATATGAAACAGAGAAAAGCAGCAAATACTCAACGCAAATGTTCAACGTTACCGCTCAGAAAGAGACCTAACTCATGGTCGGCCATGGCTGGATGTCCGTATAGCTATTTTCCTGAGCACCCACGTCTTTTTTCAATTGTTCCCAATGAGGAGAGATCGTATGTGGCTGCTGAGAGAAAACAGTACTGCTCTCAGCGCCTTTTTTGCGTCGAGATTTTTGCACGGTCGCTGCAGGCGAATCTATGAAGTTTCAGAAAGGTGTTGGTGTCATTACGATTGTTACTTTTTCGGCAACCAATCATAGATTAAAGGCAGCAGGAGTTGTCACCTAAAACCCAAGAAAATGGAGAAGCTATTTTTTCCAGCGCCTTGTCTATCCCATGGATGTAATATGTAGCACAAAAAGGTATATAAAGGCAAACACCTTCAGACAATGAACACTAGGTGCTGGACAAAAGATCATGCGAAAGACAGAAGACACTTAACCATCCTCATCATTCTTTTGCCATCTGATAAAAAGCGCGAAGCTCGAAGCGTCACCTCAGTGGTAATAAAATCAAATATATGTTCAGTGGAGCTTGGTCTAGTGTGCGTACTCTGTTTTCCCGTCTTTCATATTCTTCGGCACACCCCTGGTCTAACCTGAGGTGTATAGTAAAACATAAACTCTTCCAACAAAGACAGAAAATCCCATTAGACTCACTTGACACTGAATGTTGCTGGTGAGTGCGATGCTTCTATCACCGAACACATTGTAGGCGTGTTGTTAGCTGTGTAGCGCTATTTTGATGAAGCGCTTCCTAGCACCCTGCCAGAGACAAACGCTATGTGGACACACGCCCTGATAAATTAATCAACGTATGATTTCAAAGCTAAGCTCAACCTCAACCTTACGATTCTAACATTAAACCTAAAACAAAGTCTTAATTAACAAAATGTTCTCATTTTGAAGGTCTAATCTACCAACTGGTCCTCATAATGATAGAAGAACACCGTCCAACACACACACACTCATGTACAACACTCTGTGTGCCCAGGTGTGCACACACACACACAGAAACACACACACCTACCTGATGGTGCAGTCACATGACCTCCAATCACTGTTATCTCTATCATCCCATTTTGTACAATGGTCACAAAATCAACCCCAAGAACCGAACAGATGGGGCTGTGCCTATATGTGTGTGTGTGTGTGTGTGTGTGTGTGTGTGTGTGTGTATGCATATGTGTGAATACGCATACATCTGTGAGTGTGTGTGTGTTAAGATGCTTGAAATGAAGATCAGTCCAGCGGCAGAATTGCTTACTGTCATTCATGCCCTTTGCACACGTGCACAAACACTTGCACACACGCACACACACAAACAGACACACACATACACACACGCACACCTGCCTTTATTAAAACGTCACATTCAGTGAATATACTGTGTGCTGTCATGCTGTCTGCTGTGAATGGGAACGGCTGCGTATTTACAGTGAATTGTAAATCCTGCCGAGCACTCAGCTGTCAGAGTCTTATGAATTGCTAATATGTTGTATCTCGCGCTGCCGATCCCCCTCTATCCAGCCCCTATCACTTCCATTGTGCACTGAGCAAAAAAGTGAGGCAGGCGAATCAAGAAAGCTAACTTTGCTAAAGGGAAATGAAAGGTAGAAATAAAGGCATGTGGACAGGTTGAATGAAAGATGATAAAATAAACCTCTTTTTCTTCTGCAGCATTTCAAGTTAACTCAAGCTGACATTAATCTATTTTCTAACACCAAAAAATATCTAGAATATGTTCTCCATGCACAACATTTAAAATGACGGTATTCAGAGTGGATGGCGCACAGAATAAGCTGCCATGTATTGAGCCATTTCCCACTGTTTCCTGCTCTCTTTAATCATTCATGTGAACACATTAGGCAGCACCAGACTGCACCAAGAACACTCACACCGACAACAGCAGGGTTCTCATCAAGATGAGCCTGATACTGTTGGGAGTCTCACTGAGCTTTTACATTACAAATACCTGCCTTCTACTGTATATAATTATGCAGCTTTAAACCTTGTCCTTGATCACGCCATCTTTTTAAATAGTTGGAGAGAAATAATTCGTGTATTGTGCCAAAGGTGGAGTGAATGGTTTTTAAATAACACATCATGTAGACATTTTACATAGAGCTGCTAAAAGCACACATGTAGCCAATAGATTTTGGCGTGGGAGACTCCCATGTTGTTGGATCTTCATGTGATAATGAGACAGATTTACTCCAGAAGCGACCCATTAGAGTTCCCATCTTGATTATTGTCACAATGTGTCCAAAACCAACTTGATCAAATGTGAACTTCAAAACTGTATTATTGGACACATGACACTAATCTTGTGGGTCTATTTCTGTGGATCTCAACCATGTCCACTTGGAAGAAATAGCATTTAGCTCTATGCTATGTGCTGTAATGGGGGACAGTGCTGTCCTCTTCATCTTCATCCTGCCCTCTCCTCCACTGTCTCGTCATCTCGTTTCCTCTGCTGCTTTTGTCGTTCTTTGTCTATGTGCTCCTTTGTCTCAGCCTTATTTGCCATACAGTTTTACCCTCTAATAAACATATTCAGCAACAATCCCACTAACCTTTTCACCTCTCAGCACCATACAGCAGACTATGAATGCATTGCCAACATCCCTGCAGTCAAACAAACCAATGCTGTTGCCAACCAAAGAACTGTTTGTTAACTTTTTCCAGCTCAATGTTTCACAAAATTAAGACACGACCCTTTAACCTTTACATATTCAAGCACAAGAATTGGAAATGTATGCTTTGACAGTTCAGTTTGTTGCAGTGAACTGAAGCAAAAGATTTTGGTTCTGATGCAGAACCCACAATGAAGCACAGCATCTGCTTCCATGCCAGAGCGAATGCACAACATGGACACACACACGCGCGCGCACACACACTTATTTGTGTGCAGTGACGCACGCCCGCACACACACATCCAAGTGTCGAGAAAGTAGACACCTTTCCCGACACAACCTCGCAGTGCCCAGACGCCAGTCACACCTCTGAGCATAGTGACAAATGAGCAGCTCTAAAAATGTGGACAGATCCGGCGCACAAACTTGCACACGCTCACACATACACACACTCAATCACACACACAGCTGGAAGCAAATACGCATCAACGTATTCCCATATGCAGGAGGGAATCACCCACATGCACGGGCACACATGGTGCAGAGAAAGCGCACACCACAGCACGTGGCAGATGCACTATTTTCTTCACTCTCTCTGTATTTTAAGTCAAGGACAACATGTTTGCTGGTGAATGAACAGGTACGCTGCGCTTCACTCTTGTGAGCTACGCACACAAGCACTTAGACGTGCACTTGAGCTCACACACACACACACACACACACACACACACACACACACACACACAGGGATATCGCCAAGAGAATTCACACACAGAAACATGTAAAGAGACAACAGTTTATCAACAAAAGCATGTTTAAGTTGAAGCTTTTCTCATGTTGAAGACATACAGAAGATGTGTCTGAAGAGGACGATAAAAGGATGACAGAAAAAAGTGATGAAGGGGAAAGAATAAAGGATGACATGCAAGAAAGAGAGGAGAGGAAGATGTGAGGTAGAAAAAGAAACTGAATAAGACAGAAAACAAAGCTGATAACGAGAGGAGGAGAGCGCAGGACAGATCCCTGCTTCACAGACAACACATGAAAAAGGGGGGTAGAGGAGAAGACGGGATGAGAGGAGGAGGAGGAGGCGGAGGAGGAGAAGAGAGATGGAGGAGCCAGAGTGAGAGGACCAGGGTTTTTCTCTACTTACAGAATCTCCAGATCGCGCAGCGCTCGGAAAGCTCCATCTTCGATGCAGCTGATGTGGTTGCTGTCCAGTTGCCTGCACCGAGCACACACACATACACACAAACACACACACAGACAAACACACACACACAGATGAGAGAGAGAGATGGGAGAGAGTCAGGCGCAAGTCTGCAAGGTCCGCTCAGCTGGGGGAGGGACTAACAAAAGACGGGTTGCGTGAATGAGTGTGTGTGGGGGTGTGTGTGAGGTGATACCCCAGTAAGTGGGCTTAAGGTAGCAAGTAGGAGACACCGGCGTTAACTCTCTCTCCCAGACACACTCCCACACACACATACAGCCACACACACACACTCTAGGGATGCCCGGTCCAGATGATAGCACACAGGCTCAGGTTAAGTCTCTCACCTCAGCGCTGATATGGCCAGCCCTGAAGAGAGCAGGAGAGGAAAAGGAGAGCGCGAGAGAGGAGACCGGTGCGCTGAAGTGGCCTGCCTGGCGTCAGCCTATCACCTCCCTCCCCTGCTGCACGCCCAGCGCACACTGGCCACCGGGAGAGAGAGGGATGAGAGACGTAGACACAGTGAAGAAGAGAGGGAGCGAGCCATAGCTACTAAAGCCCACCCTGCTTGTCTGTTCTGTAAATATTAATTGCATTTTCTCCTCTCCCATCCTCCTCCTTCCCTCCTCCTCCACCTCTCCCCTCCTCCCCGTGTCCTCTTTTATTCTTTTTTTCCCTCTCTCTGTAGTGAAAGAGGGAGTAATTTCATTACATTAGGCCAGCCAATCCATTAAGGGCCTTTTACCGGCTCTGTCACTGAAACAATTTCATTAAAAGGAAAGCCTCCGTAAATCAACCTACAGTCACGACTCTGCCTCTCTTTCCCGTTCCCCTTCCTTCCTCTCTCTGTCTCTTTCTACCTCCCAACTCTTCTTCTCCCTCCCTCCCTCCCTCCCTGGCTCGCTCGATGCCTCGTCCGCCGGACTCCCAGATGCACCCTGTACCTCACTGTCATCCATCCTTTGCTTTTACTTTAATTTGCTCGGCTCTAGGTATTCAGCCCCCCTCCCCTCCCTGCCAGCATCCATCCATCCCTCCATCCATGAACCCAACAACCCCGGAACCTCGCCTCCTCCCTCCCTCCTTCCTTCCCTACTTCTTTTCCTGCCATCCATCCGTTCATCCATCCATCTATACCTCTGTCTCTCCTCCCCCTCTCTTCTTCCTCCTCTGTGGAGGAGCAGATGGATGGGTTGCAGATATAAAGGGCAGACATTTAGAAGTATCTTCTTGTTTTGTTTTTCACTTGGTTTTATTTAACTCAACCAGGAAGGATGAGTGGCATTTAGACTGTTAAACACACACACACACACACACACACACACACACACACAGGCACTTACAAAAAAGCAAGCACACACAAACACCATGTAACCATAGAGGTCCACAAACACAAATACCCCCATGGACACACAAACACACACTGAAACAGGTGGATGCACACAAATACATGGACGAAAAGATGAAACCAAACACAAGCAGACAAACATTCAAACACACGCACACACTTACAAAAACACACACTTACAAAAAACATGTAACCATAAAGGTTCACAAACACAAATACCCTGTGGACACGGGGACACACACACACACACACACACACACTGAAACAGATGGACACAAATACATAGACGAAAGGATGAAACCAAACACACACACTTAGAAAAACACACAGACAAAAAACATGTAACAATAACGTTCCACAAACACAAATATCGTCATGGACACACACACACACACACACACATACTGAAACAGGTGGACACACACAAATACATGGAAGAAAAAACATGTAACCATAAAGGTCCACAAACAGAAATACCCCCATGGACACACACACACACACACACACACACACACACACACACACACACACACACACCGTGGGTAGTTACTCTCTGCTCTCCAGACACAAGAAGATAAAAGCATATCACTCCACCTTAATCTTCTCCTCCTTGTCCCCTTCCCCATCTCATCTCTCTTCCACTAGATCCCTCTATCCCTAATCCTTTTTTTCTTCAACTTCTATCCCCCCTCTTCTTTTTTCTCCCCTCGTTTCCGAGCATCCATCTTCTCCATTTTTCATGTTCTCTCCCCCTCTCCATTCATAATCCATTTTTTTCCTCTCCCTCTAGTTCCCTCTCGCCTCCTCTCATCTCTAATTCCCCTTCACCTTTTCTCTTCTCACACCCCATCTATCCATTGCTAATCCATTTCTTCTCCCTGTTTTCTTTTATCAACCTTTTAAAATCCCCTTTTCTTCTTCTCTACATAGCCCCGGCGTCTGCTCGGCACACTGCAGCACCTGTTAAATCAGTCATGTCAGCTTTTAACCCAGAGGAAGGTGGCTCCCAGAAACAGGAGCTGGGTGGCCTCTGCAGGGCGACAGAAATTACATCAGGGCTTCTGGAGCAACACATTCTTTTGGTTTGTTTTTATATGTGCATGTTTGTGTGAGTGTGTCCTCAGAGTGTCTAAGAAATGTATTTACTATAGTACACCACAAGTGCACCTCATGGCTGTATTTCAGAAAGCAGCAGGTAAAAGAAAGACTCTGTTGCAGTGACTTCAGACAAGATAAAAGGTGAAAAATACATAGTAAGAAGTTCACTGTACAATGAGCTTCATTATCAGTTACAGACAAAAAGTTCTTCAATGGCAACACCACAAGCGCTTTCAAGCTGCTCTACAAGGGAATAATATTGTTGTTCTATGTTTGATCAGTAGACTATTATTTTGAAATTTGCTGGTGTGCACAACATGGTCACAACAAGCAGTCTGACTCGCGGCACAGCAAGCACATTTTTCATGTATTTCTACCTGATATTGACCAGCTGCTGGTGGTTAACAGTTGGCATGAGTTCAGTTTGGATTCAAGACAGTAAATACCAAACAACTCCATGCCCACGGGCCAGGTTTGGCTCGCAACATAATTATTTTCGGCCCTCCAAAGGCTTCCAGAGACTGATGAGATGTTTTGATCCACTTTGATGCAATGCAATTATATTTTAGAGGTGATTTAGAGATAACCTGTTTACGGCCTTGCCATGCCGCTCTTGATTAATTGAGCACGATTTGTAAAGATTGCCAGGGTCATCGATGTGGAGTGGTCTGCTGTAACAGTATGAAAGGGGTCTGAGAGGGTTGTGTTCTGTTGGTATGAATCTGAGATTCCTTTTTTTCTCTTTGGGGCTACTTGTTGGAAGGAAGCTGTGAGTGTGAACATCTGTTAAATGACTGGACTCTAAAATAAAGTGAGTCTGGGGATCATACCGACATATGGCGATGCCATGTTTGTGTTTTATGTAATTAAAAGGCATGATTTTTTTTTTTTTTTAGGAAGGCAAACTGGCACACAGCCTGATCAGCCATATGGAGACACATGGCACTGCCAAAGTTGACTGTAGTTATTAAAGCTGTAATATTTTCAGAAGTCCTCTTTTTGTAACACTGAATATGAAGTATAGGCACAGGTGTAGTGCTGCCAGAGTGCATCAGAACACAGCTCTGCCAGGATGTTTTTCACCAAATGAGGAAACTGTTCCCATGGTCAAGCAGAAATTTGTATACATTTTTAGTGCTTAAAGGATAACTTCGGTATTTTTCAACCTGGGCCCTATTTCCCCATGTGTATGTGTGCGTATGCTTCATGGGTACAACTCGTTCTAAAATTGGTTCAGTATTGAGGGAGGTGGATGCAGCTGGGAGTCACGAAACGAGCTAAAACGGTAACGGGGGCAAATGCGTCCCGTATAAGTTTGTGCATTAAAAGTGCTTTTTTTCGCCACTGACCAGTTCAGATTGCCAGTGTTATCTCTGTAAATAGCATATTGTAGCGACCCTGGGGCAGTGGTGAGTGTGGTATGAGTGGAGTCAGCTGTCAGTCAGTGTTGGAGCAGAGAGGGGAGGGCTGCCCCGCTGGGTACTGTAAGTGAGTATGTGTGTATGAAGTGCGTGTGTTACGCTAGAAGAGTCGGGACGGAATCTTTTACATGCTACACCCTGGAGTGTTACCGGAGTTTTTGGAGTGCTCAAATAAACCGGCCTTTTTCCCGAACGCAAGAACAGTATGTCGTGCAACACCCCGTACAGCTTTCATAGGCTGCCTTTGTCGGATGGCGAGATGCTGAAGTTGTGGCTAGTTGTGCTACAAATGGATGCTAACACTCCTGTCCAGACACTGCGCCTTGGCGCCTCATTTCTCCCAAGATGACTACTGCCAGCCGACGAAGAGAAGACATCCAATCCCGAAACACGTCTTCCTCAAGAAAATGGCTGCCCCACAAGTAGAGAGAGCTACAGACAGTGGAGCAAACTCGTGACATCACACAGCCCAGAGGTAAGGGAAAGGCTTAGTATGCTATTTACAGAGATAACACTGGCGATCTGAACCGGTCAGTGGCGAAAAAGCACTTTTAATGTGCAAACTTATACGGGACGCATTTGCCCCCGTTACCGTTTTAGCTCGTTTCGCGGCTCCCAGCTGCATCCACCTCCCTCAATACTGAACCAATTTTAGAACGAGTTGTACCTATGAATCAAACGTACACATACACATGGGGAAATAGGGCCCAGGTTGAAAAATACCGAAGTTATCCTTTAAAGGTCCAATCACATGAAGTGTGCAGGGGAGACAAAAACAAATGGTCAAAGTTGACCTTTAAGTTGTGTTGACTGATTTTTGATGTCAACCCATGCTCTGAGTAACATACAAGAAAACATTCCACCTTAAATGTTGCCGCCAACTTTTGAGTGGCTCAGTGAATTAAATCAACGGTTAACTAGTAAAGATGGCAGCAAAACATCATTTTTATTTTATAGTTACAGTTGACCACTGTATGTAAACTCATCACCATAGGAACGTTGTTTACCTAATCTTCAAAACTAGCCACAACTTAAATGTGTGTGCACACACATAAGGGCACGTCATAATGTGCTCCAGTACTGGAATAAATAGCACTGAGTATAGGGATAAGTATGTGCTATTCTAGAGAACTACCAAGGTTGTACTTTCCATTCTAGAGGTCTATTGAGGTTTGTCTCATTTGATTAATCTGTTATTTCATTCGTTCACAAACAGCCCAGTATCTAGTAATGATATTAATATTGGACGTCTATGGTTGATGTTCTGTGCCAGTGTAAAAAGTAGTGTGCCCGCCATGTAACTTGGGAGGAGGTAAGGCTGTGAAGGTTGGAGTGGTGGATAAGTGTGTAGATCATTTGACTTTCATGAAGGATGCTGAAGTTCACGTGCTGCAATTATTGTTCACAGTGTTTCCTTAACCTTACCCTCAAGTTTATTTGGCATAACTGTGAGCTTTTCCTAACCTTAACCATAGGTTGCCATGAGGAAATATAGTAGCACTCAAGAAAAATAATAGATTGCTGGAACTGGGTGTAAAAAAAAGTATCACTGAACAAAATCTGTGGTTGGATCGTCAAAATATCAATGTTCTTGTCTGTGGATAATGTTAGGTGGTAAGATGTGAGACTGTTCTCTTCGAAGACACATGACCTGTTGCGGCTGAAGAGAATGGCTGCCCACTTACATGTAAAAAAAAGTTTGGTTGGCCATCATCAGGCTTTTACACAGTTGAAGCAGAGTCACAGGATGATTCCCCACGGTCAGTGCCCTGATTTCCCATTGAGCCTGTGCAAAGTGGCAAAAAGGGTGTCTAAAAGTGCCATGGCAACATGATGCATCATAACGATGGAAATATGGGGGCCAGATTGGTTGAGTTATGGCAACACCATATGCGCCTCTTTGATGTTTCCTCCTCCTGTCAAACATTTTTACAACTGGGATAAATCATTCAGTGTATGCCCAGCTTTAAGGAAGACCTTCGGAAGACCGGTTGGGTCTCCCTCTGACTTTGATAACAGAGGTAGTGGTTCGCATCCTGTTATCTACCAACAGTCAATGTTGGCTTCTTTTAACCATGACGTTCGTCAGCTAATGCTCATACATAACATTTTTGTAATCTATGTGTTGTTTTGGAAGGCACTGATAAATTACCTTTTTTGTTGTTTTGGGAGAACTTGCCCATGAATAAAGATTTAAAAATGAAAATTGAAGACCTCCACATCTATATTCATTTGACTCCACTGTCTCTCTCTATGTCCGCCATCACTGACACTGATGACTTCTTAATGCAAGACTGAGGGACTCCCACCGCTCTGTAGAGCTGACAAGGACTGTCAGACAAGTGCTGAGATGTCTTCAGCTCTTAAACTCTACGCAGGTCTCCAGGACAGTTCTGATAATTTTGAGAACATACAATCACCATGCTCCTCGCATCTGTAATTTTTCTAGAATTGAGAATAACTGTTGGATTCATATTGGCGGCCATGTACTTCATCTTCCGTCCTCATCCACAGTAAACGATTCCATCATCTGTGATATGATTGGATTCCTCTGACAGCTTTGTTCACCAAGCACCCTGATTAGCAGTGACATGATTGGTATCAGTCTGGGATGAGGGTGTACTTTGTGTGTCTGTGTGAGTGTGTGTGCGTGCTCTTCATATTTGTACCATCGTGTTGCATTCACAGCCTTAGTGTGTTTGTGCTTCTATGTGTTCAGATCACGAATGTTTGCTACAACGGGGGGTCCAGAATTTAATTTCCTTCCATATAATTAGTTAGTGTGTTTAATCATGTCTATCATAAGGCCTATTGGCAGACTGATTCAATGCTTCCCTCTGCTACCATCTGGACCAGAGGGAAGCACACACACAGCAGCTCTGCCACTCCATGAATCCATCAGTGAGCAACCACTACTGACTGAGTAATTAATGACAGAACAGAGGGACGGAAGGAGGATACACTAGCAGGGTTCCCATCCAATCCATATCAACAAATACTGCTTCATGAAATCTGGAAATTACTGTAAACAGCACAAATGTTTGACTGGAATTTACAAAAACTGCCCAACGCAGAACGTTTCTGTTGATAAAGACTTTACACAATGAGTAGTGATGGAGACATATTGGAAACACATTGAATAAACAGTGATGTGCTGTGGCTCCTTTGATTTCAACACTTCTTCAATAGATCATCTTGTATGTTTTGGTCAAATGTGGCCATTGTGAGGACAACAGAACTTTCCAAACTGTTCGTGAGCCTGTTTCACATTTATATGATCAACACAGAAGACAGAAACAAATTTAACTTCTTACAGGAAAATGAATTTAAAGCAACAAAAGTCCGGATTAAATTTGTTTGCTGGCTTGCAGGGAGACGCCAAGTTGCTGAGTGGCTATATCATGTTGCACATATGCTTAATGTTTATGGTAATCACTTTCTATGGTGAGGAATGTCTTTAGGATCCAAATGTAGGAGACTTAAATTAAATGTATACTTACAAATTCATACAGCTATGTTTTTATCCCTGTTGAAAAGCAAACACATTTTACGATGTGACAGCACTTTGCTTAAGGTTTGGTTATATACACACACAAGAACAACTTGGCAGGGTTCAGTGTTGTGTATGAACATGCTAAAAAAAGGGCTGTTCACTGAATGTGCTTTTTTTTTTTTTTTGGTGAACAGTGAAATGAACGCATCACTTCACAACTTATGAACTTGATTTTGAGTGTTGTTCACACTCAGGCATTTGACAACGCCGTTTTACAGTACTGGAGGATTTTAAGCATCTACTGTAGCTACCGGTGCTGCTGAAGCCATTTCATACAGATACTTGAGGGAATTTTATGAACAAATAAGTACAGATTCCAACGGGGAAAAAAAATAACATTTATATGCAAATTGTGCCCATCTGATGAGAGAAAAAAAAAAACAAGTAAGAATGTCAGCTATATCAGCAGCAAGTTTGAAACGTCACATCTAGTTGGAGCATCCGACCAGTCTTGAGAAAACTGAGTAAAAGATGATCACAAGATTTTAATTAATTATTTTAAAAAATATAAGACATGAAGTTAAACTAGCTCTTTTTTGGGACTGTGAACTTAGCTCAAAATTCAAATTTTGAACCATGGATGTGAACTCGCTCATTTTAATCTGTGTGAACTGAACTTTGAGCTAGCTCTTGTGAAGTATGAACGTGCACAATATTGGTTAGGTTTATGGAAAAATAATGGTTTGGGTTGACAATCAATACTCTCTCATCATAGTAACAATAACACGTGATCGTGGTCATGGCTCAAGGAAACCAAAGATGACTGTCGGTTTGAAACAGGAAATGAACGGCAGTCTCCTGTGTTAAAGTCTGATATTCTGTTGATCGATCCATCTACCTCAACCATCCCTACGGTGACTTTGTCACTCTAAAGCAACAATAACCCTAACTTCCTCCCTTGCTCCTGTCATAAAGACTATGCCTGCTCAAAGGCTTTGTCACTGCAAAGTAAACAATATGTCATTGTGGGGCACTTTCTCAAACCATTGATGCAGTCGTTCTTCTTTGGAAGACATTCTTGAAACACATTTGATGACCAAAATTCACTTTACAATATTCATAGCAGCTGTACTCTTACATAAACTTTGAGTCTACTCACATTTCTAATTCCCCACTTTATGATGCTTTTCTGTCTATCAAGTGAACATATTGCTTTGCCTCTCATTGTTTCTGATAGATAGAGCTTACGTTTACATAGAAACAAACAAATGGGTACACGCAGAGGGGTAAACACAAAAGTCAGCCCAGTTGACGGGGGAAGTAAATGTTGACCATTTACTGCAAACCACAGATATTTACATTTGTACATTTAATAACAACATTTCTTAACTGGTTTTGTAGTATATGAGCTGACTTTGCTATCAGGAGGTGGAGGGAATGGTGGATGGCGTGACAGGAAGGCAAGACTGCTGCATAGCTGTACACCACTGTTCAAGGCCAACAAACAGCAAAGCCAGTTGCTTTTCATCGCTGTGTTTCCAGTGGCTATGGCTGCATTTATAGCTGTGATTGTGCCACCAAAACCACCTATTTCAAGCCAAAGACTATGTTTTCGTAACCGTAACCACAGTTTTTTTTGCCTAAACCTAACCATACCTGAACCACTGTGTTTTTGAAACATAAAGAAACGCAATGTTTCAGCTGTCATAACAAATAACTATCTATGTCTATATCTTTGGTTTGCAGAAAGAATAGCAACATTTATTTTGGCAGTTGGGTAAAAGCTACTGTGGTGAATGGCCTAAGGAGGAAAAGTGAAAATGAGAAGAAAAGAATGAGAACGGGTCAAAAGGAATCAGCAGAACTGGTGAAAGGATTTTTGAAAAGCTACAAAGAAAGGGAGGCAAAAAGGGGACATGCAATGAGACACTGGGTGAAATCAGAGTTAAGAAATGAAAGAAATAAAAAGAAGTGCTGTACTGCTGAAGAGAGAAAAGCAAAGGACCAAATGAGTGGTAAAAAAGACTGTTGGAGACTGAACGCCAAAAAGTAAAGAATTGAGAAAAAATACAAGGATGGAAAGAAAAAGTAGAAGACAGAAGAAAACAGGAGGGGTGAAGGATGAGCGGTACATGTAAGTGGATTAAGGATGGATGTGACAGGAATGTAGAAGGGGCCGATTAGAGGACTCACCTTCTTACTCTCTTTCTCTATCTCTGCCATTAACTCCCTTTAAATCCTTGTGTTTGCATTTAAACATCTTTCATCATCCCTCCCTGTCTCCACTGGTTTTCTTTCTATCTAAAAATAACATTATGATACCAATACGTTTGTATAAGTGAGACAGTTAATGCTGGTTTGCAGAGCTGTTGGGAAACCTGCAGCAGTGCCGACGTAGGATTAAAGGGGAACTACAACCATTTTCAAAACTCATAAATGTCATTCCTATGGTCTAAGACAGGCCATAAATATGTGTAAATATGAATGACTCTCACCTGAATTCAAAAAGAGAGTGCTAAAACTCAAATTTGTGACGTCAAAGGTATAAAGTCTGGAGCTGCTCCAAAGACAGTGACGTTAAAGATGTTATAGATGATACTGAGAGCACCCAGGGGAATTTCCTGAGTATGTAGGTACATTTTCTGTTTCAGAACTCTACAACAGACTCAAGCTCATTCGGGTATAAAAAAAGCGTTGGCTATTGATGTTCTGGGATGCCGTGCCAAGTTCTGCCCATTGCACACATTGTCTTCTTTCAAAATACACTTCTGTTTTCACAGGAAAGTTAACATTTAAATGCAGTCTCTTTCAAAACTATGTTGGTACATCACTGTGAATTGACGTTTTTCTCCTTCAACAACAAATGCACATGGTTGGGTTTAGGAAAAACGAACAGGTTTTGGCTTTAGAATCTTCTGGGACGCAAACACCGCTCTCACCCCTCCCAGCCACCACAGTTGGACTTTCGCCGCCTTAACTTTTGTCCCTGTCCCGCCATGTTTCCCTCTGATGCTGCTAGCAAATATCACGCCAGTGTTAAAGGACGCCTTTTTTCGTCGGTTTCTGACGCCGCAAGTCACTGCCCAAGCGCCAGATTTTGACAACTTTGGAGTGAGACCAGGCTCCCCAGTCAGTGTCCATAGAGCATCTCTAGACTTTATACCCTCTGACATCACCCTCATCATCATCAAGTTTGAGACCTGCTTCCCTAGTTGTGGCTTTGAGAAAGAGTAGCTTGTGTTCACAGTACTGACAGAACCTTCCTAAGCCATGAAAACCTCATATATTAATTCTTAATTTAGTTGGTGTTCCCCTTTAACGCAGGGTGGATGGACATCTGCGAAGGCTGCCACTGCACGTAGCCTTCATGCCGTAAATGAGGATTTGCACAATACAGGGAAAGCTTTGACTTGCAAATGACTCATCTGCTTTTAGTGATGTTCAAGGGTACAGGAAGCCATGTACATGTTTTATAATTATAAGTCCACCACCACTGTCAACTGTGTTCCAGACTGAGATTGGTACATGCAGTCAAGGACACCAAGTGGGTTTCCATCCAAGTCTTTTTTGTGCAATGAATTAGACAAACTGAATATAAAGTTAAATTTGCTTGAAGTGCATTTAGGATGTTTATAACTGTAAAATGTTAAAAGAAATGGAAGCACATTAGTCTAATGGTAAAGTTCAAGTTCAATAAAGACAGCACTGAAAAAATCTAATTTGATGATCAATGGGAAAAAATAATAGTGTCTCTGTCTCTGGCTGAAACTTACCACTACACTTCGAAGATTGTGTTTTACTATGTGTGAGTTTCAGTAAATTCTACATTAAACTGAATCCCAAATACTAACACTGATGAAAAATCCCAGCTTGCTAAATGAACAATTTAGACACAGCTATTGACATTTTCTCCCCCCTGTCTCGGTTGGTCACGACCTTTAATGAATCAGCGACATCCTGCCATTTAAGGAAGTGCGTAGGGGGTTGGTGTGGGGCAAAGAATGATGGGAATCTGAGTAAACAATTTCAGAGAGCTGGCTATCATGTCTTTGTTGTTCTTCCTCGCCACTCTTTACATATTGGTGCAAGGCTTTGAATGCTTGATCAGGGAAGAAATGACACGGCGAAGTGTGTGTGCGCATTATCCCCCCTGGTGTCACCTTCATTTAAAGATGCTCTGCTCTCAAAAGGACGGCCATTATTAATCTTTTTTCTATATGTTCAAACACACTCTGGCTGGATATATGCCTGGCTCTAGCTGTCCATTGTTGGAATTGTGGTAAACATAAAAACAACTGAAGGCAAACATCGGCAATGACAGAGACACACAACAGTGCAGGTAAGAAACTTGAGTGTGTGTGCGCGTGTGCACGCAGCCGACACAATGTTCTCACCTCTCTCTAAGGCGCTGTAGTCATAATTCAAACAAACGGCCATCCTGCACTGCATTGTGGGTAGGGGAGCGTGAAGCGTGGAGGCGTTTTACGAGGGAGAAGAGAAAGGAGAGGATGACAGGAAGGAGAAAGGTAAAGAAGTAAAGCCATGGGGTTGGTTCTTTTTTTGTTCTTACACTGATATACTGTGAGGTTGTATTGTTGGAAGAAATCACATATTACATTCACCGAACACATTCTTCCAAAGCACCTGAAGGTGCTACGAGTGTGCAGTGGTTGAGCATGGGTGGACCCAGTGGGAAAAATGAATTACATTTTATCACAATAAAAAAGTAGGCAAGAGAGCGAGAAGGCAGGCAGATGGAAAACAAGGTACAATATGAGGACGTGATGGCTACAGAAGATAAAAAGCGTGTCTGTGTGGGCACTGAGGTGTAATGTGAGGGCATATGAAACAGCTGTATCTTATCTGATGCGTCCATGCTTCTCTGTAAGCTAAACTACAGCTATATGCCTCCCAGCATGACTGACTCACATATGTTGTGATTTAAGCGTGACTCCAACTGTACACATACTGCATCTGTGGTTGATCACATTCATCTCTGCTTCTCTGTCGCTCCTCACTGTACGCAGACGGTATCTCAGTAGCTACTGAATACCGTAGCGTAACCTTTATATAGGTTCCAAGAAAATAGGTTTAAAAAGTAGTCTGGAAAAAATCTCATTATACTGTGCTGCATCAAATATGTATCTACATGTCTGATGTAAACAGTTTCTGAAGAGTGTTCCACTTTTGTTGTTGGCTGTGACGAGTTTGGGATACAAGGTTGTCAGTGTCACTCACCACTCACAGAAAGTTTGCAATAAAAACTCAATATGCTTTCCTCTGAATTAGGGCTGTTGCGATAACTGCAATATTGCAATACAGACAAGCCAACCACTATGTTCATATTTTTTCTTCCTCATTGGTAGCTACGAATATTTACACTATACCACAAACGCAAGCAGCGTGCCAAGGTGCTGAGTGTCTATTCTGCACTGAGCACTTCACATTTGCTTTTTTTTCTTGTCACCGAAGGTTGAAAAATATTCAACTTTGGGTAAAATGCTGCAGCCGCTTGTTACTGTCACTTTTTACCAAGCCATCAAATCACAGTGAGGAGGGCGGGGACAAATACCACAGAGACCAACTGTCAAATTGCTGGACAAAAACAATGGAGGATCAATCAATACTGAACCCACACATACTGGTGAGTCTATCCTCACTCCCTATGTGCTACAGCCTTCCCTTCATCCAGAGCAAGTTGTCTACCTAGCACCAACGATTCTACCTCCACTAATATTCCATATCATAGTAACCAGATGCAACCAAAGCCACTTGGGTATAAAAATGCTGCACCCCTAATTGTGTTCCATTGCTCCCTCTGTTCTGTATTTTTCACGATAAGCAAGTGTTTCAACTTTTTTAAAACTGTGTCATCTTTGTCATTTTAAAAAAGGAACAATGTACCTAATAAATGCCTATAGCGCTTACTTAATTAGTCAGAATTAATTAAGTAATTTGTGAAAACAACAAAATGGTGGTAAAAATGCAAATCGTGCTGTTTAGCCATTCTTAATCACCGCAGGGGAAATTCCTTCTACAACCCAACTCTGATTGTACAAACTTTCTCGACAGTCTAGTGATCATGTGTTAGCGTATGGAAGTTCAAGGAAGGGGAGGGATCTGTCATTTTCAACATTACCGCCTGTCTGTCCATCCATCCATCCATCCATTTTCATCTGCTTATCCAAAGCTGGGGTGTTTGGGCAGCAAGCTAAGCAAGGTATTCCAGACGTCCCTTTTCCCAGCAACGTTTTCCAGCTCCTCCTGGGGGATCCCGAGGCGTTCCCAGGCCAGATGAGGTATATAATCCCATCAGCATGTTCTGGGTCTGCCCCGGGGCCTCCTGCCAGTTGGACATGCCCAGAAAACCTCTAGCTGGAGGCACCCAGAAGGCATCCTGATCAGATATCCGAACCACCTCAACTGATGCTTTCGGACGCAAAGCCCAGCCACCTCCTGTATAGCTAACTTCTTCTAATGGTTGCTCATTACTTTATAAGTGTTGCTGTTATTAGACTTTTATCTTTATCTGAATACATTTAGCATTTTTTTCATTGCTTTAAAATGTGTGAATTAATTGTTTGATGTGATTTTATGTTGTTATGTTTGCAAACCAGCTTGCCTCAAATTGCCTCAAATTGCACCCTGAGGGAATCGAATGAGTTGTGACACCAGTCACTTAAGCGCCGTCTTTGCAACACGTCAAACAATGTTGTGAGCTGTTGAATGTTTTCTTTTTAATGAACTCACCAATGTTGCGAGAAAAACAGCATCAATGTTATTGTTGAACATGCTGCACATGGCTAATTAATCTCTTGCTTTAACTGCTTGGCTGTGAGTCTTTTTCAGACAGAAACATTTCTTTAAATCTTTAACACAACTATCAGGATGAACAAAGCAGGCCTGCCTTAAGACATAATCCAATTCAATTAAAGGTTTTACATCATTAGCATGCAGCTTGTTAGCTAGAGTGCTCTGTGGTTGCTGGTCACAGAGGAGGCAGACACTCAGTAAGTGTCAACGCAGGCTGAACATTGAGAGTTGACTGAGAGTTCCTCTAATGGATAGGTTTTATGACACATCCATGTTAACACTGCATTAGCTTGACTTTGGTGGATGAAAAAGGAAGTAAAAGTGGGGATAATTTAAATTCTCAGAAATAATTTAACTTCCCACTGCCCACACCACCGACTGAAATGTATTCTTCTTTTAGTCTTATGGAGGAGGTGGTGGTGCAAAGGGTCAACCAGCTTTCTGCAAATGGAGAACTTGCTTGAGGCTGTTTAGAAGATACTTTTGTATTTGTTCTTTAAGGGATACTTCACCAACAAAATGACCATTGATATATAAATTATTCATGCTGTTTTACACTGAATTTGTGAAGAAAATGTTTTTCTCGCATGCCTCTATGGTGAACAAATAATCGATAGATGGCAAACATTGTAAATGAATTGAAGAAAACAGGGACCGGGTTAAATGACAGAAAAACTACATCTAAACATAACACAACTCGTGCAGTATTATCCAGATCTCATGTATCCAGCATGAAGTGAAAGTATAGTTTCACTTTTAGTCCTAGTCAGAAAATGTTGAAGGCAAGGCAACATGTTTAAGAAGCACTGAGCATACGACTTGATACATGAGTCTTGGATTATCCTGCACGAGTCGTGTGAGAGTTTGTAAACAGTTGTTTTAATATAGTTTTGCTGTTGTTACACATGGTCCCCATTTACTTCAATTAGTCTACAATGTTTGCCACTTTTGAATTCTTTGTTCACTGGAGGGACGTGAGAAAAAGGTTTTCTTCACAAATCTAATGTAACACAGCATGAACATTGATATATAAATGGTCATTTTGTAGGTGAAGTATTCCTAGTGGAACTTGCCACTAGTGATCACACTCGACACAGGTTATCTGGAAAAACAGAGCCATACATTGGCATCTTATTTTCCAGACAGAATCAGATGCTTTTCCCTGCTTCATCCTGACTTTGCTACAAACTGAGGAGCAGCAAGACAAGCAGAGGTGCTAGATGCCAAAGAAGCCACGCTGATGGACATTTGCCGGTGTGGTTAACATGATGACTTTTCTGGCAGGGCAAGACAAGACAAGAACTGATGAGATGAGACACGACCAGACAAGACACGACATGACGAGACAAGATTAAATTATAGAAAATTGGATTAGATAAGATTAGATACAATAAGATAAGCATCCAGAATATGACTTACGGCACATAAAACCATAAAACACTGAGTGTATTACAGGAATTTTGGCACAGAGCTTTCTACCCATTCTAAATCTACGTTTACCTTTATCATCTGCAGTTTGACTGACAGGTGGAGTTTTGGGGGATGACAGGACCGGCAGTCAGCACAATGTATAGGGGCGCACACATGTACACACACAAACACCTACACACAGATGTATGGCATATACCTGTCTCCTTAGGTTAGCAGAAGACTACAGTAATCGTATTTGCCAGGTTCTTGGCAGTTTCAGCAAAGCAGTCAATCTGATAGCAGGGTCGAAAAGGTCCAGGGCTATGTGTGTGTGTGTGTGTGTGTGTGTGTGTGTGTGTGAGAGAAAGAAGTGCAATAAATGGATACTATGCTAGCCACCAGGCAGCATGAAAGGGAACAACGGAGAAAGAGAGACGAATAGAGACCCTACCCTCTGAGAAACAGAGCGAGTGAGACAGAAAGGGTGAGAGACACAGATTGAAAGTGAATGAGGGAGACAGAAGAGAAAGTGAGAGCGAGGGGTGAGAGAGACAAAGTGAGAGGGGGGAGAGAGACATACAAGAAAATCAATGCTGTGTCCACTAGGGACAGAATGTCATGAAGGTTTTTTTACTCTGTGGTATAATGGAGGGTTGGAGCCTTTTACTGCAGGAGTCACCTTGTCTAATGGTGGGAGGGATGGAGGGATGGAGGGGTGTGGAGAAGGAAGAAGAGGGAAATAGAGAGGAAAAAGTGGTAGAGAGAGAACTGAAGGGAGGGGGATGGTCAGAGGGAGCTGGGAATGGTGAGAAAGGAGGGATGGAGAGCAGAATAAAAAGAAAGAAAAGGAAATAAAAGAGTGGAAAAAAGGCAAAGAAGGAAAGGGACAAAAGATTGACAGATGATGGGATAAGAGAAACAATAGGGAGAATAATTGATGGTGGGAGAGAAGGGAAAGATAGAGGATGAAGATGTGATGATAGATGAAGGAAGGGAGCAAGAAGTGATGAAAGACAGAGAGAGGAGGAAAGGCAAAGTGATGAAAACATGGAGAAAGAAAGACAAGAGGAGGCAAAAGTGTAAAAAGTAAGATAAGGAGAAAAGGGAAGGGGAGGAAGAGGAGGAGGAGGAGGTGCTGTTAAACACAAAAAAAAGGAGGAGGAAGAAATAAATGATCTTTATATGCCTGAGTCATTCCTAATTTTGGCACGAAAAAAGGGTAAAATGATTCACTTTGTAGGTCAAAGCAATTTAGTGCAAAACATTTTAACAGTGGAAGAGACAATTTTACCGTCAGATTTGATTGATATGACTTTATAGCTTTGGCAGGAAGTGAAGAGCCGAGTTAGAACAGAGAGTCTGGTGTTAAAGGGAGAGTCTGGATTTTTTGAAATGGGGTTGTTTGAGGTACTTATTCATGGTCAGGGTACCTACAGTAGAATTTGGTCAGTACATTTTGTCCCAGTTTGGACAAGAAGGCACGAGTAGTAGCACAGAAGCTAAGAAATGTACGCCATGGACAGGGGGCAGCAGCAATAGGTATTTTACCTGGCTGTCAGACAGCCCTTTTGGCTGGGGAACTGAAACCATTGTCAATTGAAGCTATCTAGCAGAATTTAAGAGGACCTCACCTCAACCGTGTCACTCCTGCTCTTGTATTCTTTCTTCCTCCCCATTCCTAAAGTGGCTGAGCTACAAACAGTCCAAGTCTTGCAAATCAGTCGTGTCTTTCTTAAATAAAACTGTAAAACGCATCTCTTTGATTGTAAGCACCATTTATCAGTGATAAGTTTGTTTTATTGTCAGATGGTACGACTTGTTACAGTACAGGGAGAAATATATTTTAGTGTAATGCTGAAGAGGTTGTTAAATATGAGGTTACTCTTCCTGTATATTTTGACCTCTGAGAATCTTAATTGTGGTCCTGTGTGGCTACCGTATATATGTGACAAATGAACAGGAAGTGTAAAATGTTCAGTTTAAGAAAATAAATGAAGACAGTGAAGCAACACAGTTGTTCTATCATTTTTTCGTTGGCATTGCTACCAAGCCTACTGAATGCGTAAAGCAGTCTCCTGTTGTCATTCAGATGTGGTTATTCATAGAAGTGAATTGAGATGAAGATGAAGACTGAAGATAGCCACTTCACTGATGGTGTGGTCCTTGCTTGTGAATGCTCTCTTCAAAGCCACCAGACTCCATTGACAAAAACAGTAATTGTACCTTGCTGAACACAGGAGCTGCTGTTCTACCACTGCCATGATCTGTTAGTTAGTTTATGTTATTGTGTGACTTTGTTGTTTTAAAGGGATAGTTTGGATTCACCAAAGTCAAACAATGACACAAACAATCTAACTGATTGAGGCAGCCGTAGACCAGCAGCTCCCATTTTCTACAAGGTAAAAATACTGTTTTTATCAAAGGAGTCTGGTGGCCTTGAAGAGAGCAAGCAGTCCCTCATTGGAAAGGGCTGTGTGACTGCAAGGTAAGGCGGTGAAAACATTCTAAATATAGCGTACACTTAAACTGATAGATTTTTACTTAGGTGGCTTATATATCCATCCACGGCAATACATTGCTTAGCACTGACAGTGCTCCTGTCTGCTTCTCCAAAGTGGGGGCATGCTGACCGCAATCTGCTGTATGTAATACCCTGACTATAGATAAATGCCTCATAGAATCCCACTTCAGAAGATCTGTACTATCACTTTAACACCATTAGGGCAGGGGGTGGAATACAGCCAATGTGCAAAGTCTGGAAATGATGAATTTTACCTGCTGTACTTTCAGTAGGACAACTGTAGGAGACTGTGGTTATATTAGGAGGCTCTCAGGTGTGAATGTGTGCTAATGTATAATTGTGACGCAGGGAATTACCAATAAAGAGCTTGCATGCTCAGCAAACCTTCCCTGGATAAATGCAGATTAAACATTAATATCAACATGCCGGGTGCTGTAACATCGCACCTAAGATGTGAGTTGCTCTGCAATTTTCTGGCACGGAACATCAAATACCTGTGAAACACGTGAGTGAGTCTGAGGTCAAAGAGGTAAGGTGGTGCGTAGCGTTTAGTTTGGATTGTGTCCGACGTGAGGGAGAGTGGATCAGATGATCAGAGTCCAACCTGGACTCAAAGGTTTGGAGCTGGGCCATGAGAGCTGACACTCGCTCACTTGCACACACACACACACACACACACACACACACACACACACACACACACACACACACACACACACAGCAGTACAGAGTACAGGCACTTTCGGGTCCATTTAACTTAAGAGTAATAATCTCCTGTGGACTTTGGCGGCCATATTGAACTTACATCACACTCGGGAGAGGAAACTAAGCAGAAGAGCACATTTGCCTGTCGCCTAACTCTGAATTACTGATCTGTACCGAGATGCTTATTAATCAATTCACCGATTGCCCAATGAAAAAGAGCTAGAAGCTCATAGATCTTTACAATTCAAGGGCACATAAGTTCACGTTTTAGAGTGATTATACGGACTTAAATATAAGTGCTTGTTGTAACTGTCTCTGTTATTGCTCGCTTAGCTTAGCTAAGAAGTGTTTTTCCTAGTGAGGTGAAATGTTGTGATGACTGTGCCAACCCAAACCTGGGCCCAGAATTTCTATCAAGTTCTCTGTTGGTAATAAATCTATCTGATGTCATTACTTTTGTGTTGAGAAATAGATGTACACATGGGAGCACGGGTGCTGGAACAGGTATTGGCAAGTACACGAGTCTATGCACCGATCTGACACCATGTAATTTATTTACAAACTTCAAAGTCGTTTCACACCTGGATAAAACAGCACTTTGCTGGAAATCAATTCTTCTTTGATGCTCTGAAACAGCAGCCTATCCAGCAAGTGGTGCTGTGCAGCCACTGGAAACTACTGTTTTAGGTTTGTATATATAAAGTAATGTAAAGTTATGTGGGTTTGGATTAGGGAAAGAAACATGATGATGATATACTTCAAAACAGCTTAAAGGTCACTTGGTTTCACACGGTGCTGAACACTGATCTTCTTAGGGAAAGTTCTATGATTTGTGACCTATCCACCATTCCAACCAGCCTCTTTATGCAAACTACTTTCTCTTTACTTCTGTCTCCACATCAAGCCTTTTACTGTTAGTAGGCAGTATTACATTTTTGGTGGGTGGGGTTCAGTTGAAGGCAAAACAATTCTCCACAGACATTAGCCAGCGCTTAGCCTCATGTCACCAGGCTCTTCAAGCGAAGAGCCTGGTGTCTGTTCACTCTGAATTTTGTCTGGATTCTGGTTCCAGTCTAGGGAGCGGATGCGGTATTCACCAAATTCACCAAACTAAAAGTGTTCACCATAGTAAAACTTTAAATTCTGGCGCACCATCGATTTGGGGTGATGAGGGGTGTAAGAAAATCGATTAACTTAATGGCTTGGGGCTTTTCTTGTAAATTATATTCTTTAAATTAAAAGTTTCACCGCATTTTTATTAGCTTGGTGCTTTTATTTTTACGGAAAGGCACATCCATCGAATTCCGGATCCTGTCTCACTCGCCCTGGTTCTGTTTCCTTACCAAAACGGCCACTAACGGCCCCAGACTAGCCAGCGCTAGCTAGCAAGTTCTGGTGGCTTGTTTTAGACAATGGAGGGAGATGATGCGAGTGGTGCATTCAGAAACATTCATTCCGAGTGTTGGAGGGAGCTCTGGCACAAACTTGACCTTTCGTAGATTCTTAACGTTGTCAGAATGTACCGTTCAGTTATTCAGAGCACTGCACTCTGGGCACTCTGTCTGGGGAGATGGAGCAGCAGAACACCGAGCAGAGTGAATGTGTGATTAACTTAACTGCTTGGAAATTCATGCAGGGTTCTTATTTTAGTTTAGAGCTTCACACTGAATTTATGAATGCACCATGTCAGGTCACTCACTCTCCAGGACCGCAAGTGTTACTTGACCAACGGGACCAGACTGGCCGACCCATATGCTTTCACTCAGTGGATGGATGATGTCACAGGAAGCTTTGTGGTTGATTACAATGCCAATCTTAGGAGAATGGCACTTGAACAGTTTCCTCCGGTTTGTTTTGCTATAGAGGCTATCGTTAGCCAATGCGCCAAAAAGTTAGCATTACAAAGAAATCCAACATTCCTCTTAATACCTCCCCAATTTCTGATGAGGTGGACATGATAACCTTCTTAACATTTTAAGACTCCTATCTAGCCTACAGCCCTGTGGTGGAGAGTCGTGTTTTGCCTCCAGCTAACAAACTGACATCATTGTGACGTCTGTGATAAAGGCTATAATGGTCTTGTAATCGTAGCATTCCTGATCACGTGGGTTATATGTGAATTACTGGCTCATGATTATGTGTGTTATATATGAATTGTGGTGCATCACTTTTTGTAGGTTTATATACGAACAGCGCATGAGAACATCCTGCAGATTGAGTTCTCCCGGTGGTCAGGAACCTGCAGCTAAGAAAACTATTTCCCCCCAAGTTCTATTTTGTGGCTGTTCTGGAGCTTTCATTCATATTACATGATCTTCATTGGCATAATAGACTGAAATAAATGATGATTTATTCTAATCCAGTACTAAATATGACAAATACAGTTAGCATGCAATCAGATATGACCCATCTTTTAATCACTAATTGCACTGATGATTAATTTAGCTCTAAGTTCACACCCATTTTTGTGAACTTTAAACTTACATGCAGTCTTCCCACACGTGGCATATGTTCACAAGTGGGCTTATTATTATTTGTTCACATCACAACACTGCAAAAAAAACAGAGAGTATATTAAGATCACATCTTTCCCCTTCTCTTTTTCTTTCTCTCTCATTTAACCAAAGTATATTGTTTATTTGTTTTCTGTCAGTCAGCAGCTTCAGTAGTAAAATAAGGCTTGTGGAGCATCCAGAGAGACGGGTTATTATCTTTTTGCATCTTGTAGTTATTACGTGCTGCTCTGTTTTTCTATTTTATTCTGCCTTCCTTCACTCTGTCATGTCAGTCATGGCTGATAAAACACAACAGCAAACTTTAATTTACACACACAAGATTGTTGAGCAAACCTGTTCTTTTTTTCAGCACTACCCCGGCCATTCTATTCTATTCTATTCTATTCTATTCTATCTAACCCTATATCGAACTCTCACACATTGTGGACATTGTTTACCCCCAAGAGTCTGTCTAGTAGTTCCCTTTGCAGCATCAAGTCGGATTGATCAGCTGTTATTGATTAGAAGAATTGATTGGGCAGCATATTGATCACACTATTGGTGATTAGGACATCATGAATAAATGACAGGGGTGTATTGAGCGCTTGACGTGAGGACAAAACCTCTCTGGACAGAAGGAGAGAAGAGGGAGAGGAGGAGAGAGAAGAAGGAGAGACAAGTGGGGATATGAGGAATATTAGGGGAGGTGAAATACGTAGATAAAAGGGTGTGAGGAGGAAAAGGGAGGAATGATGAAAAGCAGGATGTTAAACAGAGTGACGAGGCTCAGGGAAAATGGAAATTACAGACACGTCATGTGAAACTAATCTAAACCAAATTAGTGATTCAGAAATTTCTGATGCCACGTCCAGGAGTAACACTGATTTTCTCTGATGTGATAAAATCTAAAATATGCACACCATAGATACAGACCATGATACATAGATAATGCATCACCTCAATGTTGGGGAGAAACTGGTTACATGTAATTAAGCTACAAAATATAAGTAACTGTAATCAGCTGCAGTTACTGAGAAAGAATCTTTAATTAAATGACAGTTACAAATCAAATAGTAACTCCTGATCTAATGCTTCTGTTTTCCTTTAACACAGCAGCAAAGTCCATACGTCAAGTAAATTTAAGTTATCAAAATCAGTCCAATGTACGCTAAAGCCTATGCTTGACAATGCATTAAGAAAAAATTACCTGCATCCAGCTGTTCCTTAAAGTTAATAAATCTTTGTTTTTCACAAAATTAAAAAAAAGTATAAAAAACAACCCTTCACCCTTCTCTTTTATCTTTTCAACCTTGTCGCTGTCTCAAGGAAATTTCTCTGTCCCTTTTAAGAGACTATCCAGTGTTTGCTGCTTCAGTGCAGCCTTGCCTGTGTTACATTAATGAACTGTATTCTGCTGAGTGTTTATTTTGGTTGTCTGTAATTCTTTTGTGCGGATTAGGCTCGATTTTGAATTATTCCTATTGGCCTTTTGCTCGCTGGCTTTTGTTGCATTGCAGTGGTGTGGTGAGTGAGGTTGTCACTGGTTCTGCACTGCTGTCTGTCACTACTCACAACATAAATAAACAGTGTCATACTGCATTTTACTCGTGTTAATGGCATGTGCGTGTGGTGTTTTGCCATGGGCAGGGCTCAGCCACTGCTCTTATACTCACACAGGAGCTCAGTGGAGAGAAAGAAAGACAGACATTGGAGAGTTGACAATGTTTGAACTCCTTGCATTGCTGTGCATGAAAGCTTCATGTGTAACACAACATCAATCAACATTAAACAAATGATCGGATTGTGCTATTTATAGATAGATATGGCTGAACCTGTTAAGATTAAAAGTTCTTGATCAACATTTTTTCAGCTTTCACGTCCAGTTTAAAACATTTGTTGGAAAAGTAATCAAAGGACTGGGGATTTCTAACATAGTTACACTCAAATCCATTTACATTTACTGTTATTTCTACTTCCCATGTGTTTCTGTTGTCTTACCTTTCAAACCAATGTTTAGACTGATGAAATAAATGTCTTGGGACCAGTTAGTAGTTAGCATTAGGTTAGTTTAGTCTCCAGGTTTTTGGTTAGTCTTCGGAGTTCTGTAGGTTATTGATGTTATTGTAAATTATATGCACTTTCTTTTCTTGAATCTAGATAACACGTTCATATTCACATTTTAAAATACAGTTTGCATCATGTCTGGGCCCCTGTTCTCAAGCTTTTGATAGCTTATCATGGGGTTCCACTTCATATTTTTAGTTTCTTATGAATTGTACATGTACTTCTTCTTTATCTGCTTTTGTGAATAAATTTGTGAATCTGAATCAAATATAATCAAATGGTATAGTTTCATCAATTAAATCAATTAAAATCAATTAAAATAGTTACACACCAAGATGAAACGCTAGAAACACGACGCCAGTAAAACCACTGTTTTCCTATGATACGGCGCGTCTGACCGGCGTTCAAGCGTCTTTTTAGACGGGCATTTTTCCGCCGTCTTTTTAGACATGCGTTTTTGTGGACGCTTCTTCTTAGATGTGTGTTTTTAGACGCACGTAGACACTGAAAAGTTAAAATATTTTCAACTTTTTGAGCATCAGACGCCAGTAGCTAGCGCGCATTGAATAAGCGCTTCCAGCGTTTCAAGCGTCTTTGAAGCGTCCGCGTCCCTAGCGTCTCATTTCTGTGTGATCACCCCCTTATGTTACTTATTACATTTTCAACAGGGTATCTAGTAATCTGTAACCTATAACATTTCAAAAGTAACCTTCCTAACACTGGTTATCCTTTATATGTTTCCCGCTTTTCCCTCCTTAAATTGCTTTAATGTCGGATAAATATTTTTATTTCACGCTGTCTGTCAGTATAACACATACCTGTACGTTATGTGTACACTGAGTGATGAATTTTAATCACAGTCTCGATGTTTTTATGGCTGCACCATTATATTAAATGGAAAGATTCAAGTAAGTTTGGGCCTCATATTATACATATTTCCCCCAAATTCAGGCTAACATATTTGGTATGTAAAAGCTTTTTGGAGCTCTATTAAAATTTTAAGTAAAGCTACTGGATGAGTTTGTAGTAATTGGGCCACTGACTGGTTGGTGAGGTTTAAGGGGTTAAAACCGCAGCAGCATTGGGGATCAACTTTTTTGTGAGATAATAATAAAAACTGGGCTCAATGACAGAGAACAGAGGAGGAAAAATAGAGGTGCAGAAACACGAGGCATGAGAGAAGAAAGATGGAGGGAAGGGAGTGATTGTGCTTACAGGTTCTTGACACTTGTGATTCCTCTGAAAGCTTTCCTTGGAACCGCCTGGATCTGGTTCTCACTGAGGTCTCTGGAGGGAGAGAGACAGACGGACAGACAGAGAGAGACATTAGTTGAGGTATTCCAAGCACTCAAAGATATATATGGAGTCAAATGATAAACAAAACCACAAACATTTGATCTATGTCCTACACACACACACACACACGCACACACACACACACACACACAGAGAGCCAATTACAGTACAAAGGCACAGAAGGAGGAAGAGATGGGGAGAAAGGCAGCAAGAGGATGATATGACATTTATGATCAGTGGAACAATTTGGTCCAAAGAGCTTCAAAGACAAAAGGAACTATCAGAAATACTGCTGGCATGAGTCCATCTACTGCCTTGAAGTGTGTGTGCACATATGAGTGTGTGTGTGTGTGTGTGTGTGTGTGTGATTAATGGAGAGGCAGTGGCGGGGAAAGAACGAGGAAAGGGGGAAGAGAGAATCAGAATAAAAGACCAGAGAGCGTATGTGTGTGCGTGTGTGTGTTCAATGTGTATGTTGTGCATGTTTTTAATGTAAAAGATTTTTTTTTTCCTAACTTAAGCTCTCCAACGGCGAAGCGTTGCCGTGGCAGAAAAAAACAAGCAATCACATCTATTCTGAGAAACCCGAGAACACACACACACACACACACACACACACACACACACACACACACACACACACTCACACACATTTTAATACCACCATCAAGCTTTGTATCTACTTTTTTTCTTCCCCTCAGGTTTTTCCTCTTTGTCTCCAACACATGCTGAACATGGCAGCACATACAAAGGCCCCGCTAACTTTCTTTTCTTTCCTTCGTTTTCTTCCTCCATAATGAATACCTATATGAGGCGAATGATTTTTGACATGCCACAACAGCCTGGCCTTAACTCTATTAGTGTTGTTTGTTGGGGAGAAGGCCTGGCAGGCAGACTGGGTTCAGAAAGCACAATGTAATTAGAGAGGTATGAAATATCAGACAAGCTAATCACCCTATATTCCTGCCAGTCAGGCCTGAGTCAAACACACACATGGAGACACACACACACACACACATACTGATCACACATGTGCTAACAAAGCCAATCAGCAGCAGCACACATATACACGGCCACGCATGTTAGATAGTCGACACACACTTGGATAATCACAACACACCACCACCTGGACTTTTCTGTTTGACCTTGACACACACATATGCAGACACACACGCAAAGTACACAGCATGGAAATCAGCCAAGCTCTCTGTGGAGAAAGGTAATTATGTACCAGCCATATTCATAACATTTTCCTGTCATGCATTTAAAAAATGCCCCTTCTTATTGGTCAGTTTTCACAGACAGACAATCACACACACCTGAACACACACACACACACACACACAGTATACTTTGGAATACACATACTTAGACATGCTGCCACACATACATACACCTTCACATACATACTGTATATGCTTACGGTGTCTAATTTACAGTCACGCACACGTTCACGTACGCAGGAGGAAAATTGGTTGTGCATTATTCCAGAGCCAATCAACTTTTATTAGGGCTGTGAATGTTAATTGGCGAGCCGTGCTTGGAAAACAGAAAACTCATTTCCTCAGACTAACAAGGTTTCATCGTTTTGGACGTTTCCCTTTCAGCCCTGTGTTTTCTGGCTCATTCCTTTTGTTTGACAAGAGATGAGCGTTCCCCGTTTTTTTCTTTTCTCCCCAGGCCTTGATGGGAAAAGTATGTGCCTGGCATTGTATACTCTTTAGGCAAAGAAAATATGTGCTTTTATGTGCAATTTTGCTCAGCGATTGCGGTAACGAAGGAGCACAAGAAAGGCAAACATTTGACGGACAGGAATGGTATTATGATATTTTAATGTGCCGCACAGCCGGAAAATATTCCTGGTGTTTACACTTCTTGTTTTGAAGGTTTTGACACTTTTTGGGTAGGGATGGGATTTTTCTGAGAGGAGGTTTTCTTTCCCTTTTTTTTCCTGTCTTTGTTGCTCCCATGATGACATTGACACGGCAAATAGGAAACAGATAGAAGGCAAAGCTGTTATCACTCCTGCTCTCCTTTTCTCTATCATTCTCCATTATCTATCTGTTCTTTCTATCTATCCACCTAACTAGCCAACTATATCCACAAATCTATCTTGTTTATCTCTATGATTTGCATCTCTTTTATACCGCCCTGCTCTCCGTGGACTGCTGACAAACAGAGTGGAGAATGATTACAAAAAAATTGAGAGGGGAAAGCAGGAGAAGGAGAAGAAGATAAAGAAAAAAACATTAAAAAGTCATATTTCAGGGGAGTTCCATGGCTAATAAATCTTTTATTGTTTTGTTTACCCACCATGATATTTATTTGTTATTGCTTCTAACAGAAGGAAAGTCATCCAAGTCAAATAAAAGCCATTATGAGACTGTGTGTCTCTCTGTTGGCCTTTATGACTCCAGCTGAGTGACTGACACCAGCTCCAGGAGTCCACGGTTTAGGCCGCCATAATAAACCAAATATGTCACAAGGCTTGAATTAAGTTTTCATCATATGAGTGGTTACTAGTCGTCCGTTTGTGCAATTGGTTTTGGAATTATGGGAATGTTTTGGGTGGCATTTTGGAAGGTGTAAACAAAAGATAAACTTCGTCAACATTTCACTGGAAAATGAAAAAATACCACATGTGATTTTCGTGAGTCTGTCAGGAATCAGTGAGTAAGAGAAGGGATGTTTGCTGACCCTAAAATATGTTTATACTTAGATAAAGTATGTATCACTCTGAAAAATGTGTTTGTAGTAATTGTTTAAAGCTGGACACGGCATTTTTGTACAAATACAAAGGTCTTATCAGCTTGAAAGGAGTGAAATTCTGATGTGGTCACTGGCAAAGCGCAGGGAGTCGCAAAAAATAAATAAATAAATAAATATTTGACCCATTGCTGACCGTTTTTTACCACCTAATCTCCACCAGACAAACATACAAAATTTAGGGGATAGAAAGATAGGGACGTTAACAATGACCCGTTTAACCGACGACAAAAAAAAAAAAATTATATATATATATATTTTTTTTGTCATCAGTTAATATATATATACATATATATTTATTAAATATAATGTAATGGCACTGTGGGGGAAGATGATGAGACAGTGGAGTGTGCTGCTGCCAAAACTGGAATCGTATGATGACCCACCCAATTCCCTATAACAGAAACGGTTCACTTCCTGTTCCAAAGAATGGTTAGTGCCCAGTTAGCACTAGCTAACACAACAGCCGCGGCTCACATCTAAAACTCAGCCGTAAAATGGTCCCAACGATGTGCGAACAAGGGTTGTCTATTGGTAACAAAAATAAAAACAGCTAAATTAGCATTCCTATAGGCAATACATTTCTGTTGTCTACAGCAGTGGTTCCCAAATGGTGGGTCCCAGTCCAAAAGTGGGTCCCAGGTCCATTCTGAATGGACCACAAGTGACTTGCCAACATGTCAAGTTTGTAAAAAACACACTTTATTTTGAAGTACAATGAATATCTGGTATAGAGGTTTTACTTTGAAGTGCTGTTTCCTGTTTTAAAGTGAGTGACGAAAAAAATATGACAGAGGCAGAAAATTAGCTCAATGCCATGGCCAAATGCATGTATGACGCTGAATACATTGAACCATGTGGACCTTGAACAAATTAAGAAAAAAGTCTTATTTCTCAAAAACTGACTCAGCAGATTTGACTGTCAGTAGCCTGGCAACAAAGCAACCAATCCAATGACTGCTGTCACATTTTGATTCAAATGTTGCTAAAAACCTGATTGATGCACAAAGAAAACAAAAAATACCAACATTTGTTTCATGCAATAACAAAAACTATTCAAACGCTGGCAGGAAATGTGTTCATGTAGGACCCCCACTGTTCATAGTAAGAAGCTGATTGAGAGAAAAGACTTTCAGGGCCTTTAAGATTCAAGCAGATGTCCATGGCTACCTTCTGCACAGATATGACCCTTTGTACTGACAGAGATTACAAACAACTCATATTATCCATGTCTGCACATTCAACATCCAGAGCTACGTTATGTTTTCATGTAAACAGTTGTCTTCCTCTCGTCTCTCTGTGAGTCATACCTGCTGACCTTTCAGTGGAGCCAAAGCTATCAGCAACAGGAGATTGGCCTGTGGCCCTTGAAAAGGACACTCGCTGATAGACTAACCACACAAACACGAACCCACACACATGGATCATTTAGATAGCTGGGCAGTTTGTACGCCGGTGTCTAGCATTCTGCACCAACATTTCAATTATTGGATTTAGCCTTTTTGGTCCTCCTCTATTGCCACAGCGTTTGAGGGAGCGGGCAATTAATCTCCTAAAAATTCTATTAAAGAGACAGATGGCTGTTTGAATTATACATCAGTTCTATTAGGATGACAAATTCTGTAAATTATAGTGATGCTGGTTATGAAAACAAATGCATATCTCCTGAGGAATTGGGGAATCTCAAGAACTGGATGGAGACAAGACAAACACCGCAAAAGTTCACTGAAGTTCATGTGAGCTAAGTTTAGTGTTCTTGGGTACGGGAAGAAAAAGACGAAGAGGAACAACAAACAGAAGCAGCAGATGAAGAAAACCTAGTCCTCCATTATCCTTTCCATGTTTGTCATGGCTTCCTAAGTACTGTATGATTGATTGAATTTTGACCAAATGTCTTCCAGACCTTCAGCTTTCACCACACAGACCCCCCACCCTCGGTTAGAGTTTCCCCAGCCAAGGCCTCTCCTCTTTGGGCATGCTGACTCTCTGTGGCCCCTAGAAGTCTGGAGGGATTGAGGATGACAGCAAGATCCTCCTGGGGTTGGGGTGGTGATGGTGGTGGTCGTGTTGGTGTATGTGTGTGTGCGTGCTCCGGGCAATCACCTCCTCCATATTAAGTTCCATTATTCATGTGAGGAGAATAATAACACTCGCCAGGTCGCCCTTTGCCGTTTCGGATATTACTTTTAACCCTTTAACACACACACACACACACACACACACACACACACACACACACACACACACACACACACACAATGCTAAACAGGCCACGTTGTGCCTCCGTAGATGCTGGTGTTAACCCTTTACACACATGCACACACACACCATACATGCAGTCACACATTTGCACCCACATTGTCAACAAGCATGCAGATACAGAAACACATGCACAGACATCTATTTTTTTTGCTCTGTTTCAGTCACACACACGGACCAAATGAACTTCTCTCCCAGGCTGTCTCACCCTACACTTTTTTGTGTAACAGTAGACACCAGATATTAGATGAATCCGCCCTCAGGCTGGTCCAGATATGAGCGAGGGCCACTCTAAACCATTAGTCTGCCAACGGGGGAGTGGAAACAGGCCTGTTTGATTCCACATGGCTTTGTGTCAGATGGCATCACAGGAGGTCTCAGTTAGATGGATTTGACAAGGAGGGTGGCAAAGGTGTGTATCCCCATGTCAGGTAAAATTTGTGTGTCTCTGCATGAGAGAAACAGCAGGCAAGGGAGAGTGGATGGGTGACAATGTATGCATCTTTGTGTGTGTTTCTGTGTGTGTCTTTTATTAAAAGAAGAGCGACTGCAGTGGAGGAAAGAAAGAGAGATGACCCTTGGCTGGGCTCCAGGGGAGAGATGAAGAAGAGAGAAGAAAGGAAAGAAACAGGAGGGAAAATTGAGGGAGAGGAAGAAAGGGGACTAAGAAAGAAGGCAGAGGTGGCACAGTTTCTCTTTTTGAAACCTGAGAGACCTTCAATGGTTCGCGCCAGCCTCTCACTTCTCCTCTCCCTGTCTCTCTTCTTCTTCTTCTTCTCTCACTTTCTTTTTCCACCACTCCCGCTATCTTTCTCTCTCTTACTCGGTCTGTCTCTTTTCTGTCCCTTGGGGGCTATAACTGCATTTAATATTGTTCCATAAAGAGAGTAATAAATATCGACTGCTGGCTAGCTCATATTCCGCTTGTTTTTTTAAGGCACTCTACTGTAGAGTAAGACCAAAGTCATGCAGCAGGTATTAGAGTACTTACAGCCCGTACTGTAACAGTAATTTAAATATCCTGTGGTATCTGTAACCTTTGGATCCATTAAAGTGTCCTTTAAACCATTTTAACTTTAACTGTTAAGTGCTGCCTTTAAAGGAGCCGTGTGTAAGATTTAGGGGAAATTAGTGGCATCTAGTGGTGATGATGTAGACTGCAACCAGCTGAAACTTGTCCTGGTTAGAATTCCTTCAGTGTTCATTGTTCAGCAGGTTTTTTACTATGAGCCGAACTGTCTGCAGAGGTCTCTTCCTCTCTCTCACTGCTGTTTCGCATGTCACAGGAGGGCTGCTCGCCCGGCACCTGCTAATCTGTGCTCATCTTTTTTCCCTGATAACTTATGACCTAGAAGTTTAAGAGGTTTTAACCAGGAGCAGAATTATCTGCAGAGGTCTTTTCCTCTCCAAAACAAATATACCAAGGGATTTAAACCGGTAAAAACACTGATTAAAGCAGTTTCAAGTTACAAATTAGTGTGTCTCCATTGCTGTTTTGCATGCCACAGACAGGCTCTAGCCCAGCATCTGCTAATCCATTTCTGTCTGATAAGTTAAGATCCAGACATTTAGGAGGTTTTGACCAGGAGCCGAATTATCTGCAGAGATCTCTTCCTCTCCAAAACAAATGGACCAGATGATTTAAACCGGTAGAAACACTGAATAAAGCACTTTCAAGTGACAAATTAGGGTCTCCAATGCTGTTTTGCATGTCACAAATGAGCTGCTAGTCCAGCACCTGCTAATTCCTGCTCACCTTTTTTCTGTGACAACTTAAAATCTAGACGTTTAGGAGGTTTTAACCAGGAGCCGTCTCTTCTTCTCCAAATCAAATAGACCCTGTGAGTTCGACCGGTAGAAACACTGAATGACAGAGTTTCACGTTAAAAAAAAATGCTGGTTTTTCTGATGCTGCTTGTTGCAGAAGGATTGCTAACTATGGTGGCCAATGCAAAAATGTAAATGACCCTATCTAGAGTCACTGTTTGGTTTGTCCGTTCTGGGTTACTGTAGAAACATAGTGGAGCAATTCAGGGATCTCCATGGACAGAGACTCCTTCCTGTGCAGATATAAATGGCTCATTCTAAGGTAATGAAAATACAATGATATTTGTTTTCAGGTGGTTATAGACTAAAGAAAATATACTTATTAAATTATATTCCATTCCTGGAACCATTTCCCCCTAAACTGTACACACTGGACCTTTAAGTTACAATAAATATATGGGAATGTTTTAATGCTTTGGATAGCATTTCGTTTAAATTTATTCTTGAGGCTATAAAGGCAGAATAACTTGATCAGTTCACGTTAGGACTTTAAATGGTGAAGACTGCTGTTAAAACTTTCCCCTCACTTGTTGTCACATTGCATAAATTGAAAACTGAGCATGACGTTCCATCATGATAGATGAACGGATTTTCCCATATTACCAGCCGGTAACCACACAGTGAGTGTCAGCATATATTCATGTGATATAATGAAAATGGATATAAATATATTATCGAACTGCAGCAGCAAACACGGAGGTCTGCTGTTCCAATGTGGCATTTGAGTGGAAATAACCCCTTTGAAGCCTTTGTACACTCTTAACTATTATTTTGTTGGGCATGTTGAAAAGAAACTAAGAGCAACTTTTTTTTCTAACCTTCATTTATCCTGGGAAAACTTACTGACTATAAATGCTGCATTTTGGCAATGCCACAGACGTATAGCTCCATGCATTCAAAACTGGAACCTTCCCATTACAACCACGGCCTTCTAGTCTTGGCTGCATAGCTACTTCACTTGAGTGAGTCTGACTTGTGCCAGCAAACTGGGGGGATATATTATCCAACATGCTGGCAGTGCATTGCAGACAGGAGGACTGCAGAGTGGGACTGACTTTTTTTTTTTTTTTTTTTTTTGGTATTTTAAAGTTTTACAGCTTAAAGTCATTTTTCATTGCCAAATCTTTGTTATGGATTTGGCTTCAAAACTGATGATGGACTATGGACTCAACTGCATTCTGTCTTTCCAGTTTTTGTTTTTTATTTTTGTTGCCTTTAGGTTTGCAAAGTTTGTAAGTTCTTCTTTAATTCTTGTCTTTATTCAAATGTCTTTTTGATGTCAGTTATATTCCCCTGGTGTATTTTTTAATGATCCTTACAATTGTGCATGTAGTGTTTAAGTTATTAGGAAATTAGATAAAGTAATATGCAGAGGAAATATCTAAATAACATAATAAACATGTCTGGGGAAAACAATATGTAGTTTTGTTTATTTTGGTCATTTTCCAACTTACTAAACTCAAATATACTGGTACATAGACAATACATAAACATTAAGTTAATGGGGTTTTTTTTTAGCTTTAGAAAAAACAAAACAAAAGGTAAACCAAAAAGATAACCTTATCTTAACAACTGATCCATTTTACTTCACATGCTTAACATAAAACAATATCTGTGCTCACACATACATACATATTTACTTTACTTCAAAGTATGTATTTTGTATTCATTCTATTGTACATTTTAGTTATCACTTTCACAAATATAACAAAAATAAATCCAGGTTTTTGAAAGAACAATTTTCAAGTTCAATTTCATATGTGAAGGATGTTCACATAAAGGCTCATATTTGTACTAAATGTAATTTTCAGGCGCTCTGTTCATTTGGTCTAAATCTTATTTTATTTATTAATATCTTATGGCTCTATCCTGATGAGCAGGAAAAGCTAAATATGGCACTTTACCTTAAAAATTATTTTATTTACAACGAGCGATGATGCTGATGAAATAAAAGTCAGAAAGACTGATATGTGATCAGTGTTGGACAAAGGACTCATGACATACAATCTCTAGGAATGTATGATAAAACTTTTCCCCTTGATCTAGTGTTAAAAAGCAAACAAAAATCTCAATATATCGTAATGTCTAATCGCAATACATATCGTATTGGCACCCAAGTATCGAATCAGGAGGTAAGCAAATTGTCCCAGCCCTAATTAACAAGCAAACTAAAGAAATATCTATGAACAGATAAAAATAAATAAAAAAGTATAAAATTAAAAAATAAATAAAAGATTATAAAATTTAAAAAAAAAAGATTAAAAAATAATGAGTTGACCCAGCGGACGACCCCCCCCCCCCCCCAATCTTTATCTTTCAAGGTCCTCCCATCCTCCCTACCGACCCTACCTTGCTCATCTCACTCTTCCCCAACTTCTTGTTTAAGTCTTCTCAAAGTTTTAAGCATGTGTTTCTTCCAAACTGCAAGTGTCCCCTGAAATATTTCTCTTTACATAACAGAACGAAAGTCATTTTTATGGAAAGTGTTGCTGCAGAAAGCACTTCCCATCAGACTCATATTGCCTTCAAGTTTGTCCTCTGTGTCCTGGTGTACTCTCGTATCGTATAATGGAGGTCACACAGAATGGTCCTCCTTTCATATTTCTCCCCCTTTTGCCTTTCTCTTCCCAGTCTTTGTAATTCTTCATCAGTCTTTTGACTCAGTGCCCTTGCTTCGTCTTGTAACCTCCGCCTCATCCATCCTCCTCCCCTATTCAAACCCACCCACCCTCCGCTCCACTCCCTGTGATTTAATTAAGTGGGCGCTTTATGAATAAAAATATTGCCCCCCTCTATTGATCATGGTGGACAGGAGGATGACAGCCCAGGCTGGCTGGGACGGGACGGGACAGGACAGCCACTCTCCTAACTCGCTCCATTACGCTGATATAACTAAGTGTGTCTGTGTGTGTGTGTGGTTGGGGTTTTATCAGTGTGTGTGTGGACAGGTGTGTGTGTGTACAAGGGACATTGTGTAAGAATGCGAGTGGGTGTGTGTGTAGACGGTAGAGTGCAGTGTGTTTGTGTGTGTTAGCGAGTGAAACAGCCATCGGGGAGCTGTAGCATCTAAATCAAACTAAGCGTTCTCAAAAGCTCTCATGGGCCCTTGCAAATCCTTCGTTAGAGACACACACCCACACACACCTACATAGACACATACGCATTCCTCAAACGCCTCCTTGATACATACACTGCATCAGCATTATAAATGGACATTGTCTGCACTTTTCGTTTCTCCCTCTCCCTCTCTTTCTCCCCCCTCCCCGCTCCCTCCTCTCCTCTACCCATCGCTCTCCGTAAGGCTGTAAGTATCTATTATGTTTTGTCGATACTGTAATTAAATTGGACAGCTTAATGCAATTCTCTGTGATCCATAGGCCTTTATGGATATAAAAGCTTTTCTGGCCCCACGCCCGAAAGACGTCCAACAAATTTAGATGAGTTACTATTGGGGGGGAAAAAAATTGTTGGAGAGGTTAAGGCAGCAGGGCGCACACATGGTCATTTGTAATTGGCTAATTCACTTTAATGTCCCCGACGCCATTTTGTTTTAATATATTTTCTTATTTGAATTGTCATCTGCGGGACTAAGCGATATTACTACTCTGCCTCTCTTTCCTTTTCCTTTTTTTTTTCTTGTTAGTCCTTCCTTTTCTTCTGGTGCTTTAGCTAAGCGATATTGCAGGCTCTTAGGGACATTTATGGAGCTAATAAAACTTCAGCAGCAAAGGATCAAGAGACGACATTAGAATGGATGCAGGGAGAGGAGATAGATGGAGGGAGGAGAGGGTGGATTAACAGAAGGCGAGAAAAGACAGAAACAGACTAAAGTGTGATACATGGAGGGATGGGTGGATGGATAGATTGGAGACAGACGGATGTCCTTCTATTGGAATAGATTTAGTATCTCACATGTACATCTAAGACAGAGGGCAACACCAGACTACTTTATCCATGCTTAGCAATCTCCACCAAACCACAGTCTGATCACTACCAATTTAACCAGTTCCTATAAAACTAAACCCAACTGTGAGCACAATTTACCAGCAACAAGAGGCATGCTATAGTAGAGGACAAAATCAAGCTCTGATGTATTCATTTGAGGAAAAAAAGCTGCCAAATCAAAACTAATATGTGCCTAAATGAAAGCAAAATAGTTTTAATGATATTCTAATTACTGAAACGACAACAGTTTCAAGTGCTGTGTTTCTTGGCTTATCTACTGTACTCCGAAAGCCAAAGGAGCCGAGGATTTTTTTCCCCCAACTCACAGAGGATTTTGTAATCCTTCAATTAAGATTAAAACATGAAAATAACAAAAGTGGGTTTTTAATAAAGGAGCAGGGACAGCTTATCTACTCTCTCACATCAGGGGGTTGCGATGTCAGCTACGTACTGGAGACTCAGATGTTTTCCTTTATCTTTTAAAAACTTGACAAGAATAAAGATCGTATTGGTATCAAGGAAAGAGTTTGTCCCTGCCAACAATAGATATCTGCACGCCACTGATACATGCAGTGAGTAGTTTAGCATATTTCTTATAGTGAGTATGAGGTCTAGAGGACTTATCTTCAACCCTTTAAAATTCTAATATGTTGCTTCATGACCTGCAAAAAGCTGTTTAACCTGCCAAAATAACAGTCTATGCTTATATTTATTGGAGGTCTTTTGGGTTCAAATGGACAGGCATTAAACTGACCAGGTGTGTTTCGTCATCATGATCACTTCATATCTTTGACCCTATTACATATCTGTTTTTGTTTTATTCATAAAGTCTCACAAATGGAGATAGCATCCAAACATTTAAAGGGACAATTCACCCCAGGGCGAATGAATTACCTCTTGTGCTATATATAAATCTAGAGTGTTGGAGGTACCATCGGCCTTCTCTCCAATATCATGTGGTACTTGTGTTGCTCATAGCACCACAAAATACATTTGAAAAACTCAACAACAATGTCTCTTTCCGAGATCATGACCCGGTTACTCAAGATAATGCACAGATCTTGTTGTGAGCAGTTTCATACACAAACTACTCTCTTTCTACTGAAGTACACCAGCCAACTGTAACACTGCACAGAAGGAAGTGTGCATCTACTCATAGAAGAGAGGCTCTGTGCTTATGACTGTGCCAGATCTAAACATTAATGGCGTCTTCCTCGGCTGAGCTGTAACATTAGCTAGCTTAGCGGTGCTAGGTGAGCTAGCAGTAGATGTATGTTTCCTCCTGTGTAGTGATATGGTTAGCAGGTATAGTTTGGTAGACAGAAAACAGTTCCTGCATGACACTGCTCACAACAAAGTATGTGGAAATTCCTTGAGTAACTGGGTCATGATTTCCGCGAAGAGACATTGCTGTTGACTTTTTCAAATGTATTTTTTGTCACGTCGAGCACCACAGGCCCAGTGCCATCTAATTCTATTACACTGGAGAGAAGGCAGACATCTCTACAGCCAACACTCTGCAACTCACACCAAAACAATCTACACTGATAAACAGCACTACAACGAAGAGGAAAAATATGTATTTTGATTTGGGGGTAAACTGTCCCTTTAATTGAGCTTATGTACGCATAATTGACACCTAAGTGGAATAACTGCAGCGCAGTGCAATACATCTGCATCAAAAAGATAAAGTGGTAATGGATTCTCACATGTGAAATGAATGATCCTCAGCGAGAAATGGATTTGAAGCATTACGGATGCTGGAGGATTTAGGCTGAGATTCTCATTCAGAGAATGGCCAAAGCTCCTTGACTAAATGGATTTGTTCTTTGAGAAATTGTTTAACCAACATAAGGCTATTTGAGAGCCCCTTAGTCCACAGACAGTTGTCTGAACCTTTTATTTGATGTGGCAATCCGAGCTTATCTGCAAGCTATATCAATTGTTGAAATGAAATAAAACATTGGACTAAAAAAAGCACAGGATGTTTAAAGAAACAAAAAACAGAAAACAACGAAGAACATCGTTTTACCAGAAATAAATTCAGTTCTAGACTGATTAAATCTTTCTGGTAAATGGCTCGTCAAGCCTTTAAAGGAAATGGTGAAAGGCATTAATAAATGTAGGAACAGAAGATTGGTGTTTGCCATTAAGATGAGGATGAACCCAACAACCGCTGTTTGACTCCTCAGTGAATGGCTGAATCAGTCATTGTGGAAGAAGAGATAGACATGTTTTGAAGAAGATGGGTTGTTAGAGAGACTAAAAGGAGGACGGAGGCACGAGACGAGGAGAGGAGGAAAGACAGGGGTCGACAGGAGGCGAGGTGAGGTAATGAGGAGGGCATATGAAGCTGGCAGGTGATCGAGGGGAAACTGGTGAAGGAAGGAAAGGGGAGGAATGGAGCAATAGAAGGAAGGATCGAGGGAAATATTGAAGGGAGTGAGTGAAGGCGGGAAGGAAGGACAGGGTGGGGGGTAAAGAGAACGGTAGGTTTGAGTTAAGGATGGAGGGATGAGAGGGGCTGGTGGAGGTATGTAGAGAAGACGAGAGGAGGAGGAGGTGTGAATAAAGAAGCTGACTGTGGCGTTTTGCCTTTATAAGCATCTGGGGAGCACCTCAGCACCCATAAATAATACACCACAAATTAGCAGATTGGACGGAAGAAGGCGACTGCTGCTGGCAGTGTGTGTGTGTGTGTGTGTGTGTGTGTGTGCTGCAGACATGCGTGCATGGCAGTGAATACGCACCACTGTATATGTGTGTGTGTGTTGAGTGTGTATTCATATTAAACACTTGCATGTTCAGTACAGCCTCGGTACAATGTGTATCTTTGAGGTTGTTTGTGTCCTGTGTGTGCGCGCAACTGCGTGTATGTTGTGTGTGTATATGTAACGCATCTCTCTGAGTTCTGATCCGTCTCTCAGCAGGTCAGCGTTGTCAAGGTTACCGCAGGCCATTTTGCCGGTGGGCCAATTAACTTTTAGCACAGAAACAGAACAGAACAGCGCAGGTGTCTCAACGGTGTCGGGGTTAGAGAGAGACAGAGAGTGTGTGTGTGTGTGTGTATATCTTTGTGTATGTGTGGTGGTGTTTTTTTCTAAGTGTATAGTATAGAAAGAAACCAACAAGCAGAGAGAGGATGACGTGAGATGAAATGAGACAGTGTGTGTGTTTATGAAAGAGGGGAAAGCGAGAGAAAAGACAGAGAAAGGCTTTGTTGTCTCTGTGTTTGGCAAATAGCTGCATGGCCTTTCATGATGCTGAGAGAAGAATACAATTGAGGGTGAGATGCGGGCAAATGTGAGTCTGAGCCCAGCAAGACATCAGGCAGTCAAGGCTCCTGTGTGCCGAAGATGACATAATGTGTTCCCTTGTAAAGGTTGACACAGTCCCTTGAGCGCACACAAAGTTTTTTAGGAGTCACTTTGGCCCAAAATCTCATTATGTAACATGATAATGTCTGAAAGCTGATCTGGAAATTGCCTGATACTGAATATCTGAATATTGTTTACTAATAGGTACTTCTTAGTGCAACACTTAGCACAACAATGGTGCTCAAGCATAACAAACGTCATGACAAAGGAATTTAACCCTTCGAACTTTGAGCTTTTTTGCTTGGTTTTCATTGTCTTAGCTGGGAATGCCATGTATTGTTATTACAAGGTTCAATAGGCTACTACGTACTGATATGATGCTGATGTGATACTGAACATGTTCTAGGCAGGGGTGGGTTATAAGACAATTGGCCCCTGGGCACAGACATGCAAAAGGCCCCACCACCAATGCTACATAGGAGCACACACACTTTGCAGTTGCTGGCATCTTTTTGTGGTTTTGTGTCTCTTTGAAGTCATTTTGAGTCTCCTTGTGATTGTTTTATGTCTTTTTGTTATTAGTTGGGATCTAACTGAGGTAATACTGTGTCTCTTTAAAGTAATTTTGTGTCACATTAAGGAAGTTTGGTGTCTTTTTTTTGGTCATTTTGTGTCTCCTTGTGATTGTTTTATGTCTCTTTGTAGTCGTTTAGGGTCACTGAAGTAATTTTATGTCTCTTTGTGATCTTTTTGTGTCTCTTCGTGGTCATTTTAAGTCTCCTTGCGATTGTTTAATGCCTTTTTTTAGTCATTAGAGGGTAATTTGACATACTATAGTGTGTCTTTGAAGTAATTTTGTGTCTAATTATGGTGAATTTGTGTCTTCTTTGGTCATTCTGTGTCGATTTAGACATTTTGTGTCTATACATATTAATTTACTTGATGTTTTGCAGGTGAAGGCCAGGGGGGCTTCCTGACACTTTCTGCCCAGTAGGCCTGATCAGTAATCCATCTATGGTTCTAGGCTGCTTTTTACTGAAAACATTTTACCAAGAGTTTAACACAATTTTGCCCATATGTTCACAAGTCTTCAGCACTTAGCAAATATCTCCTATAAGGCTGAGGGGATCCAAAAAACACCAAATGCTTAGCTAAGGTTTAACTATATAGAAACTAAATCCCAACAAAGGTGGACCATAAAGCTTAAAGGTCCACTGTGTGGGGTTTAGATGCATCTAACGGCAGAGATGGGTTATAATATTCATAACTGTTTTCATTAGTTTGTAATCACAAAGTCTGCCATATTGTTCTACAGTAGCCCAGAGCTGACAAACCAAACACTAGCTCTAGATAGGGTAAATTGTATTTTCAAGTTTTCCCGCCAGGGGTAATATCACTAACACATGGGATGAGTTTCAGTTCTGTAACCTCTGAAAACTGGACCACTAAATGCCAATCTTGTTCAGCTATTAAAAAAACGTCTGGCAACCATGAAAACAACAAAAAAACAACAACAACCCACAGAGCCTCAAGGAGGCTGCATCATGTGTGCCCAAAGTGCAGCACAGTTCAGTCAGAGCAACCGCAAATGTGTGTAATACGTTAATGGAAACACTTGGGAAAAATCAAATACATCATAGACTTACAATGAGTAGCACTAAACTGTTAACTAGTTCCAGTGCAGTTTTTAATCCTGAATAGATTCTGTAGTCATGCTATCCCACCCAGTATATTTTAAGAGCAGTTGAAAAGTATAAAAGTTTAACAATGGTCTTTTCAATTGTTCCTCTTATTATCACCTCATGTCTGAAAAACACTAAATTTTCTCAACATTTATTTTTTGGCGTTTTGTAACAAAGTTGTGAAGCAAATGCAGAGAAAGAAAGGAAGCTTTTTACAATGGTTGTATCTGTCTGAGTGTACTTGGTGAAATAAAGTGATTGTGATGGCTAACAGAGCAGACTGTCATCCTCCCTTCCCGTGCAGTGGTAGGCTAATTCCTCTGACAGACTGTCTTCCACAATGGCTACTGGCTGCTGTCTTCTTAGCCTGAGGGCCTGTCTGGTTGAGTGAGAGTTTGTGTGTGTGTGCATGTGTGTGTGTGTGTGTGTGTGTGTGTGTGTGTGTGTGTGTGTGTGTGTGTGTTGTGTCTGTGAGAGAGAGAGAATGAGAGAGAGATACAGAAGGAGAGAAGTTGGGGAGATGGAGAAAGAGAAAGGAATAAAAGAGACAGCCAGGGAGGAGGAAAGCACTTTTGTGTGGACGAGAGTGTGCGTGTGTGTGTGTGTGTGTGTGTGGTTGCTATGCCGTCTCTAGGCCCTAATCTCTTTAGTAAGCCCCATGATCCAGTTAGAAACAGCGAGTGGCTAATGTCAGGGCTAACTGGAAGAGAGGGATCTATGTGAGTGTGTGTTTATAAATGTTTGTGTGTATCCATGTCCTCGTTGAGACTGTCGGGGTCTAACTGTAAGAAAACTTGAGTGTTTGTGTACTAGTCAAATAAATGTTATTATGCCTGCAAACATATCCACCTCCGTGTGTGTGTGTGTGTGTGTGTGTGTGTGTGCATGGTTTTCTGTGTGTGTGTGTGTGTGTGTGTGTGTGTGTGTGTGTTGCAGGGTGTGTCTGAAAGCAGCAGTGCCCATTAAGGCTAAGAGATTAGATTGAGTGGATCCAGATTCTGCGCTATTGTTCCTCTCCAGCAGGCTCTCTCTGTGGTTTGTGAAAAAAAAAAAACAGGACAGGTGCAGGAAATGGATTTTTTAGTTAATGTGCCTGGTCAAATCAGGGTTAATCTGGTTTAACATCTGGTCAGTATTGAGAAATCTTAACTTACAACAGTGATTCTTGGTGATCAGCAGTGATACCGATGCAGCAAATACAGTTTCTAATTAGGAAAAGGTGGGGAATGTAAAGAAACATAAGCCTAAATTGTTCTGCTCCTCTCAATATTTACAAGAGATTCATATTTCTTTTCTTAAATTTAATAAAACTTTTTAGAAAGGAGTCTCAGCTGGAAATAAAGACAAACATAGTTGGCGTTTATGAAACTACCAGTTCCTGAAAACATCAATCCATCCATCCATTAGAGGTGTACAGAGATGCTGTTATTTCTGTATCTGTTCAGCCACCACAATTATTTGCCTCTGTCTCCGTATTCAGATAGAAGACCGGAAGTGGGTTATACCAGGGGTCACAATAAATCGGGCAAATGTTTTGTCGAACCCAATATTCAGTGGAAATGCAATTGTTGTGCCCTCAAAACAAAACATTTATTTACTATTGGAACATTAATACTTCTGAAATATATTCCAACATAGTCATACTGCCTCTCTCTATCTCTCTGTCTAGTTTCATTTTTAACTAAACTAAGTTTTATGAACTGCCTGAACCCCTCCCACCACCACCCTTTTAATTGGAGGACATTGATCTGATTCTAAAAATTGAAGAAATATTTTCATAAATTAAAGGATTCTGTTTTGCACTGTAAATAGAAACTGTCTATAGGCAAGATATATAAAAAAGTATATACCTCAGTTAAAGGGAATTAAATTCCAATGATGCTGTGTTTCTTTATATTTTGACTGGGTTTTAGGGCAGCTGTGTCTCAGGAGGTAGAGTGGGTTGTCCACTAATTGCAAGATTGGCTGATCCTTGGCTCCTTTATTCTGCATGGCGAAGTATCCTTGGACAAGATACTGAGCCCCTAATTGCTTCCGGTGGCCGTGCGCTGTGTGAGTGTATTTGAATGTTGAACTGAGTATAAGGTGGCACCCTGTATGGTAGCTTTGGCCACTAGTGTATGAATGGGTGAATGTGACAAGTAGCGTAAAAGGGCTTTCAGTGGTCAAAAGACTAGAAAGGTGCTATACAAGTGCAGGTCCCATTTACCATTTTTTAAAAGGAGGAAATTAACATAAGGGTGCTTTCATACCTGCGCAGATTGATTCAGTTCAATCAAACTCAAGTTCGTATGCCCCCTAACTGTGGTTCGTTTGGGCAGGTGTGAACACAGCAATCGCACTCAGTTGTGCACCAAAACAACCAGACCAAGACCTTCTTGAAGAGGTGGTCTCAGTCCGGTTACACACGAACTCTGTTGCGGTTCGTTTGTGGTGAGACCGTGTTCCGACCTGGATCTGAACCAACTGCAGTCACATGACACATTGTTTGGGTTAAACATGAGCATGTTACAGTCCTGGAGGATTACTCCTGTACTGCCTTAATATGCACATTCAGCACATCCAATGCATCAAAACATTGTTTTCTAGTTGGAGCCGCGCCTCGTTTTCCAACTGTATGGTTTGACTAAAATGAACAATGACAGCAATATAGTCCACGATGAGCAGCGCTAAAATCAACCTGCATAGTTGTCCCTCCATTGTGACATTAGAAAGTGTCACATTTATCTTGCAAGTGTACTCTTCTTCAACGTTTGGTTTACTTCCTGGATTTTTCCCACATGGAAATTCTGACCAATCAAGAGCAGCTTTCTCACACAAGGCATTTGATCCAGTCCGCTTGTAAATGCTGCCGTGAGAACACGAACCAACTCTAGGCAATTAATACCTAATTATTATTAACTTTGTAACAATATTAGTCCCTGATTCAGACCAAAGCAAGACAACTCTAGGTCTGAAAGCACCCTAAGACTACAGCTGAAAACAACAGCTTCATTTTGATGTACCAGTAGCAAATCCAGCTGCCACACCAGGCTTTTTGTCTTACGACTCCCCAGTTTCTCAGAGTGATGGCAAGAAACCATGATGTGCAATGGTTCCAGGTGGTTCAGGAAAGCTTACAAGAAAATATCACAGGTTCAGGAGGGCTGTTCAAAGAGTGAACCCGAGGAAAACCCATGCGAACACTGGGTGAACATGCAAACTCAACACAGTAGAGCCCAAGCCCTCTTGCTGTGAGGCAACTGTGCTAACCGCTGCACCATCACGCTGCAAACACTAAAATGAATAAATCATGAACGCAGTATGTGGTAGATAATCTAAATATGACTGATCATGTACACGTAACTGTACATCTTGTGCAGGGAAAATATTTCCTTGTGAAACTCAATAACATTATATAATTTAACAGATATAAAGTAATTTTCTGCTGTCCTTCAAACCAGTATTTGTCCCATCTTCAGATAGTGTTTATTTTATTCCGGCCCAATATGCCTGAAATGCTAAGAGGCTGTGTATTATCTTGGTCCGTGATGGTATGAAATATATGGTACATTGAGTGCAGCATGTAGATGAATGTTGTAAATGTGCTTGAAGCTGTCACAGCATGATTAAAATGGACGTGGTCATCAGCAGTTTTGTCACAGAGGGTAAAAGTACAGCTAACTCACCCGCTGCCATAATAAACGATAAGACGCTGACACAACGGGAATGATGAATACTCCGAACTAATGGCTGCTCACTCGCTCACACGCATGCATAAATATGACTGACTCTTTTTTTTGCCCCCCATTTCGGCCTGTCTGTCTTTTCACCTCCGTCACATGTGTCTCTTCCTGTCCAATCAGTTACTGTACGTGACGGAAAAAAAAGACAACCTGTCCTTCAAAAATCGTATTACACCATTCCTTCACTCCGGAAAATTCAGCACCCAAAACACATCGTATAACAGCTTGGGAGCGAATGTAGACCGCCTCAAACGTTGTGATATGAAAATCATTCATGCCCCTGGGGGGATATATGGAGAGGAATAAAGGATGGATGTGGACAGACAGAAATTAAACCAAATTCTCCCCTCCCACCCAATCACACTGCATCACAAATCACTAGCTCCGCCGCTAATTCAGGGGTGTTACGGTGTGCAGGCCTTGGCATATGGCATATGGTGTGTGTGTGTATGAGCATTTGTGTGTAGAAGTGTGTGTTTGCATATTATAGTTGGGAGATGAGGGAGCGAGAAAGAGAGACAGAGAAAGAGAGGGAGAAGGAAAAGATGATTTAGGAGTAATGAGAGCCGGTAAAATCATGGTGCCCAGCGGCATTATGGGACTAAATCTAATCTGCTAATGGAGAGGGGGGCGTGGGCTGGGGATGGGAGGGTGATGGAAGGAGGAGGAAGGGGTGGAGTAGAAGGGGAGATAGATGGAGAAGGGAAAGGACGGCAATGGCAGGAATGAAGGTTGAGGACAGAGGAAAGGAGGGAGGACAAGAAGGACAGAGAAGAAGAAGGGAGGTATCGAAGAAGGGAGGAGGATGGAGAAGTCTGAGACAGAGTAAAGCACAAAAAAAGGAAACATGGAAGGGAAGGAAATTAATACAGAACCAAAACACACTGACTAAAGAAAGAAAGAATGAGGATGATGAGAATAGAAGAAGAAGCAAAGCAAGATAACGGTGAAGATGCCAGAGAAGAACATACCACAAAACAAAGGAAGAAGGGAAAATTAAACAAGAAAGCAAGAATGCAGAGAGAGGAGAAAAAGGTCAAGGACATAGTGAAATGGTGGGAGGTGAGTTTAGAGTGTGACGTGTGTGTACATGTGTGTGTGTGTGTTAGAGAAATAACCTGAGGTGGAGGCATTGGGAGGGCAGGGCCCAGGAGAGCACAATCAGCACATATTGCTATCACATGGTGCACAAAATGCTCTTTCTTTTCACACACACACACACACACACACACACACTCGCATGCAGATGGGCAAAGTTTGCACACCATACATGACGTACGTGAAACAACAGAAACACCATCCTCATTGTTGCTCTCTCTCTCTCTCTCTCTCTCCCTCTCTCTCTCTGCCACACACACACACACACACACACACACACACACACAGAGACACATTCGTACACACCCACACACTCTGCAGAAGGCAGCCATTGGGAAGTAATTGCCCTAGACTGTTAATGTTTTCCAGGATAAAACTACACCAGTCTTTACAAGGCCGGGCTAATTTCACAACTTTACGTCGTTACCTCAACAAAATGGCTGACAACCGCACTGCAACCACTCCAAAGAGATACAAGAGAAAAGAAACTGGAAGTAGATTTTATTTTATACGTCTAATCATTTATTTAAATGTCCTGTGAGATATCGGGTGGTGCTGCGGGTATGTGCATCATTTGGAGGCTTTTTTAAATTATGCCAAGTGGGGCCACCCATGCTGAAGATGTGCAGTGTGTATATCCTGCAAGGTGCTCTATTTAAACATTCCTCCAAATTGTCTTTCTAGTGTTGCACGGAGTCCCTTTATAAGCCGCACATTTCTATTTTTTGTATTGCAGCATTAGAGTTGCAGACATTAGTTGATTAATCAATTAGTTGATCAACCTAAACTTAAAGGTATACTGTGCCGGACTTTCCTAAAACACCATGTATAGACTCATACAGATGTAATCCGTCTAAATCATCACTTATGACCCACTTGAAGTGTGTGGCGGTATACTCTTCTGCACGGACTCTGCTCCCTGCCATTTTCTTATTTTCTTCTTTGGGACACATATGGGCATGTACCCCCACAGCGCTCAGGTGAGGTCAGGGCTAGCAACCAGGTGACAGACCATAAGCAGGAGGCATCCAAGAGACACACCTTGCCCAAAATAAAAAAACAACCTGCAAATAAAGTGCAGCAAAACGACAATCGAGCGTGAATCTGGGGTTGGCTTTTACTTTCAATTTAGCTGGCGAGCCTGTTTACAAACCATTACTAACAATCCTGCACAGTATACCTTTAATTGAAACTATATTGATAACTGATTAATTAATTATTCAAGCAAAAATGCCAATTATTTGACGGTTCCAAGTTTTGCCAAACATTTTGTTGTTGTAACATCATACTAAATTTATAGTTTTCAGGTTTTGGACTATTGGTCGTATAAGACATCTGTGGAAATATTTTGTGCTCTAGGACAGTAGTTCACATCTGGTGGGCAATGATCCAAAAGTGGGTCACAGGTCCAGTCTGAATGGACCGCAAGTGACTCACAAACATGACAAGTTTGTAAAAAAAAAAAACACACTTTATTTTGGAGTACAGCTTTTATTTGAAGTCACGTCTCCTGCTGTAGAGTGAGTGGTGGACAGCTACTTAACGGTGACAGCAAACTAGACCCTGGACCCTGTGGCTACACCAGTTGGAAACCAGGGGTCCTTCAGGAGTTCCAAACAAAAACATGGGAAATAGTTTATTTTCACGATCTAATTTACTATAGAACTGAGCCCTATGTGAGTAAGAGTTGCAAGAGTGACTTTCCTCCATGGTTATCTCCTCAGCTGTAGTTCACAACTATAGCACTCTGGTCCTTATCATATCTGAGGGTGACCCCAGCTGACGCTGGGCAGGAGGCAGGGTACACCCTGGACAGGTCGCCGGACCATCACAGGGCTGACACATAGAGGCAGACAGCCATTCATGCTCACATTCACACCTACGACCAATTTAGTCACCAATTAACCTGCATGTCTTGTCTCTGGGAGGAAGCTGGAGAACCCGGAGAAAATCCACACTGACACCTTACAGAAGAGCCCAGCTGGCTGGAAGGTTTGAACCTGGAGACAACAGTACTAACCGCTGCACCTCATATCTAACAACCTAAATATTTTCAGATGGAGGTCCCTGAAGCAAAATCTTATCAAATGGGGGTCACTTCAGGTGTCCTTCACAGGAAAAAGGTTGAGAACTACAGCTCTAGGATACTGTGATAGGCATTTTTTTTTTTTTTTTTACCGTTTTCTGATGTTTAATATACTCAACAATTAATCAGTTAATTGAGCAAATGACTGACATGTCAATCAATGCTAAAAACAATTAGACAGACAGCATGTCAGCATGTTGTTTCTGCAGCATTGTGCTGCAGCAGTAGCTCTTAAAGGGCTGCAGAAAGAGCACATGATGAGTTATCAGCAAAACCATTGCTAAACAATCTAAAATATGAGTCATCTTTAAATGATATGCTATCAGTCTCTAGGATCTCTTCATTATGTGATGCTGAAACTCTCCAGTGAAAGCAAAGTAAACTCACCTCGTTCAGGCTGGGTGGCCCTCACTGCAGTGCGGAAAGCGACTGTCAGACTGTCAGATTTTATTGTATTGCACTGTATCATATCATATTGTTTTAAATCATTTTCATGACTCATGTGTCTGTGATCATCTCAGTTTATAAATACAATCTGCAGTTGGAAATTGAACCTTGGGCCGCAGTGGTAAACTCCTACACGGGTTTGAAATCCAGACACCCTGTGAAACTGCACCAAAACCTCAACAATCTGCTATGAGCAACACAAACAGAGCAGAGCCGCATGGCAACTCCATTATCTTGATAGTAAACAGGACCCCAGCTCTGCAAATTGCAGTATCTAAGCTACGACATCAACACACAACAACGAGCTAAGAGGTCCAAAACATACAACACATAGAGTATTGTATTGGTGCATTACTGTGTTACTGTACGACTGTCCACTGAGCAGCCCTTTACCTCAGAGAAACCTTAACTTAAACACATTAAATGTAACTTGAACTCCTAAATGAACTCCTAAAAGACATTACTTCCCCCAAAAACACTTTTCACCCAGGTCCCCAAGAGTGTAGAAAAATAAATCCAAACTCCCTGTAATTCAGCATGAGACGATAGCCGACCGTTATGGTGGCAATGATACTAAACAGCAGCCGGACACAATGTCAAGCTATAACGTCTTGTGTTGGGCCGTTTGAGTCGCAGGTCGGTAAAAGAAAACACAGATGCAACATTACACTGCAGCTTAGACAATTACACCAAATTACACTGAAACTCTGCAGTGGCTCTTGTGTTTATGAGGTAATGTACAGTTTCAGTACATGAGATTGTAACCGCGCTCCCTTACACATTCAGGTCACAGGCACGCCGCTGCAATCAAACAGCCATTACAGTGTCGAGTGTTACTGTTGAGGCAAAGCAGACGGGGAAGAGATAGGGTCAAAAGCAGTTACTGAATGAATTAAAACATAGAAAGTTCTCTTATTTGCACTAGATGAACATGAAATATCTACTACTGTGCAATGTTTACATAGAATAGAATAAGTCGGGCAAAAAGCTGCCTGGTGGAGCTCAAGCAAACCCCACCCAGCAGGTAGGCCGCCTGCATCAGAGCACCTTGCCTGGCAGAGGGACCAAAAGGAGTTTCTGGACAGTAGATGGCGCTGTAATGCTTCTCTGTGCTTCTTTCCAAGCACAATCAATGCATTCAGATCACTATCACACACTCTGCCTGCTCATCAACATCAATACCTGCAGATCACTCAGAGACAAGGATTACTATCTCCCATCCTGGTGAACTTCCACAGCAACACACACACACACACACCTGTTAAATGCACCCACAAGAGCAGACATCTATTTTCATTTGAGTAGATTCTTCTACTTGCATAAATTACGGCATGACAGAGAGAGTAAATGTATCTTGTGTCTTTGCATTTAAACCTATTGTCATTTATATTAGATGTGTCATTAGCTTGGGTACACTGGAAATAATTCAAATGTAGCACTGCATAATTTCCCCGCTCCCGACTAAATGCCCTCCAAATTTGTCACTGCCGGACATGAATCAAACTGACACGTTGTTCATTAAGCGGGCTGATGAAAGGCAGAGTTGGCACAGTGAGGGGAAACAAAGGGAAGAAATGGATGTCTGCATTTTTTTCTCTCCTTCCACACCTGTTGTGTGTCTTCTCAGTCTATCCTCTCTTCCTTACGTCTGTCAGTCCGTCTGCCGTATCTGTCTTTCTTCTCTCTACAAAGAAGAAAGACAGACACTGGAGGGATCTGTGAATCATTATCCTCTGCTCACCCAGTGACACCGAGAAGCTAATAGGCTCCCAGCAGGGAATACGTGTGTGTGTGGGTGTGTGTGTGTGTGTGTGTGTGTGTGTGTGTGAGAGAGAGAGAGAGAGAAAGGGTGTGTGGAGAGAATATACATCTTTGAACATATATTGTCTTGTTTCTCTTTCTACTGTATGTTAGCATTCAGCTTTTCTATGTTCAAACATTGCACTTCCTATTCAGTGTGTCTGTGTGTGCCATTGTCTCTAAATCTATATGTGTGTGTTTTGTGCACACGTGTGTGTATTTGCACACACACTCAAAAGAGTTTCTGTGTGCGTAAGAGTGTGTGTGTGTTTCTCATTTCCTCCATGTAGAGATTAGGGCCAAAGAAGAGCAGCATTATCAGACAGCTGGAAATGAGATCTCAGTAGGGGACTCGACTCCTCTGCCTTTCTTTTCATCCCTTCTTCCACACCTCCGTCAGTCCCTCCTCCTCTCCTGCTACTCCTCCTTCACCTCCTTCTCTTATCCTCTCTGCTAGCTGTGCTTTTACCTCTCTGTCCCTCCCTCCTGTCACTATATCCCCACTCATCTTTCACTCCATGCTCACTTTTGTCAATCCTTGTACAAACAGCCCCGCCTCACCTTTCTATACCTGCGGCTCTTACTCTTCTCTCATCTGTCCATCCATTTATTCCTCCATGTACTCATCCTCTGCCTCCCTCTGCTAAAAAATATTATGTCTGTCTAATTGTCTTTATGTGTTAGACTTTATTTCGTTAGTAATCCATTCATCAATCCAGTGTATCTACCTAATGGCGCAAAGGAGATTCTTAATATCTGAGCTGCAATCGACTTTCCTGTACATAAGATGTGAAATGCAGATTAAAGATTATAGTAGCAATCTGTGAAGCAGAGACTAAAAGTTAGCTATTAAAATTCATGCTCATTGAGTTCTTAATCACTCTTCAAGCATGGCTACGACTTGTTACTGAGATTTTCACTCCAAACTGACTGTTGCTGCTGTTGAAAACAAGTCATGCTTTACTTCCTGCGCACTAGTGGTCAATGGATATTGGTTTTTCAATGGCTGATGCCGATATTTAGAAAGCAGGGCAACCAATGGCTGAAATAAAATGCCAATATCATGGTGCTGTTTTTTCCAATATATACAACAATCAAATTTTACTTACAAATGAGACATACTATTGCTGAACTTACATGAACATTTATCTTAATGCAATCATTATTTGCATTGCCTCAGTTTGCTGATCTCAAGCAGCCCAATCAACTGATGGAGCAGCTGACTGATGAAGGGAGTCAGCTGATAGATCACCTGATTCATTTCCATGCAACCACTTGGCAAATCTCATTCAGGGGGCCCTATTTAAACTGCTCTGGCCTGCCTACTGTTTCTGCTTCCTCTGCAAGCTGCTTTGCAACCGACCTCCACCCCAGCTCCTCCTTTTCATGTTGTGCCTGACTTATCAAAGTCATTTCTGTTTGTCATTGATGCTGCTCTGTTCTGTTCCCGGGGTTGTTTGCTGCTGCTCCCCCTGCCTTAGGCTTTCCATGTGGGCACATGGAAGGGCAGAAAGGTGTGCTCTCTCTGCCTTAAGGCTGTCCATGTAGGTTCATGGAAGGGCAGAAAGGTGTGCTGTCTCTGCCTTAAGGCTTTCCATGTGGGCACATGGAAGGGCAGGAAAGTTTGCTCTCTCTGCCTCAGACTTTCCTCGTTTGTACGTGGAAGGGCAGAGATGTGCTCTTTGACTACAGTGTTCCTGTCTGAACTACTAATTAGTTTAACCTTACACGTGAAGTTTATTTCTTAATATCTAAACATTTATTTAAAAAAAACAAATGAATGAAACCAATTATTCCTCCTCGGTCAGGCAGGGCAGGGGGTCAGCTGAGCGGAGCAAACACAAGGTACCTCCATGTATAATATTAGGGGACAATGAGATGTGTCTGCAGACATTTTTGTTTCCAGCCTTCAATTGCAGGTATCAGCCAATGCTGATTATCCCAACATGGCATTAATCAGCAGATCGACTGTATTTGTTCTACCACTACCGTGCACTCCGGTTTTCCCAGGACACATTACCACTAACCGTGTTTACAACACACAGCTGAATCAGGATGTACTGAATAGCTATTGTGTTACGTCAGTTGGCAGTTAACTTGCAGAAAAGACATCTTGTATAATTGTTTTGATATTGATATAACAATCTCTTACATTATTACTAAGATGTATCTGGACAGAGTTTGACTTTCTCAAAGTCAAAAGTAGAAACCTCAGAATGGTAAATTAAAAACAGACAAGCACATGACAAGTGAACACGATAGTGAGCGAAGATCTTATTAAGAAAGACCCTCCACACACTGATAGAAACCGAACTGTTTAGGATAAACTGCATCTCTGTGAGGCCATTTCCTCGTGCCATTCTTTTCATTTTCTTCTCCTCTTTTCTTTTGGCAGTCCAATGTCACCATGACGACAACAAAACAAACACGGCCCGAGCCACGGTTTTGTAGATAAACACTTCATTGTCGAGATCTGTCGTCTTGTCATGGAAAAGTTATGAAACAAATAAATCTATCTTGAACAATCTGTTGGAATTCATGTTTGGCTCCACTGGAAGCACACAGCATCACATCATCATGTTGTGTGTGTGTGTGTGTGTGTGTGTGTGTGTAGGGCTGGGATGTAACAAAATCCATGTTGCAGCACTACATAAATAAACTACAAAAGAAATTTAACGTATTAAAGAGAATGCTGTGGTTAAATTAAAATACAGTATACTAGAGTAATGAGATAATTACAGAAGTGGCTCTGTGAGGACTCCTGGATGTCGTTCAGCAGGAAAAAGGGAAAAAAGGATGGTAAACTTCAAGTAAAGGCAGCAAAATGTCCAGTTTCAGCACAGCGTCCACCAGAAAGAACTCACTCCAAGGTTAGAAGCTACATTCAAATATATATTTATATATATATTTACGGCATAGAGTGGATGGATACTTGTTTAAAATGTAATATGAAACCTTTCTAGCAGCCTGTCTGTATATCTGTGTGCACAGGGGTCAGCATAGAGTCTATTGGGTATTTCCAGGAAGTGGTAGCCAAACTAAGTTTATTATCTCTCTTCCTCAATCAAATCAGTGAGAGTGAAACATGTAGAACAGGACACCATTTCCTGACAACCACACACACACACACACACACACACACACTGCTATCTTGACTCAAACATCTACTGAGTGTGACCATTGTGCCAAAGAAAGGAAATCCCTTCGCAACCCACACCTACTCGCGACATATTACACCGTAGTCTGTGTGTCTCTATGTGTGTGTGTGTGTGTGTGTGCCTGTTTGGTCTGCTGATGCTATCTCTGTCTCTCATTGACAGCGAGGAAGGAAATGAACAGTCAGTCACACTGACAGCAACACAGTCTCAACCGGACACAACTGCTAAGATATAACGCTTCATGTCTGTTGACACATGATGTGTAAAACGAAGTCTGTACTTTTGAAGGAAAAGTAACAAATTCAAATACATTTTTACATCTCACATCTATTGTTTGTTCACAGTAACTTACGGATAGAAACCCCCTGTGTAAAATGAAACGACGCCGAGCAAACACTGCCTCAATTGGTCAGTTTTTAGCCACTTAAAAATGGCCTACTCAAAAAAATTGATATCAGTTTAAGCATACGCTATATTTAGAATATTTTCACTGCTTCACCTTGCCTTCACACAGACCTTTCCAACGGGGAACTAAAGCTGCTTGTACAAAGAACCAAACTCCAATGACAAAAATATTATTTTAGAAAAAGGGTGGTGGTCTACCACTGCCTCAATCAGTTAGCGTGTGAGATAAAGTGGTGAAAATATTCCCCATATGTTGTACATTTACACTGACAATGACTTTTAGGTGAGACCTTTCATTTGAGGTTGCTAAATAATATTATGCTGCAGCCCCTGTCCACTGCCGTACATTGCTTAGCTTTAGTCGTGGTAGTTTTGGTTTAGCAAAGACGTTAGCACAACAAAAAGCACGTAAAATAAACACAGCAGAAATGTCAGATAGGTCGGGCTGAAAATGACAACAGAAATCAACAAGTCTGTCAATTTCACATATCTCTACAACTGAAATCAGTTGCCAGTTGTCTGCCTGTAAGTGATTATTGTTGTTAGTGTGACGTCTCAGCAATTTGGTCTTTATAAAATAAATAGTGTTACCTCTTGCAGATTCAAAACTTAAATGGACCTGCACTTGTATAGCACCTTTCTAGTCATCTGACCACTCAAAGTGTTTTACACTACGAGTCACATACACCCATTCACACACACAGTCACACACTGGCTACCATACAAGGTGCCACCTGCTCCTCAGTTTTTAACACATCCACACAGCGATGGAACAGCCATTGGGAGCAATTTGGATTTCAGTATCTTGCTCAAGGATTCTTTGACATGCAGACTGGAGGAGCCGGAGATTAAACCGCTGATCTTTTGATTAGTGGACCACATACTCTACCTCTGAGCCTCTGCCTCCCTGAAATAAGGTACAAAAAATATCTCTAAAACGTACTAAAATGTCCTTCTCAGTGAACTGTGAGCTCATTAGATATGAATACACAAACTCCACTTAAAGCTTATCAAGGTCTCACTGTCTTACACCTAATCACTCTTCCTGTCTGAATAACATTTCCCATCTATCATTCAACATTTTATTCTGTTTTTTATCTCTTTCATTTTCTGTCTTAACTTCATCTTGCTCTGCTGAAGAGATACAGTGTCTATGTTTACCTCCTTGACCCCTGTCTCTTCACTCTCATCTCCATCATTCTCAGTGTCCCATATCTGCCCTGTGCCCTCCTTGTCTCTTTGCTACTCTTGTCCTCTCCTCTAATCACAGTTTTCACTTGATTGCCCCTCTTCTCTCCTCTGTTTGTGATCATATTAGCTCTCTCTTTACATTTATAGACACTTTCATGTCTAGCAACTTAACCACTAAGGGCTCTCGACATATTGCGAATGCGTGTTTATGAGGACATGCATCCACCTGTATTTATTTGTCTGCGTATAAGTGTAAATGTTATACGCTCTCCTCCCAGACAGTCTGAGGGTACAAAGCCGCTGAGATTACACGTGGCGCCGTCGGCCATGTAGACACTAATCAAATATACGATCCCTGTGTCGAGTCTCAACGGGCTGATAGAGGAAAAAGAAAGATGGGGGGCAGCCGGAAAGAGCCATGCAGAGAACTGAGCTGACCAGCCTGGTTCGACCTGTTAGAGAAAATGTGGGAGGACGGAGAGAAAGAGGGAGAGATGCAAGGAGAGAGAAGGAGGGGGAGGTAGGATTATAAAAAATACACATTCATAAATCACCCCATCTAAATGTTAATTGGTGCTAAATGGCACGTTTGAATAGGTTAAGTGGACGCTCTGAATTAGTGTACTTTACGTAGGTGGTTCAATAAAAGCCCATTTCTAAACCCATAACTCTCCAAATATCATTTGTGTCAAACAGCAGAGCACTTGATAGCTTCACCTCAGACAGACTGCACAGTTTCAAAATAAAGTGAAGCATCGGATCATTTAATTCAATCAGAAAATGAACTTTGTTTTTGAAAGGGACGGTTCACCGAATGTAGCATGTACCCAGTGTACCCATTGTGCACAAAGTGGCCCACCACAACGCTAAGCACCACCGAGGGAGAAGTTGTGGAGCCTAAGTGGAGGAGTTGCGAGCATTTGACCATTTTGCCCAGTGGAGAATTAATTTCCTTGCATTTCAGATATACTTCATCTTTTTCTTCGTCTTTTTTAACAGCACGGCCCAGCGAGTATCCTCTGGGGCCGATTAAACACTCAGTGTCACTTACACAGAGGTTGGGAGGGTTAAGTGGACTGGCTGAGCGTTAGACAGACAGAGGTAAATTGCTACAATGACAAACTGCCGCACTGCTTGTATGAGTCCCACTGCGCTCTGTGACATGGTGTGCGTGCCCCATACAGTTATCTGAATAGGTACAAACACACACACACACACACACATATAAATATATATATACACTGTGAAAAATGCTGCTCTGCGAGTGAGTGGCCCAGCCAGCCAGCCACCATCTCCGTCTCCATCTGAGGTGACCTCAGTGATCATGACATCATGAAGTAGGTTTGATTTATGTGCGTGCTGCGCTGAGGAGCATATTCAAACAAACAGGCCCTGGGTGGAGCAGAGGGGGCCCCATGGGAGGAAGAAGGAAGCAGCCGGGGACACGAGGGGAGAGGAAGAAATGTGACAGTGAGAAGAAATATCACAGTGTGAACCTGTACAATATTGTATTCTAAATATAGTAACAGTATTTAATTACATTCTGTCTGTAGGTGCTATTTTGTTTGATACACGCCATGCTGTTTACCCCCTGACCAATCAGACAGAGCCCTTGCAGTTGGGCAGGGTCCAACATTAAGGACTGTCTGATGGCCAGGGGCCAGTGAATGCAATCAGCCAATTGCCCGATGAAGCCAGTGCTCGAAAAAGTGAGCTAGCGAGCAACATTACTACATCTGCTCTACTCTCAAAGACTTTGCTCCACTCTCCCTGTGTCTGTCTGTCTCCCTGTGTCTGCCTGTTTCCTAGACAGACACAGGGAGAGTGGAGCAACATTACTACATCTGCTCTACTCTCAAAGACTTTGCTCCACTCTCCCTGTGTCTGTCTACGAAACAGGCAGGCTTGTTTGCTCAGTAGATGAAATGGTGGTATATCTTAAACAACATTTGAGCTGAAATGCAAAAGAATATTCTCTGCGTCAGCTCAGTGCTTAGTGGGTATGTCGTAGAGCCAGAAAGAGTGACGGTGGATGAGCTCAGAGCAGACAGGTGCTGGCGATCAGAGAAGCAGAGAAGAAATTAAAAGTAAAGTTGTCAAGTCGTAGTAAATGTACAGTGTAGGTTTCAACTTATTTCAACTTATATAGTACAAGATCAATAGAAGCAGGGGTCTACCACACCAGACAGGACCCCAGGTGCAGGCTGTGCAAAGATGCTCCTGAGACAGCAGGGTGTAAGATGCAGGCAGGAACAGTGTACATGGGACACCATATCCAATTGGCTGGCACAGTGTACAGGAACATCTGCACTGGGTATAGACTGGAAATCCCAAGGTCACAATGGAAGACACCTCCTAAGATGGTCAAGAATGACCCAGCTAACATCCTGTGGGACTTCCAGATCCAGACTGACAAACTGGTGATGGCTAACCAACCAGATGTCGTGTTGATTGACAAACAACAGAAGAAGGCAGTGGTGAGAGATGTAGCAATGCCAGGCAACACCAACATCAGGGAGAAGGAAGACAAGAAGCCGGAAAAATACCAAGGGCCGAAAGAGCAGCTAGAAAAGATGAAAAAGACCCCCAAACTGGGAGAGTGGCTCCAGCAGATTCCAGGTACAACATCTGAGGTCTCTGTCCAGAAGAGAGCAGTCCTAGGAACAGTTATGATACTGCACAAAACCCTTAAACTCCCAGGGCTTAGGTAGAGGACCTCCGAGCTTGAGGAAGACACACCACCACCATGGGGGGAGTGTGAGGAGGATTAAAATTATATATATATATATATATATATATATGTTAATTTATCAAAATTATTATCTCAATATCCAACAACATCATCGCATATTTACTCTATATCGTGTAGCCCAAAAGGGGACAGAGGAGAGGAGAGAAAAGGAGACAAGAAAAAAGGTGGAAAATTTAAAGAGAAGAGGAAGTGAGGAGTATTAAAAAACACATATGCTGAAAGAAACAAATGAGGTGAGGACAAAATACAGAGGAGAAGAAACAAGAGGAAAGAATAATGAGAGAAGAGAGGATGAAAGGAGGGGAGAGAGGAAGTCTGATGGTAGGAAAATGAATGTATGACCTCCATCCTGCTCGTGTCCTACAGCTGGCACACACACACACACACACACACACACACACACACACACACACACAGTGTCCCGGAGCAGAGTGTATGATTAACTGTAAGGATATATGATCCATTTACATCATAACCAGGTGCATTGTACTGGATTATCATCTGAGGTCACCCCTCCTCCTCTGTTCTCACTTCACTGAATGTGTGTGTGTGTGTGTGTGTGTGTGTGTGTGTGTGTGTGTGTAGGGGCTATGTCTATGTATGTGAGTGCACCTGAGGCATTCGGCAGACAATAAGAGAAAGAGAAAGAGAGTTATATTAAGGAAAAAATTATTCAGGGTTGGCGGTGGATCTGTCCACTAATTGGATTTCACATTGAAAAATTAATACATTGCATTATCAAGGGTCAACGCAAAGCCTCAAACTACACTGAGCTACCAGCAGCACACACTGTGACACACTCTTTAAAAATGGATGCTTAGTGTTGACACAGTGGTTAGAAAAATAAAGTTCTTTAAAATTTTATTTCCTCTGTTTTGGCTGACGGCAATGTTTCCTGAGCACGGTTTTGTCACTCATCACTTTACGCCTTTTTAACCATCCTTTCATCCCCCCATACTGAGCACTGTCACATTCACACTGAAGAACACACTCACCCACATTTGACATTCCAGTTATTTTAAATATGTCATTTTGATTTGCCGCAGCAATCAAAATCCGCAGACATCGCCAACTGTGTCTGATGGATCACCCGACCACGCCGGCACGATCGCTACCAGGGAGTCAAAGTAATTATTTTCGTAAGTTCATTTGAGCCAGAGACAGCAGCAATGTTTCCTTAAAAACATTAGTCCACATAAATTTGGTCCGGGCAACCACTTCTCCACTCCTCATTTAACTCCTTTAACTTCTAAGATCTGGACCCAAATGAGCTTTTGAGACGCAACATTGACTTAAATTTAAGTCTTGAAATTCAGTCAACTTTCTCTATTAGGGAACTTTTTATTGTCTTGATAATAATTACTTTCCTTCCACATTGCCAGTCAACTTGGCCATTCTCTTCGCAATAACTTAAATTTAGAGGACACTGGAAAAATACTTATTGCGGACTGTATAAATCCTCATATATTCAGTTTTGTAAACGTTCATTATGCTCAAGTCATATTTTTACAAGTTTGGCAGGCGTCACGTAAGGAGCCAGTAACATGGCAATCAAAGAATAAATGCAGCTGGAGTGTTCCTGTAAATTCACAAACTCCTCTGCACTGACATAATTTGATGTTTGAGGAGTTTATGAGTGTGTGTGTGTGCGTGCACGGGGATGCTGCTACTCATGCTGAGCCATGTGGGCTTCAGGACACACACACACACCCTCACACACATGCAGACACAGCTACAGTAACTAACTCATTAAAACGGCTCATTTCACCCCAACCTCAGCCAACACACACACTGCTCTCTGATCCAAGTGCTACACACACACACACACACACACACACACACACACACACACACACACACATATGGACTGCAGGCTTAGCCACAGTTGCACACACACACGCACACACTCACTCATCCATATCGGACTAAGGGTGTCACTTCCGGATTTAGTTTCCCTCTGTAGCCTCTATCTTTATCTCTTCCTGTTATTGAGGTGACGAAAAACACATCAAGAGGAACAACAGATAAAAATACAGTAATTAAGACCAGAGTGAGAGCCGGATATTCGAATGGTGGAAACCACATTGAAGCTTCTTTCTGATATGGTATCAAATTACTATATTTTAACGTATTTATGGGGTTCATTCATTTTGTTTCTCTTAAAATACAATGGAAATATATTGCTGTTGATTGTTGTACTAAAAAGAATGATTTAAAATTGCGTATATTAAATCAAATACATGAAAATCACTGCTCCCCATTTCACACACCTACTTAAAATCCAAATGTGATTGAGCATTTTCAGTTGTAGGGCCTGAATTATGGAATAGTCTGCCATTTACAAGTAGACTTTACCCTTCCATTGATACCTTTGAACCTTGTCTTAAGACCCATCTGTGTTCTTTAGCTTTTTAATTATCGTCAGGTTGACATGCCAAAACTCTGGTACTTTAGTTTGTAGTTTGTGCAATGCTGTTTTTGTTTTACTATATCACTGAGATGTTTGCTTTTATTAACTTACTTTCACTGTACTTAACAAATTTATATTCTCTTATTTATCATGGTTTTTATTGACCATTCCTGTTTTTCTATTTGACCGTGCCTCAGTTTTATTTCATCTCTTTGTAAAGCACTTCGGTTAAATGGTTGTTTTTAAATGTGCTCTGTAAATCAATTTGACTTTTTGAAGCAGGAAACACAGCAGCCATGCATTGTGTTCCAAATCTGCTTCTTTTAAGGAAAAATTGGGGATAATTTTATGTTCAATAATAACGGATTTTGATAATAATATTCAAGTTTATTTCTTGGATTAAAATCATCAATTGTTTGCAGACTGCCTTCACAACATTTTTACTTAATCCCTGTGTTAAGAACACTGTAGAATATTTCGAGCTTTGATTCAAAATGTATGTTTTCATTGAGAAGCAGCAGTATTTTCATAATATCTTTAGTACTAAGCGTTCATTGCTGTGGGGCACTTTGCCTTTCCTCTTCCCAGAAACATGGAACTCAAATGTTGGAGGCAATACCACGGCATTTTAATTTTATCCTCACAAACCGCTGTTCCTGCCTCCAAATAAAAAAAAATAAAAAAAAATAAAAAAGACAAAAACAATGTAAATAGTTTTCTTGTCCTACGCTGAACCATATTTGGAGATTTTTTTGGATCGTTCTTGAACCGCAGTCTGAACCAGAGCTGTGTTTTATCAATCAACAATAGATAGCGGAAAAACTGACATTTCGTTTGAATAAAAATGGGAACAGAATTCCGCCGGCACTTGAGAAAAGAGTTACAGTAGGAAGAAAGTCGAAAGACAGGAACAGAAGACAAAAAAGAGGAATGCAGATGTAGCAGAAAGAGAAAGATGAAAAAAAACAGGCAAAAAGCAGAGACAGAAAGACAGAATCTCTCATCACTACCGACAAAAGGAGAGGTGATTTTCAGTCTTTCTTCTCTCCCCTACTGTTTTCCCTTAAACCACAGAAGAGCTGCTGGTGTCAAACTGAGCCAACACAGTTTCATAAAAGCCTTCGAAGAGCACAGTCAGTTTCACATGAGAAAGACTTTCTCTGAACAGTTTAACTTATCATTTTGAAAATCTATTTATTGTTTTTACAGGCTGATAATATTATTTATTCTGAGCAGGGCAATTTACAGTTTCAGTCAGTACGCTGACAGTTTGGGCTTGAAATGTTGCACTTTTTCTAAAGTAATGAAACATATTTTAAAGCAAACGTTTTGTGCTTGTGAATCCTCGGAAGGGTAGAGGTTTGCAGAAGATATTTCCATTTTAATTTATTTTCCTAAACCATATTTATTGTGCGTTTGTGGCAGCCAGGGAACATCAGCCAAACTGGTGTTCGCTGTTAAGATATCTCAGTTCTTAAATTTCATAAATCATGCTTTTTATTCATTGTGCAATCAAAAAAATATCAGTCACACTGGTAGATTAATCATTTTAAGATTGTCTTTTATCCATTTAAGCAGATTAACTCTTCTTTAATTCAATGCATCTATCACCCTAATTGACAGAATCTTTATAGTGTTACATATTTTCAAAGTATGTGTTGCACTATTTTAAAAACTATATTAAAAATTGAGATGCTGTGGTAATACATGGCTCCAAATTTTGAGTTGTGCGAGTAATTTTCAAAATGACAGAGATAGAAATTCACATCAGCAACCTAAAAGTACTATTTATATTATACTACACCCATAAAATATCTGGAGCACTGTGCTCTTCAATCATTTTATACACTTAAATACTAACGCCAAATAATCAAACGCTAATACTGCACTTGGAAACGTGGAGATTAAACCCCTGCATGTTTATTGTACTTGGCCAATAAAGTAATTCAACCTCTGAAAATATTTTCTTTGCTGCATTAGTTCATCCAACTCTGACTGATTGAAGGAAGGAGACTGTAAAGCTCAGCCTCTGTCAGTCAACCTTAAGCCCTCAGCGAAAAAAAACACAACCACCCCTGATATGTTTTTTTCCTCCCAAAAACCCCAAAACCATGAAATCTCCCCCTGCTTGATCCAATCTTTCCTTCAGGACCCAGAAAAACATCCACCACCTCCCGGCCTCCCAGAAATCTGGTTCCAGTTTGGGGCAGCACTGAGCTGGAGGGTGGGGGTGACTGCGAGGCAGCTGACGCTTATAAATAAATAACCAGGAAGAATGCAACATATCTAAAATCTCTCCACATCTTTATGATTTTTTAATGTGGTGCTTTTTTCACAAACGTTTAATTTAGAATTTTCCCTCTGCCGTTTCTTCAATTTTTCCTCTATTTCTGCGTTTTACAAGAACATGCATAGATACGGTTTTTGTTTTCATTTTTTATGGCAGAGCCGGCTAGTAATTTGAGTGTTTAGAGTCAGTGATTAATGAAGCAGGGAGTGGATGGATTGAGATGTTAAACTAACATGCCAAGTCTGCAGGCCTTCTGTTTTTATTTCTTTCTTTTTTCTCTCTGTGTATGTGCTTTTTCTGATCTCTGTGGCCTCCATGCAGCCTCTTGAGCTCTTTCTGTTTGTTGTTTTCCTCTTACCTCACACACACCTGATAGGCAGTGCTTTTCCTTTTGTTGTACCCCTGCCAGGGGAATGTGTGTGTGCATCTGCGTGCCCTGAATCTTTTCTAAAAATTCCTTATTCTTGGACTAAAGGGGGATTACCTCAACAAAATTACTGCACGAGAAAGTGACTTAAGAAAATCATCAAAAGTCAAAACCAGCTAATCACATGGATAAAAGGCTTCCACAAAAGGGATCTACAGGATCCACAGAAGTGACTGAACTGAGGTTACCATGTGTTGCATTGGACTTGACACCTTTATGGGACACATATGGCCACAGAGACATACCAGAGCAGAGGCGTAGCAGCCCAAAAACCACGTCCAGCAGCATCTACATAACCACTAATCACCTCAATCCTTGGACACTTAACCTGCCCGACCAAATACGTATATTCAATGCTGTGCTTTGAACCAATAGTGTAAAGCCAATGCAAATTTCTGGAGTGAAAATATGGCGAACTATAAGTTTTTTTATTTCATTGAAGAAGAAAAAGATAAAAGATATATTATAATAATCTGATTCACACACAGGCCTGAAATACACACACATGCACAATCCAGACTTGTATATGCATTCATTGGAGAGATGTCAGATCGACAGGTGCCCCGAGCAGTTGGGGATTCAGTGCCTCGCTCAAGGGCACCTCGGTAGTGCCCAGGAGGGAAACTGGTACCTCTCCAGCTACCAGTCCACGCTCCATATTTGGTCTGGACGGGTCCTTGAACCCTCTAGTTCTCAAGTCCCTATGAGCTGACCTAGTGCCGCCCCAATTACTTATTTATAATAAACCAAGTCATCGATCTGGAGCTATATATTGATTCAGTTATCAACGATCCAGTATTATCAATTCAAAGTAAAACCATAGATACATATTGTCACCTTCCATGGCACGTCTACGTCACCATTAACGTCTGAGCGCACAGTCTTCCTAAACGGTAAACGGTGCCAGGGGCCTTACACTAGGAAAAGACAATGAGGATATTTTCTGATATCGTCTCATATCGATCGCAAGCCCCCTGAATAGAATCACATCAATATCGTATTGTGGCAAACTTTGTTATCAGCAGGTATTGTATTGTTGTCCAAAGAATCGATATAATATCATATTGGGATGAAACTTGTGATCAGTGTCAGTTTTGACAAAGAAGACAAACAATTAGCATGTATGCGCATTGTAGAGAAAAAAACCCTCAATGTGTTCTTCCTTCTTTTTGTATTAAACAGCTTGCACTTTGCTGGCCAACTCCTAAATCCCACATGCTCCCAGAACAAATCGAAGCACCCTTGACAAAAAAAAAAGTAAAAGCGACAAAACATAACTATGATGGATTACCTTTCTAAACCAATTTTTAGGTCTCTGCAAATAGCTTCTCATACTTTACTGAAATAACTGAAACCAACAGCTGCCTGGAAGGTGGAGAATCAATGTGAAAGGCTTTGGCGTGCTTCTAAAAGTGGTCAAAAATAATAAACCTCTAGTCTGGCGCACTGAGACTGGCCACTAACAAGACCACTGTTAGATCAGAGGAGCTCTGTAGTGAACAGTAGGCTTCATTATGATTCTGCATACAGCACCATTATCTACCAGCGGGGGGCAACAACATACTGAAATGAAATTATTCTGTGTGGCTTTCACATATCCATTAAACATTCTACTTTTATTCAGCTCTCTGCTACTGAGCGTTTCACTCTTCCGCTGCGAACCCACATATGGCTTTGACCGTGCGCCTGGCTAGCATGAATGACACCTGTGAGACATAAGGTACATAGCGGTAGTGAAGGTCAGGTTACCATGTGTTGTACGTTGGTCCTGACACCTTAGCAGGACCCACGCGGGGCTTGTATAGAGTCATATAGATTGGAGCTGAAGTACAGTAGTTTTCACAGCTAGCCGCGGCTCCCCTCATATGGAAGTCATATGGAGGGAGAAGCACTACAGAACAATAGGAGTCATTAAAATAGCGGGGGGGGGGGGCTGTGCATGTGTGTGTACGTGTTGAGAGGGAGTGCATGCATATCAGTTTGTACGTGTGAAAATGCCGAGGTGTGATTGAGCGTGTGTCTTTGGTGTGCGTCTGGATGACAGGATGAAGCTACAAGTCTTTCATCTGTGAGCGAAGTTGAGGGGCAACGTGGCCAACAATTCAGGCGAGGAGATGACAGGACCCCATCCCTTTCTTTTTCAACCCCTGGCCCCCTCCCCGGAACACACATTTTCTGCTTCTCTCGTCCTTTCGTCCATCTATCTTATTTCCTTTTCATCTTGCCCTCTCTTTTTCCTTTTCCAGCCTTTTTTGTCTCAGTTTTTCTTCCTCTCACACGCCGTGTCTCTACATAACTGCTTTTTTCTTTCATGTGAACTGCTGATCTACAATGCATCGACAAGCAGTAATGCGGTGTGTGTGTGTGTGTGTGTGTGTGTGTGTGTTATTCTGATGGGGTACCCTCTTTGTCTGTGGTCTCCAAATGGTAGCCTGCCAATGGCTCCAAGATGTACTCTACTGATGATTCTGATCTCTCATCTTACTGCCACAAATTCTCTTGACAGACACTTCTGATCTCACCAAGACCACCATGTGAGTCTGTGTGTGTTTGTCTGTTTGGGAAGATAAGTGTTTGTGTTTGTGAGTGTGTGTGTGCATGGGAGAAAGACAGTGACTAAGAGGAAGCCACAGTAGTGTTGTGTCGTTTGTGGTTGAGCTCTGATAATGATTGTAAATGGTGGTTTGCCCAGATGGCACTTACTGTCTGTCACTATCAGTGTCTCTCTGCCTTTTGCTCATGCTTCCTTCCCCTTTTTTCTATTTCTAAGTAAGGTGAAGGAGGTAAATAGCAAAACACTCACTGACACTGTCTGGCAGCTATTTCCAGGCCAGACAATGTCAAGTTGAGAGAGTCCATTGAGTTGAAACACGGGTTTGCTTTTTATGTGTCTTCCAATTAACCCTGTGACACTGTAAATGACCGAAAGTGTGAACAGGTGATGCGGATGAAAAGGTAATTTTTTTTTAGGGGATCTTTGTGAAGCAAAGGTTGCTTTAATCCACTCTGAAATAATTGTAGCCTTGGATATAATCAGAGTAGCCTCAGTCAGACTGGGTGATTTATGGCAAACAATCCCTGTCTCATCTAATGCAGGTCATAGGTTAACTGCCTTACCAGTCTATCGTGCAATACATCAATGCTCTCGTGTCCGACGGCAAAAAAAGACAAGAAAAACCATGCTTCCATACCAGACTTACACCATACAGCAACATTTTTTACATGTACTGTTTTGGACAAATGGTAACATATGTTGAAGACATAAAATGCTCTGCAAATACTGCACAAAGGTTGTTTTTACTGGCTGCTGTGGAAGTGTGGCTTATATGGAGCCACTGTAGGTGTTCCATGTTTTGAAGTCAGGTCTCGCTCTCCTTTCAGCCATTTGACGTTACAAGGAATAGTTTTGGTTGACATGAAGTGGTGTTTTCAAAATATCTTAACTTTGTGCTGTGCAAAACTCAAGAAAAAACATCTGGACTAACGCAGTACAATAGAAGCCCACAATGAATAAAGTGGGAATTTTACGATGGCTGCCACTGTCAGTGCAAAGCTAAGATTTTCAATATGCCCAGTCAGTCCTCCATCTGTAAGAGGGATCAGGAATCCATATTGTGTCTGAAATGTCAGCAACTTGGCTACTTTGATGCTTTAGTCATAGAAAAGTATGACTTAAAGGAATAATTCACCCCCCGAATGAATAACTGTATTTCAATTACTCACCCCATGTTACGTTGAATTCAGGAAGAAACCTTTGTTTTTCTTGCGTGCCTCTACGGTAAATGAAGAATCCAAAAACAGGGAGAACTCATGATGGATTGAAGTCATAGAAGTCACTATTAACAACAGCAAAACCATTTTAGAACAGTAATTTTACCTTGCTGACTATGAGAGCTGCAGGTCTACAACTGCCTCACTCAATTAGTATGGTTGTGTTATTGTGTGATTTTGGAGTCTTAAAGGATTAGTAAGGATTCACCAAACTCACACAGTAACAGAAACTAACTGACTGAAGCAGCAGCAGACCAGCAGCTCCTGTGTTCAGCAAGGTAAAATTATTGTTTTTGTCAATGGAGTCTGGCTTTGAAAGAGAGCACTGATCAGTTTTACTTTTAGGTCAGTTCCCCGTCTGAGAGTTTGGAGTGTCGGAGAGATCTGTTTGGGAAGTACTGATCAACGACTGGATAAATGAAACTTGGATTATATGGCACAAATTGTGTGTTGAGTTCGTAAATGGATGTTTTGATACAGTTTTGTTGTAACTGAAACACAAATCGCCATGTAGATGGTGAAGTATTCCTTTAATATAAACTATGGAGCATCAGGTAACACCAACTCTTAAATATTGTGGGGTGACACTCATCATGTACACATAAAGTTTGGCAAAAGCTCAATACGAAAAAGTAGTTAATTCACCCTCCCCTCATATTTGAGTCATTTTTTGCCTTTACCAATAATTCTGGGCTGGTATTTATTCATTATTAAGGCTTTTTCCTGCTTCTATCCAATCACTGAAATCTAAAGGCAAACTCCCTCTGTGTTCACAATATTCAATCAAGTACAGGTAAATCTACCTTTCCTTGTACTTACTCCCATGAAACACTGAAACTTTAAAATGTATCTATGCTGCTTTGGGACTGACTTGTGGAGCTTAAAACTTCTTAACACAGGCGATGTTGTGGGATCAGTGACTGGCTTTCGCTGATGCAGATTTGGACAAATTAGTTAAGTGTACAGAGTTTAAAATACATCAGGGTTTGTATATGTATGCTGATGTTCTCCTTTCAGTTGCTAAAAACACATATTATTAACATATAATTCCTAGAACTGTTCCCAGGCCCACCTAGCTGCTTACATATTGTGTTTCTTTTGTCTCTCTCCAAGTCGAGCTCTTCTGTGTTTCTGCTTATTGTCTCCATTACAGCCGGAAACACACAGTCCTTGTCTTGATAAAACTCAGACATGCTTCATGTTTGTCCAGCTCCATAAAGTTTTCACATTCCTTCACAAATGTTTGAAGAAAGATTTTGTTTTGGACCCAGTGCCACATGATAAACACATCTATCATGGCTATATGTTGTCAGTGTCAAACAGAAACCGCGCATCTCCAATTTCAGGACTTTAATTTTTGTAATTGGTACCTGCTGTGCTCTAATAGTATGTAGAAAATAGTCAATGAGACAAAGCCAGACCACTGAAAATGTACTGAAACTACATCTAATATGTAGACAGACTGTCCTGGTTTCTGCAATTCCACATCATATGACCATGAAGAGATCCAACAAAAGGGTCTAATTTCTACAAATGATGAAAATGGTGGCCCTTTAAGATTTAAGTTTATTCAGTGTCTTCTGTTGTAATCACCACAAACTTTACCAGTAGCACTCTAAAGCTGCAACCATTAGCTGGTCGACAGAAATTAAATTGGTAACTATTTTGATTATTAAATAATCACATGGGGTATTTACTGAATAGCTTTGGATTTTTGGACTGTTTTTCCATTTGAAGAGATCACTCTGAGCTCTAGGAAATTACACAGGGCATGTTTACGCATTTTACTGACAAAAAGATTAATCATACGTAGCTACCGTGATGACATTGGTATGTGGGCTCCTTTTTTGCCATCGTTTTTTGGAGCTAGAAGTGACCATAGCGAAGTGAGCCAGAAGTGACCATATTTGGGTGAGAAACTGGTGCTGTGGAGAAACGAAGGGTGGATCTAACTGAGGAGCCGGGGACAGTATCAGTGCACAGCCCTGAATTATGCATAGCTTTAAGCCTTATTATAATATAAACCCTGAGTACATTTGGCATGAACGGAGACATTACCTTTAGAGACCAAAGCCGTTTTTTGTACCAGGCTGCAAACATGTTTATTTCTGCTGTAAAGTTGGGCATTTTAACCTGGGGGTCTTTGAGGATAGACTCACTTCTGCATCCAGCCTCTAGTGGCCATTCAAAGAACTGCAGTTTTTCTTACTTCCGCGTTGGCTTCATTTTCTAATCCCAGAGGTTGCTGCTTGGTTGGAGCCCAATAGCATGCGCATTTTAAGTTTCCCTTTTCGGGACATGTAGTTGAAAACTGAATATGTGCGGTTACGATACAGACGAGCAATGATGTATTCTCATTTAAAACATTTTCAGCCATCTAAGCTAAAATATTCAGCGCTGAAAGATGAAAATATTGAAAAACTACAGTTTAAGATGGCACACGAGAAAGAATTTCTTAAACAAGGATTCAGTGTGAGGACAGTTTCTCGTCCATTGCTTGTTTGAGAACAATACAGAAACAGGGGAACAGCTGACGGTGGTGACGAGTGGTTTTTGGAAGCCGTCTCGGCTCTCTGGAGTCCAGAGCCAGTCTCTGTTTTGTGTCCAGTGCTACGCTGCTGCTATGGATACATATTTGAGGAAGAAATCTATGACACACATATGGTCATCTCATCTCTCCTTGCCAAAGCCTGAAAGACTGAAATGTCTATCTGTCAGCAGGTGTCCCCCCCACGTACACACACCCACGCACACACACACTGATGCAGGCTCATGCACAAGCAAACACACAAACACACACAATCAACAGAGACCCCTTCCGATCCCCCGCTGTCCAGTTTCTGCAACCCATCCATCTTCCTCAACTGTCAGTCAACCGTCAAAGAGCTTTTGAAAACACTCAGTCACACACACACATGCACACACACGCACAGGTCTGAATACCCTCTCATACACAAGCATTAAAACACATACATGCTCAAAAACACTCACATGCATAAAAATATGGGCCGAGGAACACGCAGTCACACAGATGCAAAAACCCCGCTCAGCTCTCCTGCCTGTGAGTTTACATGTGTGTGTGTGAGTGACTGATGTCTGGCCAACCTCTGCAGGAGAAGGCAGCTCCAAAGTTGTGTATGGATGATAAACACTGCATGGTACACGGGCATCACATGGCCGCACAAAAAGCCACCAGGCAGCCGTTTTCCGTCCCTCCCTCTTTCCCTCCGATGTGTCTCTCTTTGTCTCTCCCTCATTTTCCCAACCAGGTGTTGAAAAGGCACATAAAACTTTTCTGTTCCACCATGCCACCTCTTTCGAGTTGAGACCGTGTGCATGTGTGCATGGTGTTAACGACCCAGAGCCCTCTAATGTTTTGATCTTTCCGTGTGTTTCCCCGTGTTTGCGACCACCTACAGCACGACCGCTACGTAATGCTCCCTCTCCTGCAACCTCAGCTCACGGTGAAACTCAAACGCAGCCCTGCATCAATCATCCGGCCCAGCCAGGGCAAATAATGAAAGTGGCAGTCCTCAGCATCTTTCTTTGGTGTTTTTGTACTGAATTTCTCCAAGAACACATGTCAATCAAACAGTGTGACGTCTTTTTTTCTGACTGCTCTGTTCACAGGGTCTGAATTTTTAGTAGGTTGCACTCTTTTTCTCTGTCTGTTGAGCCATGGCAAGTTCTTGTGCCTGTCTCCAGCTGCCCAGTTTTTCTTCTGTTTATTCCAAATACACCACTTTTGCTTCGACTGGAAACATGAAATGTAGCACCTCCTGTACAGACCAGATGCTCAGACGATGAATAGGAACAAAAACTTTGGCAACATGCTTAATGGTCATGCATACGCCATGACACACAGACAAATCAGTAAAACTGCTTTTTTCTTTGGAAGCACTTGAGACTGTTGGAGCAGACCGACCAAAGTATTAATATGCAAACAGGTGATTCATGTGGGCAAGTTTGGGATCAGAGTCATTGCCTCCAAGTCTGAGGCCATGGTTCTCTGCTGGAAAACAGTGGAGTGCCCCTTCTGGGTTGGGACAGTATTACTGCAACAAGCATAGAGTTCAAGAATCTCGGGGTCTTGTTCACGAGTGAGGGTAAAATGGAGCGTGAGATGGACAGGCGGTTTGGTGCAGCATCAGCAGTGATGCGGACACTGCACCACACTGTCATGGTGAAGAGGAAACTGAGCTGGAAGGCGATGCTCTCAATTTTCAGGTCCATCTACATTCTGACCCTCACCTACGGTCATGAGCAGGAGGTAGAGACCGAAAGAATGAGATCGCTGCTATGAACTGCTGACATTAGGACAGCTAGGCTCAACATTAGCAATGAGGTGAGGAGGTGAGGCATCACTACAGCTGCTGCCCCTTTACGTTGAAAGGGTTGAGATGGTTCAGGTATTGATCAGGATGCCTCCTGGACGCCTACTGTTAAAGTTTTATGGGCACGTCCAACCGGTGGGAGATCCTGGGGCGGACCCAGAACATGCTGGAGGGATTACATATCTCATCTGGCCTAGAAGCGCTTCAGGATCCCCAAGGAGGAGCTGGAAAGCGTTGCTGGGGAGAGGGACGTCTGGAATACCTTACTCAGCCTGCTGCCCCAACGACCTGACCCTGGATAAGCGCATGAAAAATGGAAAGATGGATGGAAAGGTACACAAATTTGTTTATTTGAAATCTACGGGTGCAGAAATGTGCCTCAAGCAGATACACCCACATGAAAGTTTACAAAAAAAGAGACCACGTGTCAGCATAGCTTTATGAATGTGACACAAATTGTGCATATTCTTATTCTTGTCTCTGCACGTCCACCGTTTTAGTCCAGAACATACACAGTTTTATGAGTCTGGCAACTGGTGTTTGGGTCGCCACATGTAAAAGCTTGCACTGGCTTTAAGATTCAGCCCTCATCAGATGAGTTGCAAAACAGACATTTATTCTCACTACCATGTCGCAGATTATTACTTTAAGTATTTGTTCCAGCAACCACCAAAAATCCACTCAAGCCAGGTCCCAGCCGCATAAAACTGGACTCAAACTTGTCTGGGAAACCAGTTAAAGACACGCTGGGAAGAGCTGTATCTTCCCTTATAGCATGCTCAATTTGTAGTGGTCACTTCTACTACACACTGATCAGATGCACACTCAGGGACACACATACACACTAATTTACTGCTGTCATATCCATGCGGGACTGTCCTACGAACAGCACTTCTGCAACAGTCCCCAGAGTAATCCATCAAGGTGTGTGCCTCAGCATGTGTGTGTGTGTGTGTGTGTGTGTGTGTGTGTCAGTGTTAAATTACTGCTATGGCACATTGAGCCCTGGCCATTACTCTAGCAGGTGACACCCATTAAAAGAGGTGGTGACACTGACACAGAGAGAGAGAAGGAGGGTGGAAGAGAGGAAGAAAGAGGAGAGACTGGAAATAAAAAGGACAAAATGTGACAAAGAGAAAGGAAAAGAAATCAGTGCTGAGAGAGAAACAGAAATGTGTTGTGAGAGAAACAGAGTAAGAGAATGAAGAAAGAAAAAAGTAAACAACATCAGAAGGAGGGATGCAAAGATGTAAATACTACAACAAACAGAAACGTGTAAAAGAAAGACCGAGTTAATAAAGTAGGAGATGAGGACAGGATTGAAGAAGTGCTGGCAGAAAGTGGAAACAGAGAAAACCACCCACTGTTCTCAAGTCTGAGCCAAGGAACGTTTGCACACGCATGCACACACACACACACACACACACACACACACACACACACACACACGCACAAACTCTACAAGCCAAGAAAGGTAAAAAGTTAGAGAGGATTCAGACCTGGCTGACCTCCAGAAGATGTTATCAGCCTCTCCATCTGAAACTAAAATACTAGGCCAACAGCACAGACACACATTAACACACACACTGAAACCTCCAAGGTAAGAAAAAGCAGTAGATATAAACAGTGGCACACACACTCTGAGCTATATTTCCTTTTTCACAGCTAAAGGAAAACAGGATATATGTGCGTGAGTGTAGAAACTGGTGAAGTAATAACTGTGTAATGTAATAAACAGTAATAACAGACCCATAATGTAATAACCTGCCCGTAATGCAATAAACATGTTGAGCATATAATGTGATAACTTTTAGAGTACGATACGTCACTGTACTTTCTACTGGTTATTTCTTTAAGATGTGGTGACTTTTGTTTTCATTATAAAATGTAATAATTTGATGTATAGTGCAAAAACAAAATTAGTAATTTTAAATTTCATGGATACATTTTGTGGTTTAAGGGCTGCATTGTCTGCATTGACCGTGTCTAGTTCCTTGTTTACTCCCTGGCCAGGCAGTCTGACAAAAATGGAAAAGGGTATGTTGATGTCTACTGAACTGGCATCTGATGCTGTCCACAGTGAAACATCAGGATCGACCAGGACAGAGACACAAGGATTGAGCACCAAGGTGTGTGTGTGTGTGTGTGTGTGTGTGTGTGTTTGAGAAAGAGAGTGTGACAGTAAGAGGGGTGGAGAAGGTGGATTATTGTACGCAATGTTTTAGTTATTAAAAACTTATTCGGGATGTTACTTTGTCACTTTTGACCTGCCTTCCAGGACCCAGGATATTTATTAGGGCTGGACAATTCATTTTTTTTTACATTCTGTTAACACCTTTCCCACTGTGTATGTGTTCATGTAGTGTCCCCTTAAGAACATACTACTGCATGTGTAGTCACATGACTCCGCCCTGTTCAGGCCGCAACCTGGAAGCAACATGAAGGAGAACTCAAACACCGAGCCACCTGAGCAACTTGAGCAGCTTGTACCAAAGAGAAATGCCATGACAGTCATTTGGACACATTTTGGCTTTTGTGAAGACGACACCGTACAGAAAGGAATCAAATGTAAAAACTGCAGAAAAAAACGGTTTTAGCGACGAAATGTAACACCAACAATTTGTTTCAGCACTTGCAGCACAATCATGTTACCGAATATGAACAGTGCACAACCTAAAAAAAAAGGAAGTGACCGACAAGCGCCCAGCAACAAGTGCCCCCATAAAGCAGCTCTCATAATACAAGCATTTACAAAGGCTAAACAATATTCAAAACATCAACATATTAAAACAAAAGAAAGAAACATAAGAAAGAAACATAAGCAGTTCATCTATGTGTGTTTCCTTCAATTATTCTTGTTGAGTCTCTCAATAAAAAAATTACAATTAAGGCTAGCGATGTCCTGATCCGGTATTCGGATCGGTATCGGCCACCAATATTAGCAAAAAATGGGCATCAGCATTGGATCAGACTGCATGGAAAAATGTCGATCCTTGCACTCCGATCCAGTTTTTCACAGAGTCCGTGCCAGGTTTTCCGGCCAGCCCAGCGCTCCGCGATTCAAGCAGTCTATTCCAGTGATCTGCTCCAGCTCTTACTATCAATCCACCAGGCAGACGGCAGACACACAGAGGGTAGGAAGAGTAGTGGTCAATTTAGTTAACTGACTATTTGTTTTCTGCTCTGGTTTTTTGAGAGTGATATTTTTATTTGGTTTACACTCTTAGTGTTTAAGTGAAGAGCACTGATGGCATTGTTTTGGGCACAATTAGTGAAATTGGAGCCATGGATGGACTACAAAAACACTACTAAAATAACTGAAAAGGAAAGGTTGCATTGTTTGTTAAATGTCAACAATGTCTTGTGGTGTTAATCTTTTTTTTTTTTATTTATTAGAGGAGCAAAGCACAAGTGTGTGGAGTCTTGCTGCTATTTTAATTTCATTGTTAGACATTTTAAAGATTTCTTGTGTTGATTCATTTTCTATTTATTAAGGGGCCAAAGCAGCCAAAGCAAACCAGCTATATTTTTTATTTAATGTTAATGTTCAAGTTTAAAGTTTGTTTATTTAACCCTGTTAACAATAAACGGGTCAGTTTCTCATACCAACTGTTGTGGATCATTCTAACTAACCCGATTAAGTAGTTGTTCTTTGCTTGATCAAACCTTTTCTAACATGACTGACAACAAAATAAGTGAATATGTATAATACGCGCTTGGATCGGATTGGTATCGGTATCGGCCAGAACTCAAGGCTGTAATATCGGTATCAGATCGGAAGTGAAAAAGCTGGATCGGGACATCCCTAATTAAGGCCTCTGAGGGGCGAATGGGGAGAACTTTTCAGACGCATGCTCTGGGCAACAACAATAAACCAATGTCCACTTCATCCGGTTTCTTTCAGTGACCCATTTACTTTAATGTGCTCACCTTTACACAGGTAAAACATTGCATGTCCATAATTCATCTTAGGGAAGTTCCCACTTCACAGTTTAGTTTACATGCTACAAACTCTTCATGCTACTACACGTCAAAAAACTGTTTGCTTACCCCGTCACACACCTGCTCCTTACCTATATTACCTGCGTTTCCCTGCTCTAGTGTGCCACCCCCTGTACAAACAACAAAACTGCAACTATTCATATGTTAGTGTATTAAACAAGTAAAAAGAAAAAGGGGGCAGTCAGGCCAGCAGATGACAGTGGCAAATCTACACAATGACAATGACAATGACAAAGATGGTTGCTATACAAGGAGGGCCTACCACTTCACCCATCTAGCAGGCTGCAGTTGGCACTTGGTGCAACCCAAGAGATGAGTGTAACTGCAGCCTGTGTGTGTGTGCATGGCAGAGAAATAGAGAGGGAAACTTGAGAAAAGGTGTTTACAATTCAGGTCGGTACTGTGTCTTTCTATTGGTGCAGCAGGGGCACCCCAGTATACACACACACATTTGCCTCTATCTACACCTAAAGTTGAAGTGTGCAGGGAATGCTCAAGCACACAAACACACACTCCCACTTCCACTTGCACTGTATGAATAAACAGAGAGGGATGAACACACACGCCATCACGCCTTTTCGTTTTAGCGTGTGCAGCGTCCCTCCGAACGCACACAAGCGCTCGTTAGTGTAATCTCCCCAGGGCTCGTTAGCATAACAGCCCACCTTAACGAGGAGAGGACACGTCTGGCTGAGCACACCTACGTCCTGATCAGCTAAGAGGGTCTCGGAGGGACAGAGCTGGGGCTCCCGTACACCTCAACCTCCACACACACACACACACACACACACATAGAAAAACTCACACTCTTACGCAAGTGGAAGTTACTTTATAAACAAATGGCGTGACAGTAGACAGGGAGCAGTGATGACTAATTTTTGAGCACTTCTGCACTGAGTATTCTGCTTTAAAACATGTGTGTTTGCAATTTGTGTGTGTGTGTGTGTGTGTGTCTGAGGGCGAGAGGTAGAGACACGGAGAGTGAAAGAAGAGAGAGATGTGCTTTGGAACAAAAGACTAATTAAATCCAATCATCATTCGGCTTAATCCTCAGAAGTAATTAGTTGGCTGCATACCTGTCTTCACCCGGTACATACACACGCACACACAATGCAGACACAAATACACACACACACATATACAGATGCACACACAGAGACACACCTGTGCTTTTCCTTCAGTTACATGTTAAATGTATTTTCTGACAACACCTGTTTGAAATTAGATTTTTTTAAAGCCTAAACCTTTAAACTTTTTACATTTGTCTGGGATGGAAAAGTTTGCGCATCGAAAAAGAGACGACGTGATGACGGCTGATGGGAACTGATTTGTAGAATACACATGCTTCTGTTCCTTCTAATGTAAAAAGCATTCATGTCAAACACTCTACATGGTCCCTTTTTACGAGAGAGGCCAAAAACATTACACAAATCTAATTTAAAAAACAGAGGTGTCAGGGGTGTATGTACAGTTTATGTCCTCGGTTCATGTCCAGGCCCTTGTTGCGCGTCCCTTTCCTACCCTGAGGCTGATAAAAACACCACAAGGTACACATAAAGACATAAATTAATTCATTAATGAAGCCATTTTATGCTGAATGCAGCAATGAAACACACTCAAGTAATTATGTAATCGTGTCACATTCACAACACAAGCGCTGACTGACATTTAAATAAAACTTTCCCAACATACTAACTGATGTTTCTTTTATTCTGCCATCCACAGCGTTCACTCACAGATCCGTCTGTCTCTCTGCCCACACGTCTGTCTGTCTGTCTGTCTGTCTTTCATGCCTCGTCTCCGTCTGCATTTGTGTTAATGTGGCGTTTTTTGCGGGGCACAGAGCGCTTTCATCTGGCCTGGCACCACGCTCACTCACAACGACTTTATGATGTGCGAGGTTCAAAACTCAGTCAGACATGTTTTTGAGCGACCTCAGCTGTGGCAATCAAGAGAGCCATGACAGAGGGGGAGAGAGGCTCGAACTGACGGAGAGAAAGCAGAGATATAAACACGAAATAAATACAAAGAAAGGCTGGATTTAACAGCTTTTTGTCTTCTAATGAAGAAACTCTTTAATCATGCTCAGACTATTAAGTTCAAATCAAAAACCCCTGAATGCTGTTGTTTTAATTAGGAGAATTAGTTTTAATGAAAGCTGTGATTTCAGACTGAATGACATTAAGTGCTGCTCCTGTCCCTGCATCACTTGTGTCGTTCTTGCTTTCATCCATTCAATTTTGTCCCTCATTTTCTCCTCCATCTCAAGTCCCTTTTCTCTTTACTCACCAAAATTTCAAGCAGCATAGAAACTGTCACTGCTGCTAAAAAAAATTGGTATAATGTACTGAAATTATTTACATTTTCAAATTAAGTTCAACTTTCACTATGGACTGGGAGCTGTGCATGTTTTTAGAGTTTATTTTGGGTAGAAAATAACCATCATCATCTTTATTTCATATTACTTCAGTAGACTTTATGATGTTAAATGTTTGCACCGGCCACTGAAAACTGGGCCTCTGAACGTCGGGTTTTCACTGAGTGGAAAAAAAGAGCATCTTTTATTGAATTCACAAAGCGTGCTGTTTCAGAAATCATCTACAAGAGGCATTTTGGAAGCAGATACAGAGCAGTTTGGTTACAAAGTATGTGACACAAAGACAATAAAAAGAGTGAAGGGAGGACTGTCAGAAAGAAGAGTGTACCACATGTACCACACATAAAGTGGCAAAGGGTAAACTTCATAAAGGCAGAGTTTCCTCTGACACACTGTGTTGGAAGCCAATACAGAAAGCAGGAGAAAAAGAGTGAAGAGAGGGAAAGAGGAACGCAGGAAAAAAAGCAGATGATCTTAAAATATTTGTCATGGAAATTGTGACTTGAACACATTAGAGAAATATCTGAGAACCGTAACAGAGAACAAGTGTTGAGCGGTTTTCCCCCTGACAAACAAAATTTACCACGATGAAACGAGAGCAAATGAGAAGAACGGAGGAGGAGAGGAAACATATGGTGATGCAGCAGAACTGTTGAAATGATTATCCCCGCAACATGGCCGTTCATTAAAATATAAATATATGCAAAATAAGGCTTTTCGTGTTCCCACTACTTCATTACATTATGGAGGGTTTAAAGCCTCACCAGTTCTGTATTACATATTCATCTGCACCTCTTTTACATCATGCATACTAATTACATTATGTGTTTTTAATAATCCATGAAAAGGACTATGCTTCACTACCACTTGATCTCACAGCTGCTTGTTAAGGGGTTTTTTTTTATGATGGCCATTTTGTTACAGTCATTAACTGGCCATAGATAGGAAGCACTGAGATCTATTCAGCTCAACAGCAACATTCAAAGTGAGGTGTTTTTGTTTGTTTTTCAGAGAGAATTATCTGACCATATATTCTGATTTCCAGAATATTGGCTATTTTATTCTTTTCAGCAGCAATTTTACAGAACTGCACAACAATGTATAAATGGTAAACTTTGCATATTTGTTTTATTTTAATTATGATGTACCTCATAATCTGAACTTCTTTTCCAAACCATAAAATGCGGGAAGCCTTAAAGCAGAGAGTGTCCATTCACTGACCCCAATTATTATTTCTTTTTAAAGATATTTGTTATGGCTTTTTGCCTTTATTTGATGGGGCAGCTATAGCGTGAGAGGGGGAGAGAAAGAGAGGAATGACATGCAGCAAAGGGCTGTGGGTTGGAATTGAACCCGCAGCCGCTGCGGAAAGGACACAGCCTTTGTAAATGGGTGCCTGCTCCACCAGGTGAGCTGGTGGGCACCCTCGAAATAACTCATTTTCTACTGAAGATATGGATGGATTAATAAACAGGTCAATCAGGTTCATTCTCAGGAGCCAAAAGTGTCAGAGGACCCTCTGGCTCTCATGTGTAAAATGTCACTCAATTATAGACCACGGAGAGATGTGAAGGAACTGCAAGACACAAAATAACTACAAAAAGTGATGGAAAAACATATAGAGACAACAAAAAACAGGCTTAAAAACATAGAGACACAAAATAACAACAAACCAGGCAAAAAAAAACATAAAGAAACACAAAATAATTATAAAACAGGCACAAAAAACATAAAGAGACAAAAAATAACTAAAAAACAGGCTGGAAAAAGAGACACAAAATAACTACAAAAAGTGATGGAAAAACATATAGAGACAACAAAAAACAGGCTTAAAAACAGAGACACAAAATAACAACAAACCAGGCAAAAAAACATAAAGAAACACAAAATAATTATAAAACAGGCACAAAAAACATAAAGAGACAAAAAATAACTAAAAAACAGGCTGGAAAAAGAGACACAAAATAACTACAAAAAGGGATAAAAAAAAAAAACCATAAAGAGACCAAAAAAATAACGATAAAACAGGCTTAAAAAACCTAGAGACACAAAATAACAACAAAACAGGCAAAAAAAAAAAAAAAAACCCAAAAAGAGGCACAGAATAATTACAAAACGGGCACAAAAAACATAAAGAGACAAAAAAATAATACTGTAAAACTGGCTAAAAACATATAGAGACACAAAATAAAATGGAAAAAAGAAAACAAAGAGACACAAAATAACAACAAAACGGGCAAAAAGAAAAAAAGATACAAAATAACTATAAAACGCTAAAAAAAGAGACAAAATAACTTAGAGGATAAAAAACATAAAGAGACAAAAAAATAAGTATAAAACACACTAAAAACATACAGAGACAAAAGAGACCCAAAATAACAACAAACTGGTGAAAAAACATACATAAAGAAACTTTTTCTGTTGTTTTCTCAAAAACTGCTCCAATGTTCTCACCCAGTCTGCACTGGAAATATCCACAGCAGACACATCATATACATTTATAATGTTATGTGTATTATTGTGTGAATCTGACTGAATAAAAGCAAGTAATATGACGAGGAGAGGGTGCCAAAAGACGAAAAAGACAAAATAATGAAAAACAAGCCTACTGACATCCAGATCCAAATATAAAGGAAAGCCACCCTAACACAGATAAAACTGACAAAAAAAATCAGTATGATGTCTTGTCCTCCTGCCAACAGTCGAGCGCACGTCACCTTGATCCAATCATTTTTATTTAACTTCAAATCCCTCGTAGACTGCAGGAATCTGCGCTGAGTTCACTGGAAATCCCCCCAGCTCGTCTCCTTGCCTCTCTCCCCTTTGTCTCTTTATTTCCCCTTTTATCTTTTATGTCATTTCTCTCTTTCTGTGTCTCATTTCCTTTCGCTATAATTTAGAAGTGGTGTGGGGAAGCTATCACTCCCTGTCACTGTGTCAGACTGCCTACCAATTTGTCCATCTGTTCGTCTTCCTCTCCCCACTTCTCTGTTAGTGTGTGCCTTTCAGGAACTGTTACACTAAGTTTTGCTGTTCCCTTAAAAATATCCAGTGTTTGTGGTGAGGGCGCCCAGAAAACACTTTTTTTTAGGTTGCATGTCGGGAAAGCAAGTGCTTTTTCTTTTTTTCTGCATTGGAAAAATGAATGATGGACTTACACAACACATCGGATATGCAGTCCTGGGATTTTTACGAGTGAACGCCATCGATATATTGTTTTTATTGGTAACAAGAGAGACGGAAACAGAGGACGTATGTGGGGAAAAAGAGCGAAGAATAAGAAAAAACAGAAGTGAAAGAGACATAGATGGAGGTTCGGGCCCTTCTACGTTTGGAGCTTGTAATATGCTTCAAAGATCTGTTCAAAAGAGGAGACGAACTTTACAACATCTTATACAGTCCAGCATGAAGATGTATTCTCACTGAGCTAACTCAACTGATTGCTCGAGAGCTTTGGGAGAGAGACGCTGGCTATAGAGCCTCGGCCTGTAAGATATTAACAACTGAAACTTTGACAAATATTTCCATGAGTTCACACACATACATACGCTAAAATACCCACACATGTGGAGAGAGAAACAAAGGTATGAAGGGAAACAAATCCAAGAAATCCACACATCCAAACAGAGAGACTGAAAAGTGAAGCACCAAAGGAATATGTCCTGTTTCGATTAATGCCGGCTTCTTTAAGGCTCACTGGAATTAGGCATTAGTATAATTGTGTTTCATATTTACATGTGGATTACATGAAGAGGCATTAACCAGGCTTATGGTGCCTTAGCTTGGCAGAGGGAGGAAAAAAGAGACAGACAAAACAACACAGAGCAGCAGAGACACAATACTGAGAAACAGCAAGACGGAGAGGGTCGTGTGGTTTTCCACGCAGGCTTACTGAGCAGACCAAAACTAAAGCTTCTGCATCTGTTCACTGTTTAGTTTTCTGCAGGGTTTCAGCCACAATCAACAACCTGGAGTCTCTTTAAAGTGAGTGTGATTGACTGCGCAGGGAGCGCTGCTATATGCATCGGCTGCTCTCTATCCGCCGGGCTGTGAGGTGAAGCAAACCTAACGTACCCTTACTGCTGTATCATCCCTGCCCCACCTGTACCCCCCACATGAAGGAGGCTGGAAACACTACAGCACAGCGCCACCTGGTGGAGACAAGCGTGAAACACAAGCACAACTTCATCTAGTGATGCTGCAGCACCTCACTGCCCCCCCACCCCCACCCCATCCCCTAAAGCAATCCCAGGGGCTGTGTGTTTCTACTTATGGGTTGTAAGTTTGTTAGCACTGCTTGCCTGGTTACATTTTAACACATATACACTCAATACACAAATGCAAATATACATTTTGAGGCAGGAAGTCACCTGGTAGAACGACAGGTTGGCCTGTCAGCTGAAGTCGGTCTTAATCAAGCAAAATAGCAAAGGACATTTTTAAAAATATAACTTTCTGTCAACATTTTGAGTGAGCTCGGGACTCAGTGCCAGAAAATGAAGTGCCTGACAACCATGATATCGGCTTGTTTAAATGTTTTTTTTTAATCAAATATATACAACTGAGTGTCTTAAAATGACAATAAGAATAATACACACCTCACTTTTTGACTGACATCATGAAATGCAAACCAAAAAACAAGAGTTGAGGGAAAAGACTAACTAAAAGAAGAGCTAATTAAGATAAGAGGGAGCTTAACATTTTCATTTGTTCATTTGTTGAGGCCTAATTCACATTTGGTTTATTCTAACAAAGCTGAGAACTTTTGCATAAATGATTGCTAAAGGCAAACGCTGACTTTTACTCCCCGCACATAAAGACAGGGACATGTCATTTTTATAAACAAAACAAATTACTGGAAGAGAAGGGGAAGAAAAAGAGGAGCGAGAGATCAAGCTTAAAAGTGGTGACACTTCTCCAGATGTGCCCTCAATGACTCTGCCACACACATACACACATATACACAAACATGTACAGCACCCACACACGTACACACACTGTGACCTTGACAACTAGGATGACTGTGTTTATCTGAAGCCCAGTCTGTTTCCTATCTCGCCTCAATGTCCCCGTGGACACTTTCTCTCATCGTGACCCAGACTGACACAAACGCTCCCTCAAGACACCTCAGGACGGGGAGTGTGTGTAGATCATGTCATCAGCACACAAACTTCTGAGCTCACCTCCTACTCTCGATTCAAGGTGAAACCCTCCCACACATTTGCTGCATAAATCAAGATCTTAATCCTGGTTTTAAATAGATGTTAGTATGAATTTGTTTGTTCTTCTCATGCCTAGCTTTTATATCAGAAATTTGAATTAGATTTTAAATCTGTCACAGCTGTCATGTTGACATATTAAAGGGACAGTTCACCCCAAAATCAAAAACACATATTTTTTCTCTAACCTGCAGTGCTATTTATCAATCTACATTATTTTGGTGTAACCTGCAGAATGTTGGAGATATCAGCTGTAGAGATGTCTGCCTTCTCTCCAATATAATGGAACCAGATGGCACTGAGCTTGTGGTGCTCAAAGTAGCAAAAAATACATCTGAAAAACTCAACAGCAATGTCTCTTTCCAGAAATCATGACCAGTCTGTCAAGATAATCCATAGACATTGTTGTGAGCAGTTTCATTGAAAAACTTTCTTTGTTTTACTGAACTACACCCGCCAACTGTATCATGGCGCAGAAGGAAGCGTGCATCTATTTATGGACAAGAGGCTAGTGCTTGTGACAACCTGAAAGATGTAAACATAGATGGCGTTCTACTCGGTTGAGCTGGAATGTTAGCTAGCTCAGTGGTGATAGGTGAGATAGCAGTAGATACAGCTGATGGGTGTAATTGCGAAGAAATAAAATAGTTCTTAGATGAATCTGCCCACAACAAGGTTTGGAAATTATCTTGAGTAACCATGTCATCATTTCTGGAAATGAAAAAAAACTGTTTCTTCTGCTCAAAATCTTGGATTTCAAAGTTTGGATCAGCTGTCTGACAGTGAGAAATAGGCTGAACTCTCAGGGTTTTTAGGTATGTTGATGAGAAAGCATCTTAGATTAGGTAAAGTTTCTTTCTAATAATGGGTCATTAGGTAAATACACCCTCACAGGGCCTATATGCACACAGGAAAACACACCTAATGTGTGTGGCAGACACTACGTTGCCAACCTGCTGTAATCAAAAGAAGTGGTGATTGTGCTAATATGTGTGTCCTGCTCTATGTCAGAGTGGAACCAACTGATTGGACCGCCATGGTAGAGGTGAGAGGAGGAAGGCGGCATCCCCGCCTGTTAACTATTCCAGCAGCCATCAAACTGTCCCTGTACAGACTTATCACATACACACACCCTTGCGCACACACACACATAGAGAAACACACGGGGAAATTAATGGGGCTCTGCTTTTCATCAAGATAGACCTCCCTCTCTGAGTCTATCCATCAGCACCATGTTGTTTCTTTTCCTCTATCTCTGAGCGTTCTGTTTTTCTCTTTCGGCCTCTTTTAATCCCTCCCTTCATGATGTATTAAAATTACTCCCTCATAACTCTGACAGGGACTTTTTTTGATGGGATCAGACACCGTGATGGCAGCAAAAAAATGTGTCCTGATTGGCCGAAACACCAGGAAGTAATCAAATCAAAGCCCCCATCATGCTCCACTGATTACACTGTCTGACAATGTGGTCTAGTATCATTTAATTTCTATTGTTCCCATCGGAAACCTTTGTGCAGCTTGTCAGTGGGATAACAACCCAGAGAGCCGAGGGGAGGCTGTGGTGGTGACACTGTAAATCCTCACACAATTAATACTGGGTTCCATATGGTGACTCTTTATGGCAGCCGCTGTGTGAGCTTTCACTGCTCCTTATTCCCATCGCGGACATACTGAGCTTTAATCATACTCAAGATGAAGGCTGTACCTGAGAGACCAACGCAGGTCTGCTATTTGTTAGGGGCCATTTCTTAAAGGTACAAACTGTGAGTCAAGCTGAAACTAAAGGGTCAGAAAAAAGGTGATTTTGGTGGGTGCAGTTTGATTCTCACTGAAACAAGTTGCCTTCCATTTCTAATGAATTATGCAGGGAAAAAACGAACTTATATGCAAGGTTCGATTGCTCCTGCAAACAAAAAAATAGTCTAAAATTACCACAACATCCAGGTATTTAGATCAACTCAACTCCTGCTTGACAACACATGTTAATGATGTTTAATGCTGTTAAAGTTTTACTGACACCATTAATGTCTATGGGTTCTTCTCCACCTCCTTCACCTGAAGAAAAATATAAATAAATATGAATCTAGCTGGAATTCAGTTACTTCTGAGTGACAACTGCTGAGCTCAACTACTCAACTGACAGTCAATATGAGATGATCTGCATCTTCTACTGTTGTCATATATCATTGTCCCATTTTAGCAACAACCCTCTTTTCATAACTTGCGCCTGTTTTTCAAGGTGCATCAGCTGCGCAGTGAGATAAACTGAATTCAACTTTTGGAACACAGTTGTGTGCACCGCATGTCATGTGACGAGGATCAACCAATCATAGCCAACAGATATATTTCACTTCTTTCGTAAATATCAGTCTGTGATAAATATGGAGAAGAAGTTGATCATTTTAGTGCAGGGCTGCCAGAGCTTTACATCTGTCCCACGGACAAAAGGCCTCCGCACAAACAGCACCTCAAAGAATGTCAGCTCTGCACCTAAGATTTCAGGTAAACAGGCCATGATCTGGTGCTTGTTAATTAGCTCAGCAACCTCAGATGCAACTTGCTGCTGCGCTCTTGAAAACTGGCACAGAAAAGGTACAAGAGTTGCACCCAGCGCCTGACCTTGCGTGTTCCAGGTGTTAAAGACACGGTCCCTAAGTCAAATCTTCAGTAATGTGTAGGCTAGTTATTTAGCCCAAATTTATATGATTTAAATAATGCAGATTATCATGGGAAATGTGCATAATGTTTTGAAGTCTGGGTTTTCCGTGGACGATCAACGGCAAAGCATATCATAAGCAAAGATATAGCGCTGACTGTATTATTAAACATTGTTGCAATTAACTTTATTTTATTTGTTTATTTCAACAGTTGTTGTTGTCTCTTTAATACTTTTTGAACTCTTGTAGAAATTGTTTTACATATCTATATTCAAATTAATTTCTTCTGTTAACATTTTTCCCAGGAAGAGGAGCTGTTGTAGTGGTGAGAGCTAATCGGAGTCCAAATAAACAGAGCAAACATAAATTTTGTGTTTAAATGTTCAGTGCATGTGTAACCACTGCTGTGCATGTGTATGCAGTGGTTATACATGTGATATGAGAGAGAGAGCTGAAAAAGAAGCCTTGTTGTTTACATAACCTTACACGGGTTGTGTGTGTGTGTCCACATCAAAGTGCAGGGACATATAGTATGAGCAGGTAACTGTCTTTGTGCGTATGCGTGTGTGTGATAGTGTGTGTTCACGTCTGTGTGTCAGGGTTGGCAGCAGTGGTGCCATCTGTTTGTCATTATAATGTTGACAGAACTGTTGCCCAGGTTAATTACCATAGTAACAGGTTAATTACACCAATTAAGCATTACTGGGCATACTGGGGACACTGGCTTCTCTCAACACACAGACACACACACACATCAGACGTGTGCTGTAGCAGGTATATGATGAAAGACACCAAAGGAGTTAAAAAAGAAAGTATGATATCAGGAAGCATCTATTAGAATGAATGGTAATGGTGATGAATGAATGGGACGTCTATGTGCAGAAAAAGGCCACTGTGTTGCATCTGACAGAAACAGGAAGTGGACAGGAAGCTTTTGACAGCTGGAGGCGGGCTTAAGAGCTGACAGGCGGTTTGGTGGACGACCCACAGTGGACTGGCAGGGTTAGCGTGTGTGTGTGTGTGTGTGTGTGTGTGTGTTAGACTCATGGGGATAATCCTGAGTAGGACCTCTTGCCGCGTGGCTCGTGGAGGGACAGGGCAAAGGGCCAAGTCACACACACACACACACACACGGAAGAGAATCCAACTGGTATTCCAGATTTTTCCTTCCTCCCCACTGGACCTTCACATACATGATTAACTATGTGTGTGTATGTGTGTGTGTGTCTACCTCCCAGTGCTGGACTATCAATCTGCATCAGCTGAATGTGGAAAACCAACACCTGATGGATTTATCTTTCATTCCAGTATGTGGTAGCCAGACAGGGGGTCAAATTCTGCTGATGCTATTCAGAGAGAATTTAGATTGAATACGCTCCACTGCAAAACACAACACTTCCACTTGGGGAAGAAACACTTCCTAAAATCTCTTTGGTCGATAATTTAAAACCCAAGATAGTTAATCTTCCAACATTTTACAGGATATTTCCTTAAGATGAAAAATAGTTCTGAAGGAGAGCCATAATCAGTATTGTTTTAATGGTGAGGAGCGACTTTTAGAATTAATCCCAGTTAATATATATATATATATATATATCTTTAAATTCCATGTCATGCCTGTTTCAAACTGCAAGTAAATATAATTTTACAGTGTCGGATGTTCATATTAAATGAGGCCAAAGTTTTAAATAATGAGGTAGATGGTCTATTCTACTTTTGAGAGAAGATGACATCAGCTCATGACACATTTCTTTATATGGTCATCTGCTCCAGGCACACTACTACAAGTGTTTCCATTACATAGCCTTCACTGCAACATGTAGCAACATGCTAACGTCAGGGAAACATGTTATGTAGACTGACAATGCAGAAAGCCTCTTTCATGCACCTACGTGGAGAGCTGTGGAAAGAGCACACCTCTCTGCCCTTCCACATGCCTGTGTGGAAAGCCTTAAGGCAGAGAGACCAAACCTCCCTGCCCTTCCATGCGCCTACATGGGAAGCCTAAGGCTGGGAGAGAGCAGCAGCAAAGCCCCCCCCCATTGCAAAGTAGCTTGCAGAGGAAGCAGCAACACTAGGCAGGCCAGAGCAGTTTAAATAGGGTGCCCTGAATGAGATTCACCAATTGGTTGCATAGAAAGGAATCATGCGATCTATCAGCTGACTTCCTTCATCAGTCAGCTGCTCCATCAGTTGATCGGGCTGTTTGAGATCAGCTGATGTAGCTGGATGTGAGCTGAGCTTGACATCGTGCCCTGCCTGAACTAACGCTATGCTCAATTTTATTCCAATTACTGACTATATTCCTGCTGGAAAATGTAAAGATTTTGGTTTTTATTCTCTGTAACAGTCCTTCCCAAGCTGCAATGAAGGTACAGAGACCCTAAGAGCCCAGATGTGGAAGGCCCAGAAATGCTGACCAATCAGAGCAGACTGGGCTTTTTCAGGAGGGAGGCTTAAAGAGACAGAACTCAGGGTGTTCCAGCACAGGCAGTATGAGGAAAATAACGTGGTTTTTGAACATTAAATGTTAATATATTGTGATAGAAATATAAAATACAAGTATGAACCTGGTCCTCTTTAAAAGAAAAAAAAAAAAAAAAAGGTAATTTTGTAAAAAGCAACATCATCTAAACTTTCCAAATTATATACGTGACCGTAGCTTCAAACTTTTAGCATTTAATAGGCTCTTAAAGCACAGCAGCCACTAACATGTACTTTTCTAAATTGATTTATAATGTCAGATTTTATTTTCACGGGAGTTGGCTAAACATCACTTCTTTTTTTGCAAGCGGTGGAAATCTCATTTTAAGGTTACACTCTACATTAACTCCACAAAACTAATACTGGAGGCTCCCATGTTGCCAAACCTGCAACCACATACACACTAAAATGTTATTAGCCTCATTTTAAGCGCTTTCATCATCACGCTGTCATCGTAAAATCAAAACAGTGTAAGTTACTACTGTGAGTTACCATGGATTCAGACTGCAACACTTTAATATCTCTAATGTGTCATTAAACTAGCAGCTATTGCTTCCACTTTTCTCTCGCAAGCTGTTTTCCTTTACTTCCACAAACTTTTCCTTTCCTTCTTAATCATCCCAAAGCTCTATAAGAAATTAACTTGTTAAGACATGACATACGGTATATCACACATGTGGCCCTGGGAGATTAATTACTGAGTTGAGTGATAGAAAGCAATTAGCATTAAGTAAGATATTAGAAAATGAGAAGCCCCAAAGCTGTAAATCACAGGGTGTCTTGAAATATCCAAGTCTATACCCTTGTTCACATACTGTACAGTATGTCAAAAATAACAAGAAATAAAATTTGAATGGGATTATGGAGGAAGATTGACAGCTCTAGTGTTCAAGTGACTGTGGTTGCCAATGATAAACTGAATGACGTTATATATCAGTGTGCATCAGATGAACATGGGCTTGTTTTACATAAAGAAACAATAAGTTACATGTTGCTATAACATGTTTCAGATATTCATGACATATGAATGTTCAGGCACATGCACAGGACTAATGTGCAAAGCAGATAAATAATGCATCATCTCAGCATTAGTGTATCCAGGAACATGACAACTTGACGACTTGTCCAAAGGAGCAATCTCCAAAATAACCTTCAAATTAAAGAAACAATTAAGCAATAAAAGGCAGTTTTTCCCTCCTCTTATCCCCCCATCTTGCTATACTAAGTGGCAGCATGTTTATCACTTCCTCTGCTGTCTTTAATTTTCTTTTTTCCCCAAACTTCAAAGCTTTCTTCCTCCCAACCACCTTGCCAATCCCACATAGTCGAACACTAACCACCCATGAAGCCCCGCTCACTTTAGCACCAAACAACCGCCCGCCTCATTACACGCGCTAATTGTTAAGTTTCCACTCGTTTTTTATGCAACTTTTTTTCTGTCTGTCTTTCTGACAACCCCCCCCCATTATTATTGTTTTTAACACTTTATGCATTTAACGTTAATTGGACTGCTTAAAAAAACGGATATTACATGTGACAAAGTTTCCTTGGCTGATATTAACTGAGGACGTTGGTGTTAACATGGTGTGCTTATTAGACAGCTACACCACCAGCAAGCCTTAGAAGTTACATTTCTAAACATTTGACTGTATTCTGACTTTACTTGACTCGCTTATTTATTTATATCTCTCTGCCTCCTCTCTCCTGTTTAGCTCCTGTTATTCTTGTCATTCTTCTTCATCTCTTCCTCTTTATGTCGATGATTAATTCAATGTATAACTGTATTAAATGTGAGAATCCATTAAAGATAAATTGCTTTTGTTGTACAATGATGGATGAATTCCATTAACATGTTGGTATTATTTATCCAAAATGTAAATAATGTTGTACCATGGCTCATTGAAATTAGGCAGCTACTGTTAATCATGTTAGAGCACGTATGAGCACATACACAGATACACAAACACATGTTTTGTGAGGACATTGTGTTCACGTTCATGCATGTAAACCTTGTTTTTGAAAGGTGCTCTAAGAGAGTGTTGATGTTTTTAAAAGTCGTTTTTTATTTTGTATTTAATATTATTGTGTATTTATCTATTTTTTTCTTATTAATCTGTTTTCTAGCTGGCATATTCTCCTATTTCATTATTTATTTTAACTTGTTTATCTATTTATTGACTGATTGAAAATTGTTTTCTATTTTGAGTTTTTATCCTGCCTTTGTTGTTTCCTCACTTATGATAGTGTTTCCTCAGTTCCTCAGTTATTCTTTTCATTACAGTCCTTTCTTTATGTGTGTGTGTGTGTTGTTTTATTCTTTGTATTGTTTTTATTGTGTGAAGCACTTTGTGTTGCATTCTGTTTGTATGAAAAGTGCTATTTAAATAAAGTTTAATTGACTGACTGATCAATATAAAAATAAAGTTAATTTATTATTCAAGCTACTGATCTGAACAAATGAAAAGTTTTAACCCTAAAATAAAACCTCTTAGGGACCAGCCCTTTTGTCCTGATAAGGAAACGAGTCCCCACAATGTGACTGTGTGAACGAGTTTTGTCCCTACGATGTGATTAATAGAAGCACATCTGCACACACAGACTCTAGGAATTAAAGACGTCCACACAAACATTTGTGTCCCACACATCATTTCTCTCCTTTCCTCTCTCTCTCTCTCTCTCTCTCTCTCACACACACACACACACACTGTACATACTTTATGTTAACTGAAGCTGTTCCGCTGCATAAGTTTTCTTTAAAAAAAAAAAAAAAAACAGCAATCTTTGAATTATTACTGAAGTCTGTGAATTGTGTATATGTGTGTGTGTGTGTGTGTGTGTGTGTGTGTGTGTGTGTGTGTGTGTGTGCATTTGTTTGTGTGTGAATATGGGTGGGTGTGTGAGGGACATAAAGAGAGAGAAAGGATGGAATAAGTATTAATGTGATATGATTTTTCTTCGGTGAAATTTGTTTCAAAATTCCTCATCAATGAATTAATTAGCCAACTTCTTGATTAATAATTTAAACAGAGATGTTGTGGGCAGAACAGTAAACTGGACTCAAAGGTAAGAGCAAAATGGACTGCAGAAAATGAGGGGGAAGAAGAAAAGAGATGGAAATTGAGGAAAATAAATTATCACTTCAAACTAGCGTTTTGTATCCTGCGGAGAGCTACAGATAAACAGAGGCAGGAGGTAACAAACAGACACAGAGAAATAAAAACAGAAATAAAACAGTCAAACTGAGCAGAGTTTGCATGTGCAGAAAGTTGGGACAGATGCGGAGAGTAGTGTGATGTCCATAGGGAGTAATTAGTACTGACAGTAGTACTAATGGTCTGTCTGTAGCTCGGCAGACTGGAACTCACAGAGGGGACTCCAGGGTTTAACTCTCTTTGTATTTATAATATATGTCTCTCTCTATCGCTATGTTTCCATCCAAGTGTCGTGTCCAAGACAACCTCTCAAATGTCGCAAAACATAAAAGGCAAATTAGTTTGAGTGGAATTAATTAGCTTTTTTAATCTCAGAAGAAAAAAAATCGCAAAACAAATTGAGCTACTATCTTAATACTGAATGAGTTGTGTTAGTGCACACTGCAACCAGCTTGATTGATGGGTAACTTTATTCTGAATCACAGTGAGTCATGTGAAAGGCAACATGTCCTCATACCCGAGCAACAGAACAGGTCGTTTGCTACTGACTCCCAAAACAACATATATCACTGTTGACCGTTGGAGAGTCCTGCTGACAGGGGCCCGTATTCACAGGGTTTTAAACATGTGGTCAAAAGTTTGCTTAGGTTAAGGTACCAAAACTACTTAGGTTTAAGAAAAGATTATTGTTTGGGTTAAAATAAGGATGTTTGTTATGTGTCTTACATCAGGTACACGACATAGGTGAAGTACAAACTTAAGTGCACCTTAACTGGGTGGCTAGACTGCACTTGTATAGAGCCCATCTAATCTTCTGAGCACTTAAAGCACTTTAACACTACATTTCAGTTCACACACACACACACTCATACACTCAGGGCCAAGGCTACCGTACAAGTTGTCACCAGCTGCTCAGTTTAATGTTCATACGCACTGACATACACAGTTCAGTATCTTGCCCAAGAATACTTTGACATGTGGACCAGAGGAAACAAGCATCAGAGCTCCAAACTTTGGATTAGTGGACAACCCACTCTACCTGCCAGTACAGCCATAGAAACCAGTCCCACTTGATTCAAAAACAGCCTCTTTTCTACAGCAGTTACTGTACTGCACTGTTTGCATTGGTCCATCAGCCATTGTACTTTTTGCCCATTGGGCTAATTCATATGTTTGGGAACTGGACTAAACTGTACATATCATATACTTTTCATTGAACATATTTATGCATTAATGTGTTTCATTTTCGTGTGTGCTGTTTTTACAGTTTTAACATTGTGTGTTCCTTGACTCTTTGTGTCTTCTCTCTTTCTCTGCACTGGAACTGAGCTAACATGCTGCACCAAAATGATTACCACCAACTACTGTGCGTGGCAGTAATAATAAAGCGTAAGTATCAAGTATGTACCTGTACGTAAGTTAAAATGAGTCATTGACTTTTGGTTTCAGACAGGACACAAACAGTGGTGTCCTGGGTGAAAGTCCTGTGTTTGTTTGACCCGTCCATTCACCCCAACCTCCTCCCTGCACAGAGTTGGTCGCTCTTTCTACTACTTCACTTGTCTCCTCCTTTGCCCCCATCATAATTACTCAGGCCACCTAACAATAAATATAACAAATAAGACAACCAATACTGCAGTTTTTATTTATTCATTTTGAGGAGGCAGTGTGTCTATAAAATGACCTCGTGCAGCTAGTCATTTTGTGTTCAGTACTGCCCTTGTTATCACAGCGCTCGATGCCATCCTCATTAAACTAATTTATGCCTGTAGTCCATCATGTAAAAGCTGTAGATAATCTTTACCTGATATAATCAGGCTTTTTGGCCATCTTGCCTTCGCCCTGCAGACCTTATGTTCCTCAAATAGACAAAACTGCATCAGTAAGAAGACAAGAAGTGCACAAAGCTGTGGGCATTTTTTTCTCAGCTGATAAGCTAGTTGATTATCCTGGAAGAACAGTTAATGTTTTGTAGCTTTGGCCATATTTCATGCTTATTAAAGTGATGTTCTGGTGTCTCTGGGGTACCATTCTCATAAATGTGGCCATTCTGACTTGACTACATGTCAATCTAACTTTGCACTTGCTACCTCCATAGAGGTGTAGGAAATGCGACTTGTTGCTCAGTAAATAGACTTTTTGTCAAGCAGAGATACACTCATGATGAACAGAGTAGTCACCTTTTACATGGAACTGACAGCATGTGTGATGATAAAGTGATAAATAAATGATGATAGATGACACATTTTTATAGATTTCATAACATCCACAGCCACTGAACTGAACTGTTGAATCGTTCTGTGCAATAAGTCTGAACCAGACCTGCGTTATTATTCATTCAGACATTCAGACAGTTAACGTCTGATGTGTAAATGCACTGTTGAACAAAGTGACAGCCTCATAAAATACTGCACAGCAATCATCAGTTATATACTATTCAGTGCATTCTCCTCACTAGACTGCTTTGTATTAAATCATGTAATATGTGAGCACATTACGGGCAATTTTGTTCTCTTTTTCAACTGTCAAAAGATTAAAGGATTAATGATCCGGCCACCAGCCATCTCAGAGCCTGAGTTTGACGTTAAAATATGTCTTCTCAGTCCAAGAATGCTATTTCAGGTGCCTCAACAGGCCAGAGATACAGGAAAAAAAAGTTGCCGTGAAGAGCCTGTATCTGCTGTTGAAGATGAATAAGTGCAGTTTCCATGAGGAGTGTTTTCATCACTAGATCTTTAACGTCTGATCTCACCTCTGGGCTGAAAGGAGCCAGCCATGTCAGACAAAAATGTGTGTGTGAGTCCGTATATATGCCTTTATGCCATACGCATGTGCACATTAGGTGTATGTGCGTGCTTCGTATGTTATCTTCGAGGGCGAGACCATGTTGTTCCAGCAACCCATAGGTCCCAGCCCCATAAATCACAGCTATCATTTGAGTGCATGTGTGTGTGTGTGTGTGTGTGTGTGTGTGTGTGTGTGTGTGTGTGTGTGTGTGTGTGTGTGTGTGTGTGTGAATCTGTGTGTGTTTTTCAAATTCAGAGCCAACACCTGCTACTAATCACCATCGATGAACAGCAATGCGGAGAGCGTGGTGACGTGTTAATATTTTTACACATTCATGCAAACACGCACGCGCTCATATGAACACGCACGTGCACACACACACAAAGGTCAGGTTGAAAGAGCGACAACAAAGCAACGATGATTGATACGTCAGTGGTGATTAGGCTGACACTCCAAAGAAGGAGAATGAGAACGAGACGAGGAGGTGAGACAATGGCAACAGAAAAAGAAGAAAGAGAAAGACAGAGACATATAGACAGATACAATGCACAGAAACAGGATGATGTTGATCTTCTTGCTGCTTCGCCGAAGTTGTTCTTTGCTTTCGTGCCAGCGGAGCATAATGGAATTGAAATCAAAACTGAAGGAAAGCAGAGGCTGAGACATAAAGAAAGACAGAGATGTGGTGAGCAAAGAATGCAGAAAATAATGAAGACCTGCCCGTCCATTAGCCCACATAACTCCCATTTTACAACGGTGAAAATCTTTCCACAGCAAGGTAATGTGGACAAGTGACGTCATCTTTCAACATCTCATCCTCTGCTCGCTCTTCTTCGCTCTCTCATCCCTCTTTCCTGATTCTTCTATTTCGCTCTCTGTCTGATGTAAACTTTCACTGTCATCTTTCCCTCCCTTCTCCTCCCTCTTCCTTCCCTTTGTTTCTCTTTCTCTAACTCTTCCCCATCTCCGTCTACATGTGCAAGTCATCGTCTTCTTCTATTATCTTTGCTAAAAGCCAAGAAAAGTCAGATCTCACCACTTAATCACAGCCTCTTTAATGAAAAACAGCTAGATATTAAAAAAGGGAGATAAAGAAGGAAAAGATAGTGTGGGATTAAAAATAGTTGGATAAGAGGCAGCAAAACACAACTGATATGTAAAACATTATCGGCATATGGATTATTGAATAGAAAATGATGACAGAATGGTGATACAGATGAAGTGGTAGATAGACAGATGAGTGTCCTCTAAAAAGTGTTTCTACTATGAACTAGAAAAGCGCACTTTAAAGAGCAAAGATGTTCACCTAGTGGCCACCTGGGTTCATTGGGGCAGCTTCAGAAGCTAACAAAAATATATACAACTCATCTATTTTTGACAGAGCTGTGGCACATTGCTGAAAATTTAGTTTTTCCTTCAAACAGGTCAGGTGAAATAAAATTCATCTGCAGATGCTCCAGGTCAGTTTTTTCTATGGACATCAGTTTTTGAGCTGCGACAAAGGTTAAAATGTGGCCTCCAACAGATGATAAGGCTTGTCGTTTTTAGCCGAGCCAATTTCCTAAAAACTTGCGTCCCCTACGGGCATATTAAGAGGAGCGGGGAGTCAGTAGCTTATGACAGTATAAAACAAGTTTTTCAACAATTGCCACCGCAACCACAAGAAGTTCTTGGGCATACAGTCATAAATGTGCTTACAAAATATTAGGCTGGTTGTTCCAGTAGTTTGCGAGATTAGCTGTGGACAGAAATATACATGCCAAACACATGGTCCCCTTTAGGCTTACACCAGGCAGAGCTAATAAATATGTTTTTAATCACATTCCCCTCATAAGCTACCTACTATTATTTTAAACAGCTGTGTTTGGATTTTGTTTCTCTAGAAGTCATTTTATCGTCACTGTTTTACTTGTGACATCTATCTTCTTATAAATTGGTTGACGGAGCCCTAACATTTTAGAACAAATGAAACAATAAATGAAAAACTTCAATAGCTGATGCTGTTTGTTGACGAAATGGAGTGAAACCAAATATTTCATCTATTTCTGAAAAAAGGAAAGTTGACAATGACATTGACAATAAAATCTTCTCTCAATCTTAATTTTGTTTGCATTATTAACCTTTAGGAGATAAAACAAAGTATCGGGCTGGAATAGGTGAACAGAAATATGGATATAAGAAGATAAAAAGGAGTTCTGAATGAGTAGATAAATGTGTATCAGCAGGGAAACATGAACCAACGTGAATGATATGACAAATGAAGAGCGGCCGAGCACAGCAGTACAGCTGTGTATGTTTCATGGATGGGAGGATGGAGCGAATGATTGAGAGGTAATGCACATCAACTAGTGCCGCAGAATATGAATGGATGAAACATGGGAGTGAACAGCTGGAAAGAAGAAGAAGGTATGGTGGAATAAAAAGCCGTGCAGCAACGGTGCTTTATGGCATTTTTTTATCAATATGTTGATAAATGGCCGGAAGGACGGCTGAAGGGATGATGGATGGACAGAAAAAAGCTTCTCTAGATGGAGTGCTGGGCGCATGGATGGGTGATGGTTTAAAATACAGTCCCATCTGTTGTCTATGGTACATGAAATAAGAACCTGATGGCCAGTCATAATGTAACACTCACACACACTCAGCCTCTACCTCCGAGCGCACAAATATTTGGATTATTACTGTCGCTTTTTTTATTCTTTCCTTTGTAACACCCGCCTGTTTTCTCTGGGCGATGAATTACCTCAACACACAATCTCTCCCATCTCTCCCCCGAATCCCACTTTCTCTCGGCCTCTCCGTTATTAACTCCTTGTCTTTGAGTCCCTCTCTTTCCCCCTCTGCCTACATCACAGCTCTTGTTCTGCTCTGCATTAGTTCTGCTGGTTTTGAAGCGATCAGCGTGCATGATCACTACCAGACCCGACCTGAGGAGAAAGTTGGGGGGAAAGGAGAAAGACAGATGAAGAAATAGTGAGACAGAGGGAGATAAAGGGTGAAAGGCAAAGAAAAATTTGGGCACAGAGGCTCAGAACAGAAAGGGAGAGATAAAGAAAGTCAGTGGCTGATGGATACAAAAGCCAAAGGTTTACTTCTCTTTTAAATGATGATATATTGAATAAGGAAGGAAGAACAGAAGAAGGGAACGTCTGATTTTTCTCAGCACTGCCAAAAATGTTTTACACTCACTAAACATTTCACTTTGTCAATGAAGTGACATCTCAATTAAAATCAATGGAGGCACAGTGGTCCAGTAAATATGAATGTAGGCTTATAATGATTGTTCGGCTTTGCACTAAATAAATCTGTAAACTTTTAAACTGCCCTGAAATATTATATCTGCTTTCGCTGCCACGGCGAAGTCACTAATTGTGGTTGTACGGCTATTAGCTGCATTAGAATATGCCAAATGCATTTCTCTGTTATTAAAATGAAAGCATGAAATTTGCCTATAACTACCTTAAACTAAAGAACAATAAGGATATGCCCAATACTAATTGAATCTTGAAAAGCTAGTTCCTTTTCTACTGTAAGTGTTCCTGTATGAGACTCAGGAAACACTATATGTTTGAAACATTTGCCCAAAATCTTGAAGCATTTTCCGTTTGAGCGAAAAACATGAGGAAAAAAGAGAAAGAAATTTGCTCTAAGTAGAAAGAGATGTGGGAACATTTTATTATATTAAGTATGTTTGTGTTCCATGTGTGTGGTTTGAATTGGTTTGCATGTACCTGTCTCTTCATAACTGTATCCATGAGAGTCTTTCAGTATCTGCGACACAGCGTGAAAGAAAGTCTAATCCAGCCTGGATTGGTTTTTAACTGCCCCCACAAAGCATCCATACTGAGCCATCTCATACAAGTCAATGTGCTCAGTATGTCAGTCCGACGTAGCGTGAAGCAGCTTAATTTGGACCGTATTGGTTTTTAACTGCCTACACAAAACAGATGGGTGTTGGGTTACATACGGCTCAATCAGTCAGATATAGACAGAATATTGGGGGGAAAGACAGATGGAGAGGTGAGGAGACAGACGGGTTCGGCAGGTGGTCTGGTGGGCTAGATTGACCTGTAAAAGAGCCTTGTGACCTGTCGTATCATCCTTGTGCAAAACATCAGACTCCATCTTCACTGATTGAAAATTACTCAGAGTAAGAGTGGCTTAAAGGCAAACGTACCGGGGTGTACAACAGTATTTCAAATACAAAGACATGACTTTTCGAACCATGTGTACAACAGTGAACAACTATTATCATATTGAGTTTGAATGTTTCTGCCCTAGGTTTTGTTTCTAAGTTGAGTAGGACACATATAAAACAGGGAGTTTGGGGTCCTCCGCTAGAAAATGTTGAGCAACAAACACTTGATTTCCTGCATTCTTGTGAATTTTTCTGCATCAATTTCTGATGTGTTTCATCATTCAGTGTCATATATGCCAAATAGTTTAAACTAAACCTATGAAATACATTCATATACATGTTACAAATAGTAAATGAAATCTGTCCAGTGGGGCTTTTTAACCCTGGATGGCACTATCTAGCAATGTTTTGATGTGGGGTCCTAATTTATCTCGTATCTCATGCTGTAAAACCCAGTTTAGACCAATGATTCTGATGAGACAAAACCGTTTCAGAACATTGCAGAGAAAAGTTGCAGCAGGTTTTAGGTTTTACAATGTACGGCACGTCGCCTGTTTCAACAGCCAATCATGTTGTAGTGAAGTCTGTTGGTCCAGTCAAAGTGACCACCAATGGTGTGTTTGCTTGCTGCCGCAGGTGTTCTGTCACCGTCAAGCCCTATGATGTCGCTCTCGCTGCTGCTGCTCGCTGTATGTGCTCCCCACACACACGCATTGTCATTGATTAATTGGTGCTGGTTATGTATATTATTGCATATATATGATGAAAATAGTCCATCTGATGCTTGTTTTGTTGATGTTTTTCGCTGTTTCATCACTACTACAAATGCAGCTGTAGCCAGTATCTCACTATCACTATCCTCATTCATATTTTAAGAAGCTACAAATTATATTCAGCCACAAAATAAGCCTGAAAAGCTGCAGACAGAGTAGAAGTACAGAGAGTTGTTGCATAGAGATGATACACTGTCTCATGTAGTTGCATTGGTGTGAAACAGCACGTTGCAAGTAGCTGCATGTTTCAACTTGTCTTGTCGCGAATCTTTGGTCTGAACTGGGCTTAATAAAGAGTGTAAATGCATGCACACAAGCATGCGGTTGATGCAGACACATTCCTTCAGATGGTTTCATGTTATTCCACTAAATGGCAATTGGTGATCCTGACACACGAAGAAATGTGGGAAAATCTGGAGAAAAAGAAACATATTAAAAAAAAAAAAAAAAGTAAAAATGAAAATGTTTTATGTGGAGGAAAATGCATGTAAATGTTTCTTTGGCCTGGAGTGCAGAACTGTGCAGAATTGTTTGTTTACAAGTAAACTCCACGGGGTATCTTTAATGATTGTTTTATGATGGTAACATCACTGTTGAAATATTGCTGCATTTATCACTGCATAACAAGACCCATTACCGTCCAAACATTTATGAAACACTGCACTTTGCTGTGCTTTTAATAAATCTATAGGCTACAGGTACATTTAACATCACAGGAGAGGATTTAGAGCTTTATATGAATCAGCTTTCAACTTCTGTGTGCCATTCCATCTGCCTCCAACCACCACGTTGCTGTGTGTTTTAATTGGCTGTGGAGTCTGCGGTCATCACTTTGATTGATCAGTAGCCGAGCTGAGAGGTCAGCGAGTCCACTGGTCAGCGGAGTTTTGGATGAGACTGGTCCTGATGTCTGCCATTCGTAAAGACAACAAATGGGATTCAGACGTGACTCTGCGGAGTACATCTGGAGCACAGCTGTCTACACTCCGTGTGTCTGCGTGTGTGTCATCAGAAAGTTCTCCACCCTGCCGTACACCTCCACTAGCAGACAGACCGCATGCACACACATACGCTGGCAAACACATGTATCGTATATGATAGAGCACAACCAGGGACCCACATGCACATGCAGCCTAAAGTACCCCGCCTTTGAAGAATATATAGAGGAAGAAATAAGGAAAGGAAAGATCAAATTTAGGATGTTAGGATACTTTTTATGACTTTTATGACCTACCAAAACATAAAAAAATATGACATCAACCTATGGTAACATAAACGTCAGCTAAGTTGTTGCACTCTTATATTAAATTAATGGTTTCCAACAACTAGTGGCCAAAGTTACTTGCCCATATACCCACCCTAGCCACATACGCACATACACACAGCTCCAGCGGGCACACTGAGGGGCAATGCGTTGTCATAGAGATATGTTTCTTTTGGCACAACGCCCAAAACACATGTTTCTGATGGTCTGACACAGAGCTAATAATAATAATAATGATGGTTAGCTTGCTTAAAGCCAATGCTATGATTCATAAAGAAACTCCTCCCAAAATACAGTATACTGTAATTGCCTGAACACACACACACACACACACACACACACACACACACACACACACACACACACACGCTTATGTTTCTCCCTCTCTGTCTGTCTGTCTCTAAATCATAACATAATCTGTAATAGCTGAACCATTAGGGGGTGGAGAGACACATTCAGCGAGAGCTCGATAGCATCTGGTAATAGGACTCATGAGAGGCAGACGAGGAGAGATTAAAAAAAAAAAGTGTGTGTGACATGACAGAGAACAAGAGCGAAGTATTAGAGAGTGAGCGAGAGGGCAAGAGTGACTGACAGAAGAGGGAGCGAGAGAGAGAGGTTTAGTGTTTCAAGACGATTAACACTGCCCCGCTGTGTTTTAATAGTACGCTCCTATGGGTATTTTTAGTCAAACATTAGTGAAATGACACTAATGACGGAGTGTAGAGAGAGTTTGACTGCAAAAACCTAATCAGACTCGCATTGCTGCGGGGCAGGGCTGCTGAAAGACGTCCACACAGTGTGCTAAGATTACATTTACATGAGTCTGGGATTTTTGGTTCCAGACAGGATGCAAGTTTAAGTACAGAGCTTAACCACTTGAAAAAATGTAGGCAGAGTGATGTAAAGGACAGTCGTATTAGGGCTGAATGATATGGACAAAAAGTCATATCTCCGTATTTTGTAGGAAATGGGCTACATGTTTTCAATTGCAAGTCGAAACCACATTTGAGATGTCACAAGCAGTTTTATAAAAACAGACTGCGATCAAAATAAAATGCAAAGACAGGGATTTTATTCACCTGTTTGAAAATATGCAGCTGCACAACAGTTACACTTCCAAAACACTAGCCTGTGGCAGAAGTGCTGTAAAGTTTAGTTGATTCAAAACACACATTAAACATGGCTTGATAGAGACAATATCAAACACAAGAACACAAATCACCTTCACTATAACTCGCAGCATTCACAGACAAAGCACTTGTCTTTATCTGGACACATTTTCACCACAAATACAACATGCTAATGTTTCTAGCACAAGCCTATGGCATTTTACATTGTATAAATTAGCCTAGCGGCTAGTAGACTTTTCCTCTACTCATCTGAAGCCAGGGACAAAGGTAATGTTACAAAACTCCATTACAACTCATAAGGCTCACCAACAAAACAACTATCTAATACTACACGTTTTCCAAACAAATATAACATGCCAACGTTATTAGCACAAGTCTATGGCATTTTACATTGTATGAATTAGCCTAGCAAATGGCAGAGATTTCCTCTACTCATATGAAGCCACAATAAATCACACCCAAGACTTAAAATGTTATTTTTGTGGAGGCTTTACTGTCTTCACAATTTATTGTTACTTATATGTGAAATTAAAGAAAATAAAAGCTTAATTTCCACTGTCTGCGTCGCCACGACGTGAGGTTACATTTCTGGGGAGGTGCATGTCAGGCTACAGCTCTATAAAGTACTGCTGGAGAATTTGTGAGTGAATGAGTGGGGTGGAGCTTTGCTGAAAGTGTGAGAGAGGTGAGAGGCACACTGGTTTACGTCATGTAATGCAACTTTACCTTATATAGATATAATGGTGGATGGATTTATATCTTGCTTGAAAATATATTGTTATATTGTACATAGTCGTTATATCGCCCAGCCCTAAGTCGTGTATTTTGCCTTTTCTCTTTGTATCAAATTTATGTAGTGTTATAGTCTGGGAGCAGCACAGCAGGTGAAACCAGAGTTCACAGTTTGTAGGAACATCTGGGTTGCTTAGTCACAGCAAACGTCAAATGAACGGCTCTGAAAGGGTAAACCACAAAAGTTTTTCAACTTTGGGGAAATTCAACCTCATTTAGCGTGAAAAATAAATCTGTGTTCTTTCAGATTTCTCCATAAATCAAACTGTTAATGAAGACAGAGCAGAGGGGAGACTGATGTTCCTCTGGTCACAGCTGCAGCAAGTTAGAGGATCCCTCCATCAATAACACACATAGTCAAACCACCACAACGCGCACAGACACACACTCATCTTCGTCCAGACGGCTCTATCAGTCTGTCAGGTCAGGCCATCGGTCGTAAAGTCACACATCCCCGTTTCCGTTTGATGTCTACAGCTTAGCGAGGTGGGGAGGGGCGCTTTTTGCTTTTATAACGAGAATTTAACGGGCCCCTGCCGGTAAACAACGGCCATGTGGAGCTCGTAGAAGACCGGGTCTGTAAACATGACACACCTACTGAATCAGATCCGGGCGAAGGTATAAAAACAGCTTTGATAAGGGCAGGCAGTAAACTGCGTAGGCGTTTGTTTGTGTGTACGTGTCAGGGAAGGCGGGGGGGGGGGGGCGCTCGGTGTATTTAACAAGAACAAACACATTGTTTTGATTACTTGACATGACAATTAAATTGCTCTTGTCAGGGGAGAAAAACATCAAATCACTTATTTTCTGAGAGTCTTCAGTGATTTGAAAAACACACTTTGTAATAACTTCATCACATATGGGTGAGAACATACAGACTTTCTTCACCGCTGAAAAATGCACTCTTTATGTCTGTTGACAGCTGAGTGTTGTTGCTGCCTACAGAGAGCTTTGGCAAGAACAAGCATTAATAAAGGTTTAAAACTAGTTTGATGCAATCAAACCAATAGCCAATTACTTTCCGCTGATAAGAGGAAAATGTTATCTCCTACGTAGGTCCAGTTCATTAAAGAGTTGAGGCAGGGCTCTCAAGGTGTGTTTCCACCCGACTGCTTTTATGTGCATTTTCGATTTTCACATAAAAAACCCTAAGTGGAAATGCTAACAATTTAGAGGGAAAAGAGCTTTAATTTTCACAAGGAAAGTTTGCTGAGGTGGAAACGTTGGGGAAAAACGCTTTATTTCACAAGCAAAAGAGGTGGAGACGTTGGCATGTCAAAAGAGAGAAGGTGCAATAAAGGCGGGTGGAACCAACGCGCAGTTAAAGGTAACCACAGCAGCAGAAAGTTTTACAAATAATGTTGTCAGGGTTGTACACAACTTCCCTGGGTCCAGGCCAGATTGTGGCCGTTGTTGCACGTCACCCCTCCTCTCTATCACCACCCAAGGGTATAAAAACACCACAGGGCACACAACTTCAACTTTACTGAAATATCTGAAAGACAATCTCAGAGTGGAAGCAGCAACGGATATCAATACTGCTTCAGAGCTACTGCTGCTGCTTGATCAAAGAGGCACTCCACCGGTTTTACACATGAAGATCTGTCAACTCGTAATTAGGAGTAACACTCAGCCTGTGAGAACAGTTGTGTAATGTCTGTGAGGCTCCGGAGAGAGCTTTACAAGGTTTGGAAAGTAATTATGATGATGCTGCTTCGATTTTGATCATTTTGTCTTAATCTGGCTTACAGTCTGTGGACTTATATATTACTCTCACTGGCCACTTTATTAGGTGCACCTGTTCAACTGCTCATTAACGCAAATAGCTGATCAGTCAATCACGTGGCAGCAACTCAATGCATTTAGGCATGTAGACATGGTCAAGACGACCTGCTGGAGGTCAAACTGAGCATCAGAATAGGGAAAAAAGGTGATTCAAGTGACTTTGAACGTGGCATAGTTGTTGGTGCCAGACGGGCTCGTCTGAGTATTTCAGAAACTGCTGATCTACTGGGATTTTCACACACAACCATCTCTAGGGTTTACAGAGGATGGTCCGAAGAAGAGAAAATATCCAGCAGAAGAAGACCACACCTGGTACCACTCCTGTCAGCCAAGAACAGGAAACAGTAAAACTGGGCTTTTAATTTGAATTTATGACAACTGACACCACTATACAATATTAATGTAATGTTAGAGTAAATTTATCTTGCCTATAGTGAGTATCAACTACCTACAGGAAGAAACTGCTGGTTCATGCCTCATTTCATTACTCTGAACTGACTTCACGGGCCAATGATGGTTTGTGACAGATGAGTAGAGATAGGTAGAAGTAGGACTTTGGCACTTTCTCTCTTTGTGTCTCTCACAGATCAAAGTGAATCCAGCTGGTAGTGATCCTAACCTCCATGCGGTGGGACGTGACCCCGACCCTTCAACACACACACAGTGGCCCGACAGCTAGACCTTCCCGCAAATTGCTCGAGGGTGTGTATGTGTTAAAAAAAAAAAAAAAAAAAAAAAAAAGGAGGGAGAGTTTGTGTATATGTGTGTGTGTGTGTCTGTGTGTGTTTGTGTGAGTGTGTGTGTTTGTCTTGCTGAACCCTCCGGTACCTTTTCACCTTGAGGTCAGAGGTCAACAGAGCAATCAAAGCCAGCTTCCAGCTGCTACCCGCCTAGACACGTCCTGTGTGTGTCTGCCTGTTTATATGTGTGTGTGTTTTTCCGCCTACAGCTATCCATTTCTCAGAGTGTCCCTGACTCTGTGTGTGTACTGGTGTGTATGTGACTGTTTAGATTTGTGTGCTGGCATGTGTATGTGTGTGTGTTCCCCCCTCCGGCGATAGTTGCCCTGTAGTCCGCAGGAATCCCTCATCAAAGAGCAGAGAGTGTTCGAGGTGTCTGGATCGTCAAAACGTGCCGGCGACTTCTAAAGCGACCAACAGTGTTTGTAAGGTAATACTAAAACTTCTGGCTCCTCAAGTTCTGAAACATAGCCAAAACACACACTGCGTGCACAGTTAATAAAGTTTGTACTTTCCTTTTCACGTTGCTTCATATGTTTATCAATGGAGTAATGACTATGTGGAGAAGATTAATATGTGTTTGTCTCGCTGATTAAGGTAGCAAAATGTTGGACGCTTTATATTTGTAACTGAAAGGCTGAGAGGGAACACATCGCTCATAGGGGATGACACTGAACAGCAAGTGTAGAGTTGTTATTGCAAAACCCATGGATTTCATTGTGTGGCATGAGAAAGAGGTTTAATAAAAACAAAGTGTTGAAGTGTGAGCCCCTGAACTCAGGTCAGTGTTGCGATCAAGGAACAACGCTTCTGCACAGGTCTGTGATCTGCCACAAGGTAAGAGGTCACCACCATGACCACCTACTCCAAGAAGCAGACGGAAACATGCCTCAAACCAGAGAGAAAGTTACATTTAAAGGTAATTTTTAGTTTTCTGTTTCTTTTTTCCTGAACACATATGAATCTCTGAATCACTGGGCGAGAGGCGAGGTACACCCTGGACAGGTCACCAGACTATCACAGGGCTGACACATAGAGACAGACAACCATTCACGCTCACATTCACACCTATGAGCGATTTAGAGTCACCAATTAACCTGCATGTCTTTGGACTGTGGGAGGAAGCTGGAGTACCTGGAGAAAACCCACGCTGACACGGGGAGAACATGCAAACAGACGGGCCCCCCTGGTTCGAACCAGGAAGCCTCTTGCTCCAAGGTGACAATGCCAATGTAATTATGACTATTTTAATCAGAAACCACAGAATCCACAATTCCTCTGTCTCAACCACCTAACTGACAATTATCTTGTATGACTGCACGAGCTGTGTTTCATGGATTTAGTTACTTGGTTCTTGGTTCTAAGTTCTTTACTTTGGGGGAAGAAATGGTCACACACATGTTCTGACACCCTCCAAGTGGAGAGGAGCGATTGCAGCTGTGTATTGCCTTGCTCAAGGGCACTAAACAATTGGAAAAAAGTGTCACAGGTTTTAGGTAAAGCCGCCATAGTATCACCTTACGTAGCAGAATTAAGTGTGAAAGAAAGCAAACAACTTTGGGTGGTCTTTGCAAACACACATAAACACAGGTTGGATTAAAGACACACACTCAGGTCATGTACACTGCACACACTCGTTCATTACAGTTGCCAAAAAGCTGATAATGAGGTCCTCACGAGTGGAATAAATCGCACACACACACACACACACACACACACACACACACACACACACACTTACACCTAAGTAAAGTTCCTTAATAGTTTCCTCAGGTGTTAAGGTGATATTCATGTAAAAACGCAGCCCATATATTAGCACCTCAACTCCTATTATTGCGCACATTATACGTCTATAAAGGATGCCGTCATTTTGTGTGTGTAAGTGTGTGTGTGTTTATGTGTGCGTGTATAAATGAGAATGTAGGTAGATGGTATATACTATAAATGTTATATACATGTATTTATCGTGTGAGTGTGTGTGCCACAGTATGTGAGTGGGTACTTATGCGGGTGTAAGTCTCTGAGTGTGTGTTTCACCCTAAAGCCAACATTTGCGTTCTGAGGGGAGGCGGCGAGTTTCTCCACAGAGCCCATATGTTTCTCATTTTTCCATACACATTCATGAGGCATTTCTGCATTTTTAAGGGGAAAAAAAAATCAGAGAGAGAGAGGGAAGAAAGCAGGACGACGACGAGGAGAGGAGAGATAAAAAGAAAGAGTGTATTCCCCGTAGAGATGTCAGATCAGAGAGCTGGCTTGTTTCACAACCAGCCGGGTTAGTGGGACTAATATCGGAGACCTCACAGAGTTCACCTCTCTCTGTATCTCGTTTTCCTGCTCGCATTCCCCTCGCTCTTTCTTCATCACACAAATACGGGAAATATATTCCCTTCACACACACACGGGGAGAAAATGTCTCACGCTTGCGTAAACACACACACACACACACTAGAAAACAGACCGCACAAAAAGTTTGGGCAGCAAGCATGCCCCAAGGACATAGGACAGAGCAGATGAAAACCAAAACCATACGAGAGGGAGAGAAAGAGAGGGATAAGAGAGGAGGAAAGAGAGATCGAGAGACAGACAGAGGGGAAATGAGAGCAGTCATTATCCAGCAAAATGTCCCAGCAGCCTTTTTACCAAAACCAAAGTAAAGGAAATATGCGATTGGCTTTGACCAATTGTTGTGTGTGACCATAATGTTCTATATGTGTACAAGCCTGTACAACAAACTGCGCTGTGTGTGTGTGTGTGTGTGTGTGTGTGTGTGTGTGTGTGTGTGTGTATATATAAGGGCAAAACAAATACAGGAGTGTGCCCCGTGAGATGTCAGTGGGCACATACCTGTGACAGTGTGTACAACAAAGAGAGCTGTCTCTGTTTTACACTAACAGGCAACAAATCAGCCAGCAGCCACATCTATATGTTCTGTATAACCCACCCTGTACAACATCAATCTGGGTATGGACGTGTGTGTGTGCATGTGTGTATGTGCAAGGGCCACCGAGAGTGTGAACAAGGAGCAGCTGGTGAAAAGTGAGAGAATGACAAGGTGTTTAGAGGCAGACAAAGACAGACAGACGTAGAGGACGGAGAAAGAAGAGACACCTAGAGATTAATATGACAGAGAGACAGAGACACAGAGGTGCACCATCAGAGGAAGCAACCCAGGCAAATGTTTTGGGCCCCTCAAAAAAAAAAAAAAAAAAAAAAAGGGAAAAAGGGCATCCCAGATGGCCAATCATATTGGCAAATTTTATAACGACAACTACATACCCCCTTAAACCTTCCACAAAGGCCCTATACAGTGCACTACTGCTGCCCCAAAAAACTCTAAAGCTCCGTTTCCACTGAGCAGTATGGTGTGATATGGTACAGTTCAGTTTGGTAAGCTCTTTTTCCATTCCACTGTGAAAAGTTGTGGACGGTACCAATGAGAACCGTTCCTTCCCATCCCCATCCCCTCTGCTGGGGTACCTAGCACACAGATCTAGTACTAAAAGGTGGAGCTGTGAGCATTGCAGGGTCTGGAGGGTTACTTTTGGATCCAAAGGGACCATACAGAAAGTGTGAAAACAGGCCTTAAGCTTAACCCTTTAGCTATCGCTGGATACCCTTAGTTAGGATAGTCAGCTAGCTAGATGTAACTATCATTAATATGGTAGGTGTAACCGTCAGGGCCTTGATGGACTTCTTTGAGTGAGACCAGGGCGTCAAGGTAGGGGGAAAGTGGGACTGATTATCCAGGGCCTCAATGAGAGGGGGTCCCCTGAGAAGTCAGGAATGACAAGTTTAAGTTTGTTTGCCCCCCCCCCCCCCCAAGTAATTATTGCTAACTAAAAAAAAATCAGATGAATAAATCAGTTGAAAGACTGAACTCTGTATAAAAAAACAGTGGAAGCTCTCTTAGGCCCCTTTTACCCCGTAAAGGTGCAAAATGGTTTAGTCCACCCTTGCAATAGGCTTCCTCTCTAAATGTAGTTAGAGCCAAGTGATGTTCGTTATGGTGCCACTGTACACTGTCATGTCTTTCCCTAAAAAAGAGAAATCGGGGTTCCAAATAGAAAAGAAAGAGCAAAAAGAAAGGGAGAGAAAAAAAATCAAAAGGTACATGAAGGAGACATTCATCAAGAGAGGAAGGGCAAGGGGCCCCACACAAAATTGCTTATGAATAGGGCCCAGAATTTAGTGATAGTCTCCTATCTGGGCCCCCCAGAGTCTAGGATCACCACTGAAGAGAGACAGATTGTTAGATGGAGAAAATGACAATGGAACAGCCAGCAAAATAAAAAAAAAAATGTTATAAAATGTAAAGAGGTGGAGGTTAAGAGACGACAGTGTGCTTAGGACTGTAGGACCTGCCTGCCACATACACACACACACATTCACACACAAACATGGCTGAAATAGTATACCGTGCCTCATGCCACCCAAGCGTGAACACACACAAAGGGAATTTCCTCATTTAGAATAAGTTGAAAATACACACACACACACACACACACATTCCTCTGCTAACCAATATGAACTTTCACGGACGGTTGGAATGTTTGTGTGTACGTGGGTGTGTGTGTCAGAGCAATCATATTCACATTCTTTTGTATGGAAATATGAACATTAAAAGAATCCAAACTTTGTGTTTGTGTGTGTGTGTGTCTGCTTCTACATCCGAGCTGATGTATTTGTTCGTATGCGTGTGTGTGTGTACATATTTGTGTGTATTCACTATTCAGAAGATGTGTGAAAACTATGTGTTTACAGTCGTGATTATAAACAGAGCAGATTGAGCAACAACTGCGTCTGTTTGTTCTAATATGTTGCAAATTAACTCCACCGTGTGTGTGTGTGTGTGTGTGTGTGTGTGTGTGTGTGTGTGTGTGTGTGTTTGTGTGTGCATGTGTGTGTGTGTGTGAGTGAGTCTATCCGTCTGTTATTGGGCCTTTGCATGTGTCTCTGTGTGCAGTGATAGCTTTTCCGATAGCGTTCTTCAGTAATTGAGCCCACCGCCCTGAGTTCAACTCTTTTAATAAAAGACACAATGAAACACAATGGTGGTAAAGTGGGCGTCCGTTTATTACTCCCTCCGTCTCTGTCCCTGTTTCTTTATTGTTTAAGACACTGGATGAGTGTTATTATCAAGCGGAAATTGTCCTGGGCGTGAAAGAAAGCTCTAATCTATTAAATCTCTCTCCCCCCCCCTCTCTCCTTCTCCCTCTCAGCGAGATTGAGTGTGTGATGACAACCAAGCGGAGTAATTGCAGCAACAGCGTTAATCTGCTTCAATATTCGTGTCGCAGTGAAAGTGGATCTGTCTTCTCTGCCTACAGGAGCCTGTTTAAACACCAGTCAGGAGTTATTAGAGCAAATAAAACAGGCGTGGATATTATTTTTCCTGCTAAAGATGTGGATCTTGGAGGGCTGAGAGCTGGAAATGAGAATGTTCAGCACATATTAGTGTGTCCAGGGTAGTATTACCGATAAATAAAAGTAAGTTTAGCTCTGTTCATCATTCTTTGTAGCTTAAAGTTAGGGTCTGATACAAAAATGAGACCACACTACAATAACTATAGTAATGCCTGCCTTACACCAAACTAATTTTCGACGGATTTCACTGTCACAGACACATTTCAAATATCAGAATAACGTCATGAGAGTTTTTCTGGAGTTGTAGCGCTCTTTCTTGGAGTACGTTTTTGGAGTACGTTCTTTTGCTTGTTTGAGTGTTCCGCTAAAACCAAACATGTTTAATATTATCCTACATTTTTAGTCTTGGCTCATGCAAAGACGTTAACACTATCAACAACCAATAGCTGCACTCTCTTCAGCACCAAACAGGAAGCAGCAAACTGGGTAGAAAGTAAACACTATGGGAACTAGGTGGAGGCGCCACAACGTGATTTCTTGTGCTGAGGCAAGGGAGGAGACAGTGGTGGGGTTGAGGAGTGAACAAGAGTAGGTGTTTCATTCATTATTTTCCTGATCCACCAACCAACACTTACTTTAGTGAGAAATCATCATTTTTGGAATGGTTCCCCCTGTTCGCACAGCTAACCAACAGAGACAGAGTACTGAGTGTAAACCGTAAAGTTTGTCCATAAATACAGTTTATCTCCATGGATTATATTGATGCCGAATTGACAAGAATACTGTCAACATATGATGCCTTTTATCTTGTGATTCTAGAGTCATGTGTTTTTGTGGACACATAAGGAATAGTTACAGTTTTTCTCAATTGTTTACACACAAATACTGGTACTTGAGACACAATGACCACAACATGTAACTCATGCACCAACCCCCTGAACCAATTCTGCTAAACTACAAGCATAATTCCTGCTTTACACTCACATTTTTTTTCAAAACACTACACACAATTCTCTGCATTTGGCACAATTTTCATGAAGAAAATCTCTTGTTTTCACAAGGAACACACTGTCATTCAAAATTCTAAAGTTAATTGCTCTACCATGCACACTGACTCATCACATGGGCACCTGTCACACTTGAGCTTAAACATAAAAGGGCAACAGGTGAGCTCTTCTGTTTTGGAGCAATGGATGCCAACATTGGAAACAGAGGCAGAGCCAGAGCCAGAGGAGTAAGAGTAAGAGGAGGAGGATGGGGAGGACGAAGAAGGCCAAGGACTGTAATCTCTGATGAGATCCGAACCACTTTTTCTGCCTGGAGATGGAAAGTGTATGACCGAAATCCACAAACACGTATACCCCTTCTCCAAGCTATGGAAGACGCATGTGGAGATATAGAAGTTGATGTTTTTCATGGCTGGATTCACCATGCTAGGCGATAATTCCCCCACTGCTTGGCCAGGGAAAACATTGCTTGTGATGTGGATGAGGTGCTGTGGCCAGACCGAAACAGAAGAAAGGATGCAGCATAGTTGGTTTTTTTTTTTTTTTTTTTACTGTAACAGTATACAGTAAATGCTTCTGTTGTTTTGTATGTAGACCACTGTATGTGCAACTTTGTGTTGGTTGGAATGTACACTGTGTACTTTGTTTTTGTGGGAAAAATAAATAAAATATATTTGTTACCGTGTATTTGTGTGTTCTGAGTATAAAAACAATATTCTAAAATATTTTACAACACACTTATGTATGTACTGTCTGTAGTAAGTGCAACACTGAACAAAAAAAAGGCCTAAGTCATTATGATGAATGGAGAAGAAGTGTTTTCCATTCATCATAGTGTTTTACATTGAGCACATCAGTGTTCAACTGGTTCTTACACGTCTGTTCATATGATGGTTTGTGTGTGTCATTTGAAAACAAAATACCATTTTGAGAAGAAATAACATTGTTTTGAATGTAAAGTTTGTGTGTAGAGTTCTGAGAGTATGAGGCATGCTTTCAGAAAATGTGTGTAAACAATCGAGAAAAACTGTAATATGTCATATTTCTTAAAGGGAGTTTGGCATAATGTTTTCCACCAGGAGCAGGATGTGAAATAATCTTAAAAGAAATCTAGTTGTAGTTTTGCAAAAAGTTATCCTGCAAGATCCCCAGTCTTGTAATGTGTGACTAAAACCTCACTTTAGATGGAGGAGGGTGTCAGACTTTAGTCTTTTCAAAGTCTCTAGTGTATGGTAGACATAACCCTGATATGATGATATAAAGAGATTATTGCCGGCACATGTTCATGCTGGTTTTTAATCTTTAATCTTATATCTTAAGACACCCTCATTCTAAAACAGCACATAAAGTCAGTTATTTAAAATTCTGCAAACACCCTTGAGGCTTTTAAAAATTTCATGTACAGGAAAAAGCTGAATGCTGCATTGTTGTGGATACCGTATGATCAAATTATTACATAAGTTATAAACAGTAATCACATTTGCTGTCTCTACATTCCACAGATTACTGATATTTAAAATTGGGAAAGAGATAGTATATCCGGTAAAGAGGCCCTGGATACTATTTTAAATTGGTCTGATCCTCTTAAGACACAGCTGGCTGAGAGGCTTCCTGAAGGACTCTGAGTCATTATAATGGAGTAATAAAAAAAAAAAAAAAAGAACAAGGCAGAAACAAATAGGTGTCTATAGAGAAACACAGGAACTAAGATAGAAAAAAAAGAACTGCTAGAGGGACGGGGAATTTAAACTTCTCATTGCAAACTGATTAAGCTAATCAAAATGCAATTACAAAGAATTACAACCAAGACCCTCGGATGTCCGGTTTACTGTGTGCGTGTGAATGTGACTGCATGTCTAGGATACAACAAGCCGACCAGGTGCAAGCCCTCTCCTTGACATGTTGAGAAGGAAGAGGAAGAAAGAAAAAACGACAGAATAACAGTGGATTAGAAGAAGAAATACAAAGGAGAGAAGGAGAGAACAAGAGAAGGGGATGCAAGGCCAGAAAGCAACACGACAGGGGTGAAAGTTTTCCAGCTGGGCCAGAGCTCCCAGAGCGACGTCTGTTCTGGTCATTATGGAAGTCTACCTGTCATTCTTTCTGTGTGTGTGTGTGTGTGTGTGTGTGTGTGTGTGTGTGTGTGTGTGCTGTTGTTGCAGCACTAAGGAATGTCAAGAATCCCTCTACCTAAAAGTGTCACTACCACGTCAGGCACTTTTATCAAATGGCCTCATCTCTCCTTCAACTCTTCCTTCCTTTCTTCCTACTCGCCTTCCTCCTCCCTCCTCTATTCCTGAACCTTAACTGGGATCATAACAAAGGGGCCAGAGGTCAAACTATCTGTCATTACATAAAGAGAAAAGGAGAGTGGGGGCAGCAGTGGAGGAGGAAAATGAGAGAATAATAAGGCCTGCGCCCCATTTGCATTTCCCATGTTTTACACATTGTTTTTTTAGCTGACACGCTTTTGGAAAGTGGCTTATAATGAGGGAAAAGGCAGAAGGAGCTTCAGTTCCAATATCACTGACATTACAAGCGAGCAGTAGTAAGACAGGACAAGGACAGGACCGTATGAGTTAAAATAATAATAAAGGATGTTTTCACAAAAAATTAATGTCTGTTTCACTGCTCTTTGGCTCACATGAGGTTGTGTGTTTGTGTTTACCCACAGGAGCGCAGGGTTGTTTGTTTAAGTAGTGGAAGAAGAAGCGGGTATCTAAAGGGTCACGCTGCCTGATGACATCAGGGTTATCTTCTCTTGGGCTTGGGGAATAACAGAAAGCCTGTATAACACACCGGGGTGATTGAGTTTGACAGATATAAGCATTTGAGTTGCATTATGGGCCATCTCAGAACCCAGCGGGTATCAGTCTGATGATGATTTAGCATCTACTGGGCAACAGCCAATATTTCAGTTGTGCTGGTGTAGCCAGCGGATATCTAGATAACAGCTATCCAGGCCAAGACTTCCTCTTTCATACACTAGTCATTCTTTACAGTCCAATTAGCAACTTGAGATGTGAGAATGGAGTTAGAGTTGCTTGCAAACTCGCCTCTATAAACATATATGAAAAAGGGTCATAGAATTTTTTAATTGTCATCCGACGCTACTTGATTTTGTCCAATGTGTTCTGCCTCTTTTGCTCTCCCTTCGGATGTTACCTGCATGCAACGCTCAAACGTCATTGGTCAATGGTACTTGGAACAAAAACAAACTACAAATGGAAACCAAAGAAAATATACAGGAAGGAAAGGTCATGACATCAGTGACACCATTCAAGGAGCCAGACTTTGGTGTCAGTTCTATCGAAGTAAATGGGGCAGGCACGGCAGTTTAATCACTGTCAGAACTTATATGTGCGCTAGCGAGTTAACATTAGATGACTTACATCAGTACGAATGTAAATCACTGAGGCAAACCGTAAGGCATTATAACCTACGTTCAAGCCTTAGATCAGCAGCCTATTTACCAAACCGACAGACTTTATCATTGAAATAACAATCAGTGATTAAGAGCTAATCTGGTTATAACAGCAGTCTGACCAGCTGCCCTGTTTGCTTATGTATCGTGATGTAATTAGCTACCGTGGGCCAAACAGGAGCTTGAAATGAGATGCAGCTGCTGGACAGAGCCATGATCTGTTCGGAGATCAATAGCAAGAAAAACGAACATGCATATTTAGATAAAATAATGTCAGTAAGCATCAAATAATGTGTGTCTCTTAATCTGATGGCAGGATTTTTCAGCCAAAGGTGACACACTAAAGATATGATGAGTTATAGTGTGATTTGCCGTGCCCGCCCCATTAACTTCAATAGAACTGACACCAAAGTCCTCCACGCTATCACTGCCATCATGACCTTTTGTTCTTTCATATTTTCCTTGATGGAAACCAGAAACCATGTTCTAATTCCAAAATCTTTCCTCATTGCCTACAGATTCAGAATTCATATGCAGATATATGTTGATGGAGAATACATTATGGAGAATGTGGGATTGTTTTTGGAGCTTGACCCATGATAGGGACTCAAAAAACAGGATATCTTGGCCTCTGCTGCTTCGATGTTCTTTCTAATATGTGTCTCTTGCAGGTCCCCCAGTCTCATGAGGAGCATAATACTACATCCCTAGATTACCCTTTAAAATGGACTGCATTCATATAGCACTTAACTGGTTTTAGCAACCACTTAAAGCACTTTACAACAAAAGCAACGCTCACCTATTCACACACACACATTCATACACTGGTGGCCAAGGCCACCACACAAGGTGCTACCTGGGTTCAGTGTCTTGCCCAAGAACCCTTTGGTATGTAGACTGCATGCACCAGGGATCGACTTTCTGAATAGTACACAACCACTTAGAGCTGCCCGTTTACGCATATGCAGTAGGTGCATATAGCCACACCCTACTGACAATATAATTTATGGGAACTACAGTTCAGCAATGAACATTCAGGCCAAAAATCTCACTTTATTTGAGTTTTTCCACACTAAAACCATCAGACAATACCTTCTCTGGTCCCTGCATTACCACTACTTAGTACTGACATTTTGGAATTTATACTAATTGACTCGCAAAATTGTTACAATCAAAGGTCAGTAGTAGTTGAGAAGTTTTCCCTTTTTATATCCACGTCTTGGCTTTGTTCAAATCAGTGATATCATGGGGATGATGATGACATTTATTGTCAAACATTTTGCCAACATCAGTGTTTGCTTGAACCTTGCCTTTCAGTCAGAGCGAGAGAGTGATACTATTAAACACGCTCGCCTGTGTAAAGTGAGAAGTAGCGTAATGCTCCGTGCTGCGCCATGCAACACCGAGTCATTTGTCATCCACTGACAAGCCATGCAACAGAAAATGAGCCAGGGCCAACGTCAACAGTGTCTCGCTGAGGGAAGAGGAGGAAAAGTGAGATCTTACAAAGAGAAAGGCAGGAAAGAAGTGACAGAACAGAGAGGAGGGGGAGGAAGGAAGGCATGATGGGGGAAAATATTTGAGAAAGGAAGCCGATAAGAAAAAGAGAACAGCCTAGAGAGAGAGGAAATATAAGAGGAAGAGAGGAAGGAAAAAGGAAAAGTGATAGAAGGAGAGACAGAAAAATGTGAAGGAGTGATAAAGAGATGTGATTAAGGGGGACAAGAAAGAGGAGAGAATTTTATCTTGGTGAGAGAGTCCCTAAATCCTCTTGTTGACTGACATTTCCTCTTCCTTTAAATACCTTCATCTGAATTGCTTTTGTCTGCCTATCCCTGCATTTGTGTGTGTGTGCATGTGTGTGCGTCTCTCAGTAATCTAAGGAGGCTTTGTGCTGTCATAGCCAAGTTAAGTCTTTCAGACCTGTATTAAATCCACTTGTTGAACAACGATGTTACAAGTGGCTGCTTTGAAAACAACAGTCAGGGTTCTCACAAAATAGTGAGAAAGAAAGGGCTGAACTTGTTTATCATTCATTTTAAATCACTCGTCTTCCCTTCCTTCCACGCTCGTTTTTCCTGCCACACACACGTTTGTCGGGGCTGACAGAACATTGAGCACTGTGTTAAAATGAAAAATATAAACCTTTCAATGTCTTACAGCAACAGAGCAACTGCCAAAACAAGAAAACTGCCTCAACTTTATGTGACTTGACAATTGTTAGATTGCTGGGTCGTTTGTGTATCTTGATGTTGTTCGAGCAAAATTGCAGGTTTTCACAACAGCAGACAGAGTAAACCTGACAAGAGATTTCCGAAGCTGTCATGAGGATCGTGGAAGCAGAACGAAAAACACTGCAGGGCTTCGTGTTGAGAGAGTTTTGTTTCTGCCCCAACAAACTGCTTAAGGACTACTTCCACATAGGCCACTTGGCAGGAAGAGACATATACTGTGTGCATGATGCCCACTTTTACATCCCTCCCCACCTTTTTATTCCTTTACTGACAATAAATCCATGATAATCACCAGAAAATGTCTGTCCCTAAATGCACAATTTGAGAAAGCAAAATTAAATCAATTAACAGCAAAATTACTTCCAAACATAGACACATAAGTAGTATAGACATGGCTGACGTCAAAAGTGACACTGGTGAAGGTTGTTCAGCTGAAAAACTGCTGATTTGAAAACTTTTCTGGCAACGGTGACTCTTAAAGAGGCACCTAATGGATCAGATAAAAGTTATTTTAAATAGCAGATGAATTAAAATGATGATGAACAGCGTCCTACAGTATGACAAGTCCTTTGCAAAGTCAAAATAATGCCTTAAATAAAATTTCAAAAGACCTCAGCTGTCCTTCCTGGCAGCAGAACTTACTGAATGTGTCTTCCAGGAAGAGATAAAAGCAGTTTAAAAAGACAGATAGCTCAGTTGACCCAGTGCGTCAGCCCCATTGGAGCTCCAATGGCCCAATCAACCAATCATAGATTAGCTGCGGCAGGCTGTTATTAAAGGGTTCAAACATCCGCCCAGCAACGGAATCTCACTCTGAGCCATGATTGGTGGGGCCGCCCGGGGCGCCACGGTAACGACGGGTCATCGCAGTGACACGGAGCTATGCTGGTGTCGACATCAGCTCAGTTGAAAGGTCAGTGCTGAGGGAGAGACCATTCACACTCCAGCACAGCCAGCACAACTAGTGTGTGTGTGTGTGTGTGTGTGTGTCAGCTGTCACACTCAGCCATGCTCATTAACTGAGAAGCTGATTTATTATTGGTCTAATTACAGAGCTCTGGATGCCAATCAATTATGACTCTAACCTACAAACTCTAACAGCAGCCTTCCACAGGTTAAGACGTGCATGCCCTAGTGTGTGTGTATGTGTGTGTGTGTGTGTGTGTGTGTGTTCCTCAAATCAGGAAGTGCAGCAGCCTAAAGCTGACTCTGTTTCCAATAACGGAAGAACTCGCAACCGCTCTGCTTTTCCTAATGAACTCTTTATTAAGTGGCATTACACTACACAGATGGTAGTGACGCTGGTAATGGAGAAACAAAACGAGATCACAGATCACTAGCGTACACAGTTTGGACTGTAACTCTATTTATTGCTGGGATCATTAAAGGGAGGAAGAGTGAGCAAGGAAATAACAAAATACATATGTTCATCAGGGCTGTTCCCAACTCAGAATTTTGTCAACTGAATCAGATTTGCCTGTTCACTGCAAATATTAGACTATTTGTTCCTGTTTTTCATAAAGACAACAATTTGGCTTTTTAACTAGGTCTGGTGGGACGTTCAGGGCATAAGCAGCATTCACTGAATGATGTAAACAAGCCAAGTTAGGTCTCTGAACGATGATCTGAATCTACAACTACAACTCTGCAATGTTCTAAAACCGGACAAGACGGTGTATCATCTCTATGCAACAACTTTCTGTACTTCCATTCTGATTTGCAGCTTTTCAGACTTATTTTGGGGCTGAAAATAATTTGTAGCTTCTTAAAATGTGAATGAGGATAGTGATAGTGAGATACTGGCTACAGGTGCATTTGTAGTGGTGATCAAATGGCAAATAGCATAAAACCCGCATCAGATGGACTGTATTCATAAAAAATATGCCACAATAATATAAATAACCAATACCAATTAATCAGTCAGTGAGAATGTGTGTGTGAGGGGGCAGAAGCACATACAGTGAGCAGTAGCAGCGACCTACTGTCCAACACCGTCACACCGTGAGGACAGAAAAGGTGGGCTTGACGGGTATGGAGCACCTGCCACAGCAAGGGAACACATCATTTTGACTTACCAGTGAACTTCACTACAAGCTGACTGGCCGTAGAAACAGGTGACGTGCTTTACCGCTAAAACCAGCCACTGAGGATTTGACCACCTGAGTTGCGGGTAACACCATCTTGAGTCGAGCTCAGACCGGCCAGTTACCACCTCTGCAACTTTTCTCTGCAACGTTCTAAAACTGTTTTGTCTCGTTGCAAATCTTTGGTCTGAATTGGGCTTAAGATTCCTAAACAGCAACTCTGGAATTTTTTTAATGAGTCTGTGCTTCACTAAATGTATTACAAGTACTGAATTATGTGCTGATGGGATTACAGTAATCTTACAAAGATACAATAGTAAGGATTAAGAATTTCTTCGGTGTTTCATCTTCGATAACTCAGTTTTCTGCTTTCTTACTAAACCATTTTCACTGATGATGCTTGACTAACCTGCTGCACTTCAGTTTTGCTGTGTCAGCATCATTCATGCACTGTTTAGTAAAAAGGATCATTTCTGTAAGAGCTCAGGTTGTATTGCCATCTATTATAGTGTCTGCTATATGTTTAAGAAAGACAAAACATTTGCCAAGAGTTTATGACTGATTCCAACATTCGCTTCCTTCCAGAGGATTTTCTCCTCAAAGAAAACTATTGTTTCAAGGATCTTCTGCAACTTGCACCATAACCTCTGCTTCAGTCATATTTGTTCCAACCTCTCCCAACTCGTTCCCTCAGCGAAGATTTGCACAACGGTTCCGCTGAATGAGTGTTTCCGTATTGGCTGTCAAACACCGCCCACTGTCCAGTGGTAAGACCTTGACAGTCCTGGATCTGAGAGCAACAAATCATTACTAATCTAATGGGAACAGGGCTGTCAGTAGTTCAGTGAGGATGGGTGTGCATGTGTGTGTGTGCAACTGAGAAAGGAGAGAGAAAGGAAGGGAGGAAAGGAGGAAGGAAGGGTTGGAGCCAGAAAGAAAGACCAGGTGAGAGAAACTGACATCTTATCAAAGCTAACCTCATGTGAGAGTTCTGGATGTGAGAGTCGTGTCTGCCTGCCAGTTTCATCAACTTCATCTCTGAATACATAATATCATGTAATGCATACCATAATGCCCCTCCGTGAGCTGAATATTTATTTCCTGGCTGTGAAACCAGTTGCAGATAGCCTGAAGGTTCAAAAGGTGATCTCATGACTGGGAGGTCACTGGTTCAGATCCCTGGACTGGCTTAGCATCTTTCCCTTCGCCTACTGTTAACAAGCCCCAGAGAACGACATATAAACCCCCCAAATCTCATCCAAAAACTAACTTACAGTCCAAGATGCAAATCTGCAATCCAGGTTAAATTAAGTCCCAGTGCTATTGATTTAGTAATGCATTTATCTGATGCCTATACATCACCTCTGTGTGGGGGCTGCTAGTTAACAGATAATGAGCAATCTATATGCACACACTGTTTTATATTGCCTGCTCTATAGTTACACCATAAAGACAAATATGGTGAGAAAATGAGATAAGGGTTGAAAGGATGAAATGAAAATGAGGGGCGAGAGAAAGAGGAAGGCAGAAAGGAAAGACAAAGTCTAAGGGAAAAAATGTGAGATGTGTTTGAAACAAATGCATGAATCATGTGTGAGAACAGGACAGAAGATAGGGAAATAATTCAGCTCGTGGCGTTAATATGGTCTGGTGTAATCACTGGAAGGAAGACAGGACAAGACTGCTGGTTAAAAGACTGGCCAATAAAGGCTGCTTATTATGGTGGTATTACTTGCAACTTGATTGCATTACTAGTGTGAATTTAGACATGATTAAATATTGAAAAATTGGATTATAATTTAAATAAATATGAGGCTGTTATTTATGGTCTAAATTTTACAAAGTTTGCATGTTGCCAAAATTACAAATCAAACATGGAAAATATGTTTTTGCTGCATACAAACTGAAAACTTCTCATGCATTGTTCATACATATACCAATGGACAGTAATGCCCCAAAAATTCCTTATATAACCCACAAAATCATGAACCAGTAATTTGTATATAACCTGCCTGATCAGGAAGGCTGTAATCCCGAGAGAAATGGGCTACAGGAGTAAACAAGGAAGTCGTATACAGGTTAAAAGTCAATATAAGGAGGCACGTTGGGGTGGTGGATAGGTCAAAAAACACAGGACATTCCCTCAGGAGGCCGATGTTCGGAACCGTACGAAGCCAAATGAAGTTAAGGTACGTTGTCACCATATATCTTTTCCTAAATCTATCTGATTTAACTTGAATAAACCCAAAGATGCCCAACTATGTTTCTTTTCCTCACCCTAACCTACATTACTTTACTTGCCTAAGCCTTAAGGCTGTCACTTTCTGGTCGGTTGGTCGACTCTATACCAGACAACAAAACCTGAAATTAACTCTGAGCCAACTGTCAAGTATCACGCCGCTCTTTAAACTTCCTGCTTCCAGGGGGAAACTTGAGTAGATGAAACCAGTAGTTCCTGTCAAAAACAAGAAAAATATGTTTTATATCTTGAGTGCTGAGTGTTTGCAGGCAATTTCCACCACAATTTATTGGTCTCATAAGGTGATTTGCAAACAGTGCGGACTGAATTTAAATCCACCAGCGTGGGCCTTTAACCTCGAATAACATGACTCACTGAATCCCAGCAGTGACTCAGACTCACGCAGGGACAAAGAGATTGGCTGACCTCCACCACACACGTACGATTTTTTCTCAAAACACATTTCCTCACCTCTGTCTTGTTGTGGATAAGATGAGAGGTGATCGGCTTCCAGAAATCCCATGTATTCATTACACACACACACACACACACACACACACACACACAGCTTGTGTCTATAGTGTATGTAAACTCATTCACAGCTTCCCACAACCTCATGTATCCTCTGGCCTGTTTTTCTCCGACAGATTATATCAAAGTGCCTTCTGGGGCCACGAAGTTTGGGAAAGTCAAACATACAAGCATGCACACAATCGCACACAACAACACCCTCAAATTTGTGCGTGCACACACACATACTCACACAGACACAAGTCATACAAGGGGAAAGCAAATACAACTCACTTGCTCATACAGGGTGGAATGTGTGAAGCTATGGTGATGCACTAACACCTACACTATAGACAGATAGATGGCCGTGTGTGTGTGCGTGTGTGTGTGTGTGTGTGCGCGTGTGTACGTGCGTGCAGACTCCCACTTCCAATGCTACGGTGATGCACTGACACCCAGCCTGCAGAGACAGGCAAATGCAGGTGGATTGTGGGATACGTGACACATACAAAGGAGCCCGCAGAACAGCAGAATAAAAGAGGAGTCCTTTTCCTCCCTCTTCACCACACATGAGCGAAAAATACGATGTGGGCTCCTTTTGTGAATAGACACTAGCTCAGAGGCTTTGCAGGGTGATGCGCCTGAGTCAAAATTCACTTTCAGAGGGTTTAGATTTCATTCTCCCCAAAACCAGTCTGGGATCACGTACTTGCTGGAAATGATTCGGCACATTTGTGTTGCTTGGAGAATTCCACAGGTAAGGTTCAAAGGCTTAACTCAAATCAGAAATGTCATCAGTCCCAGTAGAATATATAAAGATGGTTTTAAAAAACACAGTTCTGTGTGGTAAAGAAACTGACTTTAAAGTTTGTTTAAATTTCTGAAAATTTGCATGGCTAGAAGCAGCACTCTGTGTCACCAACCAGTCTGTTTTTACACTTTGAACAAATCTTTTAGTGTCCTGCCAAAGCTGCCACAAACCTAGAAAAGATTCAGGTAGCCCACAAGGAACAACGGCTGCTTTTACAAATGTGTATTGTCAACAAACATAATGTGAAGAGCATAAAGTACAAAACAGTAAACTCCTTTTGTTTGTTGAGGATGATGAATGGATTAAGCACAAGACATTCACTCGAGAGAATCAAGTTTGTGTCCAGTGTGAGTCAATGTTGGCTTGTTATTTTCAGACTTAGATGATGTGTTATCTTCAGTTTTTAGGATGTATGAAGCTGCCGAAAGCACACTGTGTACAAAAACCTAAGAAAAATAGCTGAACAGGTGCCTTCACGTTAACTTAAACTATATTCTGACTTTGCCAAGGAAGGACTTCAAGCTGATGGCCAGGTAGTGAACTATTTTTGAATCAAAACTATATGTCTTGATTGGAGGTTCATGGTCAAAGTCCTGTGATAATGTACACAGTGTGCACTTAGCAGCTTTATATATCCTAAAAACTGAAAATAATAAATCAACTTAAGCTAAAATAATATGCTCAGACTGACCTACACAGGACACAAACACTGGTTTCCTGGGTCAAAGTCCTGTGCTTTACCCATTTACCAACCACAAATTCTTCCTTATGTCGACTTTGTATGTCTTTACTCAACTCCACCTGAAACCTGAGATAAATCTGCAAGTTGGTTTCTCAAAAATTTATCAATTTAAACTTAATGCTTTCAGACCTTTCCAAGACACCTTTTAACCACATTTAGGACAGATTATTTAACTTTAACTTTAAAATCAGATTTAAGTGTTGATTCCAAAAGGTTGCTTACATAAACTTTGCTGACCCTTTGTGGAGGATCTGTATTGGATAATACTTGCTATATCACATTCATCAAACAAGCCACTAGACACACATGAAACACAATAATGTGTGAATTGAATTCAGAGTCTACAGCACAGGCTGTCAAATAAAGAAACAACATCTTAATATTTCTATTTCTGTGAAGAGAAGGAATTCAGACAGTAATGTGCTCCCGTATAGCTCAAATCAAATATGCATTGCTTTGTAAGGAGTAGGAGGAGATTTAAATGCATACATCCTCTCACACCTGCGGGAGCCGGTGTCACACCTGAGCAGTTTAGGTGTTCAGTGCATCGCTGAGAGTCACTGCGTGATATAATTTAGTGTGAATTCTCAGCGGCTCTGATTTTTAACAGGCTCAAGAAAACACATGACTTCAGCTGGAGCAAACAGATGCTTCATGAAGACAAACTCGGTGCTCGTTGAAGGACTCATGATCATTGCTCACGGCCTAGCCAAGTTTATTTGGCACAACATATGTCTTTCTGTACTTTCTCTCTCCGTCACCTCCCCAGTTTTCCTTTCTCTCCCTTTTTAATTTAACTCTCCCTTTGTGCCTCCATCTCCTCCCCTCTTTCTCCCGCCCTCCTACCTCTCTGATGTATTATCTGAATTGGCGAGAGAACGCAGATTCCATATATTTTTAACAGCCCTCTAACAGATCATCCACAGCCTTCACAGAAACACACCATGGATTATTCATCAATTTAACACCTCTAGAGTGATCGAGCTCTACGACAAGATTAAAATGAGAGGTGGTGACAAGGGAGGAACGAGAGATACAGCATAAACTGATGGGAAAAAAGGAAAACAGAGACAGACAAACTGGGAATTTGGAAAAAGGGACTCAGTACAACAGAAATGAAAAGACAAAGGAACGCAGTAAGACAATTATGAAATTCCAGAGGAAACATTGTGTACATTTTTCATTTTCTATGACATTTAGACATGATATACAGTATTTTCTTTCACCACAGAGATGAATGGCAATCTAAATCAAGTCTGTTCTGTGGAACGCTTCAATCTTTTGCATAAAATTCACTTGACAGCGCGATGGAAATGTAGCTGCAGAGACAAAAAGACAGAGAGAGAGAGACAGTGGAAGAGGTTGTAAAGGGTGACATGACTGGCATTGCTGGGATTCCTTTGAAGTCTTTTGTTGTTTGTGGGCATGCACATGTGTGTGTGTGTGTGTGTGTGAGAGAGAGGAGGTCACAGTTGGAAGTCTCTCACTCGGGGCCAAATTTAACAAGACTTACTTAACTTCACTAACGACTTCAAGGTCCCAGTGAGAGACGGACACACAAAGGGGGAAACAGACAAAAGCCAAAAGAGATCAGATCATTTTCAGCCACCCGGGACAGTAATCCTCCATAAATAACACGTAGTCATTATCTCAGGCTTTTACTCACGCCAGATCATATTGATTTGGATATGGTGCTGCATCTCAGCAAGCTGATTATTACTTTAAAGGTCACAGTTACGAGTCAGGGCTCACTGTTCTTGCTCTATCTTTGTTCTTTTTCTCTCTATTAAAGTTGCTTCTGAGTACGTTTTAAAAGCTTTACTTGTTTGTCGCTTTCTTTGCTTCCCCATCTTTCATCCTCCTCTCCTCCTACTCCTTTTTCTCCATACACGCATGGACATACAGACATAAGTGTACGTAGTTTATAGACACAGACACAACCACAAAGAGGCAGTCAGCATAGGCAGATACATGCATGTATAAAAACAAACACGCACGCACACACATTTAGAATTTCCAGCAGACAGTGCAGTTATTGACAGTTGACACCTGATAAGTATCAATGGACAGACTGACAGACAGACAGACCGGGGATTCCTGACAGAGGCAACGGAAATTATTAACACCCCCTTTCATGTGATTCATTCTCCTCTCCACCTCCTGTTTATGAATATTTGATTTGCTGTTTCTTTCCATGTGTTTCTCATTGATTCTTATTTCATTCCTTTTCCATCAACATCTTAATTAATGATTTGCAACTTTCTGATGACATATCAAATTATGCAACCCAATAAGAATCAGGTGATGAGAATAAATCAATTTTAAGAAGTAGGCAATGTGCAATAGTTTTAGCATGTTCTGTAACTCTTTTATACTGCAAATCACTGGTTCTTAGTTGTCAACAACAGAGGATTAAGGGGAGAATTGAAGAACGTATGAAATATTATGCCGCCATTTCTTCAATAAATATAAATCACTGCTGTATTACCACACAAATAATCACTTTTTATTAGCAGCCTGCTCTCACTGAAAAACGACCACATAGGTCAACCATGCAAGTAACTTATTACAACACATACTTATGGTTATTGTAAGGCAGCGCCCTCTAGTGGCCATAGTTATTTTTACAGGAGCAGAGTAACGTAGCAGAAAAAGCAAATATCCTGTATATCGACCAAATACCGTAGAATGGTGGTGGATGGGTTAACCGAACACAGGACTTTCACCCAGGAGACCAGTGTTTGCATTCATTCATTCATTTTACGTAACTGCTAATCCTGTTAGGGGTCACATGGGGGCTGCAGCCTATCCCAGCTGACACTGGGCGAGAGGTGGGGTTCACCCTGCACAGGTCGCCAGACTGTCACAGGACTGACACATTGAGACAGACAACCATTCACACTCACATTCACACCTACGGACAATTTAGAGTCACCAATTAACCTGCATGTCTTTGGACTGTGGGAGGAAACCGGAGTACCCGGAGAAAACCCACGCTGACACGGGGAGAACATGCAAACTCCACACAGAAGGGTTCCAGTGTTTGTATCCCCAAATTAAAGCTGATTTCTTTTAACAAGAAAGTTGCCTACAACGTAGCATATTATGCTAGTATGCTAGTAGACATGCGTCACGTTACAAAAGTACTTATCTAACACCAAACCATGATGTTTTTCTCAACCCTAGCCACATAGTTTTCATGCCCAAACTTATCCAGGCAGTTTTGGACCAGAACTGCAACCGTTACAATGGTAATATATGTCGTTTTGGGGCTGGTCATATGATTCGTTTTAGGAATCAGTATTCTTTATTTCACAGTTCTTCACAATGAAGCAAACTCTTCAGTAATAGTGAGGAAACACTATTTTTCAATAGGCCTATATCATGATGTCTTTCTTTTTTTCTGTCTCTGAAACTTCCTCTCTGTCTTTTATAAACCGTGTCTTTGTCCACTTTTCTCCCTCCCCCAGCTAAACCAGTGAGGAATGCAGTTGATGAGGATTCCCCAGTCTGTGTGTTAGTGTGTGCACGTGGATAAAACATTCCTGCCCCCCTGTTATGCAGAGGCGCACACCTGCAGGGCACCTGAGGTCACGGGGTCACACACACACACACACACACACACAGACAGACACACACACACACACACTGTTTGTGGGCCATGCATGACTGGGCACCAACTACCTGTTGCTCTCAATATCTTTTTCCTCTACCTGAACTGTGCAAACTTGAAAAAAAAAAATAATACACTAGTCTGCCAGTTCTCTTCCAGCTCCTTTTAACTGTAGCAGAAAATGAGTAAATGTGAACAGACTGCGTGGAAAATTACTTTCTTTCTTTCTTTTTCTTTCTTTCTTTCTTTCTCTCTCTCTCTCTTTCTTTCTTTCTTTCTTTCTGTCTTTTTCTTTCTTTCCTTTACTGATTTCTATCCATCTCCCGTCCTTTCTTTGAAGCCACCCAGAGCGCAACCAGTGAGAAAGTCATTAGAGATAGTAGTTTGTACTGGGATTAGGAAACTAAGCTGGTAAATACAGCGAAGCTTTCAGCTGGCAGCCAGAAAACGGAAGGGAGAAGAAGAGACAATGAAATTGGTAGATAGAGAGGGAGGGAGGGAGGTAAGGGAAGGAAAGACCAAAAGTAGGGGGGCGAGAGAAGGTGAAAGCGAGGAAGACAGACAGACCGAGTAAGACGCGATTAGGAGCTAGTCAGTAAAAGAGAAAGCAGCTTCCCTCGTTGCTCATTAAAAGTTGAGGGAACTCAAACAGAGCTGGTGGCAGCTTGCAGTCCTTCTGCTGAAAACCAAACAGAGCGGTGGAGGGAATGGGAGGCGAAGAGAAAGGAAGAATGACAGAGAATGGAGGTACTTAGTTTTCCCAGTCGTTTAGCAGTCGTGTTGTTGTCAGTCTTTAGAGAAGCTTAGAGAGGACAGCCATTCACTCTGGGGCGGGCGGACACAGCTGCTACTCACACACACACACTTGCGGACACACATGCACACAGGGAGGCAAGCCATCACAAAGACACACACACTCCATCTTATTTTTCTTACAAAATTACTGCATTTTAAATTAGAAACAGCTAAAATCTAAAGCTAAATGGAAACAGAAAAAAACTTTCCTTTTACGCAACATCAACAAATAATTTTGTCAACAAAGAAAATATTCCATAAACTCATGCAAAAACAAGAAAATTAAGTTGCAGACTTGACAGAAGTAGAAATCCGTTGCACAGCAGCTCAATGATGCATATGGAGGTTCAAAAGTGTAAAAATAAAATTTAAAAAATTGCCAAACTTTCCAGAAGCATCGAATCTGCTGTCACTACAAAGAACAAGACATCTATTGTGGATTTATGGCCATCAAAGTTCATTTTGTTTTGTGTAAACTGCATGAAATATGACGAACATGAGCTCTAGCAACTTGCACCAAAGTCCAATGTTGTTTTTTGCACATTTAAAAAGTATAAAATTGTCTCAAACACATTCACAGATTCAATACATACTGTACACACACTCTCACGCACACATCCAACTCCGACTTGTTAACTGTTTCTAACTGTATTACACATACACACAGACACAAATACAGTGACACATTGTCTGAATCACCCAATTGTGAGTGTGGGACCAAAGCTCTTTGGTTACTGACGAGCGAGGAGGAATCGCCTGGTGACAAAGAGTCATCTATGGACGGAGGGATGTGGGCTTGGAGGGTGTGAAAGACAGAGAAAAACAAAAAGGAAGAGTCAAATGAAAACGAGTGTGTGTACACAGACATACAGAGGCCCTCCAGGCTAAATGAAACGGACTCTCTGTGTGGAGGGCTGAAAGCTTTTAAGCAAACTGACTGGACTCAATATCTAGTGAGACAGACAGACAGATAAACAGACAGATATGTCCAAATAAAGAGTTTTGAGGAAGAGGAGAAACACAGTTAGAGGCCTTCTTTTCCCAGAGAGTTGAGCGACCATTCAAACAAGGAAATTTTAAAGCTACTTTGCATCACCTTGATCATTAAACGTGAAAAATTGTAGCAAAATAGGCATGACGACATGCAATTAAGTTTGATGTCAGCGACTGACCTGAGAGAGCACAGCTGGGACAAACAGTCCCAGCCATTATGATTAGTGGAGTCAAAGATCTCTATGTGCGCAATTACGTTCAGGTACATTACCATTAGCCCAAAAAACAGGCAGGTTTAATGGTCTATCTGGAGAGGAAAGACTTTGTTTGTTATGCCATTTGGATGAAACTGAAAACAAAGTTAATTTTACTCTGAGCTAGTTTTCAAGTTCACTGCTCTAAAGAGGACCTATTAAGCTCATTTACAGGTTCATACTTGTTCTAGTAGAACCCCCAAAAACATGTTCACATGCTCTAATGGACAAAAAACACAGTGTTTTCCTCATGCTGTCTGTGCTGGAACACCTGTAGTCACCCTCTGTCTGAAACGCTCCATTTTAGCGTCTGTCTCTACAAGCCCCCCTCCCAAAAAAAGCCCAGTCTACTCTAATTGGTCAGCATTTTTGTCCCTTCTGCATCTCAGCATCTGTGCTTCATCATTGGAGCTAAGACTAAAAACGACACTTTCTAACAGGAAAATCAGCAATAAAAGCTTCTAAACACAATGGGATATATTCCAGCAGTAATATGATCCAAAGTTGGACAGAAATGAACAACATCAGCAATCAAGATTACACTTTTCCCTGATGTTAGCATGTAGCTACATGTAGCAGTATACTTGCAGCAGGGGAATGGTGGAGTATACCGGCACTTTCTCCCATTAAAAACCACCAATACATCGTTCTGAACACAACCAGACATGCTACAACAGTAATATGATCCAAAATTAGGAAGAAATCCACAATATCAACAACCAAGATCACATTTTTCCCTGATGTTAGCATGTAGCTACATGTAGCAGTGTACTGGCAGCAGGGGAATGACTGAGTATACTGGCACTTTCTCCCATTAAAATTCAACAATAAAAGCTTCTAAACACAACCGCACATGTTAGAGCAGTAATATGACATTAGCAACCAGGTTTACATTCTTCCCTGTTAGCATGTAGCTACATGTAGCAGTGTACTGACAGCAGGGGAATGACTGGGTATACTGGCACTTTCTCCCATTAAAAATCAACAATAAAAGTTTCTTACCACAATTGTACATGTTACAGCAGTAATTTGACATCAGCAACCAAGAATACATTTTACTCTTTCTGGTATCAGCATGTGGCTACATGTAGCAGTATACTAGCAGGTAGGGACTGACTGTGTACAGCAGTACTTTCTCCTGTGAAAAATCACTAATAAAGGCTTCTTTATTAACAGTATCAGCAACCAAGATCAAATTTTTCACTGATGGTACCATGTAGCTACATGTAGCAGTGCACATAACAGAAACACTTGCAGTAGCATGCCTGGAGCAGATGAAGACATGAAGAAATCTGTCAAGATCTAATGTCAGTTGTAGCTGTAGCAGGAAAAAGTAAACGTTGGAAACAAAGTGTTCAAAATGGTCTGACGCCTGAGGTTTTTGCTCACAGGGATTACTTAAACACAAGTTTACCTTGTTATTTGAAATGCTGGTCACATTTACGATAAACATCCTTCAGTGTAACATTACATACAATGATATAAAATAAGAAAAGGCATAATAGGTCAGCTTTAAGGACTGTAGCCTTTGTGAAAATGTGGTCGATTTGTGCAGATGCCTCCTGTTTGGATGATTATAAGACGAGCTGCATTTCAGTTTTTATTTGTTCAGCTTCAAAGAGAGGACAAAGTGTTTTGTTCACAGTATGGAGCAGGTTCTAACTACAGAATAAAACATAGTCATTAAATGCGGCTGAAAAGCAGTTATTTGGAAGATCGACATCTCAGAAACTTCACTTCTCCAGTAAACTTTCATCTCATCCATACGTCTTTTAACTTCAAATCAACAAATCACTTCTCACTGCTCCCAGTAGCATCCATGTCTCGCTATGTTCACCTCCTTACAATGAATTCGTTCAGCAGTTTTTTTCATATTTTAGTTTGAACATGGGGCTTTGGTGCTGCATGGTAGGAATATTTTTGCATCATTAATGTCCTCCACCAAAAGGAAAGCGCTGCTGCCGGATATGCCTCAAAATGCACTTTCTATAGAGAATTATATCTGGTGTATGGAAATGTTGCATCTCATCTACAGACTATGAAAACTTAGATGCATAATTATTCTTTTTTTTTTCACAAACAAAGTCCCAGTTGCTCGTGGTGTATGTGTGTGTGTGTGTGTGTGTGTGTGTGTGTGTGTGTGTAATTTCAGTTTAGCGGATAGTAAAAAGAGGAAGCTGTGGGCGAACGGCTCCTCTCTGTACTCTCTATGTGGTTTGGGTCTGTGTGAGTGTGTGTCTTGCTCTGATCATGGGTGAGTAGAAGGGCAAGCTGTATGATGAGCCCGACTGTGTGTGTGTGTGTGTGTGTGTGTGTGTGTATTGAATGTGTGCATGCACATTTCCTTTGCCTTCAGATCATATGAGCGTGGGAGGTTAAAAAATGCTACATCAAGCCAGTGGCGCAGGCCAAATTTGTGTGTGTGTGTGCATGTGTGTGTGTGTGCATATAGATTTCCCAACCCGCCTATTTACAGCTAAAGGAAAACTGTGATTAGAGAGAAAGGAGAGAGCGCGAGAAAGAAAGAGACAGAGGGAGAGAGGGGGCAGACAGAAAACTCTCTCCATCTGGCCCAGTGGTGAGCCTGCCAGAACACACACACACACACACACACACACACACACACACACAATGACACACACACAAGGAGGCACAAACACACCGATACAAACAGTGCTATTTTCTTGTTTTGTTCTATTCTCATCCTGTGGACATAAACAATACCTCACAAACCAACATCCTGACAACATCAGCACACTCGCACACAGATGTGCGTTGCATCACACACACTAATTCACAAACACGTGAAAGTGTGAGACAGATATACTGACTAACAGACAGACAAATAGACCGACAAGCAGACAGACAGACAGACAGTGTCTCCCCTTAAAACAACCACAGTGGCTTTTGAATTTGAGGCCTCCAACTAAGAAATCCCCCCCAAAAAACCACAATGTTGGTGGGTTTAGGGATTGGGTAACACACTCACACACATACACAAACACACACACAAACACACTTTCATGGTCCTATTACAAACTTAATACTGACTTAATCACTGCAGAGGTTTCTAAACCCCTTTTCCTGGCCACAAAGAGTCTTTTCCTCTCCTCTAATAAAGACGACCTCTCTTTTGCTCCAGTCAGACAGATACCGGCGCTGCGACGGGTCAATTCATCAGTCTGCGTCCTTTATTGAATTAAACACAACATCTACCTGAATGAAGGGAAAATGCCTCTAGATGGGTACCGTAACTTAGACACTAGATCATGAAGGTGGAAACTCTTTAATGTATATGGAAAAACTGTGTTTTCATAGTGCATGCTGGGCTTGGAATAACCCAAAAGTATCATTTTTAAGAAATGCTTTATGAGCAGCGTTGATGTTTGGAATAGATAAGGTTACAGCTTTTTATCCAAGATCCAGTGTATAGGATTTAAGAGGATATATTGACAGACGTGAAATATATTAAGTATGTTTTCTTTAGTGTATGATCGCCTGAAAATAAGAATCTTTGTGTTTTCATTACCCTAGGACGAGCCGTTTATATCTACACAGAGCTGGGCCTTGTACACAGAGCTTTCTATGTTTCTACAATAGCCCAGAAAAGACAAACCTCTATCTCAAGATAAGGCTCTAGATAAGGGCCATTTGCATTTTTGCGTCAGCCACTCAAATAAGCAGCCTGTCCGCGATTAGCAGCCTTGGAAAATCTCTTTTTTTAAAGGTGAAATTACTTTATTTAGCGTTTGTACTGGTTTAAATCAATCACCTAGTCCACTGGTTTTCAAAAGGAAGAGACCTCTGCAGATAATTTGGCTCCCGATGAAAACCTCCTCAACACTGAACACATAAGAATTCTAACGGGAGTAGTTTCAGCTGGTTGCGAGCTGCAATCTTCACAACTAGATGCCACTAACACCCCCTAAATCTGACACACTGTTCCTTTAATGTTTTATCTTAAAGCACTCATACACCGTCAGATTCAACACATTCTCACACTGACTTCGTCACATATTGGCATTTAGTCATTTGCTTTCCACGTCCAGATACAACATGGGTTTTGGCAACAAAAACACGTGGTTAGGTTCAGGAAAACAGAACAGGGTTTGGCTTTAGAATCTTAGTGAACGCAGATACGCTCTCAGGTCAGTGTTTGTTGGACCCATCCACCGCCCCTCCTGCCTGCCCCACTCGGACTTTCGCCACCTTTACTTTCATCCTTGTCCTGCCACATTTCCCCCTGACACTACTGGGTGCTTTTAAACTGCAACAGCAACCAGCCACGTATCATGCTGACGTTAAAGGACACGTTTTTGTTGGTTTCTGACGCCACAAGTCACTGCTCAAGCGCCGGATTTCGATGACTTCACAGTAACACTGTTAACTGGATCAAATAAAAGACATCATATAACGCCTCTTTTTGCAACTCTGCAGTGGCTTCCTGACAACTTCAAGACTGATTTTAAGGTTTTACTCGTTACTTCTAAAGCACTACATCGTCTGGCATCAGCATTCATCTGTGAACTTTTAAGTACCTGTGTACCTGCACACAAATTCAGATTGTTTGACAAAAATCTACTAACAGTCTCTTGATCTAGACTTACAGCTAAAGGAGACTGTGCTTTTGCTGTCAAGGCCCCAAAATTTTGGGACAGTAATAGTGGCAGTATCTTCTTTTTATATTTTTGTCTTTAACCATATAATGTTCCCAGTTTCAGCAGTTAAAAGTACTGAAAGGCAATTTTAAACAAGTAGGTTTTTAAATTGATTTAAAGAAAAAAATGGAACAACAGCAGACAGATGTGTCTGAGGATCTCAGGGTGCAAGAAGGAACATAGGGCGATAAAGATCTAACTTGGATCAAGGCCTCTCAGGGCTTTGTAATTAATCAATAAAATCTAAAAATCATTTTTTGACGCAGCAGGTAGCCAGTGTTGGGACGCCAGGATTGGTGTGATGTGGTCATGTTTTCTATAAAAAAAAAAATATGTTTGTGATTCAGCTTTGCTTGAGGCAGGACACTTTCCATGTCACCATAAATAAATCCAAAGCTTTTCTATTTTCTCCCTCTGTCATTGCTGACGCCATGTATTTCTACGTGGGGTAAAACACACATCACCACTTCACTTGAGCAAAGTCAAATTTCCGCTTACAATGACTGGCCAAAGCAGTTGTTTATTTTTCCATATGTCACATGTGATATCTGAAACGCTGCTGACAGGATTTTAATGAAGCTTTGGAAAATATGGATCAAAATGATTAAACCATTGTTCTCCAGCGTTCTGAGAAAAGCAGTGATTACCCCACAGAGGCAGCAGAGTTACAGTTAAGAACAAAAAGACTTTGGATAGCACTTGGCCCCGAGGAGCTCTGCCTGGTCGATGCCTTGTTAACTGTGGCTGTGTTCCTTTTACAAATGGGACTATTTTCTGATAGCTGTGCAAGTATATCCCCCCCCCCATGAAACCACACTTACTGTACTGTGTGATCCTGCTGATTGAGGATCGATTGCCAGAAAAACTTACTTACTCCCCTTCGCCTTTTTTGTTCCATAATCTTGACTTCCCTGCCTTTTGACTTTCAAAAATACCAAAGATGAGTAAACTGCCAGCTCTGCAAAAAAAAGGGCCTGGGGAAATATTTCAATTAAGTTGTAATACCTTTAAATGTTCTAAAATAAAATCCTACCTAGACAGAGGTTTTGACATTAGCCCCTATGTCTGGTTTATTACTCAATCAGCTGCATGCATATGCTAATGCTGGTCCCTGTAAATGAGCTTAGCAGACGTGTTCTGTTAGAGGGGGCTGAGAGTCTCCTGCTGTGCTGTTAATGTACTGGTCAGCCACAGGGAAAAGTGCTTATTTCTCTCTAACGGTTTTAAATGACTTGAAGAAATGACAAATTAATCTCTGATGACAGGATCAAACCAGGAAGAAAACTAATAGAAGAGCTTTGTATTGCATTAAATACACTCCTTGTACAGATGCACCGGCGTTTGCAGACACACAAACAGACTTGAATGCATACACAGGCAGACACGTACAGGCAGGCGCATACACGCACGTACGCAGTGACCACAAATGCTGCTCTGTCAGGCAGCACAGAAATGAGAGAGGTCATCTGATGAAAGAGCGGAGGATAATTGATGATATTTCTGTGCTGGAGCCTCTTCCACCGTACAGCAAATTTCACATCTGTTATGTCGATGGACAGTTGACTTGAGACTTGGGAGCAGGAACTAGTCTCTCCTTGAGGTGGTGCAGGGCAAGAGAAGCCACAACTCACTTGATAGTGTCACCATGAGAGGAGCTGGAGCTGCTACATGAGCAACCAATGGTGTAGTGTAAAGATATCCAGGACTTAAGGTCGCATTTTTAGTGTGTATAACTGAAATAATTGCGCTCATTTGGCTTGTATTTAAAAAAAATCTCTTATTTCATTGTTGAAGTATATTGTTAAAAAGTTTATATTATCTGTATCAATGCAAATGTAGTTCCTACTTGGCTGCAGTGCTGCAACAACAGTAACTTCTGCACATGTTCACTAATCTATTTCCAAAGAAAGGATGAAGAGGAAAAGGAGGCAGACAAAAAGAACAGGGGGAAATAAAAAAGATAAAAGTAAAGGAAGACACCAAAGCCTTGCCCTTTACAGTTAATACTGAGGGCTCACAGAAAGGTACAGGCACACAGTGAGGACAGAAAAACAGAGAGAAAGAGGAATTCTGTTAGAAATAAAAGTTCAACTTCTATGAAACAGCCTAATAGTCAAGAAAAGCCATGAAGTTTTAGCAGGAGGGTTTAACATCCACTTCAGGCTCACTTTCTATGTTGTTGAAGAGAATTCTAAAAGTATCTGTAAATGCTTTTTAATGCTCAGTGAACAGCAATTAAAAGTGATTTGGGGTTTTAAAAAATCCAGAAGTTGTCTGACAAAGTGATTAGTTGCTTAAAATGACCATAAGTTGACCTAAAGTCTGATTTATTAAGCCTGATGGAAACATATAGCAAATCTGCATTTTAGCTTCTTCGGTGGCATTAAAAACTTTGTGCCAAATCTGCTTGACCGAGGCCCAGTCCACAAGTACTAAGGTATATTTTAAAACATAGCTTTATTTAAGGAGTTCTGGCCTTTTGTCCACACACAAACCATGTTCAACGTCACCTAAAAAATGAACCTTTTGGAAAACTCAGTCCACGGTAAAGAAGCTGTTTTCAGTACTGACATGTAGACAGGAAAACAGTGTTTTTGGCTCGTAACGTCAGAGTGCGCACCGTAATCTCTTTTTGTGAGTCGTCACAAATGAGGTGACATTTCGTGCAATGGTGGAGGTGATCAAAAAAGTGCTGAATCTAACCTTGTTAACAGGACTTTTTATATGTTCACACATAGAGGTACAGTTACGCTGTGCTCCTCAGATGGTTCCATTTCCCAAGTTGGTAAGTCCTTCCAAATTGGGGTGTTCATAAGCTTTACGTCAAAATGTGAAAAAAAAAAACATGGATGCTACAGATCATATGTGTTGTATTTTATTGCTCAGAGCATTTAAACAAAACGTTAAAGCTCCATATTACAAAGTGATTTTGTCCCACACTTGCTGCAGCACCAGTACATCCCCTAAAACTACAAAAGTATTGCTTTACCCAACTAATGCTTAGGAATAACTACAAGCTGATCTAGGTCACTCTACATGGACAGCAACTGACAGTTACAACCTAATACCACATTACAAATTAAATTATGTGAGCAAAAAATTGACATGCAAAATGTGAATTCATAAAAAAATTTAACACCATCAACCGAACATTTACTTTGGTCTAACATGTTTCTGCATATACGACAAATTTTCAACAACTCCAAGTTGTTGGTCTGACTTGAGAAGGCGGTCACGTGAATATATTTAGTTCGAAACTAATTTCTCCAATCACTGCGACACCACATGAATGCAGGAAAAGTCTTCTACTATCTTGAGAAACACTAATCCAGGTAGATTTTTTCAGTCTTCAGATTAGCCGACACCTTCCTCTTCTTCTTCGTGTGTCTTTAGGTGTTGATGTGGCATGGTCTTGACAGTGCTTCAATTACCCAATTTTCATTTGGATGGAGATTTTTTATAACAGTGTGTGTGGACATGATTTTATTTTCAGAGCGTAAGAGGGGTAAAAACATTTTCAAATATACATGTAGGTGTGGACTAGGCCTAAAGGAGAGTATGAGACAGACAGATACTGCCTGCAAGACAGACAGACAGAGAAGCGAGAGGGAGGAGCAGACTCAGCGAGAGGAGGACAGAAAACAGACGGAGGGATATTCTCTTGTGGTCGACTCCAGCACATAGGTTAATTCTATTATTGCAAGTCTGCAGAGTGGAAAAAGTAAGGATGATGCTTTAGATTGAAAACAAATGTCAGGAGAAATGAGTTCCTGGCTGTCTGTGTAGAGTGGATGAGAGACTGAGGTAAAGGATGGAGAGAGAAGCAGCTCTGTATATGTATGAAATATGCATTTGAAGTTGTTTCCTCATTTTATGTTTCTTCCAGAAGATTGCAGTTGTTGCTGCCACAGCGCAGTCAAATATCACACTGTGGCTAAAAAAACAGTGTCTGCAGTCGACAGGAGTATGAAGAAGGACACGAGTAAACGAAGAGAACACTGGATGGAAAAGAAAGAAAGGCGGTTTGGAGAGGACAGCAGAACGGCTGTTTCAGGGTTCAGAAATTATGCAGCGACCCTCAGCCTCACACAGAGAGCTGACAGCACAGTTAAGTCTATTAGGGACTCAGGTGGACACGTATGTGCACATGCATGTTAAAGGTAAACAACCTGATAGGTCTGGAAGAGCACTTAGACAAAATGCTGGAGCAGCAACATCTCAAGGCAGCCTTGACCCATCACGTACACGCACACACGTCTGTATTTCTCACCCTGTCAGGTACACAGGCAGACGCCACTTAATGGCTTCTCGGATCAGCACTGAAAGCAAGGCATCATGGGAGTCATATGTTACCTCGCTGGCGTCTGCACTGCTGCCTGCTCTTGACATTTAACCCCACAGATCACGACCAATTCTCAACAACACCGAAGGCATGTCTGCACGACGCGGCGCGGGATCAGCGGAAAGTTTTCACTAAGTTATCTTACACAGGAGGACCCTGGAAAGTATGTGAATCAGTGAGAAGGTCAATGTTCCGACCTTTCCCTCACTGAACTAAGAAAGAATTAAACCTGACAGAGTCATCTCACACAGAAATCCACTAAGACGCAGAATCCAAGACTACTTGCTGAAAAGGTCAAACCCCAGCGCTGGAAAATAACAGAAGTCTAGAGAGAATTTTAAACTGAGAGAAAATGACAGAACACCTGCACTGACCCGTTTACGGCTGCCCTAACCCTTTAAAAGACATGCAGCTTAAAAACACAACCCAAACCCAAATAGGCCTATCAGTGTACCTGTTTAAGGAAAGTATTTAAAGTAAATCATAGTTTTAGTAAGGAAGACAGGGAGGAATGATTAGACGAGTGCTCTTACACACTTTGCAATTAGTGGTGCAATCTGATTCTTTAATAACACACAACTACAACTACAGGAGAAACACAAAACAGGTGTTTAGACAAAATAGAAAAGCAAAGGTTTCTCCATTTTCAAACAAGCTCTTACGCATGTAATCTAATTTCTGCAGCCTAAACATTCATGTCAACATGCTCTGAATCACATTAAACACCAGCCTTCACTTCAGTTTACCTCTCAGGGAAGTAAACAAATAAAAAAACGGCTACTGGACCAAAATTTAACTGTGTTGTCACGGCAACTGTTTCCACAGCAGAGCTGTGATTGGGCCAATTAGGCTGAGGACTAATTATGGGATGTATTTAAAGCTGTGTTAATGAGTGGTTGCGCTAACTGGCTATCTTAGAAGTGCCACACACTCACACACGCGCACACACAGAACGAACAGGAAGCCTGTACTTGTCTTTGCATGGCTGCTGTTCACTGACCCATTGACGACAGCAAGGAACTCTCTCAGCACTGCAGTCAGGTGTGTGTGTGTGTGTGTGTGTGTGTGTGTGTGTGTGTGTGTGTGTGTGTGTGTGTACATGCACATCAGGGATCCCCCTGTTCTATGTCTACATCTGCATGCCCTCTTACCCAGAAGCCCCTTGCTTCTGCCTGTGTGTGTGTGTGTTTCCAGGTGAAGGGCCCTTCCTCCCAGTTCAGTTTTCACTCAGCAGATTTCATTAACGTGGCTCCTCCAAGACTCTTTCATCTCACTGGCTTTTCCGGAAAGGTAGAATGGTCTATTTACCAGTGGAGCGCCGCCAAAAAGCTGAAACTGCTATTAAATACTACATCTACCTCCAGAATTAGACCGGTGATTAATAGAGGGTCTGTATGTGTGTGTGCGTGTGTGTGTGTGTGTGTGTGTGTGTGTGTGTGTGTGTGTCTACAGAGTGTGTGTTTGTGCGGCGGAAGTGGTACAAAGTGGAGGAAACACTTTGGAGGGAAAGAGGGATTATGAGAGGGGAAGAGAGACATTCCCTTTATTGCCCATTAAGTATTTTAAACCTCAAAGTGAACCATTTAGTCTCTCTTTGTAGAAATGCAGAGATTCCTTTTGAGCATTTGTTTCTGCCGTTATCCCGGCACTTCAAACAGAAAGCATGATTTGTAGTAAGGCTCAAGGGTAGGGCCACTAATGGTCACGTATAGAGTCTAAACAAATAAGGAATGACCATAATCCCAAAGCAAAATCATAGTTGGATATAACCTATTTTGTTAATCTGTGTATTTACATTATTCCAAAGGTTTCCAACAACATTCAAACCAAGAGAAATCAGCAATTTTAACCAAGGACACAGTCCATGTCATTTGGTCACCGCTGCCTGTCAGTGGCATCATATCCACTTTACTTTGTCTGCCAGAAGCTGTCATAAATTGACTTTTTATCCAGTTTTTAGCTACATTTTTTTTAGATTTTGGTCTTTTCTCAATTGTATGATTTAACCTGATGAAGAATTTTAAGCCAGTGGATGTCTGAATCTTAAGTGATCAGAGAAACAAGCTGAGTAAACGTTAGCAGCAACTCAGTTCCAGGCCCTGGCTGCCAAACCCTGTCGGAAAAACACTCACTTTTAAGGTGAACCTAATTTACTCTATGTTATTTATCATTTTGAATCACCAAGTCTGTTTGTTTAGAGAGGAAGAGACCTCTGCAGATAATTCAGCTCCAGGTAAAAACCTCCTGAACGCCTGCGTCTTGAGTTATCAGAGAAAAAAGATGAGCACATATTAGCAGGAACCGAGCTAGCAGCCCCCCAAGACAAGCCGAACAGCGTCGGACAAACACTTATTTTTTTAAACCATTTTTACTGGCTTTACTGGTTCTGGAAAGGAAGAGACCTTTGCGGATAATTCAGCTCCTGGTAAAACCCTTGTGATCGAACACTGAAGAAATCCTAACCATGAGAAACTGACTGTGATGATAGCACTACTTTAGTTCTTGTTTTGATTAAGAGAATCCTCATGGCAGAAAATTACATATTTTACGTTTCAAGAGATTAATCAGTTGATTTATATCTGTATTTTAGCTTAGTGATTCCCAACTGGTGGGTCATGGTCCAAAAATGGGTCACCAGCCTAATCTGAATGGACCTCAAGTGATTCGCAAACGTGTTGAGTTGGTAAAAAAAACAAAAAAAAAACAACTTTATTTTGAAGTACAGTAAATTTCCAGCACAGAGTTTTTTTTTTTGTTTTTTTTTGGGAAGTGCCGTTTTCTGCTATAGGGTGAGTGACTAACAGCTACTTGACAGAGACAGCAAACTAGCTCAATGACGCGGCCAAACACAATTATGATGATGAATGTATTAACCTGTGTGGACCTTTAACTAATGACTAAGGAGAAATGTGGCTGGACCAGTTGGGAACCACTGTTTCAGACTGTATTTGCTCTGAGGATGCATGAGATGAGCTGTTGTTTTCTATCTATGAGCCATTTTTTGGGAAATTATTTAACAAAAAACACTTCTATTTGTTTCAAAAAACCCCTCGCTGTGTTTATAAGAGTCACTAATGGTCTCTCTGTACAAGTGAACGGTACTTAGCAGTGAGAAACACACTGTTTACACTCAGGAGCTCATTAGCCCAAAAGTGGTGGCAATAATTTGGTATCTGACACACACTTGTGTATTTTTTTAACCCCCACTTACAATTTGTAACACACACAGGGAAACAGGGAAGCAAATTATGAACAAGACAAGCTCTCATAAAGATCACGGACAGGCCAGCGCTGCCATCGGACACAGAGCGTCAACCTCTTCAACTGGACACAGACAAAGGCCTGGAAGGAACGCCAATTATCCCAAAAATCCCAGAGGAGGCCACTGAGAGCACTGCATCCAGGCTAGTGCTGAAAAAATACGAGCTCCCAGAGATGCCACAAGTCTTGTGTTGTTTGTAAAAGACAGAAAACAAAATAAGTATGTGCATGTAATATTTCTCAAATCCAGACACGTCTCAGAGAAATTAACATCTCCTCTGCAGGACAAACACCACTTGACAGATAGTGTCTGCTTTCAGGTGATATATTACACACCACATGTTTTTTTGTGGGTGTGAGATTATTTCCAATGTGATCTATATCTTCTGAAATGTCAGGACAAACATGGTGCAGGAGGTGACCTGTGCCTCTCCTGGATGTCAGCCCCCTTGGCAACAAATGTTTGTGGAGACATAGAGCAGGAGAGGAAAAACAGGAGAAGAAGACGTCATGATTTATGTTGGTGTTGACTGTTGACTTACTCTCGCTGTCTCTCGCTCTCATTTCTCTCTTCCCTCCCCACATTCTGCCATTTATCTCTCAGTCCTTTCTCTTCTCTTGTCTCTCATTGTCTGGTGCTCTCATTTTTGGCTTTCTTCTGCATACACGCACATAAACATCCCCTCTGTGAATTAAAGTTTGTCAGCATGCACAGACAAACTGCCACTCAGCGCTTTGATGAAAAGGAAAATGGGAGAAGGTTGCAGACAATTAAAGAGGGCGCTAATTAAATCACAATTCGCTCCCCTTTCATTTCTTTTATTTTAATTGTCCAAGTCTGCATCTAAACGTAGTATTAGATTTAAAGCTGGCAGGATAACGCCAAAGGAGGATTTCACAATAAGAATTCATATGATGTAACACATTAGGGCTGTGGGATGATGGCCAACATGATAATCATGATTATTCACTGATTTTTGGGGCAAAACTTTCACACTGAAATAAACAGAGCACTGTTTTTACTTCCATGTTGTGCTACTTTCCTGCTAACGAACAAAGTCTGAGTTGACACTGGACAAGCACGGAGATTCACTGAGGTGACGCAAGGCAATGCAAGGTAATGTGTGTGATGTTACCTGACATATTCTTTTTGGCCTTTTTGCATTCATTACACTGACGTTTGCAGTCTTTGCCTTCTGATCCAGACATTTGCTTTTTGTTTTGCCTGTCTGCTCTCTGTTGTGTATTATACTTCTACTCATGACTGCAGCTGCAACATCCATGTAACTGCTGATCCTCTTGAGAGTCTTGGGCGGGCTGGAACCTATCCCAGCTGACGGGGTACACCCTGGACAGGTCTCCAGACTATCACAGGGCTGACACATAGAGACACACAACCATTCACACTCACATTCACACCTGCAGACAATTAAGAGTCACCAATTAACTTGCATGTCTTTGAACTGTGGGAGGAAGCTGGAGTACCCAGAGAAAACCCACACTGACACAGGGAGAACATGCAAACTCCTGGGATCGAACCAGAAACCCTCTTGCTGTAAGGCCACAGTGCTAACCATACCACCGTGCTGCCCCATTAATTGTGCAGCATCAAATCACAAACCTGATGGCCAGCACTGATAAAACAACTGGTCTGCAGAATATATTGACTCCCAACTTAAATAATCTGGGACATTTAATGTATAAACTTTGACTTTATAACTATTTTGGCAATGAAAAACATGAGAAGAACAGGAAAAGTGTAACAGACGACCTCCTGAAAATATAAAGGCAGAGGAAGAGAAAATAAAAGCAATAAAAAAATAAACCAAATGTTGATGATGAAGAAAATCATGGATGATGATGATGATGATGATGATGACTGCTTTGCTGAAATACGCTGTTGCCTTTTCTAAATTGGGTACTTAGACACTCCAATTGACTCCAGAAGATGTTTCTGGCCAACCAGAGGCCTGTAATTATACACACTGATATGTTTTAGATGATGAGAGTGGAGCTCACACACACAAAACATATTGCACACACGCAGACACACACACACACACACACACACATAATGTCTGCCACTCTAAACTTGGCAAGGTTTTCAAAGAAAGCGGGCATCAGGGCCCCAAAGTGTGCATGTGTGCATGTGTGCGTGTGTGTGTGTTCAAAGCCTTATTCCCGTCATTTAAAACATAATCCATATATGTGTGTGGTAGGTCCACAGTTTTCCAGGAAGGAGTGGGTAACTGTGTGTGAGTGTGTGTGTTAACGAGACAGTGCTAATTAAAATCAGAACAGCCTCAGAGCGCAGCTATGTTCGCCGTCCATGACATTATTGCATGTCATCACACACACACACATAAAATCTTAAAACACGAGCAAAGGCAAGCACACACACACAAAGCCACACAAAATATGATACACACAAATGCACACACACAAATCTCTGGCATCTCTGCGGTCTCTTGAAGCCAACAATGTTAGATTCTTCCCGCCTCTATGCCTCCCACAATCCTTTGTGTTTGCGCGGTTGTGACGTCAGTGACGCCTCTTGATTCTCTGTCCTCCTCTGATTGTCTGATTGTTGGCGTCGATCAAACAACAATGACAATCTGTGCTGAGCACTCTTCGAATTTCAGGCTTTTATGATTTGATTGTCTGATTCGGCCAAAGTGAGGTCAGTGTTGGTGAAGCAGCGATATGAACGAGACAAGACAGTTTATGCAACAACAAGTCTGAGTTTAGTTCATTCTTGACCTTGGAAAAGAAAAACAATCCAAGGTCTATTTAGTAGCCACTTCAGAGCTTTTGATGGTATCATATGACATTCATCAGCAGATAGAGCCTGCCAAACTGTGATGGAATGAAGATGCATGAATTTCAACCTTGGCTAAAGCTGATACGGACGGAAACTTGAACAAGAATTTTGGTATTTGAGGTCTTTAGTGAGTGCTCAGTAAAAACAAATGGAAATTTCAACATCTTTAATTCTGAAACAACTGGAAAACAGACTGATTTTTGACAACTGTATTTAAGTAACTGTGGAAGAGACAGAAGAAAGAGATTATATAAGATTTCTACAAGTTGGAAATGTTTATGCATCTGATTGAGTCTCTCCCCGAATGCACCTGTCTCATTCCCCTATTCATCTATCCTGCTTTTTTACTATGTCCCTAAATCATCACTTTCAATATCAGCCATGAAACAAATACATCATTACTGCTCTAAACATAAAACTAGTATTAAATTTTTCATTCATTCTCCATAACCGCTTATGGTGGTCATGAGGGGCTGGAGCCTATCCCAGCTGTCTTTTGGCGAGAGGTGGGGTACAGCGGGGTGCAGCCAGAGTCAGGGACGAGCAAGGATTATAAACTGAACCTTCCAGAAATGGGTGCTCTGACCGACTGGCCACCGATTGTTATCAGCAGATATTCATGCTAAATAGTCTGAAGAGCCAATCAGATGAAACATGACGATGAAACACGACCGACAATTTCTCCATGTGCCTCTAAAGTAGCTTAACTGGTGTGGCTGTAGCTCACACTGAACATTCCCTGTTATGTTCATGGTTTACTGCTAACCTGACGTCTAGCTCACCTGCCTGTCCCGAGAGCAGACACACTGTCTCTCTCTGTCTCCTTGCTCAACACACACATGCACACAAAGCACTAAATACTTGAGTAGAAGCTGCGATAAACTCGGCTGTTTTCTGACAGTGTTCAGCTTTGTTTCACCCATATTGTGTCCAGACGACCCACATGAGTCTGCCCCCGCGTGCAGGAGTGATTGTAACAACATAAGGGGATGGGAAGGATTTTTAAACATAGTTTGTCACCTTTAACTGTGTACAAATATGTGTCTAAAGCCCTTTTCGTGTCAGCAGACGTGCTAAATATCTTCCAGTGTGCAAAAAAACCTCCATACTTAAGCACTGCTGCTGAAGAAGTCCTAGGGGAATCACTGATCTTTAGTCTCTATAATGGTCACTTCACTGACATACTGTAACAGCCGGTTCAACGAAAGCTCGACTCCCCAAGGAAAGTTAAACATTTTTGCTATCTCAACCCACAAAAGACACATTTAGCTCTGAGAAGTGTTTTGAAATCTCATCACATGATGCCTAGATCCTCAAACTAACATCACCAACATCTCAACGGTTGCTTGTGCCCCCAGTTACTGCATCAGCTAAATATGTCATCATCATTTTTTATTCAAGTATGCTCTTGATTTTTTTTCTAGAAAGGAAATCTGAAGAGGAAGTTTTGACATCATGTTGTCCACAGTGAGCTCGCTGCACAATTACATGTGTTTACCCTAATGTTGTGTTGTTTACTCATTGGGGAGAAAATGACTCCTCACACAGACATAACACACACATAAAGTTTATCCCCTCCGACAGTGCCAGGACACCTTCCATAAAACACAGTGACCACATGCGCTGCAGATTCCTGAGGATGTACGTCCATATGTTCCCCCCCGTCTGTGTTTGTGTATTTGTGCACGCGTGTGTGCATTCGTTCATCTTAATAACACTACAAAGGCGGCCTAATGAAAGCCACATGTCTGTGTGACTCAGGCTTGATTCACTCACAGCAAATATGGAAGAAATGCCAAATATGCCAGAGCGAGGGCAAGAATGAGAGACGAGATGGAGAGTGAAAAAGACAGAGAGGGACACCAAACCAAAAGTTACAACACTCAACCAAATGGTGCAAAACCCCTAATGGTTAGCCAGATACATTTAATTAAAACACAAGATTGTTCCCAATGCTTTAAACACATTTTTATTGAACAGGATTATTTAATAGCTTTGGCACCAGTGTGCTTTTTTTTAAGTATGTAACCCGACTTTGTGGAGTGATTTCATTGGCTATGAACGCATGTGCAATCTACAAGACAAACTGACAAACGTCTGATCCGTCTGTGGCTGGCATGAGACACTGTGGTGTAAGAAACACACTCCAACACACACACACATGCATGATGGCAGGATCAGTGAGCACCTTGTCAGTGAGGTGGCATAAATGTGTTTATATGCATGTGTGTATTTGTGTGTGTGTCTGTGTGTAGACATGTCCATGCTCATGTCAGCCAACAGCTCCTCAGCAGTGTGTCCAACACCTTGTAAAGAACAGACGTCGTGTCTGCTCACAAAGAAAGAGACAGATTTTCTTTTTTCTTCCCCAAGAAAATTGTCTTTTCTTCCACAGCAGTGCCGTAAAACTGTGACATAACTGACAGTTTGATCACCAACAGTTGTGGTGGTGGGTTTGATCCGTTTCATTTCCCTCAAGACTATCACTGAACTATCACAGCTACGTCATGCAGCTCACTGTAACCAATACCTCCACAGAATATCTCGAGCCTTGTAACTCAAAAAGAGAAAATTGAAAATCAATATAATTACGAAATATAGTAGGAAACTGGCAGACTCGCTCCGTGACGGTCACATGTGTAAATAAATGTTGCAAAATGATCCCGCTAATGACTTACTGATGCTAAAAAACTACACACAGCCCCTTTAAGTGCTACTAGATCCCTCTGGTTGGACAAATCTGGTGTGAATCAGCCCGTTAATCCCCACGCAGAGCTGGAGGAGCTAAAGCAGTTGCAGCAGGGCAGTGGAAACGCAGCCAAGGAGCGGCCAGTGACATCATCTCTTAAGTGACCACTTGAAAGTAGCCACCAGGCAGTGGGTGGTGTGGACTTCAGTAGCGCTCGGCTCCACTTGACGCCTGTGGCCGTTTATTTAGCTTGGTCTATCGCTGATACTAACTGGTGCCGGCATTTATTTGCTCTCCCTCTCTCTGGTTCCTGATCTCCCTCCTTTTCCCTCTCCCTCTCGCTGTCTGAGTTTCAGGAGCTCGCTCTGTCATTTCCTCTGTGCCCCGCTGCAGCATGTGTCCCTCCCAGACATTCCCCATCTTACTATCAACAACATGATTATTTGTTCTGGTCTGTGTGTTTCTAGCTATTACACGCTCTCTTTCTCTGCGTCTCTTTCTGTCAGCCTGTCGCTCTCTCTGGTTCTATTTTACCGCAGGCTCTCCTTTTCTTTTCGCTATGTCTCTATCTGTCGTTTGAGTGCATTTACATGGATTAAGTAACCAGGTTACTCAAGGCTCTCTGTAGTCTGGGGTAATCTGATTTCTGCAAAGTCATGTAAACAAGAAATCTGATTTTAGTAACAAAGATGGGGGTTATAGAAACCAGATTTCCCGAGCTAGATTTCTCTCATTGAAAGCCAGTTTCTTAGCCATGTACATGTGTAACCAGGTTTCTGATTAGCTTTTTAAATGTATACATGTTTATGAAACAGAGATTAAAGGAAAAATCTTTATACATAACCGCATCCTCATACTCAGAATTATTCTTAAAAGTCAGACAAAAATTGGACCTAACAGTAGGTAACATCTGAGTCTGAACAAGCAGTTTTCTGAATTTTTGTGACACGTTTGTGTTGTAATTTGTGATGTATCAGGGGGCAACCTCCTCTATCATTCAGTACATTTACATGCAGCTTGAGAAAAACGAATTACTGGCTTAGTCCGACTGAAATTTGACTATCCGTAGCTCGACTAACACACGTAGATAATACTAATGAAAATCAAACTACTGCTGCATGTATCCACTTAGCCTGACTGGAGTCTGATTCGGCATTCTGCGCATGCACCAATTTTTCTTTCACGGGCTTTCACTCACAAGAAGAAGGAAATGACGTAGCAGCAGTGCAGTAACTCCGGGAAAAACAAACAAACATACACCATGGCGACCGAGAGGCAGAAGACGCATTTCTTGGCAGACGAGGAAATACATTCATGCTCCGACAGCTAAAGGAGCTTAATATTATGAAGTTTATGGATTGTAGGAAAATGCGAAACGCGGATTTATTTTAAAAAGTTTCTCATCAAGAACTGGAACTAGTTCAATATGCCCTATATTAAAAAGGACACAGCACTGCCTATCAAGGCGGAGTCAGACGTACTTGGTCAGAAATTCAATTTTCTCTTCTGCATGTATACTCAGACAAGACAAGAAGTCCGACTTGAGTGATTAGCCGAGCTATGAGCTTAGCTCGACTACTGCGTACATGTAAGCGTACTGACTAAGGGTTCTTTCACACCTACCTCGTTTGGTCCTGACCTTCAACTTTTCAGTTCAATCTGATCCAACATAACAGGTGTGGAACCTTCCATGGTTTGGTTTGTTTTCAGAGCGAAAACATTTTTTGGATAGTTTTGTCAGGCTATTGTCATGTGATCAGGGTAGTCGTGCGCCTCCTGCATGATGTGTTTTGTGATGGCTTAAGTGACAGAGAGTTACGATGGCTGAGTTCTGAGCAGACAGGTGTTGGTGAGCGGAGCAAATGACTTAGCAGTAAAGTTGTCAAGTGGTTGTAAATGTACAGTGTAGGTTACAGTTTGTGGGGGGGGTCAACTTTATAAGGATGAAGTTCGAAAAACTCACAATAACTTCCAACATTACAAGACACAAGAGGACAGGAGAGCAGCTCATATAGGTGACGACGACAGGAAATAGGAATATAATATATGGTTATTTAGTACACTTGCTTAATGCAGACCTTGCTTTGAAGCTTTGGTCTGGGCAGATGTAAAAACACCCTAAAGATGAAAACACATCGGCGCCACCACAGCGCATCAAGTGCCGCCCATAGCACACACAGGATATGTTACGCTGCAGCTCGTCAACAGACAACCGCACAAAGTTATGGTTGTACTACTTTTACTGAAAGATTTTTCTCGACCTCAACAACAAGTGTCTCTTCATCCAGTCTTCAACAACATGAGACAGCAACAGCTACAGAGTTCTTTTTATACATCAATGGTGAGGAGAGGAGTCGAGCTGTCATAGGAGCAGAGAAAAAGAGCTGCAATGGGAGTCGGTATGTACAGGCAGTGAACGAGCAGGGGAAAAACTGGTGTGTTTTAGCCTTAAGACGTTTAGAAAAAGTAAGACAAGGTTCCAAAGTAAGGTTCAGATATGGGAGAACTCTGATTTCTGACCTGTGCACACTGACGCATGTCCTGATTTCATGAACTCTGCCTCTTTCTCACTGTCTAATATCTTGCTGGAATCTTTCTCTTTCATCTTGTCTCTCTTTTCTTGCCCCTCTCCCTTTCTTCCTCTCTCCTCCTCCCTCCTCTTTGTTTCTGCTCTGATCATTTTTCCTCTTTCCCCCTCTCTTGGTATGCATCTCTATCTCCACAGTTTATTTCTCTTTTGTCAGTGTTGGTAACTGCAGCTGGCTGTTTATTGATGTTCAGTGGTGGAGACAAACTTTTCCACACATCAAACGTCCCTCTGCCATAATCATCATCTCCTGCTGGCACATGCGATTTGTTTTTCTTTCTCTCTCCCGCTGATTTTGTCTGCTTTTGCTTTTTGTGCCAGCTACCTATAGGAACTGCCATGTACTGAAAGTGAATATCAAGAATACTGTACACCAGGAACATAGAATACAGTTCCTGCTTTAGCACATCAACTGTTTAAATTATAATGCACACCCATGCACACATATATCACTACTTATTTTGGCTGTAACAAGGCTACAGCTTCTACCACTTAATGGAGCAGTAAATTAGTGTTTATTTCAGTTAGTGCCAACACAAGGTTTCCATTTAATTCCAAATATAATGAACAATCTGGTGTGTGGTCGTGGTAAATACAGAATAATCAACTTTGAGCTGAAAATAAAACTCCCTGTGGAGTCAAAACCCTCTCCCAGATGGCATTTTATTTCTGTCACATATTTGTTTATTGTTCTAGTCATCCATCTCTGCACCATGTTCAGCATGTTCAGACACCAACTGCTGGATTTCAGGGAAACCTGGACAAATAATGCCACTCGCCACAAGGTGTAAAAAAAACCTTGAAGCACAGGTTTCAGTGGAGAGTTATAGTTTCAAACTGTGTTAATGTTCTTTAGGAAGTATTGTCCCAACATTCACTGTCAGACCTGCAAAATTTCCAGAATATGATATCAAACTAGAGCAACTTTGCAGCAGCAGTATAAAAGTAAAGTAATCTGCAGATACTCCATAAAAGCAGGATGTGTAACGGTTCTATTGTTTTATACTGCAGAAGCTGTGGTGACTTGGTGGCCCTATAAAGCGAAGCTACTAATTAGCGGGCGGGCCACTGGAGCCTATTGTCTTTGATTGGAGCAGAGACCTATCGCAGGCACGCTGAGACACACAGAGGGCCATAGGGTTATACCACGAGCGTGACGCTGTGCTTGTAAAACTGACCAAAATTCAGGATGACAAGTTTACAGAGAACAATGTTTGTGGCTGAGCACACACACACTGCCATTCTTTGCCTCTGACTGCAGTGTGTTTCCTGCCTTTACTCTTATTTCTAAATATATACTACATTTTTCTTCTTTTATCTCTCTCAACTACACACTAGGGTTGCACGATCTTTTCAGCATCACCATTGTGATGTGTGTTTATGCAACAATCTTGACATTGCAAGAATGCAATGCCACGAAAGGCAAATTAACTCAAACATGCTACAACTTTTTTACTACTTGATACAAAAGGAAAACTCACACGGTTTTCACTTTCTATGACTAATGTTACCGGCCTAGCCTTCGCCTTTAAGACAGGTTACATCTGCATGTGACGTACGCTGGCAGCATTTTTAAGGGAAGTCTCTCCTGCATATGTGTGTGTAGAAAAATCATAACGGTCCAGGCAAGCGCCACAGACACAGTAAAGTGTAAGCTTTTCAGAAGCTACAGTAGTCAGCAGTAAGTGTCTAAATACGCTCAGGTTCCAGTATAACAACTTTCAGTGCTAAGAAAAAAGATGTGGAAGCTTAATCATCACTGCATATGATTTAGTGGGTTGGACATCATTGGCCATTCACAGACAATAGCACTGATCCAGTGATTTTTATCTATAATGCTATATTGAGCAAACTTCTGGCCCACCTCTGCACCCTTCTGTGTGTCAGCTCTGGTAGTTACCAGCTACGCTCCTCCAAGCTGTTGCTTTTTAATGTACCCCGAGATTTTATTATATCTGGGGAAAACTGCATTCTCCTACTCTGCACCTTGGACATGGAACAATCTTTAAAAAGATCTAAAATCAAACACCCTTACATCCATTGATGAATTTCAGGGCATGATAAAGAATGTGGTGATGGAGACATGTGCTTGTTTTTCTTGAGAGACCACCAAGTTTGAATAGTTGTTGTTTTATTGTGGATTTTTGTATTATATGCTGTATTTGTTGCCTTTTAATTGTGTTTTGATTGGCTGCTACCTTGGCCACGTCTCTCTTGTAAAAGAGATTTTCACACCATGGGACTCCCTGCTTACATAATGGTTAGGAAGAGAAAAAGGAAGAAATAAAGCACCTGTTTAATGCAACGTAATCATGATGTCTCCCAACCGCTCTTCTCCACAGAGTGACCAGACTATAAAAGCTAGTTACCAGCTACAAGCCAGGCAAAAGCTAATTAAGTTAGCCTAAAAAAACCAGGGGTCTCATACCGACGGTTCGGAACCAAGAGGCTGGAAAGGTAACGTTAACACTAACACTAATGCAAGAGTAGCCTGTCTGATAAACAACCAAAGCATGCCTAGCTATTGCATAAACATATTGCAGAAAGAGAACATATCGCAATGTCAGTTGTGTTCTGATATCTTGCACCCCTACTACCCACTTTACATTTGTTGTTGCTGGTGCTGTGTAAAGTGTAAAGTATGTGTAGAGTTTGTGAGTTTTCCAGCCGTGTTTAACTTAAAGAGATGGACACACACACCTGAAAGAAGAGGATGTTTAAATGCAGCGAGGGAATATCTGACATCTGTGGAAGACACACTGCCGTTTGGCTCCTGATGATGGTTTGAGCAGCGCACTGACAGACTCACTCAAGACATGCCCATACATAAACCCTGACACAGTCAGCTCAGAGTGCAAAAGCAGATGCTCCTGCTGAACAAACAGCACAAATAAATGCAAACACACTCGCACATAAAGTGACGAGCATATGCACAATTACGCAGCTCTGACAAGATACTGGATGCCTGCATCACATTAGCCTGCCCCTGCTTACACATCAGTTAAACTGCCACAATCAGGGTTTTGTGCAAGGCTGAACAGAAAAGGAAAAAGAAGAGGTACAAGGAAAGAGAGGGTAGAGGAATCATGGTTTCCTATTTCTTTGTTTAAACACAAAAATGCACATTCCTGCATCACTTGTTTAGTTCACACTTGCACAAACAGCAGCTAATATTACGTCTCCCTTACACGCACAAACACACACACAGTGACGTCTGCACGCATTTTCACCCGTGAGAAGAATTCTCAACCCAAACAAGATAAACCCTCATGTTTGTAACTTGATTTAAACAACATACACAAACTGTCAAGGCTTTTTAGGATCTTTAATTATCTTTCTCAACCTAAAAATAACCGTCTCTCGCTTGCTCCCACTCAGCTATCCTTTCATTCGTTCTCCTAACATCATGTGTCTATTTTCCATTGCAGTATGCCTTTATTTGGGCAGGTACAGACTCAGCTATAAACATCTATTCATATGCAACATAATTCTCAAGATTTGTATTCAACTGTGACATTTGTGCACCTGAAACAACAGAGTCAATGTTTCTTTTTAATGTAAATGTCAAACTAACAAATGTAGAGCTATTTTTAAGATCAAAGCTTCGACAGGTGGAGCCCAAACTGTTGCGTAATGTTTGAGTGTTTCTGTTTTAGAGACGCAGAGTTAGAGAGGTAACAAACAGGGAAACTGCACATACTGTGTGTGTGTTTGTGTGTATTTGTGTGTGATGTATAAATATATCTGTACAGGTTTTTAAGTGGCTTTGCGGTGCTCTGTATTTAGAGGAGGCCTAAATCTCCTCTCACACCATTCATGTGGCCGACTCTCTCTCTCTGTCTCCCTTCCTGCTGAGTCTTTCATTTCCTCTATCGTCATCCTCCTCTCCCTGACGGTCTCTCAATCATACAATCTCTGCATTGTAAAGCCAAATCTCTGTCACCTGTTCACTATCTTCTTCACAAGGCCACAAAATGTCCACACTCAGTGCTTCAAGAGAATGGAAATGAATGTAAAGTAGGTGAAGATGGTTCTCTGGCAGTGTCGGTACTTTGATGCATTACCTTTTGTTGTGTATCTGTGGGAGTTTGTTGGTCTTTAAAGTGATTTATAGTCACTTTTTTCCTCTGTATATTTCATGACAACCATCATTACCACTATACCGCTACTGAATGTACAGCTTTCAGCATCTCTCAAAATAAATTTCCGTCTTTGTTGCAATCACTGTAAACACTGGACAAATGGATGACAATTTAAAGGAAAAACCAACACAAATTGCAAGGTGTTGTTTCACCAAGAGCCTTGCGTCAGTGCTCCTTGGCACAGAGTCATCAAGCCTCTGGAGCTCCACTGAAGGGAGGAACACCATTCTTCCGAAAGATATCATTTGGTGTTTTGATGATGGTCGTAAAGTGCACAGTTTAAAGTTCATCTAAGGATGAAATTAGATATAATGCTGCTACAGTAATCTGCATTTTTCCTCACAGTATTACGTTCTGAGGTTAAAGTTGCAATGTGCCCCCTAAGTATCAGTACACTGGACATGTTTTAATGGTCAAATTAGTCGACTAGTTGCTCACATGTTTAGGATATTAATGTAAATATTCAATTAGATATTTTGGGCTGGGCAACACAATGGTTTGAGTTGAAGGTGTGAGAAAGAAAATATCAGTAACACTGTCAACACTGTGCTACATTACAGAGAAATACAAAACCGTACTAATGGACCTTCATTAATATAGGCCTATATTTTATCTACAAGTGCACATCACACACTGAGCGAGCCGCCTGTTAATGACGCTGTCAGCAAAGTAGTAATGATTGTGCTAAGTGGCTAATGGGCATGTAGCTACTTCCACGTTTCAGATGATACGTTATATTGGTAGTCAACCAATGAAGACAAGTTTACATATCACCTTGGGTTCGTCCTTCACCTTCTCAAAATGATCCCAAACTTTGGATTTCCTGCCCGACATGTTGATTTTTTTTTATGCGACTAAGAGACAAATGAAATCTTGCCGACTTAAGACCTTTCTAGCCGACTAACGTTTGGTCGACTGTCAGCCCTACAAATTTACTGCAATAGCTTTGTAACCGTGAAAATCAAAACGATTGGTGGCCTCTGTAGTGTGTCTGTGCCATTGTTTTTCTAAAATAAAGGCCACATTTCCCACTAACCCCACTGCTTAGATCCACAAAGAGGATCGTTGGCTCTTCTGTCAAAGGTTCTCTCTTAAAAAGATAATAATGTTGGAGGTGATTTATCAAACGTCTTTAACTTAATCTTTTATCTTCCACTGCCATCTGAAACTCTGAAAACTAGCTCCATTTGTGTTGGAAGAGCAGCAGCACCCCCCTCTAGTTTTGTACTGTGAAGCAATCCAGCAGATTCCCAGCCAAATCGACAAGGTGGCACACAATGTTAAATTCAGTTTAGAGACTGGGTTGAAGCTGCCAATCTTCTTAGTGGTGGGCTTTTTTGTTTGCGGTGTTTATTCTAATGTTTCAGCCTCAATATGGACATGATTTAGTGATGCTAAAATGTTGCATGTAGGAGCTTATGTTAGTTATTTTTGCTGTTGACTCAGTGGTACATGGATGATGTAAAAGCTTCCAGCCTCCAGAGTTAGTTAAGTCTTTATGGCCGCATGCTACACCATAGTAACGTAATGACAAACAGACAAACTTTGATTCAGTCACATTATGCAGTTCACTGCATGACACTGCAGTTTAGAGAAAATGTATTTCCAGATATCTTATGTAGTTTAGGTAATATCTGAGCACGATTTTATCCGCAACAGTTTCTATAATTAAAGTGAAAAATTACTCAAGACAGGGAGGTTTCATCACCACTTCAGGCACTAAGAAAAGAAACAAGACACATTAAAGTAGGATTTAAAAGGGTAAAACAAAACACCGCATAAAAAGTTAACTAAAATACAATATAATACAAATAACAATGAAATAAAAGATATGAATAAGTAGTCACAAATTTAATTTAATGAAAGGCCATGTCAGAAAAGTCTTAAGCCCTAACTGGAAAGAGCTGAAAGTTGGAGCTGACCTCAAGTTGTCTGGGAGTTTGTTCCAGATATGTGGTGCATAAAAAAATTGAATGCTGCTTCTACTTGTTTAGCTGTGGCTCTGGGGACAGTAAGCAGACCTGTACTAGATGACTTGGGAGGTCTGGAGAGTTCAGAACAGTGCAGATGATCAGAAATGTGAGTGCTGTGCGCTTAAATATGGTAAAAAGAAAAAAAAAAACATTTTAACAACTTGAACTAAAGGGAGAAATTAAAAGGGAAAGAAGGGGCCCGTGAACAGAGCCTTGGGGGACTCCATATATTTTACCACCAATCAACACTAAGTAATCCCTATCATTCACACAGGATTAACACATTTCAACTATTCATTTTCTGTAACTGCTTATCCTGTTGGGGGCCACGGGGGGGGCTGGAGCTTATCCTAGCTGACACTGGGCGAGAGGCAGGGTACACCATGGACAGGTCGCCAGACTATCACAGGGCTGACACATAGAGACAGACAACCATTCACACACACATTTACACCTACGGGCAATTCAGAGTCACCAATTAATGTGCATGTCTTTGAACTGTGGGAGGAAGCTGGAGTACCTGGAGAAAATCCACACTGACACAGGGAGAACATGCAAACTCCACACAGAAGGGCTCCCCCACCCCCGGATTTGAATCAGGAACCCTCTTGCTGTGAGGCAACAATACTAACCACTGCCGGATTAACACCGGTATACCAAAAACCACAGTGCCAGTAAATTTCTATGCAGTTTAAGAAGTTTAAGAACTTCACTATTTTTGGTTGATTCAGATTGACAAAGTGCTAAAATGTTTCACAGACAGACACAGGCTGGAAAAGACAAAAGGAAAAATGACAGCTACTAGTTTTTAACTCTGAAACCAGTTGAGAAACAGTTGCAACACATGTGAGAGCCCGGCCCTTACATGAATGTGTTTGCATGAGAGCGAGACAGATGAGGAGAGAAGAAAAGAGTGACAGAATTGCTTTGTGTGTGTTTGTCTCTCTGCACAGTGCGTGGGTGATGTGTATATCTAAAGTGTTTCTGTTACTCTATGTGGAGTGCGTGTACAGAGAGTGTTTGTGGGTCGTTCCATGTGAGTGTGCACGTCTCTGATTACACCAGAGCAATAATAACAGTTTGAGTTCATTTGTAACAATCAGGCTTTACTTAAACAGCATAAATCACAAGCCTCACTTCCAACACGCACACAACCACTTGTCGGTCCAAACACTGAAAGTGTGACTCTCAAGACACCAACATGTGTCTGCCCATGTGTGTGTGACATTGGCCAGTTCCAACCATGTAGCCATAATAATGGTCAACAATGAATGCAGTAGCTATGTCGACCTCCCACAAAGTCTCTCTCACACACACACACAGATGAATTGGAACAATTCCACTGACTTTAATTCACTAAACCCTCAAGAATGTTTATCACGTGACACAATACGTGTGGAACTGCAACGTTACTTACTTACATTGCACCTTCTGCATTAGCACTATACTGTATGTTGGCAGTGAGTGTAAATTGTGATACTGAACCATCCAATAAAAACATAACTCCTTCGTCGCTCATTTTTGTAGTTTCCTAGGACTTCCCTGTGAGTGTAGAGGTGCTTTAAAGAATAACAGGCCATATGAGAGTTCTGCACAATCCAGGAACAGAGAGGTTTCAGCACTTTTCTGACCCCACACTGAGCTGATGCTTCGATTTACAATGACTGCAGGTCTACGTGTCACCTTACAGTAAATAACCTGGAAACACTGTTTCCCAGAATTTAAGAGGAGACTAAAGACAGACACCTTTGGATGACATCATTTTAACACTGCAGATACTGTTTAAACTGCTATAATTGTATTTTGAAATCAGATATCTATGATGAAACGAGACATTCTTGCAGCGTGATTAACAGCGTGAAATTATGTTAAACTGATATCTTAGCTAACAACACGCGTGACAAAACTACAACAAATCATTCCAGGGATAATGGTAGTATCATTACAGGGAAAAGCTCAGGGAATATTTGGGCTAGATTGACTATTGTTGCATTTTTTTTATTCCTCTGTGGTGATCATCACTGACTTCCAGTTTGACCTCTGCATTACAAGTCTTTCTTTCTACCCATTAATTCACTGTGCTGCCCAGGAAACTCAGAAAAACATCTGAAGTTTAACTATAAAAAAGTGCAATGGACATAAAACTGAAAGCTTTTATTGAGGAAAGAATCTGTCTTTTCTATCATCTTATTCACATGAATGTAATTATGGGGGACATTACATTTGTTTAGTGGTTTGACTTTTGTCAGTGATGGAGTGTAGTGTGTGGTGTGTATATGAGTCCATTGTGCTTTTACTACTGAAACCCACCCTGTCAGCGCACACGCACACAAAAACACACACACAAGCAGGACAGACGCCAGTTACAAGGTTTTTTAAAACATCCTTTAGGGAAAATAAAGCATCTCAAATCAGAGCCAGATCATTAGTCCGATCTGTAGGACGGAAAAAAAGGTCAACAATCAACAAAAGCTTCTATTCTCTCAAAGCTCCTGCTCATAGAGAGTATCAACTATCCTACGTCCTCCTCCAGCCTCCCTTCATCGCCCATTTTTCATTTCACTCCGTCTTTTCCTCTCCCTCCTTCTCCTGTCCTCACCTGTCACCCGGACTTGTTTTCTCTCCTCTCCTCCTCCTACTCCCATTCCCCTCGTGCCTCCCCATCCATCTCCTCCTTTCCCTCACTTCCCTTCTCCATCCCTCTCCTCCTCATCCTCCTCCTCCTCCTCCAGCTTTCCAGGGAGCCGAGTCTGTTTTCGATTAGCGTTCTCATGTAAACCTAAATTGTGATTAAACAAACACTGTGTGAGTGTGTTTGGCCCCGTATCAAGTTTGCTTCTCTCTTAAATATATGTACAGACAGACACACACACACACACACACACACACACACACACACACACACACAAGCAAAGCCGGAGACATGTATATGAGTAGACATGTACAAACAAATGCACGTCGTATACAAACATATAAGCAAATATGCAGACGCAAGCAGAGACATAAATTAGGAAACTGTGTATACACGTTTAGCATCCATAAAAGACCATGCATAAGAATATACACACATACTGTAAATCCATATTCATATACATTACATTAAGACAGACAACCTCAATCACAATCATGTACCTAAGCACACACAGGCATGGCATACAGTATGCGCCTACACACATTAGAGTAAACAGGTCAAGAGGAAAGTCAGTGAGTTATAACTATGAGCACTAGCAGCTCTGTGGCTACTTCCCCATCCAGCTCACCTTTATTTGCAAGGTGAAATTACAACCACATGCAGCCTCTGTGCTATTTCAGTGTAAGCACATAAAAATTCTTTGCCACGAGAAAAAAAAAAAAAATCGACAGGCCCCCTGCCTCCCACGAACATTTCACAGGTTCTGGCCCTGCAGCGAGCTAGCTAGCTAGCTGCTAAAGAAGTGCAGCTGAAAGGGAAAGGTGTTGCTGCCGTGAACTTTAAGACCGCCTGGTTGGTGAATCCTGCCAGCTAACAAACACTGTGGCTTGTTTTATTCACACATCCACGTAGGAAGCCACACGCAGGCCTACACACACTAAAATTTAGCCTCTGGAGTGCTTTCACAGCAAGAGAAGCAAACTCGACTTATGCAAGTGAGGCAAGAAGTTGCAGCAGAGGACACCTGACGGACTGATTTTCGGTATAATGCTGTGTCAACAGGAAGGCGAGGGAAAGGGTTGCATACAAACAAGAAGTACCATGAGTAATGACGTTTTCTTTTATTCTGCTGGACTGCTGCCACAGTGATATTTTCCCTGTCTCAAGTCTTTGTCCTGCACATGCATACCTGTAAAAAGCCAATTACAGATCCAGTTATGTGTGTAAATGGCCAAGACGTCGACTTTCTACAGGAGAAACGTCACTGGAGAAATTAGGTTCCTTTAATCCCCCACACTGATTACGGAAACTGGTTTCTTGTATAGATGATGCTGCAGAAATCCAACAATAACTTGTTTAATCAAGTGTAAATAAATGCACATTAAGTACTTTTACATAGGAGAGTATTTTAGGACAGTATGAAGGAATGTGTGAAACTTTTTTAATGTAACTGGCTTTTCCAAATCTCTTAAACTATCCTGATATCATTTGCTCGCTCCCTCGTTCTTACTTCGTCTCTGTCTCTTTCTCTCCCTTGGTTTTCGGTATCTCTGCAGCGTGTATTTATCTAAATATGTCTTGGGACAAAATCGCACTGCTGTCTGGGCTGTGGGAAAACACACACACACACACACACACACACACACACACACACACAAGCCGCTAAGAGCAGCCTTATTTTAGAGGAACTCTGGTCAGGTTCCCTCTGTAAAAGTCTTCCCTTCCCTGAATACCAGCGGATCTCAGTGTGGGCCCTGTGATGCAGCTCCATCCTGGAGCCTATAGGCTTGCTGGTGCAGTTCCATGCCAGAACACCCACTGCCATCTAAGCCTGCTGGCATGTTCTCCCATGTTTGAGGAAGCAATTACGCCAAGTATGGTTTTAAGATTGAACGTAAGTAAGATTGATAAACTAGAAACACACTCGCAGCACACCGCTGTGCATGAGCCCTGTGGTGCAGCTGCATGTCAGGTCCTACAAGCCTTGTGGTGCAGCAACATACCATGGTTTGCACTTCTGAGTCATGTTTAATTATTAGGAAGTTCTGTCGTGGGTGTGTGGTTTAGTATAAAGTCTGTCATGCACCAACACACACACACACACACACACACACACACATTGACCCACACATACAGACTCACAATTCTGCATCCAGAGCCTGTGGTGTTAAATCAGCAGGAGAGGTGGCGTGAGAGAGAGAGATGTTCTTGTGTGTGCTTCTCTGTGTGTGTCTGTGTGTATGTGTGTGTGTTTGTGACTTATTTGTTTCTCGCCAGCACCCAGTGGCGTGAAAACCAAACAAAGGGCCCGGAGCCTAGTGACAAGAAAACAATCATACAATTCCTGACAGCAATACAAACAACTGAGCTGTTTGTTCTGTTTGAGAGTAACGGAACAAGAGCACGCAGAAAAAAAAGAGAAAAGGGGAAAGAAAGTAAACGAGTGAAGCAGATTGTGATGAAAATGGGGAGACATACACACGAGCTCAGACAGTTTATGTTCACCCCTCACCCTTCCAGACCATTCCCACCAATCGCCACTGAGGCCCCGTCTGTTGCAGCCAATCCTCGGACACGCAGAGTACACCCACTTCCTGTAACACTAACCGTAGCATTCCAGCAGGTAAACTAAGGCAGTCGCCTCTAAATGGACAATTAGCCAAGATTAAAGGCAACCTCCTCGTCTTTCTCCATTAACTTAATTAGGAGGAAAAGACATCTCAAATGACCCCCTGCTCCCTTCAGCCTTCCCTCCCTCTCTCATTCCTCTCCCTCCATCCAGCTTTTCTTCCCCTGATTTAACTGACAAAGTTGTATTTACAGTAACTGGGGAGGGTCCACGCTTTCACATCTGGGAGCTCCACTGAAGCATTTGGAGGTTAAGTGCCTTGCTCAAGGGTAACCTAATGGTGCTGCGGAGCATGTCTCATTACCGTCCACTCCTCAGTGCAGAGGTTTAGACTGGCAACCTTCCAGGTCATGATTTGTTGACTATTAGACTCCTGACGGCCATTTTCCTTCCACTACATATCCATCCGTCCCTCTCATAATCCTGTTTCACCCAGTTTCACTTCCCGCAGCTATCTCTTTTTTTTTTTTAACTTGCCCTCAGCTACACTTTTACTTTTTAGGAATTTATCTAATGCTGTTATCCAGACTGGCCCACAGTGAGTGAACATGCAGAGATTAACCATCCTTCTCAAGGACACTTTGATTGGATAAAATCCTTCACCAGCATCCCCCTGGACAGCAACTCACTTCTCTTTCCATTAGGGCTGCAAAAAACCCTTTTAGGCTGACTGTTAGTCTGCTGGTATCCCTGCTGTGATGCATTTTATAGTGTGCAGTGAGGACATTACGGGAGCGCAGCAGTGTCAAATAATAGGAAGAGGTTGAAAACTAAAGAAGACACAGGAGTTTACAAGCTTTACGACACTGGGGCATGTTATCAAACTGGAATCTGACAGCTAGATTCTTGGTTGACAGGTTACTTTGTCAGTTTTTATTATCATTTACAATTGCTTTTTTATGCAGATGTTTTTTTTGCAATACAACTGAAAACACTGTGAAAGTGGCACAAGAAAAGAGGAGTCATAAAGCCAACAGTCAAATGTCTAGTTTGCCAACATTAGCTCACATTAGCCACCCTGGGCTACTGGTCATACCAGACCAAGTAGGCCTGTAGCAAGGCTTGAGGGGTATCACAGTACTACAGTATACCAGAGTATTTTGAAAACCCCATGTTATGATTTTCAATACCGCCAAAAATACTGTTAAACTCATATGGAGATGCTGTATTGAGGATGCATTATATGTAATGCACATCCTGTGCAACCAGGGGCCAACATAGCGACTACCACCGTTACAGGACTGTAAACAACCAGTTAGTAATGACGGAGAGAGGCCACAGGGAAAAAGAGCATGTGTTCATATCTAACGCACAGAGGGAAGGTTTACTTTGACCAATCCAGAGTATGGACTACTGGACAAACTAGGGGTGCTTTCACACCTGCTCTGTTTGGCTCGATTCAATTGAACTCATTTGGCCCTTAAGTGCGGTTCATTTGGGCAGGTGTGAACACAGCCATCGCACTCAGGTGTGCACCAAAACAACCAGACCTTCTTAAAGAGGTGGTCTCAGTCTGGTTACAAAGGAACTCTGGTGCGGTTCGTTTGTGGTGAGAACGTGTTCCGACCTGGATCTGAAGCAACTGCAGTCACATGACACATTGTTTGGGTTAAACATGAGCATGTTACAGTCCTGGAGGATTATTAATGTGCACCTCCTCCTGTACTGCCTTAATATGCACATTCAGCACATCCAATGCATCAAAACATTGTTTTCTAGTTGGAGCCGCGCCTCATTTTCAAACTGTATGGTTTGACTAAAATGAACAATGACAGCAATATAGTCCACGATGAGCAGCGCTAAAATCAACCTGCGTAGTTGTCCCTCCATTGTGACATTAGAAAGTGTCACATTTATCTTGCAGGTGTACTCTTCTTCAACGTTTTGTTTACTTCCTGGATTTTTCCCACATGGGAATTCTGACCAAACAAGAGCAGCTTTGCCGTGCAAGGTATTTGATCTGGTCCACTCGTAAATGCTGCCATGAGAACATGAACCAACTCTAGGCAATTATACAACTTTGTAACAAAATTAGTCCCTGATTCAGACCAAAGCAAGACAACTCTAGGTCTGAAAGCACCCTAAGACTGAGATGACTAACTGAGAAGGTTTAGAAGGTTAAGTTGACGAGGCAATTAAGCCGCACACAAATACCCTCATATACTGCGAAATTTCAGGAAGGTGTGAACTATGAAGGTATGAAAAAATAAATACCAGACAAGCTTAGCTATAGCAGCAAAATCCCTCAGTGTTGAAATGAGCTAGGGTATGTTTTGTTGTTTATGAATTCAAGTTTTTGTTTGTAGGAGGGAGATTGTATTATTTGGTCTTCTAATAGTTTCACAGTCTTGCTTTAAACAGTAGAAATAAGCATGTTTTTGAAGCATGGGCTGTATATCATATCTCTGCATTCTTGCTTGAAATAACATGATGTAAAATACACGAGGGTTCTGCATCTTTACAGCCAGACGGTGCTTTTACTTCAGCGTCCATAAATGTTGAAACATGGTCAAAAATCACCTCCTGCATTATGTAATACTCAGCATCTGAGGCCCTCCTTGTGGTGAAGGAGAAGAGGAAATATCTCTCGAGTCTCACGTTACTCTCATTTTTCTTCTTCATCGCACCCCTCTGCTCTCATGCAAACCAATCAACTGCAACCTGAGCTGCTTTAATGGGGGAGAATAATGCTGCCTTATGAGTATCACTGGCAGTAAACCAGCGCTGGTTCAAATGCACAGACTGTGCAGTCGGGGGGCCCTGCACGCAACATACACTCACACACCGACACACACATAAAACATGCGCACACACGCACAGACTACCAGAGCAGAGAGTGAAGATAACAGGATGAAGCTCAGTCTGGGTCAGTGTTATTAGACAGGAGACCAACAGCCATCAAGTCACTTAGCAAAGTAAACCTCCCCGATACACTGTGATGTGCACCGATGCACAAAAGCCCTCTAAACCAATAGCTTGCATTTTTCCACGCGAGCCATCGTGATTGTTGCTTTTCAAACCAGAAATTCATTGCCTTTCTAGTAAATGTATTCTACTCAAAGCTTCTTCTCAGTGTGTGTCTGGGTGCATGTGCTGTAAGACCACAGTCTCTGCAAACTGTGGGGGGAAACGACCACAGACTGCACACACTCAAACCCACAGACTCCAGTCCACAATCCATCTATCTCACCACCCCTGTCTTTGTTTTCTCTCCCCCCTACCGAGCACCTAGTGGGGTCACTAAGACTCCAATCCCTCCATCCATCTACCCGCTCCCCTCATCCTACACCAGCATCCTTTCATCCATCCATCTCCCTCCTTCACATGACCTCCCTAATACCTATCGTTCATCTGTCATTGTCAGACGCTTACCGTCCGCACTTACTGCTCAATAAGAACGTTTTCCAAAAAGACACAAGGCCAACCTCTTCGATTCTATCATACCCTTCGTTCATCTCATTCATCCAAGATTCTGGTGAAAACTATTATCCAGCCTGATACCTCTTGCCCTTACCTCCCACCCTCCTCAAGAGCAAAACCTCCAACCCATGCCTATTTTCCCTTAATGCTAGTCCAGCTCCTTCCCTCTCCTCCCCTCTCCAAACCTCAGACCACAGGGCTTTAATAGGAGGGTTAAGAGGTAATTCCTATCACACTGCCATCATTTAATATCTAACCGAGGCTGACAGAGAGGAAGGTTACGAACCCAAACCAGAAACCCACCAGCAAACCTCCCTGTCTCCTCCTTCTTACTCTCCCGCTGTTATTCTCTGTCTCAGTCTCCCTCCCTCTAACCTACTCTCTTTTTCTGCTGTCACTCTACCTTAGTTCATTCCTCCTCTGTCTTTCTCTCTTACACACTTTCTCATCTTCATACCTGGCTATTTGCATTACTGCCATTGCCTTCATTCGCAGAGAAACACGGCACGGATGGGATAAAGAGTGCTGTAAAATGGACCAGAAAGATGAGAAAAGTGGAAAAAAGAAAAAAAATAAAGGGCAGGAGGAAACTCCAGACACTGTAATTTAGATTGTGCTGATGGCAAAGTAGGGATATAAAGAACATGAGATTTATAATGTTAAGTTTGGAACACGTTCACCCTTTCCACTCGTTCTGAGTTGTCTGAGAGCTCTATAGGGATCCATATTCAACCAGCGATAAATAAGAGCTATCGAGACCAATTACAGGTTTTACAGAATAGTAATCCAGGCAGCGGAGGAAATAAGACTGTCACTCATGACGAACAAGACAAAGGGTTGGAAAAAAAGAGCTAAACACAGCGAGGGTGTGCGGGATGGAGTGTGTGTGTGTTTGCATGTGTTTGCATGTGTCACTATGTGTGTCCCTGACGTTCACATGAGGGGTTCTGACTGTGTGCGATCCTGGAAGCCACAGTTGACGTAAATGACAATTTGCTTTCAGCCATAGCAGTCGACTTCACTGTCTTCAGCAATACATCACGCATCGCCACAAATATATGAAACACACGATCGGTCTGTTTTAAGTAGAGGTTTCGCAGTGTGCACCCCGCTGAGAAGATTTCATCTCTCTGCGGCTTTTCTGCCAACACAAGAGATCAGATTGGGAAAGCGCTGCAGAAAATACAATTTATTGTCATCTTCATAAACCACAATTAGTATTATTGTTTTTGGTGTTTTGTTCCTTCACTCTGTTTAGAAATAAAAGTAGAGTTGTCGAAGCTGTTTTTGAAAGTCTCTTGGAATTCACTGTTCAGATTTCTAAGCTTTGAGAGCCTGTTGTCACTGTCCAATGGGAGCCACCATGTATTACAACATTTTCACTTTCCACTTCCATAAGTGTACTTTTTAGACAATTTATTGAGATTTTAGAAGGTTTTCTTTTCGCCTCAGGGCTTTTGCAACCAGTCCATATTTTCGTATACGTTTTTTACATCAGTCATCTGACAAAAAGCTTTACATACTGAAACCGTGCACACTGAGTCCAATGAGTGTTATTATTCTATTTGTTGTGAAAATTCCCAATACGTGACAAAATGTAAAGACAAATTTCCTCCCTTTCTTCTCCCTACTAAAGTTACCTCCCCGGCTGTCACCACTTCCTGCCTGTGTCTGGCATTTAGCACTGCAGCTACCTGAAGAGGCTGAGCTGTCCGTCCTGTCTCTCTCTGTCTGTGTGCAGTCTTTACATCCTCGTCCCCATCATCCACCTGAATATTACTATCTAACCTGTTGAAAATTGGCTGTCAATATAACTGACACAACACAAGGTTGTATTTATATTCAAAAATTTGGGACGAAAAATACAGACTTCGGTTGCAATGGCTTTATGACACAGGAGAATTGCCTGAACTCAAAAAACAGCATTTCAACTGTCAGTTCATCTGAAAGCTTGATGACAAAATATGCAGATCCACAGTTTTCACTGGACAGCAATCTATTATTTACTGAAGATAAGACCTGTGGTAATGTTTAGAGGTTTACTGCCGACACATATATTCCACGGTTCATTCCAAAATACGTTTCCTCAACTGAAAGATCAGTCAGCGTTCTTCTGAATTTTCACAAAGAGCTGTCACTTTTAGGAATCCATTTTTTGAGAATAAGATAATCGCTGTCTGCACACTTGAAAGGTGGCTTTGGAAGTTTGTAACATGGTCCGTCACAAAGGAGGGCATCTAGAATGGATTTCACTGGCGTCAGAGGTTCAAAGCAAAACAGCACAGACACTTCTCAAACACTTCTCTGACACTCCTACATCATAATCTACCACCACCAGCAAACCATTCAATCCACTACTTCTGGCAAAGCTTTAACACTATATTGTATTTAGTCTTGTTGTGGCAAAACTATGACTGATGGGAACCCATTGAACGCACTTAACCAAGGCCTCAACAATAGGGACTGCCCAATTGCCCAGGCCAAGTAAAATGCCACTTAAGGGCTGGTAAAGAAACAGATACAGATAGTAACCAAGTACTGAGTCATCCTGCTTCTTGCTCCTCTCTGTTGAAAGTTGCAGACGCACAGTACAGATCTGGCACTCATGAGAAAATGATGGCGGGTAGAGACAAAGTTTGTAAGCTGATGTACAAGTAGGTATTTCAGACTAAAGAGGAGTTTAGTCAGGTCGCGTTTGAGGATGTGGGTGAGACTCCAACTATGTGTTGCATGGTTTGCCATAAATTTGAGAGCAAGTCAGATAAAAGGGGTCACTTTTCATGACTTAAGTGTTTGCTGTTATTTGATAACTGCAAACACTTTGGGCAAGTCAAGTTCTGACCAACTTGCCCGACTAAGAAAGTGAAAACAACAACAACACTGAATCCTGCCTACCAATGGCGCAGAAGTGGATCTCAGTCCTTTGAGGCATTTCTTAGAATACTCTGATACATTATGACACTGGTTTGCCTTTAGAATATATTGTACCTGCTGTGAACCTAAGCTGACACTCTCCGTGAAAAAGTAAGCTACTACCTTTCACATCTTCTTTTTTAGGCTACCAGCCTTGAATTTTGATATCCAAAGGTCTTTCAGTGGAGTACTCCTTCAGGTTTTGTTTGTCTAATTCACTTTTTGATCTCCAAAAACACCTTAAACTTCCAAAAATGCCCAAAACACAAAAAGACCATTCACAGAAGAATACACTTTTTCAACAAAGAAAGGTTACAGTAGCTTCACAGGAGTTCTGCCTCATGGAAAACATTATAAAAGACAATGAGAGAAGTGAGAAGTTTAATGTCCCAGCGCTGGTATCCCCTATCCTAACACCTCACAACACACACACATGCACACACAAACACACTGATATGCACATACAGTGTATTAACATGCTGAATGCATGCACACACTTATACAGACATGATATATAAGCTCAAAAATGCACACAATAATGAGTGCAGACACACACACTTAAAAGCAACACACACACACACACACACACACACAGGGTCTACCTCTCGCTTTACTTGAAGGCAGCCCAATATCAACAGCTATAAAGTCTAGAAGGTGTTTCAACCTTCAGCCTAAACTGACAGAGAGTCTCTGAGGATAAGACAAATAGAAAATCTGAGTGGAAAGAAGGAGTGCAGACAGAAAGAGCACAGGGGAAGAAAAGGAGACAGGGTGGGTGCACCGATGGGACTGAAACACACAAAGAAAGAGAGCGAGAGAGTGTGTCTGGGAATGTGAGATGAAATAGAGAGAGAAGGAGGGCAAGTGGGAGGCTTCTCTGCATCAGTATGACCTGCTCTTACTCTCCCAATGCTCTGGGAAAACTCCATATTCCCGAATAAAAATTCCTCGCAGGTCCAAGCAAAACATTCGCTCCAGGCACACTTTCACCTCTTAAAATTGTGCGCACACACACATACACACACACACACTTTTTCACCTCTCTACAGGAGCACAGAGCGGCACTGTGTCACCTGGCACGGGACTTGAACCCTCAACCCCGGATGAAAGTTCTGACATTGCACCGTGGCCGTGTTTTCAAATGGATCACGTAACACATCAAAAGACGAGAGTAAAGAGCAAAGAGAGAGTGACAGAGGGAGAGCCAGAGATGGGAGATTTGAGGAAAGTAGGATGGAGAGGTGGAAAAACAAGAAAGGTGGACTCACAGTCGTCCTAGTTTGGGGTTGGACTGGAAGAGAAGCTCCGGGAGGAACTGGAGTTTGTTTCTGTTCAGACGACTGTGGAGAGAAAAATAAATGTTGAATTAAAATGGTTTACATTTTAAAAATCAAAGAGAAACATCATAAAAAGAAAGGGCACAAACACAGACTCATAAATCACTCTCATTTATCCTTTTGTGTTGACTGAACTATCACCAACCAGGCAACTGGATCACCTTGAGGGTCATTGAGTTCATGGTTCAAAGGTCAAACTCATGAGAAAGTCTGTCTGGTTTCCTGTGATCATGACCTACACGGTTATCATGCTGTGTTGTGTGTGTGTGAGTCAGCTGCAGGTTATCGTGCCGTAAGCTCCCTAAAGCCAGTTATCACTATCATCCCTGCATGTGCTTTGACCTGTGGGTGAAAGGAGGAACAAGATTGGGTTCCTGGCGTCTTCCAGGCATCTGCACTAAGCTGAAAAATGTGTTCAGTTAAGAAAAACACACTCTTCCCTGGATAAGTCCTGATTTAACACTGGGTACGTCTACACACACACTAATATTCCACTATGATTCAGAATATGACAATATTCCGGATTTGATAAGGGTCATGCAAACAGCAAATTGTCGTCTGAATAATCCCAATTCGACCTTATTTCCGATGTAGCATTTTCCAATCAAGAAACCTGGGACATTCCAGTATCATTCAAGTTTTACCAGCATTCTTTGAATATTTATACAGCACATTCGCAATATGTATTACAACTGGAGTTTTTTCCGCAGTTTGCAACATATAGCATCTTGCTCTGTGTGTGGTCATGGTTGCGTAGTACACATATCAGCTTGCCAATAGTATGCCAGGCTGTGGTAGAGATGCATGCTCAAAAGAAAAGCCCGCATATCAGGTTGAAAGGAAAAACACACCTACTTTTAAACATTATGAAAGACCTGAATATCAACAGGTTTTTGGATAAGCACAAACATCGCAGCGCTGACCTTTTCAGAAGGTGGTTAAAGGAATGAAAGAGGGAGGACATGTTTAGACAATCCAAGTCTGCCACCGGATGAAAACTAAAAAAAACAGCCTTTCCACTTTTCAATATGTTGATGTGATAGACAACATGTTAGGGCATATTAATCTAAGTATGCACTGCTGTGTGTAAATGAGAATATTCATTTTTTTGTGGAGTTTAGTAGGACTATTGTCTTTTTAGGAATAAGGGCAAGTGGAATATATTGTGCATTTATATGCAAAAGAGTTCATTTTCGGTGTATTTTGGGAGAGTTAGATGGCAACAGAAAGCCAAATAATATTGGCCTAATTTCTCTTGCTAGGACAAAAATGTGTAAAATGAAAAAGCTTTGTCCAAGAAATCATATTTAATTCCCATCTCTCATTACTAAAACTAAAACCTTATCCATCCTGTGTTACTCCACTAATATTGATCATGACAAACATGTATAAGAGGTTAAGTGCTCTGGAATCAAGGCTTTTAAAAAGTAGTATGAGCTGTGTGTAGCAAACATAAACAGTCCCGTATCATTGTAAATATGCCCACACTTTTCAAAAAAAAAAAAAAACTATTAGAGGCTTTTCAGGTGCCAAAATTTAATAGTAATTTATTCCTTGTGTAAAACATGAATATGAAAAAAGTGAACAAAACTTTGCCAACACCAATTTAAGACTATGCAGTTCTTAAATAGGCTACCAGACTAACAGTATGGCCAATCAGGAGAGCTTAAAGGTGTCATGCATAATCTCATTCTGCTGGTGCAGTCACCCGACCTGCAAGGATACTAGAATAAATACATAGACAACAGGTCTTTGTGTATGCATACACCCATGTGTATGTATCTTTATATGCACAAAACAAAAACTAAAGGCACCAGTAGGATGGGTGGGCTTTCATTAATATCCTACTGGATAACAGTAGATTATCACAAAAAACACGTTGAAGACAACTCTTAATTAAGACCCTCTGGATCTAGTGTTCTCTAGCCTAAGAGTTTTCGTTCGTTCTGTGTGGTTTTGTAATGTTCCTAATATTTCAAAAGTTCCAAGGGACCTTTTGGGGCATTTTTTCTTATAATATGTGACTCTTTCTAAACTAATATGAAATGAAAACAGCCAGATGCTTTCTTTTACAGTATTTTACTTGTAAAACACAATCTCTTGCTGTTGTTGAACTGAGCATGAAATGAACACATGGCAATTATTTACAAAGGAATGAGAGCCAGAGGAAGATGGAGAGAGTGACAGGATGGTGCTGACCAACAGGTAGACATGCCTGTTAGGTTAAAGTGAGAGATAGAGTGTTTAACACTGAAAGATGTGTCTGCCTGTGTGTGCAGGAGGAGGGTGGGGCCGGCTGCAGCAGAGACAGATGAGAGAGAAGAGGGAGTGAAAGTGTTATCAAGCTACCAAAGCATTTGGCTGAGAAACGAGGCGTGGAGGGGAAAAAGAAAAGAAAAGGAGGGTGGGGGAGGTCACGGGGTCACAGAGTAGAATCTGTGCTGGAGAAGACACAGACACCAACCTTTTAACCCCCGTGATAATGATAATAAGACCCTGACTTTCACTCCTGCATGCACCAATGGAAAGAAAGCTGCAGTCCAAAAAGAGATATCCACCATTTGAAATAATTGACCCCTGCTCCTAGAAAATAACTGCTGGTACCAAAGTAAAGTGCACGATCGGCTACTATTACAGTTATGAGTCATTTTAAGATGTTCGCTCGCAAAACAGTTACGGTTTTTATGAGAAGAATCCTTTGTGTATTCTCAAATAATAATGACGAGTTTCTTCTGCTTGGAATCTTTGAAATATTACCAGACCGCAAGTCCAGGGGCACTATATTTTTAAAATTTGGAAAATTATCCCTATTAGTCAGAATCACAGTTAAGTCCAGCAGAAATGGTTTGGAGACTGAGGGGAACTAATCTCACTGGACCACTACCTCAGAATCCAGAAGTTTGATATATTTTTGCAAGGAAAACAAAATAAAACTCACTCCCCTTTTCTTTCTGCAAAATATCCATCAATTAAGACCTTACTCAGGACTAATAACAGCCACATTTTGTCATTTCAGACCAACGCAGAGCCCTTGTTTGTTTCTGTTAAATGACCACGAGGTGAAATGACCATATCCGTGACTTTATAATTCATGTGTTGACATACATGAATGTCCTCGCCCACGGAGACGACTGCCCAAGCTCCATGTTTTTCACATTGTGACACCATAAATCACACAGACTCAGCACTGCGACCTCTGACCCCTAAACTTTCACCCTGACAGCTACAACATCAGAGACCCTGTCAGCTAAGCATTTTAAAAAGCATTTCATTATCACTGACACAAAAAAGGAACATAATTCAGGACACTTGTTATCATCACCAAAGCAGTTTTCTTCCTAATTTCAACCCACACAGAGAAAATAACTTGTTTTTCTTTGGACTGACGTAAGGTAAAGTTAAGTTAAAGTCAAGTTAAAGTGTTGTTCTGTTGTAAAGTGAGTGAGTAAAAGACAGTTACTTAACAGAGATAGCAAATTAGCTCAACGACATGGCCAAATGTCCCTGAATGTATTTAACTGTGTGGACCTTGAACTGATGACTTAAGGATAATAAATATATTGACACGCAACTATAGTTTTAAACACATTTCACTATAGCCCCTTTTACACTGCCAGATTTTCCGCGAATGTTGGGGCGTTTTACAGGCAAGCTGCGAGCGTTTAGACACACAGAGCCGGATTGGTGAGTTGATCCGAGGTGCTCAATTTTCCGCCAAGTAGGGGTAAACATATTGGTGGAACCTTTTTGGTTTAAAAAGAACGAGGCGCCCTTCTGCCACAGGAGGGGCTGTTGATGACTTGTGGGAAGAGCTGTTGATGACGCCGCACGTGCGACCCACTGGCGGTGGACTAACAGGAAACAGCTGATAGCAGGAATGCGCAGCTAGTAGCAAGAGGGAAACGCAAACCTGACAGACACTGTAAAGATGAGCAACTGGGGAAACAAGGAATTGCGCACCCTCCTTGTCCTCGCAGACGAAGAGGCCATTAACTGTCAGATGACGTAAACGGTGAGCAACGGACCAACTTCTGAGAGAATCGCCGAAGGACTGACCAGCTGCGGCTTCCCTCCCACGTCACTGTTCACGTCACACGGTGAGCTACGTGTTTTGCCCCCATTGTCCCAAAGAAGTAAGCAGGTGGCATTTTGCCACACTCCCCGCTTTTGTTTTTATACTGCCAATGCCAAACGAAGACTGATTGAGCTTTCCTGCAAATTTGCACAATTCCTATTTAAAAAGGGCTAATGCTTACGACCAAGGGTGCTCAAGTTTTGGTGACTGTCAATTTAGGGAGCCAGCATATGGTTAAGGGCTACACAGGAAAATTGCACACATCTCATTTCCACATTAAATCTGCAGTGTCGTCCACCAAAGTCGCTAACTTTAGCTAACACTAGTTAGTTAAAGTTAATACTCGTGAGGTGGCACTAGTTGCCACCATCTACAAGAAGTCTTTTCTAACCTGACAGATGCTTGTTTGTTTGATGCAACAGCCGAGTAGAGTATTTAATGTAAGCTACTGAAAGTAAAACTGAAATGGACCACAAATGATTGAATGAATATAAGGCATGCAATTTATGTAACATTCAGGGGCCGCACAGAATGTTTCTGAGCTCCACCATTGGCCCCCAGGCTACATCTTGAGCAACTATGCCTTAGACAAATGAAAAGCCATCTCCTGTGTGAGTTTTGACACACAGCTATGTTGCTTCCTAACCTCTTCCCCCCCTCACCCCTCACCTCTGACCCTCCCTGACACACCGCGTTAAAGAGCCTTTTAACATTAAAGCGGCCCATCACCTCTCGCTTTCACTATCAGATGTGTGATCTCCATTTAGAGACAAGATACACATGTTGCTGCCAGTCAATGTTCGCTGTCACCTGAACTGAATTAACTGCTTTCGTCTCTCTTGTCTGTGACAACGTCTCCTTCTTGTTCTTGCTCTAGTAAAATATATACTTCTTTTCACAGCAGACAAAGTCTTTAAATCAATGTCTCTGACAGTGGAAGTGGACTAAACTCGTCAGTTTTTGAAGTTTGTCTTCAAGTTACTGACACTGTGATACCGTGGAGGTACACTGTGTCAGATTAAATAGCCCGCTGTGCTTAAATAGTTAAGACACTGACATTATCATATCAGTGAAGAAATTCTCAGCTCCTGTCCAAACCCAGCAATGTGGATTCAACACTGTTAAGACAGCCAGCTCCTAAGTGTGGACGTGCTGTTCTCATCGGGTGACAACCGCCATTATGGCAGGTAGACGGTCTTACATGACCTGGATATCCTCTTTAACAGCTTTAAAAATATAAATTGTCGGAGATAATGTGTAACAACACGCAGTGTGTTACTTTCTATTTTCATTTCATGCCGCAGCATCATAAACACTCTCCTGCAGAACTGCCTGTCTGTCATCCCTCCAACCCAGAGTCATAAACATGCAGGTGTGTGTGTGGGAAGTGTTGTGTTGTGCACTGACACCTTGATTCTGTTGACTCAAGCCTTGGTGTGAGCTGAAGGACACAACACACACACTCACTCACACACACTGACCGAGGCAATATCTGTGAGAGATTCCAAGGTTGTGTGTGAAGTGGATGGACTTGGGTATCATCCAGGAACACTCTCTGTGTGTATGTGCATGTGTACTTTAGAGAATGGACAACAGCGAGTCAAAGGTGTGTATGTTTGGGGAAATGGAAAATCAGCGGCGGCAAGTCAAATATTTGGATGTGTGTGAAGTCATGTTTGCTGGCGTGCGTGTATGCATATTTTGGGATGTGTGTGCATCTTTGTAGCCTGGGGGGGGGCTTGCATCAGCCTTTTCTCACACACACAACACACTCACACAACAGGTAGCAAAATAAGATGGTGTACTTACAGTCTCTCCAGCAGTCTGAGGTCTTGGAAGGCTCCTCTCTCGACAACACTGATTTGGTTGTCCTCCAGATGACTATAGGGATGGACAAAAAGACACAGAGGAAAGTTGTAGTTACTTTCATAATTTAAAAAATCCAAAATTCAAAAGCAATACCAGCAGACATATGCAACTTTGCAGTGAATAGCCATCATGACCAGGGAGAAATAGTAGTGGATGTCAAAGGAGTAGCTAAAAATGATCAGTAACACTACAGAGTTTAAGGAGGCTTAATTATCAATCATGGTTTGGGAATACCTATCCAAAGCCAGCTTTCCAGGCTGACCTGGAAGTTTAAACCAAAGGAAAAAACACCAGATAAATTTTATTTTCTGGACAGTGCAAACATCAGCCGCTTGCCAGAGCAAAATAGAGAGATTTTAAACATCAAGAGAGACATTTGCACTTTTTAAAATTGGTTGTGTAAACAAGGAATCAGCACACCGAACAAATGAATCTGGCATAGAGCAAAAGTTTTGAAAAGTTTAAGACATGCAACATTTCACAAATGTCACAATCTGGTGAGCCAAAACAAACAATTAACAACCCATCCCTCTTCCACCCCTCAGTGGATATCTTCTCCATTTCTCTTCTGTGTTTCCACTGCTGCTCCCAATGCAATGCATATTCTTCTTTCTCTCTTCCCTGCTCTGTGTCTGTGTGTGTGTTGTCATGTTTTGGGGGTGATCTAAGGTTTTCCAGATGGGACAGAGTAAAGGAACGAGAACATCTCCACTGATAGGCATGTTTATATTTTCTGTCTGAGGATGTTAAGAGTGACATCTCCTGAGAGAGGGGAGGGGCCGGTGGAGATCGAAGGGGGAAAGTGGCTGATGTGAGAGGAGGGAAGTAGGAAAGGGAAAGGAGAGAAAGAAGGAAGCAGTGACTTAGGAAGCAGACGCAAGATGGATTGAGTGAGAGCGATTTTATATAGATAGAAAGCCAAAGAGTACTGAAGAAGCTGTATCAAAAGAGACGATGTCGGGCCCGCCATGTGGACTTTGAATTGTTCTGGCACGACCTTCCTTTAAATATTCTTTCAAAGAAAATGTTTAGACGTGCAGCTGTATTACAGCCATTAATCTGTGGTCTGTCAGACCGACTCTTTCCACAAACACACATGCAAACACACTTACAGACAATCTGTTGGGCTGAGGCATGCACTTTGCTGAATGATAACAGATCCAGACACTTAAACTTGCATTCATGGACATACACACAAAGAAAATAACGAATACATGCACACATGTATTAGTTATTTGGTGTAATTATTCACTCATTCTCAGTTTCATGATAGGGTTCTTTTTCACCCAAAATAAAACAAAGGTGTAATACAAAAATCTAGCTTAAAATTGGTTTAACATTTTGTCTTAAAGCCACTTCCTTTTCTAATTACTTATGGGGATTCCGTTGCACAATGAGAAAATATTTTCCATGTTCCAGTATTTTTCTCTTTAGGTTGCCAGGCATTTAGTCAAATCCAATCATATATGTTCAAAATCACCAAATTTTTCATAAAAACTGGTTAAAATTGAAACAATCCAGCATGCTTAAACCTGCCTATACACAGAAACACTCAGCATATGCTGCAGAAAAATAATCAGAGTGGGAGAAAATTTTCTAAGCTCTTAAACACACACTGACAGGTGCAAATACACACAGAAGTTTTAAGATTTAAGATTGACTTCATTATCCTACAGAGTGGGAACTCTGTCTTGGGCTTCTCTCCCATGCTGCAGCCATACAGACAACATTTCACTTATGAAAAATATACATATGCGGGTACATAGATAAAAAGGTTTGTTAATAAATAAAAAGAGAAAACACAGCAAGCTTCTTAGAACACCTTGGCAAGGCTACCATTAGTTCACCTGGTAGAGCAGGTGCCCCATGCACATAGGTGTTGTCCTTGCTGCAGAGGCTGCGAGTTCAATTCCAACCTCTGGCCCTTTGCTGCGTATCGTCCCCCTCCTCTTTCCTCCGTTCAAGCTAAAAACTGCCCGATCGATTAAAGGCAAAAAGTCCTAAAAAAATATCTCTAAAAATACTGAGGCAAGCAGAGCAAGCCTTTCCCTAAAAATCTTATACCTTGTAACCTGCCATTATTTAAATGTTTTAATGACACAGGAATAAATACATTATTAAATCTATTTAATCTGCTACGAGGGACTTGGAATTTCCTACCAGAAGGCAGTAACTTTTACGCACAGAGATGAGATGGGTCATTAACTATCGTATTGGCTTGCCTTAGTGTAGCCTTTTCGTAAGAAGACTGCGAGGACGTGTGCCGTCTGAACCCTATAATCTTCCTTGCAGTTCATACACATGCACAGATATATACCCAGCACTAATGAGCAATGTCAGATATGAATGTAAACATGTAGAGAGTAAACATAGGTACAGAGTTACGCACTGGTAGCAAGCACACCCAAAGACGCATGTAAACAAATGCACAGTCCTGACTGCGGCCCATCAGTCATAATTTAGAATCCAGCCAGCAATAATCCTGCATGTTTATTCTAGTCTAGTTACATTTCCTCCGTCCTGATAGAAAAAGCATATCTCGTAAACTTTAGGGTACGCTAAATCAAGACATAACTTTGAGTAACTATCAGAGTTTATTTGTCCAAACGAGGGATCAACCGCATGCTGATTTATTGAATAAGGTTAAGAGAGGCAGGAGATCTCAAGCCAAACACATGGTGTGGGGAGTCGATGCTGGCATATTGTTCAGATGAGGTATTGTTTTTATATTGGTCTGTATCAGGCATTAGTCATCGACAGTGAGATGGAGAAAGATGGAGAGAAGAGAGAAAACATGTATTGATTTCATGTGTGTGGGGCCTGGTGTGTCTAATAACTCTTTCATTCAACCATATTAGAGAGTCTTAGCAACCATTATAAAAAGCACAATGATGTCACGCTACCTTGTGGCAAACTCGGAGTGCTTGGCGTCTAAAGGAAATAAGGAAATACTTCAGGGATATTAACTTCACTTGTTGTTTACACACAACGGGTGAAACCACATTAACTTTCCCCGGCCAAGTGTTCGAAATCAAGCACGAGTTTTCACCTACATCTAAATTTGTTTGGAATTACTCAATTTCGCCACAGTCTGGAAGAAATCTTGCTATGTGAGGCTGCCAAAGATATTACGCTAAGTGTTGCGCATGCAGTGTGGATGCCGGGACAAGCTGTGATTACAGCAAGACAGCCTGACTCAGATTAGAGAATATTCAGACTGCTGGATTGGATTACATGTTTTTAAATGAACACAGTATGCTAAATGTTTAATTGGATTACAGCAGACTATCTGATTAAGGTGCTTTAATAAGTCAGATACTAAGTTTGAAATTTTTTGTACTTAGCGTTGGCGTTAATGTACAACCAGCTCATTTAGCAGCTAAAAATACACCTGATATATTGCAGTTTAGTCTGGTTGAGGTGTTTAACAGACGTCAGATTATACGTAATGGGAGTCAAGTATTTTCACACGACTAATTATCAATAATTACTAGCCTGTATGTAAACATGGGCATCAAGGAATATTTTTTCTGCAGCTATTTAGCATTCCCTGGGAAAAATGTCAGAAGCGTTTAACTACATGCAAACTTTTCCCATGGGATGTATGTAAGTGACCAGGAATACCAGAACGTGTGCATGTGTGTGTGTGCAGAGTGAAATGCAGATACGGAGGTCTGGTAAGTAACAGTAATACCTACAGATAAGCGAAAAGGCTACACCGGGCTGTGACCATGTATGCTTTTGTTCATCCCCTGGTATCATTTGCAACAATGTGTGCGTGTATGTGTGTCTGTGTGTATGTGTGAGACACAGAGTGTGTGGGTGTGTGCGTGTGTCTGTGTGTGTACTTTCTCAGACTATCTTCCCTTTCCCAAGCCATCTCCTCCCCATTTCTTTAAGAGATTTAGAGTGGGGAAATGTCACAGCAGTTTATCACCAACCACATGAAACAAGCTGCTGGCCCACCACACGCAAACACACACTCTCTCGCTCGCACACACACATACACAGCCTCTGTTCCTTGGTTCTTCTCACCCTGTCTCAAGTGCACAAGATGCACTAAATAAAATGATCTCTTTGTCTATTCTGCTTTAACACACACACACACACATAATAAAACCTGAAACATTAACTGAGATAAGTTCCAAAATCCATCATAAGTACAGTTATAGTTAAACTAATGTAGTCACAAATGCAAACGCACACATCCATAAACTTATTTCCAGTCCTCAGCGCAGTTTGTGCTGGGAGTGTATTTTTATCTACCGGTCTGGTTAAAACAGAGTGAGGAGGGAAGCTGCATGCAGCCAACGGTGATTATAGTTATTATAGGCCTAAGACACACACACACACACACACACACACACACACACACACACACAGACTGTACATACACGCACACGCATTTGAGCCACTTGAGGCAGAAGAGAGAGCCCTTAACATCAATTAGGACAGCTGAGAGGAGACGAGGAGTCACACTCTGCTGAGAGCAGCCGATTAGATGGAATGAGTTAGACAAGCAGGAGTAACAACAGCGATGACTTTAGCATGTTGACTTTAGCAAGAGGCTAAAAGATTACACAGGCAAATAGGAACACAATACAATAAGGAGGGTTCATACTTTGAGATGTTTACTGACAGCTACATGTTGAATCTGTAGTCAGTAAATTGCCTTGAAATGGAGTAGTGGTCAGTCCTGCTCAGCTGTTTAAGGGCCCGTAGACACGGCGTGTTTTTTTGCGCCCTCAAATCCATTGTTTCAATGTATACGCGTGCAAGCTGCGCTCAAAAGCGTGAGTGTCCGACCACGCTGTTTTTCAGGGTGTGATGGCTGCGCCCTGACATTAACAGAATACAACTTTTGGAATGCAGCGACAGACACCGCATGTCATGTGATGAGGAACAACCAGAACAAAGGAATACTTTGTACATCTATTTCAAAACAGGTGTGTAGGAGAAAAACAAGCAGACCAGAGCAAGGTCCAGTCACCATGTAGTCTGAGATACGTTCCAAGTCTAGTCTGATGAAGGTCTAGTCACCGAATCCTTGCAGCATTAATATCATTATGTTTGCAAGTTGGACAGTGTGCAGGAGTTTTTCTACGTGAGGAACAACCAGTCATAGTCGTTATATATCCTCCTTGAATTCCGTAACTATGAGTCTGTGATAAATATGGAGAAGTTGATCGTTTTAGTGCAGGGCTACCCAGAGCTTTACATCTGTAGCATGGACAACAACATAGGCCTAATACACACTTAAGAAACAATGCACATGGGCAAGTGAGTATTGTGTCAAGATAGACTTGAAAAAATGCCTCCATGTGCTGTGCATTCTGTTCTTAGGACTTGTATTTGATGTGAAAACTAATGATTTTATTTCTAGAGAAATGTGCGTTCAAGTCATATGTTGTTCAGTTGCATGTGCACAACTTTATAAAACTTCCTTTTGTGTATCTTTAAAATAATCTCAAATGTCTGTTCCTTATTTCTCATTTTCAAAGGCATTATCGTATCTCAGGGAGTCCCACGATTGCAAAACTTCTTAAACTCCCTAATACTCAGAGACATGGGACACAGGAGTGAATTCTGAGTTATATTATCTCTTCTGTTACTGTTTCATATGAACAATGACTCACATGTTCTTGCTTACAATTCAGAAATTGCCAGATTTTGTCAGCAGTCTGGTCTCTGCGCACCATCATATCCGCATCAGTTTAACATCTTGTTGCTTGTTTAACAAATGGGAGTCTTGCTGCTTGTTACTGGCATGTCAGCTCATGATTACTCTATTATTTAACCTCGTAAATATTCAGTAATTACGGAATGCAACTCCTTGGATAAGACACTCGCATTCTCTCCTGCTCTGAAATCCCTCATTAGGATGGGAAACTTTATTTTATAGAGACTTGTTTCCCCTATAGCCATATACAGGCCTATTAGGTAAATATAGCATTTACCTAATTGCTCCAGCATGGCAGTTTTTTGTTAATGGGATTCCTTGTAAAGGCAGAATACAGAGTCACAATGAGGAAAAAGAAAGAGGTCATAATAGACCTGCTGGTAAATGGTACATTCAACATCAAGTCCTTCTACTTAAATGGCTTAACAGGCCGTTTGATAGCACGTCTCATAGGAGCGTTTTCTGATCTGCCAATTGTGTGGCTGAGGTATGATTACGTTTATACAACTAAAGTTAACAGCCTAAGTAAAGGGGAAAGATCACCATCATTGTTAAACGAAAAAATACGAGCTGTTGATGGTGGGATGCAACATTGCAAGCTTTGCATCTACTTGGTCCTACATTTTATGTAGCCACAGTTGTGGGTGGAAACATTATGTTTTCAGGCTGTCAGTCTGTCCCATTCTTGTGAACGCAATATTAAGAATGCCTTAGGGGGATTTCTTCGAATTTGGCACTAACATCCTCTAGGACTCAAAGATAAACTGATTAGATTTGGTGGGAAAAGGTCAGTGTCACTGTGACCTTGCATCCCTCCCCTTCTTGTGAATGGGATATCTCAAGAAATGCTTGGAGGGATGTAGAGTGAGGCTCGGGCCGCATTTTCCTGACCAAACCCAACCTGAGTCCGAGACAGTTATAACCAAGCCTGGTCCGAATCGGTCAGACTTTCTGATTTTTGATTCACCTGACATAGTTATTGTTATGGACAGTGTGTAAATGACCATCAAAAGACTGCTGTTACGCACAGTCAAACACGCCGCATGCACAGCAGCGCAGCGCACACACTCAGTTGGACCGGAGCCTGTGTTGCATTCAGGCGTTATCACGTAAATAACAAATTCCAGCACTTGAATAGGCCATAGCACAACACAGCAGCATGTGTGCCGAACCCAAGCCGGGTTGGGTATCCACACTCTGGAGGGATGTTCTTCAGTTTAGCACAAACATCCACTTAAACTCAAGGATGACCTGATTAGAATTTGTTGGTCAAAGGTCATTGTAATTCTAGTTTTTACTGCAGTTTGACACTGTCAAGCCAAAGGATGAAAGACTCCATGTTGCTTAAAGTTATCTAGCTTCCTTTAAACCAACACACCTAATTTAAGCTTTTTGATGCTGCATTCTGGCAGTTGTAGGTTTTCTCCATCTTGAGCAAAAGCATATTTTTTTCTCTGATTTCTCTGGTCATGTAGCACCAGTTTCAAAAGTCTATGTGACTTTCTACTGCAAAGATATTCTAGTCTCATTTCAAGGCCATCTTTTCAGCAATGAAGTACTTCATTAACAAACAACTAACAAACCCTGAGTCATGGCAGCAGCACTTAATAGCTTTTAACAACAAAATAACACAAACAAACAGAAACCAAAACACACAAACACTCCTACCGTAAAGGCACCAGGAAAATTATGCACACACACACTCTCACATCTACACACAAATTGGGCTCCTGCTGCTCTGACTTATTGAGAAATTTTCCAGCAACAAAAAAAAAAAAAAAAAAAAACGAGGTGGGATGAAATTATTTTCTCTTTCCATCATCAGAGTTTAAAAGCTTATCGTGTTTCCTGGCTGTCATTCAATCTGTTTTAACTACGGGTGCACAATGTATGCACACTGCAATTTGAACTGACCGTCTGAGTGTGTGTGTGTCTATAGACTGGTTCCCTTTATACGGGTATGCTGTTTATTGAAACGCTGTCGTACTGGAGGAATTAGGGCGAGGAAAAAAAACACACACAAGAGAGCACAGACAAACAACACACACAATTTTCTCTCCTATTTCACACACACACACACGATCCTTTCCCTCGCTTTGTAAGATTTCACTTGCCCTCACAGGCACACACACACTTACACACATAAACAGAGTCTGGTTTTGCTATGGCGGCCCACGTGTGTGTTTTTCATAATACACCTAAACATTTATAAATCTGATTTAAGACCATATTAGGTTTCAAAAGACTTCTCCAAGCTGCCATGGCAGGGACCACTAATAGGAGCCATACTCTGGCCTGAGACAGGGAGGGCTGGTGTGAGCAAAAGCAGCACTTCCCTGAGCCCAACGTGGGGTCCAGGAGTCCACCAGTGGTCCTTGAAAGGGCTCCAGGATAATAAATAGTCTCAACATCTCATCTGATACAAGTGAAGGTCACATAAATGACTACTGACCAAATTTCCCCACCTACCATGGCACACACAGAGGTATAAATCATAAGCAACAACAAATTAGTTCTCAGGAGGCCGGCCCCAGTCAAGAGAGGTTTCTATTGAAGGATTCTTGAAATAAAAAAGAGAAGAGTTTGTTTCCAGACAAAATTGACCAACAAAAACTGACAAACAGGAACTAAAGAGTCAGACATTTCTCTCACGATTTGGTGGAAACGAAAAGATAGTGAAAAGGAATTTAAGGCCTTGTCTACACACATACAGGTATTTTTTCCACAACTGAAATTTTCCTCTACGTCTTGACCTCTTGTCCACTCAGTTTTAGGTCACTAAAATGGAGATTTTTAAGACGCCTTCTAGGGTGCCAATTCTTCAGAACTCTGTCTACTTTGTACCTGTGTGGACGTATTAGATGGAGCATTGGGGAAACAGTGATGTCATCTCTGGGCTTTATAAATAAAATTGATTGATTGATTGATTGATTGATTGATTGATTGATTGATCTTCTTAATCTGCGTATGCCAGTTGTTGCTTTGAAAACACTTACTTTGCTCAAATTTAAACTTAGCATTGCTGCATCACTTCAAGGACGCACAGAGGCGTCTGCTGCACCTGGTGTTATTTTTCCACCTTAGCATCCATGGTCCAAAGTCTGCCCGAAGCAGTGGCTTTGGATCAGACCCGAGCAATCCAGCAGATGTTGAGACAATTTTGCGAGTCGGATTGTTGTCAATGAGGCTTGAGAGGAAAGGTTTTGTATGTTCACAGCAGCACTCGTATATCTGAGTGCTCCTTCGTTCATATCAAAGAGGAATCAACAATGATTACACCTTCGGGAAGACTTTTGACGAAGGTAAGATTAACCTCTGACGAACCTCGGACGAAAGCTATCACTGGTGACCATTAGAAGTTATTTTTGCGTACAATTGTGGACAAAACAAAAGCTATGTTGACAGATAAAAAAAATGTATATAAAAAAAAAAAAAAAAACTTCCTTTCACCATCCCCCATGTGGGGTGGTGGTGGTGGTGTGTCTTCCCCAAGCTCAGGTCCTCTACCAGAGACCTGGGAGCTTGAGGGTTCTGCGCAATACCTTTGCTGTTCCTAGGATTGCACTCCTCTGGAGAGAGACCTCAGATGTTATACTTGGAATCTGCTGGAGCCACTCTCCCAGTTTGGGGGTCACAACCCCCAGTGCTCCGATTCCCACTGGCACCACTGTTGCCTTTACTCCCCACATCTTTTCTAGATCCTCTTTCAGCCCTTGGTATTTTTTGAGTTTCTTGTGTTCCTTCTTCCTGATGTTGCTCTTGCCCGGGATTGCTACATCTATCATCACTGCCTTCTTCTGTTGTTTGTCGATCAACACAATGTCTGGTTGGTTAGCTATCACCAGTTTGTCAGTCTGGATCTGGAAGTCCCACAGAATCTTAGCTTGGTCATTCCTTAGGAGGTCTTCCATTCTGACCTTGGGACTTCCCTATATAGATGTGGTTGTGTAAATCGGCAACTGTTTGCTATCAGGTTTGTAACTTTAAAAGATGATGACGTGAGTGCTGTGTTTCCACTTTTTGTACTGCCTCCAAGTGTTTAAAAGTGAGCAGACCAGAGTTTTACTGGCCCCAATATATTTTCGGTAAACCACTTTCCTATATTCATGTATTTTTTCCAATAATACATAAAAAAAACCCTTATAATTAAGTCTTACAATCTGTCAGGGAGCCCTTGTAGCCTTGGGGTTAAGGTGTTGAGCATGTAATTATAACCACCCCCTCATTTCCTGTCCATTATCCAAAAAATAATAATAAATAAAGATAGCTTTGCAATCTGTCACTGAACTGACAAATACTGAAATGTATCATAACCACTAAAAATGATGTTGCTGGTATGATCGTGTTGCCTTCATTGTAATCATAGATAAACCCACATCATCAAATGATCCAAGCACTTGGAAGCAGCCGCAACATGAAAAAAATTTAAAACCCAGAGAGGAAATTCATGATGATTTTGAGTCTCATCCATCTTGCCAGTGCATTCAAGACAGCAGATACATTTCTGACAGCGAGCCATTTCCCCATCATCCAGACTGGATGCTGCTGGTTCTTGTCACAGGCTTTCAGTATGTGTGTAATTGCCAGTTTCTTGGAAAGCGAGGCAGCTTGATAAGCCTTTTTGGACGCGGTGAAAAACTCAATACAGCATTGATTTATCATTTTCAACTTGAGGAAAGAGCTGCTTCCATGATGAAAGAAACTGGTTTTTTGCCTTGTTGATTTGTAATTTCCAGTATCCACTCACTTCTGAGTGACTCTGAGGCAGCATCCAATACTAAAGCTTCTGTTCCTAATTTCTCCACCTCTATCCATCTTCTCCTCCCTGTATTACCCCTGTGCTCTTTATCTCTTTCCTTCTCTTCATCTATCTCACATCTCTCCTTTCCCCAGTCACTGCTCTTTAATGTCAATCTGTCAGTCCTTCACAGCCAGCTTTACCCATGTTCCCAGCCTTCCTCTCTTCTTTTTTTCTCTCTAATCTCCCCCTTTTACAGTGTCTCCCTCTCTCAATCTCCCATGTCTTATCTTTCACTGTTTCACAGTTGACTAAACACTTTTTCTTCGCCTTCCTCTGTTTTTCTCCCTCACCCTAATCTCTACTCTTTTATCTCAATCTTACACTCTTTTACAGTTGGCTACATTTTCCTACCCTTCTCTTTTTTCTCTGCCTTTCCCCCTAATCTCTCCATCCTTATCTCCATCTTTCTCTTGTTCACAGTGGAAACTTCTGCTCTCACCAGGGAAACCGCTCTTGACTCAAACAAACAGTGAGGAGAGAGGGCCAGGTGGAGCCCGATGGCATCACACAATCTAACGTAACCACCCAACAACTGAGAAAGTCAAGGCCATCGCCAGAGCAAAGCAAGACTTGGTGTGAAATCAAATTATAACATTGTCAAATAAAGGAACATCAGTTCACAGTGATGTATTCAGATATAAAAAGATGTAAAGTATGCAGCCCAGTTGCCAGAAAAAAATATTACATTTATATGTTTCATGCGTATCATATCAACATTTCTAAAGTTACATAGTTCTGATTATGTGTGCATGAGCTGATGAAAAGGGTGGTGGGTGGTGGGTGGCGTGACACCCCAGACAGCTGCCAAGCTGCAGACCACAGTTTGAGATGAACAAATGACAAAACTAGTTGTATTTTTAGCGAGACATCGGCAGCATTGCCAGCCACAATTGTGCCACCGCAAGTGAGAATGCAAGCCAAAACATGGTCTTTTTCTAACCATAACCAAGTGCCTTCTGTGCCTAAACATAACCACGTGTTAAACACAGTGTTGATGAAATGTGCAGAAACACAAAGTTCCAACTAATCAGCTACATAAATAATATACAAATGTTACATGATCATGGTTTGCAGAAACGCATGATGCAAAAGTAATTTTGGCAATTAGTTTGGGGATGACATCTAGTCAGTCTTTATGTGGAAAACAACCGTCAAATTATCAAATGAACACTACTCATGATTTTCCCTCTCAGACACCTTACATGTTAATAACTTAATGCTATGGTACATTCTACCTACTGACATGTACATGATGGAATTTTGTTCTTTGCCAGTGCCACTAAAGTGCACTACAGTGTGTACAGAACTGTACATGTTATTATTTTCATTTACTGTCCAATATCCAGAGAAGTACTTAATAGCCAACATGTCATATATCTAATATAAAAGCACATAAACCAAACTGAATTTGTCTCAACCTTAAGGCATTGATATATTTAATTTATTTTGAAATGTAGTAGTTGCTGTTGCTGTTGACATAAAAAGTTGAGGATCAGTTCTATTCTGCAACTGATTACTGGGTAAACTGAGTACACAGTGGGTGGGCTCAACCTCATAAGCCTTTATTAGTCACAAAATTGTAGGTTATTAATGGATAAGCATAAACATAATGTAAGGCAAATCAAGATACATGAAGAGTAACCCAGGTACTCTACATCTTTAGTATGGGTTTAATGATACATTGGTCTAGATTGATACATAGAATCAGCACCTCCAAGTCTGAGGCCATGGTCCTCAGCTGGAAAAGGGTGGATTGCCCACTCCAGGTCAGGGGGGAGGTCCTTCCTCAGGTGGAGGAGTTTAAGTATCTCGGGATCTTGTTCACAAGTGAGGGTAGGATGGAGCGGGAGATTGACAGGCGGATTGGGGCGGCGTCAGCAGTGATGCAGGCGCTTAACCGGTCCGTTGTGGTGAAGAGGGAGCTTAGCCAGAAAGCGAAGCTCTCAATTTACCGGTCAATCTACGTTCCAACCCTCACCTATGGTCACGAGCTCTGGATAGTGACCGAAAGAACGAGATCGCGAGTACAAGCGGCCGAAATGAGTTTCCTCCGCAGGGTTGCTGGGCTCAGCCTTAGGGATAGGGTGAGGAGCTCAGACATCCGGGAGGGACTCGGAGTAGAACCGCTGCTCCTCCACATCGAGAGGAGCCAGTTGAGGTGGTTCGGGCATCTGGTAAGGATGCCTTCCGGACGCCTCCCTTGGGAGGTGTTTCGGGCATGTCCAACCAGGAGGAGACCTCGGGGCCGCCCCAGAACACGCTGGAGGGACTACATCACCCGGCTGGCCTGGGAACGCCTCGGGGTTCCCGCGGAAGAGCTGACGGAAGTGGCTGGGGAGAGGACTGTCTGGGCTTCTTTGCTGAGGCTGCTGCCCCCGCGACCCGGACCCGGATAAGCGGAGGACGATGAGTACGAGTACGAGTACGAGTGATACATAGATTCAGTGATCAGTGATCCAATATTATTGATCAAAGTGAAAACACTGATACTTATTGTCATCCTCAAGATACACGTCACCATTTCCATCCAAGCACACCACTTTGTTTACAGTCAGAGACAGTGAAATCAAGGAATTGATCATTTAAAGCTGGGGCTGCCTCCTGAAAGTCAGAGGTTTAAATCTTCAGTTGGAGACCTAAATCTTGGGACCTACTTTGGTCCCAAGATTTAGGTGGCGCAGTAGCGGCGGACTCTGGGGTTTTTTCGTACCTAACTGTATTGCGGAGTTTTGCACAGTGGCGAATGGATCTTTGCTCTCAAACCACAAAAAAATGTGATGGCACAACAGTCTCCTTCAGTACATTATTCTGTGCTTTCTTTTGATTTTCATATTGGCTAGTCATCCTGTTTAATTTGTCTTTTGATTAAATCGGAACCGCTGAAACAAGTTGTAGGAAGCCTCTGCAAGTAATTGGTTGCTGGCAGACACTATGTGCTGCAATAAAATGGTTAATCAGCAGTGCCGTGCACTGTAGAGCCGATACGCTGTACAGCATTTATAGACTAAGCTGAGTAGTGATGTGCGGATCGACCCGTAACCCGGGACCCGCAAATGGACCTGCAGGTCGGGCAGCAGTGATCGTCTGTTTAATCGGTCTGTAAATGATATTTTGACATTATTGGCTATTATTGTCATGGCATCCGAAGGTATTGATGCGTTGAGCAGGTGACAGTCTGCGGTCGTTTTCAAAACATACTTGTGTCACGTACTCCAAAAGAAACTTGTTGAAACTTTAAACAATAATTTATTGTACAAAACGGGGTAATGAAAATGCAACCTCAGTGCTCTTCCTGAGCTAAAGCAATGGTCCATCATTAGCCTTATCTGAGAGGGTGTTGTGCACTGAGATAAGGGCTCAGATAATCCCATTCAATGAGGGGTGCTTCTCACAAAGAACTTCTAAATTCAAGAGAGGTTGTTTGAAAAGGAGCTGAGAAACAATGAGCTGCTATTATACTTGAAACCAATAGAGAACTTTTTTTTCACCCAACCTAAAATGGTAACAAAAATTCTCCGCCAATAAAAATGGCTGAAGAGGATCTGAACGACTTCAAGTTAGTGAGGCGGCCATTTTTATGCACCTGGTCTGCTGAAGTGTGGGTGTCCGCCCCACCCAGCAGTAAAGCTTAACTCAGCTTTAAATTTAACTGACCAGCTGGCAGTCAGACGACTAACGAGTGGCTTTAGTACAAAAGCTCTAACCGCTGTTTGTTTCCATTGCAGGCAGAGGCGAGGTGTGCATGTGTGTGTGTTTGCGACAACGGGATAAGTCAAGAATGCAAACAGCAGGTGTTTGGGGAATTAATGTGCCATACAAGACCCACACAAAGGCACAGACAGCTCCCCACCACATCTCACCCCAGACCACTGAAACCAGTGAACCTTACAGTCTGGCTGCCTTGGGCCAGTGTACTGGTTGACTTTACACACACACATGTTTGGTGTGTGAGGGCCTGATTCACTTAGAGCACAGCTTTATTGGTTGGCCACACCACAGAGACTGAGAAAAAACAGAGAAATAACTATTAGAAAGGAATGTTAAACAAATGACAGATCAGGTGACGAAGACTCCCAAGAGCTCGATGGAATGAAAAGCTGGACTGACCGCCGCTGTGGCAAACCATGAAATATTACGTGAATACATGCTTTGAAATGTGTGACATGTGGGGTTGCCCGCCGGTCAGTTGTGTTCCCCTTATCTTAATCTGTCCTGTTTTTGTTTTCTTGACCTTTGCCCTCTTTTTTTCCTATCTGGGCCAACAGTGAGGAATAACGATTAAATGCTGCTAAGAGCTTCCTCTCTCTGTTCTGTCTCTGTCTATCTCACTCTGACACAGCGACATTTCCTTGTTCCACTTTGTCTCTCACTCTATCAGGCACTGCATCCTTATCTCTCCATCCCTCCATCCTTTCCCTTTCATCCTTTGTTGTTCTCCGTCCAAACGCTTCGTTTCCAAATGCATTCGCTTCCTGTCCTAATCTCCTGTTATTTTCCACAAAGCTCTTGTACCGCTTCACTTTCTCATTCCTCCTTTCTTGCTCTTCATCTTTCTCTCTCTCAAAGATAGGTATGCTCAATTTCGCTCTCTAAATCTCCCAGTTACGCAAGGAATCCTAATTGCCCTTTTCCTTTTCCTCTGAGCTCCACGCTCCACAGTGCGTCTGTCACCAGAGGCAGGGAGCAGGCGTTGAGCTGCTTCAACATTAGCTTTTGTTGGAGCTGCAATACATCCTTTTCTTACTTATTTTTCATCTAATCACTGATTGCGACCTCTCTTGATATGAGGCTTAAAAGGCAGGAGTGGCAAAACGTTTTGTGCAAACAGCACTGAAAGAAGAGGAAGCTTACGAGCCAAAGCAGTTTGCTGCTAAAAAAGTGAGTGTTGCTGTGTTTGAAATTAAATCCAATTTAACATATTCATTTTCACTCATTTTGCATTAGGTGCACATCTGTAGCAAGCTAAACACAATTCCAAAAACGGTTAAACACAAGGAGCTGTAGTTTGCAGTAGCTGCAGAAAAAGATGAGATACCATCAGCAAGAGTTAAACTACAGTAAAATACAAGTAGAAGAAACTGGGTTTACATAAGCAAAGACTATAGTTGGATGGCCACTTGTGCCAGGAAGAAAAAAAGTGAGATGTAATCATTTAAAGATCAACATTAAGTTCCTACAGTATAGGAGGTTCAACACAGTAATTAAACCAGTAAACATATACATCCACAAGAGTAAAGTAAAACAAGAGAAATAAAGCTACATATTGTTAGCCAAATGGTAACAGACCAAGTCACAATGTTTGTTTAAAATAACTTCCGGTTAGAAAACCCCCACGTCACGTACATGAAACGTCACAGAGTGTCAGTTGTTAAGTTCTTAGCCTTCTAAAATGGCCCACCTAAAATAACCAATATCATTTAAGTGTATGCTACATTTAGAATATTTTCACCGCTTTACCTTGCCTTCATACAGCCCTTTTTGACAGGAAACTTAAGCTGTTATCTCAAAACCACCAGACTCCATTGACAAATCAGAAATTTCAGACCACGGGAGTTCTTGGTTTGCTCCTGTCTAAATCAGTTAGTGTGCAAGGTAAAGCAGAGTAAACATTCCAAATATAGCGTACACTTAAACTGATAAATAGATTTTTCTTAGGTGGGTCTTCTTTAGTGGCTATAATAAATTTTGCAACAGGCTCTGTCCACAGCAGTACATTGCCTAACTTCTGTGCTAGTAGATCTGGTCTATTAAAGATGCTAGCAAAGCAACACAGTACATAAAGTAAGCACAGCAAAAAATAAGTCAAATAAGTCAGACCACCTTGTTAAACTATATTTCTTTAACCGTCACAGTTACGGCTGAAAATGACAACAGAAATAAACTGATTCTACGTATCAATTCAGAACAATTGTCAGTCATCTACCAGGAAGTTTTAGCATGACGTCACAGTCATTCGGCCTTTAACCAGTTACTTATGCTGTGTTCACACTACTAGCAACACAGCAAGAGTGTTACTGGCTAGATTATTGCGGAGTCACTGTGGAAGTGTTGCTTAAGCAGTCATCATCAGGCTTATATGTGTCTGCGACTTGCCACAAAGTACCTTGATTAAACGTCATCTAAGGTTTATATTGGTCATTAAACTATCTTTGCTTTTGTTAAATGTCTGAGTCTCATTTTAACATCACATTTGGCTGCCCAATTACATCCCTGACACAAAGCTAGCATAGCGTCAGTTAACTTAGCTAAGTAACACAGCACCATGGTCAAAAACAAACCATGTGATTGGGTGATGCTTCACCAGGTCATTTGAGTGCTGAAAAATGTTGAGGACAGCTCAGCTTTAATTTGTAGCATGTCACACCCATCAACAGTGTCAAGTGTCGGGCGTCAGTTTATTGCTTCATGTCACCAGCTTCCGTTGAAAATGACTTATAACCTGTTGCTGCGTCGCTCTTAATGTGAACGCAGCATTAGAATGTTGTAATAGCAACACATTAGCTTCAATCAGCTAGCATAATGGCCAGCTTGGTTAGCAGTAAACTGATTGCAAAAGAGACAGTGACAAAAGATCTATAAGGAAAGGAGTGCCTACAGATAATGTCCCAACCAAGGCATTTGGAAAGTAGATAAAAGACATCTGTCTGTTTTCTTCATCACAGATTTGACAAAATGTTGGATGTAACACTGTCAGTTTAACTGTCATAGAACAGTGTCAGGAGTGGTTGCTACTAGCAACATAATGGTCAGCTGAAATTAACTGCTGGTGACAGAACAAACATATTCAACATTAAAAATGAGTGTATTTAATTTCAGTATCAAACTTACTAAGAGAAACTCATGTTTACAAGAGGAGTTCATACGTGAGTCAAGAAGAGAAAATTCACTATTACAGCAAAAAGAAAAAAAGACTATGGTTCACACAGTAAAAGCATGAAATTATGAAATCGAAAGATGTAATCATGGAAAGCATTCAAAAGAACGACATATTCAGTCTCCGTCTCTGTTTGCACACCATGTATTGTCTACAAGAGTTTACGAGAATCTACAAGTTTTGGAAAATTTGGGGGTTTTGTGGCATTTGGTCTCCTGTGCGACCGTTTACTGCTGTTTTGAATCTCTGTCATAGTGATGCTAATGGGAACTGAACTCTCTCCTATTACAGAACTGCTCTCTGGGATACACAGCAATCATCACTCAGAGGTTTTGGGCATTCACATCACACACGCACTCACACGGCAAAAGGCATTTGAACACATGAGAACAAGTGAGTACAGACACGCTCATACATACTAGTCCAGGGCAAAGGCTACCTCTGAAGACACCATGTCTGTTTTTTAAATCCTACAGGTTATTTACACGCTTATACCAATTTTATGTAGACTCAGTATCATTTCATTGGTTTTGCTTGATAATCCCAAACTTAATCTCTCACAGTGTCTTTCTTTGACTGGGAGGGCCATAATAACTCTGAGAAATCAAACATGATCCCTTTGTGAACTCACATGACTGTCACTGTAAGTGCCTTTACTGTATATCGAAGCACCAAGCTTGGCCAGTAAGAAAATAAATTTAAATAGAAAGCAACCAAATTATTCAAGCCTGGCTACGTACCACCTGTGTACAAAGCATGTAAAATCTTAACAGACCGCCATGAAATTCAGCCACAGTAGAATGTACACAGCAACAGCCAACATTTGCGAACGCCACTGAGGGAAATCTGCTTGGAAGACAATGGGTTTCCTGGTGTGATGGGTTTACAGCCCCTGCAGCAAGACACTGATCCTACTGTTGGAGACTGTCTCTCGTGTAGGCTACACATGCTTCTCAGAAACATTCTGACACTTGACATTTAACATTTTATGTGGCCAACGCTCCTCACCACACATTTGTCAGAATGGGTAAAAATCTGTACAAATACAAATCAATTTCAAGAAAAAAAAAATGGACATGTTGAATTTGTACTATATTTTGTAGCGGATAAGATGAAACTTTTCATTCCTCAGCAACATGGAGTGTGGTGAAGATGTGGTTAGGTTTAGGCACAATGTGTGACTATAATACTGGGATACGTTAGCCATGTTTTGGCTAGCACACATACATTTAGTGGCACAAAAGCCACTGGAAACACAGGGTCAGGTCTGTGAAGAACACTCAGGTTTGGTGGCTCAAACGCCGATAGAAAAAGCTGCAGTGTCTCATGAAAACACACTGGGTCAGTTGCTTTAACACTGCTGGGAAATGCCGCAATGTGTTGGTGAAAACACCCAGGTTCGGTGGCTCACACACCGCTGGGAAACTGCACAATGTGTTAGTGAATAACACCAAGGTTCGGTACCACAACTTATGCTTAGAAACCCTGTGATATGTAGCTACAAACACTGGTGGAAACGCTGCAAACGGCAGCCAAAAAGAACCGCTGCTGTTGTTTGTTGTTTCCGAACATTAGTCTGCACGTCACTACATTCAGCACAAAAGCCATTGAAGGAGCGGGGACAAGTAAGTGAAAACACCAAGGTTCAGTGGCTCAAATGCCACCAGGTAACGCCACTAGGAAATGCTACGATGTGTCAGTGAAAAACACGCAGGTTCAGTGGTTCAAATGCCGCTGAGAAACTACCAGATGTGTTGGTAAAAAACACCAGGTTTGGTACCACAAAAGCTGCTGGGAAACGGTGCTATGTGCAACTAAAAACACCCAGCTTCAGCGTCACGAACACGAATGGCCAAAAACAACCAGTGTTATTTGTTGGTCTTGAATAGTGGTCCCCAGCAGTCTGCAGCTTGGCAGCCATCTCGCCTAGATGACACACCACCACCCTCCAATGATAAAATAAGCTCACATACTACATCACTTTCTGAAACATATGCTACTTATGAAATTTACAATTAAACGTATCCAAGGTTTGCAGGAACTTCCATGCCAACGTTTTCCTCTAGCAACTGAGCCGACAAATAAGCTACTGGCTTAGTCATTTCCAAGGTCTAGAACACTAATTAAACAGAAGTTGGGAGAACTTGTTTCCCAAAAAAGAGAGGAGCTATGAAGATGAGTGGAGACACAGATGATAAAGGAGAGTAAAATAATTTCTCTACAGCAGACAGAAGGACACGCAGTTTAACTCCATAAAGGGGAATCCTGTCTGAATGATGTGAGTACAGCTCCCTCCATATCAGTTCTTGAACTCTGTCTCAATCTTATCTTCATGTTAGTATTTTTGTCATTCTGTCTGACTTCCAACCTCACTTTTTTCTTTATTTTACTCTTCCCAGAACTGTTTTTCTTCTATTCTATCCATCTTTTGCTTTAAATTCATCATTCTATCACCCCTCCTCCCATTCTTCTCCTGTTTATGTCTATGTCTTTTAAATGACTTGTTAATGCATCTTTCGCCTTCAATATGCCAGACTGATCGGACTGTGTTGAAATCTGGGGGAGTAATGTGTCTTGCCTCTGGGTTTCATCATCTATTGCTTTGTTTTCTGTCTGTCACACTATATTTCTCTTTCCCTCCGAGTCTTTATTCAATGTTAATCCCCCTAAACCTAACGAAACTCATAGTTTGGTGTCCCTGTTAACCACGCAGGCTTGACCACATTAGGGAGTCGCCTGTAAGCATCCCTTTCTTTTGGAGTCACGAGCCAAATGGGCAATAAACCAGCGCTGTATTTGGTTAGCTCTTTTCTTTTCCAGAGTTTATAGGGCTGCATTGCTTTTGTCTAGATTTACTACCGCTGTACTGTAAGTGAATGGGGTGGGGGTGGAGGTGGAGGGGTAATTTGGCCGCTGAGAGGCCACTTGACAAGAACAAGGACCGCTGCTTCCTCAGCAGAGGCCAAGTCAAAAAAAAGGAGAGTGAGTGAACGAGAGGATAAGAGAACGAGAGAGGTTAAGATGAATGAGAGACCGAGAGAGAAAGTGAATGATAGAGACGAAGCTCGGGAGAGACGGAGATGGAGAAACACACACATGCAAAGTGCAGTGACCAGCCTCTCCAAATGCTTCCAGCCTTACATAAACAGCCTGTCACTTTGAGCTTAGCTGAACGCTGGACCGAAAAGGGAAAATTATGGCGCAAGTCACACTCTCATAGTGTACACACATACTGCATGCACACAAATAAACACAAATATGTACGCAGACATATATAGCGGAGGAGTACACATAGAAATACACACTGAGAAAAAGAAAGTTCCTGCAGAAGGGATATAATGTGTTGCTTTGGTGACAGTGGCCTAACAAAACAGTGGCATAGCCTGTTAACATCAAACGACTCCAAGCGTACTGCACGCACACAAACCCATACTGGCACTAGAGTATGACACACACTCTGAGGTCCTCTGGTCTGAGAACTTCTGTTTCAGCAGAAAGTCACAGAAGGTCATTTCGTGACTCGGGATAGTTTCTATGTGACACTCTCTCTCTCTCTAGTTTTATGTCAAAGTTTCCATCTACAACCAATTTTACATTTAATCCTGTTAAAGCATGAGAGTGTGCTGTGTGTGTGTGTGTGTGTGTTTGTGCCTGCACTCGCCCAGTGATGAGTGACTAGCTGCGTGCGTAAATTCTCCTGTGTTCGTATAATCGCTTGAAAAATAAATGTACTTTTTTTTTTTTGTGCACACACGTACACATATGTCCGTGTGTTTTTGTACCATATTTGTGAGGACCCATTTTTAGACCTCGAGAGAGAGGATATTTTTGGAGAGTGAGGACATTTTGGCTGGTGCCCACTACTTCAAAGGGCTGTTTGAGGGTTAAAATAAACTCATTACATACAACATTAGTAGTTTTGGCCATCAAATCATCATTCCTATCTGTAATAATATTACTCTACGAGACCACAAGACGATCACACAGATTTTTAACCAACCCCCAGGTTAGCAAAACTAACTTTGAAGAGAAAATGAAGGCAAACTGTGAAATAATCACCCAAATTGTTCGCTGTGAACATCCATCACAGTTGAGAGAGCTTCTTTGTGGTCCAACTTTGACCCACCATACTTTCAGTGCTTGTGAGCACACACACACAGTCAATTTTTCTCATCAAAGAGGAATTTCAGGTGCACTAGCTTCCAGCTTATCCTTCACAAAACGTGATATAGCTAAGCTGGTTATCTGTAGGCTTGTTTACTACTTGTCTGATCATCTGAGCACTCATTTCTCATGCTTCCTGGTAGCAGTGTTCCCAAATCTCAGCACGTAAATGTGATGAGACTACAAAAATAAGACTCAAGTTAAAATAAAATACATTTTTCCTTTAAAGGGTCTCCATGAGACATTCAGAGCATTAATATAGCAGCAAACCGCTATTTCCGATGTAAAGATGTAGTGGACTAATGGCATCCTGAGGAGAGAATGAAGTCATGCTACCTCTGTGTGTGTTGCAATTCGAGCTTCTCTGTGGTTTGTTGTGCATGTGCATGTTAGTGTATGAGTGTATCCCGCTGGCTAGCTCATCATCGTGCTTTGCACTGCGCTCATATGTCAATTACTGCTAATACCAGGTCAGCCGCATCGAGGAAACATAGCGCCCACCCTCCTGTTAACACATTAGCTCTGTAAGCGCTGTTGGCGTTGTTCGGTGCTGTTTATAGAGTTAGCAACATAAGCTGCTAGCCAGCCAGAACTGTGTCCAGACCACTCATACGCTCTGAATTTTGCAAACAGCCCCTTCAAGGGTTAAGTTTAGAATTAGGCTGGGTTGGGGTTTGGCATAGTTGTGATGGTTAAGGTTGGGGACAGGGCCTAGGAATGCATTATGTCAGTGAGGGTCCTCACAAGTGCAGTACAATTATGTGTACTCGGATGCAAAGTGTGCATTCATCTGCCTTCCTGATTTTCCATATGTATGCCAGTGAGTGTGTGCACTTCTTTGACTGTGTGTTAAGTACATGAGAGTACAGTGTATGTTTTAACGCTGCCAGCTTGCTCTGTTTCCCAGAAGGGCAGTGCCCACTGTCAGTGCCAGCTGGCTGCCTCCTTGGCAGCCTGAAAGTCATTATATAGAAAGGTCAGCTGCCCGCACATTGGAGAAACTTGGGGCAAAGAATATCACCCACTGACCTAGAACTGCAGACTAAATATTGGTTACCCTCACATGTGCCATTTGGCATACCATAACTGAATCAAACATATTTGGAAGGGCACAAAATGGTTACCACGAGATGGCCACAGATGATAGGCGTGACATTAAGAGGCTGTTTGAGAACAGCAAGCTCATTGTGGTTTTTGCTTCTTAGTTTAGACTCGTCTGCTATAGCAATAACACTCGCCCGCTCCTCAGATGTATTACATCACCATCATACCCACGATAACACTAAAGAACGCTCTTCATTGAACGATGGCTTTAATTCAAGTTGCCAAAGCATGCGTGCTGACTTAAGCATCCCCACAAAGTGGTGCACATATACAGAAATACTGCACAAACAAAATACATCACTAATTAGCTCCCCGGTTTCCACAAAAGTTGGCAAAGTACCAACACAGCGTGGTTAGCAGAGATTCATGGGAATGCATCTTTGACTTATCAGACTTCTTAGCTGTGTTAGCAGCCAGCAGCACAATATCTGCAGTGACTTCAGGCGAGTACTTGGGCCACAACTGAAAGGAGTTCAGCCAAAACTGAAGTCAACACCACAACACTCTCGTGATTAGAGATTGATTATGGACCCAATCAGATTATTCTAAATTTAAGGGGCATGGAACTGTGTCTGCACAAATTAGCTGGTCTGCCACATGCGCAGGTTAGCACCAAAGTATTCAAAGATCACACACACACACACACACACACACACACAGATTTCAGTCCCACCATGGAATGCTGTTTCATAGCTGAGGGTGTGGTGCTTACAGCGTTCACTGACCAATCAACACCAAGCTTTGATAAGAGCCAGAAGCAGAGGCTGGAACGTGTGTGTGTGTGCGTCCACTCTACACACAGAAACCCACACACTCACTGATGCTTGCCTGCACACATACAGCAGCAGGATCTTATTGTTGTGTGCTCCGTGGTAGGTTGGCACGCTGAGGGGAAATGGGAGCTGTGAAAACTCTACTGGAGAGACGCTGCTGGCAAACTGGAGGTGTGTGTTTGTGAGTGTGTGTTGAAACGGGAGGTGGAGGTCAGAGAGAGACTGGTGAAGAGAGGTAGGGTTAGGAGGCAAGGGAGAGGGAGATGGGGCAGAGAAGAAGGTGGAGTGAGGAGAGGGTGGGAGAAAGAAACTGAGGGAGTGAGCACGGAGAAGAAAAAAGGACGGTAGAGGGATGGGAAGAAAGAGCAAGAGATGTCGGAAAGAGAAACAAAGCTTGGGTAAAGATGAAGAGTTGGGAAGGGAAATAAAAAGAAAGGCCTCTGTCTTGTGCCAGACAAGGCTAGAGAAAGTAGAGAAGGTGTTGCTCGTAAAAAACTTGCCAAAAAACTTCCTCAAAGTGCCATTAGCGAGGGAAAAGAAAAATAGGCAGTTAAAATCAGAATTAGTTTGTATAAAGTTGGCTCAGGCGGCCAGCCGCCTCCAGCAGTGAACTCATTCAACTGCAAACACACACATCAACGCACACATACTCACTTTGACATATAGAACAAATATATATATATACAGATGTGATCATATATAAATGGATATAGGTAAATTTTATAAAAGTAAATTCAAGAGTACAGACCCACAGACACACTGCAACACAAAAAAAATTCCTGATTGCAGCTCAACCAATTGAAGGCCCCCTCTAGAGTTTACAGCATTCAATTTCCCAACATTTCACAGCAATTGGGACAACAGTTTGGAATTTGCAGTTCTAAAAATCAACACTCCAGGGTGTGTGTGTGTATCTGTGTGTGTATGCAGTCCCTGTGGGGCAGGTGTGAATTGGACCCCGGAGAGAAAAGCCGTCCCTGTTTTCCAATTCATTTTACCCAGCCTCGTTAAGCCTGTTAAGCCTCCCCCCAAGACCCTCCACTCAAATTAGATGCAAATGAGGTCTCGAGTGGCTTCCCAAGGAGGACATTACGGAATTGACTGGCCTAAGGGTAATCTGTGAGGCTGCCTGTGAGTGCATGTGTGTGTGTTGAGTCGAGGCCACCGCTGTCTTTTTTTCTCTTTAACCTTTCCAAATGCTCCGTTTACAATAGAGAGGAAAATGGTGCTTTTAAAAAGATTCATTTTGAAGTTATGACAGGTGGTCTCTGGCTCTGACTGTTGCTCTCACCGTTTACTTGAGAGAACTGGATTCAAAGTTATATACTGTGTGTAACAAAGGGAGTACGTGGGGAGTAACTGCAGTTTAAAGGACCACACTGGTGATTTTTTAAACTTTTACATTGCCAAACGTTCCCATTTTGATTTGATTTCTTTCCCTCTAGGCAGCTATGTTCCTTTAAAGAAAAAATCTGTGTGCTTTTTCAGTGTTGTACATGCATATATCCTGAAGCCATTTCATCATGAAGCCTTAACTTTTTTGTCATGCCCGATTTCCCGGTGTCATGTATTCCTTCACTCAACAGGGATTTTCTACATTTGTTTTCAGTAACCTCCACAAAGCCTGAATTTGTTTGATTCAGTACATGTGGCTCGAGACAGAGAGAGAAAGAGAGAGATAAAGGGAGCAGCAGAGTAGTAGCCGAAAAAGATTTTCCACTCGAGATAAGGCGGGAGTCATGTCCCTTACTCAAACGCCACATGTCTTGTGGTCTTGGTGCAAAGTATTCTGGTGTGGTGAGACTACTATCGGTGGAGAAAAATGTACCTCCTCTTCTCTATGGACTTCTCCGTATGTGACTAAACATTTCTTCAAAACGGTGAGTCCATAAAGAAACGTTCGCCGTTTTAGTTTGTGGGTCAAACAAAACTTAAGCATAAGAAACAACCAAACAACAAATTCTGAACAGCAGAGGTGTGACCAAGTCATTCTTTTGCAAGTCAAAAGTCTCAAGTCTTTGCACAAGACAGGCGAGTTTGAATCAAACCTCGATTCAACACTTACAAGTCCCAAATTCAGTTCCAAGTCCTAAACATGTCATGATGCACTCTTCACCTAATGTAATGTCATCTTAATAATGGAGAAGCATCTATAGTACAATAATCAAGACGAAAGGAGGTTTGTTAGAAGTTTCTGTCTGTAATTTTCAACCCACAAGTTTTGCATACTGCAGTGCCTTTTTTGTTGACCACCACATAGTTTTGCAGGGGAACAAAATTAAATTTGGTATCATTTTTTCCAGCTGGCCCTTTGTAACATAACATCAGGGTGTCTACAGACATAGCCAAGTTATATTTAAGACTTTTTAAGACCTTTTTAATACCACCATATATGAAATTTAAGACCAAACCTGCAGTGAACGTGTTTAAACTAAATCTCATCGCTGTCATAAAAGCTGTTGATTATTGCAAGTCTTCGGTCTGTCCAATGATTGTAAACAGTCATTGGGTCTGTTAGGCTGCAGACACAGACACAGTTTCACAGTAATGTGACTAAAAATATTTAAGAACTTAAGACAATTTAAGACTTTTTACGGCCTTTTATCAAGACATTTAAAGACTTTCTAAGGACCTACAGACACGCTGAACATTAGTTCTTCATGGTTCTCCCCTGCAACTTGACTGGATGCTGACAGATGGTTTAAACAAAGTGGATCATCTGGGGAATTAAGTGTCGACTTGTTGGGAATGAATGACGTTAACGTTAGTTGATTCAAGAAATGAAGGGAAATGACTTGATTCATGGCACACTTCAACAAAGGTATCGAGTATTTTCAAGTCAAAAACTTTAAATCCAAATGAAGTCATGAGTCACTGGTGTCAAGTTGCAGATCTTTTTCGATTTTGTTAAGTCGAGCCAAAAGTGATTAAATTTGTGACTGAAGTCTGACTTGAGTCCAAGTCATGTGAATTAAGTCCACACCTCTGTGGAACAGAAATGCAGAGTGAGTCACTATTAGAATTTTTGAAAGAGGGTTAAATGTAGGCAGGGTTGGAATTTAGCACCAGCCACCAGCCAAGTGCTGGTAAAATATGCAAGTGGCTGCTAGATTTGCTTCACTCTCCCGCCAAAAAAAACCTAATCTATTGAGTGGCTGGTAGATTTTGAAATCCACCAGCCAAAGTGGCAGGTGGACAAAAAGTTAATTTCCAACCCTGGATGTCTTTACTTTGATGCAAATGAGCATTTTTATTCCCAACTTAACAAACTTGGGACTTTTTGTTACCAGACTCTGTTGTCCACATGGACCTCATCCCAGTTGTCAAACCCAAATCCCTGCTCAGGGCAACAACACTCATCTCTCTTTCCTAAAAAGTTTCCCATCTGCCGTAACCTTTAGAACTGGAATCTCATCCATTTTAATGTTTCCCATCTCAGACTCCCTAAAATATATCTGAGGAGAGAGAGAAAGATGAAGGCAGGCAGAGAGGGAGAGTAAGAGGGAGGAAAAGAGTAACTCTGGGCCAAAGTCACAGCTGAAACACTGACCTGGATAAATCAGGGAAACATAAACACATAGTTTCTGGAGTGAAAGGGGAGGGAGGGGGCGCTGCTACCCCAAATATTCCACCCCGGGGACCCCAGCGAGAGGCAGGGGACCCCCTTATCCCACCTCCCCATCACAACCCGCTCTAATTATTTATTTTCCTAGGGTGTAAATGTCTTCGAGGGATTGCTGTGTAAAAGCCAACAGGTCCTGGGAGGTCACAACAGTCCTGTGGGATGGCAGAGGTATGGGGTTCGTTGTTCACACTCACACAATCACACTAGCCAGCGTGAACATGCACACACAAATACACAATCATAAACAAACACATGCAAAAGTAAAAATGCTTGCACACATGCTAATCATATGCTCATATCCACCAGTACCCCCCACAGCCACACGCACACGAAGCGTCCACAAACACAGCCCCCCACCTCCCTCTGCAGCCTACTGATTGTTTGTTGTCTCAGGGTTAGGTCTGTTGTTGATCCCCTGCGGGGCTTTTGGCTGCTCCGTTATCACGCATAATGGCTTCCATACCTTGACAGTATAGGTGTGTGTTTGTGAATGCATGTGTGTGGCTGCAGGGGTGTAGCCTGTACGTGTCAAGATCAGGCTGGAAGGTGGCAGCAGTGGCTGTCAGGGGTCTGCGACTGCCTTAGGAATGAATATCATTTGAAACTAACTGTCACCAGGTTAAAAAAAAGAAAAGAAAAGAAAGCACTGAAAGTAATTCTTACTTCTTACTTATTAGGATTTCACACAAATCACTGAGGATCAAGTACCAACTTTAGGAACCTGTGGAGACCTTTGGAAAGTCTTACTGCAAACGGAGTGCGGAAGAATATAAAAAGATTTAAGGAGCTCACTGCGTCTTCTCACCTTTCATTTGGACCTGTTTAAAAACCTAATTACTTGCTCTAAAGCTGCTTCAGGACTGTTTTCTTAACTGCCTCCATTCACCGGGGTCACTGGTGAATTTTAGGGCAGTTTCATGTGCACCATCTATTACACATACCACACAACCAAAGGGATTGTAGTATATGCTTCAGCCAGGACATACACTTGTAACTTTTTCCAGAAAACGACCCCTTGTTTTGCATAAAAATACTGTTAATACTACAAAGAGTGGGTTATTTTCCCATTTATCAGCATCACAGGGCTCACATACTTCTATATGAAAAGTCCTCTTAATTTCACTTCATCAAGTTTTGGGGAAAAGTTTTTGCTTTATTTGTCTCCAGGGAAATTTGTCTTGGACATAAAGGCTGCCAAATAAAAATACATACATAGTGCAGAAAGAGAAAGTGCATAGCACAGGCAAGTACAGAAACAGGGTGCATTTTTTTCTATTCCTGGCTGACAAAATGATAAAAGTTACTCAGCTGTAGGAGCTGACATATGCCTAAGATAACCAGAAGGACAGGGTATTTTAATGCTAAATAAAATAACACTGCCTTAAGGTCAAAGTTGAAATGCATCTTAATTTAATCACTGAGTAGCAGCCTGATGTACAAGGATGCACCATAGTATTCACAAGAAAAGTGCACTTAAATATCCTGATTAATGAATGAAGGGGTGAGCGTTAAAACGCATGAAGTTTTCATTGCAAAAGTAAACCAAGCGTTCAGTTTGAAAAGTCCAATCTGTGGTGTGTGAGAGTTTAAGATGCTCTGATAACTCATTCCTGACTTCTGCAAGGCATGTTAAGTTTTCTAAGCTTCCATGTGTCAAAATTCACTGTTGTCTCCACAGGATTATGAGAGGAAAGCCAAAACAGAAAAGCGCATTATAAGGCCACGGGGCACACTATGATATTTAAGAAAGATGATGACAGACAGACAATAAGATTTCCTTAAACTGTCATGAAATTTCACTTACAATCGCTCGGCATTCCTCGGTACTCCTTTAGGCACAGTCTTCAAGCCCAGACCCTGGCAGTCCACATGCGACCCGGAGCAGCTGCACTTGTGTGGGCATCCAGTCACCGAGGCAGCGCACACCAGCAGCGCAAAACCCAGAGCCCAAACCCGGCAGAGCGCAGCTCGCTTCTCCGGCCCGATCGGAGGCATGATATCCACTCAAATTACTTCCAAAGCGATGTTAATTGAAAATCCACTGGGGGGGAGTAGATGTTGTGGAAGTAAGGATCCCGAAAAGGTCAAGAGAGGCCGCTCGACTGTGTGGTTTGAAAAAAGAAGTGATGAGAGCCGAAATCAAATCAATCGCTGCTGCAGAAGTTCACCAAAAAGTTTCTCTCAGGAGACTCGATCAGTCAGGATCTCCTTAAAACGCTCCCTTGCCATTGAAGAAAAAGGAAGAAAATGAGGATTTAACTACGACACTTGCAAAGAAAAAGTTTTCTTGTTCTTTAAAACATCCCACCGCGCGTCACTCAACTCGATGCGTAAAAGTCTCTCTCCAAATGCTCCCCATTCACAAACTCCCCGAGAAGTTATCAAGCCTGAAACTTTCCAAGGTGAAAATGTTCAGCTGGGGTGTAACCTCCTTCCAGGGAACATCCCTCCGCTGCCAGGGAATAAAAAGTGAGAGTTGCAGAGGAGTTGTAGGGCTAATCAGTACAGAGGAGGGAAAAAAAAGTTGAGAGAGCGGAGGCGCAACACAGACTGGTACGCCTGGAGGTTGTGAGAATGAGAGAGGCACACAGATTTGTACTTAGGTTTCCCCAAAAATCTTCTCTCTCTGCCTCTCCCTCCCTCCTTCTCCCTCTCTCTCTCTCTCTCTCTGTTGATGTCACCAGAAAAGAGCTCTACAAACTTTCACTCGTCCCTTATCTCCTCCACAGAAACATACACTCGGATACTTTCCCACACAGACGGACACAACTCCAAACTCTCAGCTCGTGGCTACAGTGCGCATATTTCAGCTCATTTCCCAGCAGCTCATCCTCTTTTATCAAGGCCCATATATCATCTTAACGATTTACTTTGTGATCATATAGTTGGGTTTGAGCCACGTCTTTTATGAGCCATCTCTCCAAATAGTCAAATGCATCACTCTTGTGAAATCTGTGTCAACTTCACTGATTAATGCATGTCTGATAGATCACTCTGAGTTTGACAAACTGTCATTGAGCTGAATTTATCGTCTATTGTGTTGGAAAATGGCATGAAGTCCACAATGACTTGAAACAACATCAAAACTTGGACTTTTTTAAACTGATTTTTAATTAATAAAAGCAAAGGTTTAAGTTGACTGATAAGGTTCCATGGCTCCTCTTCAATATCTGACATAATCTTGGATTTGAGTGTACACATTCTTTGGTGTGAGCTCTGTTAAAGTCCCGGTTCATCCTGCAACTATTCTTAGCCACTACACTGATTTCCACACATTTCCTCCCTGCAGCAGTGAAGTGAGAAGACTCCTTCACTGAAGAGTGGGTGCCCTTCTGCTGCCCTCTATTGGTAGAAGGTGAAACTTTCATAACCTCACTGTGGAGACTCATCAATTTTCAGTTACAGCAATAAAACAATTTCACTTCTCATTAAATCAGTGTCCTCTAAATTAATTTAATTCATTCGGGGAATTTTCCTGCAAATGTCAGAGAGTTTTTTTTTCCTCGGCTGTGTCTCAGTGTGTAATGAACAGTGGAAAAGTTCATAAATATTGTAATGCCTGGAATCCAAACGGAGTAATTCAGCGTCTCATTCTGGGACGCGAGCTAATTAAAACATCAGTTTTCCTGTCAGCTGGAAGCCCACCAGAGACCATACTTTGGGCCAGTTTAATATTTGATCAAGTCTGAAGGAGATACTCTCGTAAACAAATTTATCGTAATGTTTAAAATTAATTCTCCGAAGCCTTTAGAAAAAAACATCCCTTGTTGAGTTTGAAATATGTCTTTCTGTCTCTTTCTGTCTCATGGCTGCTGAGTATGTACACTCATTTTCAGGTGCAGCTTGATTTATGGTCAGTTAGTTATGCATCTTCATACCTGAGAGTTGCCGGTCCTCTGGTGCAGCTGGTTCAGTTTATGTGTTTGGTGACTTGTTCAGACGCACACTGATGGTAGCTGCTGAGGAGAAACAAACATCCATTATCAGTCACTGCAGCATCAGGTTTCAGGGATCATCTGAATTCAAGTCTTGAGAGACCAAACTGTCTTCCCTCAGTTGTTTTCAATCACATATAAGTATAAATGTATACATAGACAAAGTGAGCAGTGTCTAATTTAGCCTTATGTGCACATGTGTGAATGTCAGTGTGTGTCATATGTATAAAGACAACCTCAGAGAAATATGTAAGCCTCTTGTTTATTCCCTGTCTACTTTGTTATATATGCTCTCCATCATCCAATTTTCATCTCACTGCCTTTTAGGAAGGGAAAATTCATCAGAAGTTGGCGTATTGAAGATCTCTCTCACACAGCCCCCTTTACTGTTCAAGGAGACATTAGAAAATGAAGCTGCTTTGAAACTATTCTCAGTGTCAGATCGATGGCGGCAGCAGAGCAGCACAGTTCTTTTTCACAGCCACTAACTCCAGCTCCTCCCCGGGGGGGATCCCCAGGTGCCCCCCTGCCATTCGGGGAAATTAAATCCCTCCAGAGTTTCCTGGGTCTGCCCTGAGGTTTCCTCCCTGCTGGCCATGCCTGGGGAGGCACAGGAGCGAGCAGCCTGTCATGGAGTAAGCCTGGCCTCTCAGATGAGAAAACCCATTTCAGCTGCCTGCGCTGTTATCAGCATCAAGAGCTTAAACGCAGGGGTGTAGCGGTGAAACAGTACCAAGACAAACACATCACAAAAGCATTAACATTTGGGAATAGCCAGATAGTGTTAAGTAGCTGCCACAATGTGCAGCATGTCCAAAATCTGTGCAGCAAATATTGTTGCCAGAAAATACATATTTTTTAATACATATTAATGTTAACTCACACAAACACATCACTTACTGTTAAAAGCAAATGAGCATGGCAAACCTAAGGATTGTCAATGTTGCCAGGTGTATGACGATTATAGTATTTGCACAAAAATGTTGCCCTCTGTAGGATGCACTGTCAATAATGCCAAAAAGTGTCATGATATACGAAAATTTGACCATATTGTGGTGCCTACAGTTACCGTAGTAGTTGGTTATAGTCTGTGCTGCCTCATTTTAATTCATTTCCCAACATGGTCAGGATAGCAAAATGTGGATACTTGTTCCAGCTGGTCATGCAAGGTGTACGCTATGCTGAACGTGACATACACAGGCATGGCTGTTGCTCAGGAGCTTGAATCTCACAAACGTATGCTGTGTTCAAGTCAAACTAATGTGAATGCACTAGTAAGCCCAGTTATTCAATAAATTAGCTGAGCTTATGGTCTTAAATGTTTTCATGCAGAATATGAGAAGGATTCCAGTCGTGCTGTCTTGTAATTGGATTTTTTAATAATAGGCTGTTACAAAAATTGTGACACTGAGAGACCTATGGACTCACACTCCCTTCCACACATCATAATTATGTTTGCTTGCTTTAAAAAAAAAAACATGGGTAGATTTGTAGACTTGTCAAAAAGTTGTTAAATATGATAACAGTCTCAGAAAATATCGCAGTTTCACAGTATAATGATATTACAGAATTTAAGTTGTTATCAGTCAGATGACCCTTACAGGAATGAAAAGGGAAGGGTTATAGTTGGTTAAACAAACATTTTATTACTGTAACTGAAACTTGAAACCATTTTGTTAATGGAAGTATGTGTAAAAAGTCTCCACTTAGAAAATAACTGAAACAAAGGCCAGGCACATTCAACGTACAGTTGTATTATTTTTATCAATATTGTGGATAAGCAACGTGGTACAATAACCATCAACTTTTATATTGCAACCCTTCACATATGATCCTTTTATTCTCAAGATACAATATTGTAAGCCACTGATACCAACAAGCCTGTAGGTAAGTAAATTTAAACGGGCACCAACAAAAGATGCTAACAACAGATTTAATGCTAGCAAAGCACCCACATAACTAACACTGCAAACTAAATAAGGAATTACGAATGAACAAAGAAGTTATTGACCACTCTAAGACTCATTTGAATTTGAGTAAAATACTTAACAAAATGTTCCAGTTACCTGTTTTGTCGAAAGACATTAGTTATAAGCTGTTGCTGGGCCAACTGCCCCAAGGCTCACTACGCTAACGTCAACATGAAGCTAACATGACACATCCTGAAATTTCCTCTTTATTTTAATAACAAGGCACTTTGTGTTCATTTAACACAACATTTCTATTCTCCTGTATTTAAAGAATGTAGGCATTAATAGTTTTGTACTTTTATAGCTGTATATTGTAACTTTAAAGCTTTGTTAATAGTGTTCATGCCACCGTTAGCTGCTAACAGTAACAAAATGTGTTTTCTCACTGACTGAGACTGGCAGTTAGCTAGATGTTAGTTAGCTAACGGTAGGCTAGCTGTTAGTTAGATGTTAGCATTAGACTAGCTAACCTGTAAAAAGCTAATGAGGCTTTCTAGGCTTTAAAAATGTAATTAATGGGGAAGTAACGTTAGACAACACAACTGTCTTTACATAATATTTAATTAATTAATTTCACAGCAAAAGTTAAACTAAAAAGTTTTTTTTTTTTGCATTATTTTACTTCCATTTATGTTTAACAGACAGAGAAGTCCTCTGAGAGGCTGTTTCCATGATTTATTTTCTCTAACCTTAAAAGCAAAGTTTTCAAATGCAATAGGAAAAGTTTTTCTTACCTGTCTGCTGTGTTGCTGTCTGCCAAAAGTGTGAATAAATTTGATGAACCACATGCTGCAGTCTGTCTCTGCTTCTCTGTTTTCTCTCTGCGACATTTGAGGAGAGCTGAAATTGAACCTACCCACTGATTAAATTTAGCTAATGCTAAATAAGAAGGAAGAATTCTTTATTAACCTAAATTATGGGGAGTGTCAGGTCTCCCTGCCTCTCCAAAAAGTTACAGTAATGGCAACATACTTGAAATAAATTTCACATTTGCTCATTTGACGTCAAGTTCATGACTGGTTATACCCCACTATACTTTATAACAGTGGTTCTCAAATGGTGTGCCATGGGATTTTGTGATAACCACGCATTATTATTGCAATATTAAATCAGGCGTATACAAAAAGTTATGAAAGAATTTTTAATCTGGCTTCATCAGTATGTTGTGCGCACCCATTTCCTAATAAAAAGGCAAACTCTAGCTAAAAATGTAATTTAATTTAATTTAATTGGGGGGAAAAAAACTTTTATAGGGAACCTATTTGTTGCCGTTTGCGCATGGGAATTTTACGTTTGTGACACATTAAAAGCCCTGATTGGCAGCCAGTGTGAGGGATGATAACAGTTAAAAGTAGAAAGCCATGAGTGAGACAATGGATTGCTTTATTGTACGAAGCAAATTACAACAACGCACCAGCAAAGAAGACCTACCACCAAAAGAAAAGAGAAAACTTTGAATAGACAATATCAAGAAAGCTACCTGTCTTTTTTTTCTTGTCTTGTGATTTGATAAGAGTTAAGCTAATGTACACACATACGTATAAATACAGGTGTGCTGAACTATGGCTTGCCCTTTGCCCTTGGGCACAAAAGTTTGAAAACCACTGCTTTATAAAACTCATCTATGGTTTTGTTCTGGGAAGAAGAAGTTGCGAACTCTGATGCAATGGGGATCATGTCACATACAGTACAGTAACATTAGATTCAGAGGTTGTGACCCAGTTAGTCAACCAAACAACATTCCACTCCAGGTTAAAATGTTAAAACAGATTTAATGAGTTTGAGCAGAGAATAACTATGAGAACAAGAGAGCACAACTAAATCTGTACAACAACAGAGAAAAATAATGGTTTTGTGGAAACATCTGGTGTTGCTTTGTCTCCATGTGTTGCATATCCACTAAATGAATAAAGGAGAGACACAGCGTACATAATGTACATAAAACATAAAGACACAGAGGCAACAGTAAAACAGAAAAGGAGGACACTGTAGAGGAGACGGCACAGAGACGGAGCCACACACATTAAGTCAGACTGATCCGATTTTCAGCACTCTACAAACAATGTGGTAAGTTTTATTGTTGTGCCCTTTACTGTCCCTCTTATTGTTGGTAGTGGTTCAATGGTTTCACAAAATGTCTACTGGTAAACACGGATGATTATAGATCTATATTTCATCACTCATCAGGTTATTTAACCAGAAAATCAATGTACCAGAAACTTTGTGTGTATCAGTAACTCTGCCTGGCACATAGACCATGGACGTCTTCGTCTGACTCACCGAGTTTGGACTGTGGCTCTAAGGCTGACATTAGGGCACTGATTTCGGCCAGCATTCTCCCTTCCCTTCCCTCTGCTATCTGCGTGTTACTGTTTCCAAATCCCCTTCGCTACAGGACACAACAACACCCATCTCCAAGCTAACAAACTACAAGATGAAGATGTTAAGTTTTGATGAAGATTTAGATCGTGCATTAAGGCGTGCCTACTTTGTTGTTGCAGTAAATTGTTGTAAAGATCTATTATGAATAAAACAACTTGTTTTACACCTCAGAAAAGCCCAGACTCTGTCTCAATGCACTTGTGTGCTATGTTGATCAATATTCCGAGGCAGCCAGTTGGAGTTGATTTGCCACATCTTTTAACTCTGGCAGCAGAATGCTCAAATGAAAGTGACTTCACAAATGTACCATTCCATCCCACTAGACATGAACTTCTTCTGTGATATTGTAATAATGTTCTGCTACAGCCACATACAGCCAGCAAATTGTCTGTCGTTTTAACAAGTCAAGGGAGTTTCTCCAAAGCTAAATTTTAGTCAGGTTTCACCTCCAGGGCACCAATTATTGAATCGTCTCTTAAATCACCAAAAGTTGAATCATAAAACACCTTTGAAAACAACTGTTAAGTTTTTTGCTCGCCTCCCCATGTACAAATGTTCCACCAAAACAAGTCCCCCCACAACCAACACTGTTGTGCAACAGCTTGCTACTGCATTCTGGGTCAACACATTCTCACTCCGACCTCGTCACACATAGACTTTCGGTCATGGACTTTCCACGTCCACATACGACGTGCAAGGTACCCTGGGTGTGTTGGTTGCTGGCGCTCTGGGATGCTGTGTCAACTTCTGTCTGTTACATGCATTGTCTTCTTTCAAAATACACTTACATTTTCACAGGAAATGTACAGTTTGCATACAGTCTCTTTAAAAAACACCAGGAATTGATGTTTTTTTTTCCATCAACAACAAATGCACGTGGTTGGGTTAAGGCAAGAGAAATGCATGGTTGGGTGAAGGAAGAAAGAACACGTTTTGGCTCTACAATCTTACAAGGAAGTTAACACTGGCCCTCCCGCCCACTCTACTCAGACTGAGTTAGTCGGAGACCGAGTTGTCTGGGCTTAGCACCGTCCAAGACAACTATGATTGTTTTCATGAAACAAAAACAAACCATGGCGTTTTTTTTCCTTATAGTAGAAAGATTATCAGTAATTCCAGACCTTTCACTAGCACTGACACAGCACTGTGTGGGGTATATACTGCGTGTTAGAGACTTCCTCTGGTTGAGGCGGCTGACTTCCTGCTGGCTCATAGTCATGATTTGTCGTCTAGACTTTTTAAGTTTTATTAAACCATCAGGATCAAATTCTAATAATACAATGAGTAAATTGGGGGTGTTTTGGGTGCTCACAAAATTTACTCACTGTTTTATTGCTGTTGTTGTTTGAGCCAGTGTGTCATGTGAGTACTTCACCAAATTCACCTTACAGTGCAGCGCTGTTCCTGGAGGACTTGACATGGAAATTTGTCTATAGATTTTAACCCGAATTGTCATATTTACATTGGCGGAGTCTGTCAGTCACTTCCACACAAATAACTCCATGCCAGTCCTGTTGATGATTCAGTGGGATAATTTTGCTCATAGGAAAGTCTTATCTGAAAATCTAAACAAAACAGTAACGTACTGGGTGATTCTGAATGTAGCAAACAAGATCTGCAAATTGGCTAAACTAGAGAAAATTAAATAGTGACTAACTATTCCCTCCATGAGGTTAGGACACAAAAAAAATAAGTGGTCAATTGGGAAAAGTCCCGTCTCTGAAAGCAATGGGAGTTTGGGGCAAACAAATAATGAAAAAAAATTGCACCACCACAAAACAACACATTGAAACACTCAAAATGAAGGAGTGATGGTCCTTTTCCTTACACAAACCGCTGCTTATGAGTGTATGTAACCGCTCTCTGACGGCTTTGTTTGGGCTCATTGGGTTAAGATGCATGTCATTAACTCTTGAGGTTTCGGGTTTGAAATTTTGCTCCGAACCTTTGATTCATGATCCTTCCTGAGCATTTTCTCCCAAAGTCTCCACTGTATTTTGGTGAATTAAGTGGAAAAACCCCCAAACAGGCAGAGCGCTTTACAAAATGAGACATTAAGCATTGTGAAGTGAACAGAGTTGGCTAATGCTGAACTTCTCACACCACATAACTACTGCCACTCTTTTTCTTTCTTTCCTCACTCCCTCTCCTGCCATCCCTCGGGTGCCTTTTCAACCCTCCATCTTATTCCCCTTTGCTTTTCGTCTCTCAGACTTCCTCTCTTTCCCTTCCTGTCATTCTGCCACTTATTGACACACTCTCCTTTTATTTCTCTCTTCCTTCCCATTATCCCATCATCTTTTTCCTCTGTGGAACCATCTCCCTGCTACTGTTGTCCCAGTCTCTGTGTTTTTATGAGCCGCCAGACAGTGTGATAATTAGCATCTTTCTGTGGTGCAGGACCGGGCTAGTGACCGGAGTAACAGCTTCACGCTTCACTGCTCACACTCTCTCTCACACACAGAGGCAACAAGGCACACATTAATATCACGCTGTCACGCAGAATTTCCTCTCCAATGACCAAGTCTCTCACACATGCATAAGACAATGACATATTCCAGCCCTGCCAATGTACGATGTCACGTGCTCCTTTGAGCCACATTTTCATCCAAATACACTGCAGATTTATACCGAATACACAGAAAATCTGCTTAAGAAAATGCAAATTAATGCTTGTTTTATCCACTACAAATATGCTGGCCAGTTATAAACTGTCAGCAGACAGCGTGTTAGCTTGCAGTTGCATTCTCTGACAACAGCCCTCCGTCCTTATGCATCTTATTTTCAGTGCTGCAGCTGTTGACATGTATGTCGCTCTTTTTCCTCTCGATGTGTCAGTGTCAGACAGAGCATCGCTACTGCTGCTCGCTTCATGTACTTTATACTCACTGACAGATTAATTGTGGTGTATCTATTATGCATATGATCCATCTGAAGCTCAGGTTTTCTTTATGTTTTTCGCCATTTAACCACTACTAGAAATACAAATGTAACATATGTCTCACTTTCACTATCCTCATTTGTATTTTAAGAAGCTACAAATTATATTCAGCTATAAAATAAGCCTGAAATGCTGGAAGTTAGAACAGAAGTACAGAGAGTTGCTGCATAGACGATACACCGTCTCATCTAGTTGCATTGGTGTAAACAATGTTCAGAACATTGCAGACCAGCGAACTGCAAGTAGCTACAAGTTTCAGCTCTTCTCGTTGCAAATCTTTGGTCTGAACTGGGCCTTAGTCTCTTCAGTGAAGCTGAAGCTTGAGTGATCATTTAAGTCACATATCATGTAAACGTAATCATGATTAATTTGCTTGTTTCCATTTTACTTGGCTGCATTTTGCTTTAATAATTTCATTTTGTTTATTGGTTTATTTAGAACAGGGACAGTGTACAATAAATGTATTGCACCAGATACAGCGCAATGCTGATTTTCATCTATTGTCCATGGTCATGTATATAATGCACAAATAACAAAAAAAAAAAAAAAAAAAAAAGATACTTCCACATAACATTAGTAAATACAGCCGTAGGACACCATGGACTACAAACTTTTGGAGTAAAAGGATATAAATGTTTTGTTTTTGTTTTGTGTTGGGTGCTTTTTTCCCCCTGAAAATTTTCTGTTTCCATTCAGCTCTATTTATGCCCAAATTTAAAATGTCTTTCAGTAAACTACTCTGCTGCTGTTCTCTTTACTATAGCAAAATGTAGAAAACTAGTGAGCCATGCTAAACCGAAAATCTCAACACTAAACAACCACAGAGATAAAGTAGAGAAGCAATTTGGCCTCAACACTCAAGAATAAAAAATCGTGGATAAAAAGGTGAGGCTGTTTGTCCACCTTGTAAAATACAAGGGCCTTATAGTGATGATGCTGGCTTAACTGAGGAATTCCACAATATGTTTGATTATGATTAGGCTACATGGGTCGAGTTTCTTTTGAACAAATTACAGATGAATTATACTTCTCTCAAACTTTTTTTTTTTTTGATGCAGGAAAACACTGAAACACTGCAAGTGGGCAGAAATCTTTTCTACCAGTTTAAACTTAAACGTTTTCAAAGAATGATAGCCTTTTGGCTTTCTCAATTTTAACTATACACCACTGACTCTGAGATCAAATTCAATTGTGGTAATTATATTAAAAGATTAATTAAATATGGTGTAAAAATTCACTGTAATAATTTTGGTCTTCTGGGGGCCTTTGTCTTGGTTTTCCTCCCTTAACCCTCCTAGTTTCTGCCTCTCATCCCCCTCTTCCTCTCACATATTCTATTCCACTCTTCTCTCTGTCCCTCCTCCTCCTCCTCCACTTCTCCTCTCTCCCTCCAACCCAACAATGGACAGATTAGAGAATAATTGGTGGAAAGTTTGGACTTCTCTTCACACTGGGCCTCATGCATTTAAATGGTTTGATATCTGATGGCACATTAATGGTCCACGCTACACAGCTGTGTGTGCGAATGCTGGCAACTATGTGTGTGTGTGTGTGTTCTTGAGGCTTTGTGCTGGTATTAGTGTAGGTGTCCATTCGCCTAATTTTCTATTTTTTGCATGGCAGTGATGAAGTATGTCCTCATGTGTGTGTGTGGTTTAATGGATCCTTTAGCCAGACAGATCTTTGGCTAAGCTCGAATGCGGCCCCTGCAAAGCTATTATCTCCCCATACACTGTGTACACACTTCCTCCGTGTGTGTGTGTGTGTGTGTGTGTGTGTGTGTGTGTGTGTGTGTGTAAGAGACAGAGACAGAGTGAGAGAAGAGAAAGCCAACTTTTAAAGGGGGCTATCATAACATCCCCATGTCACTTTGAACACACACACTCACACACACACACATAATTATGCTTATATATAATGACACAGTGCCACATTTGGAGTATTTTTTAGGGGAAAATCCTGACCAGTACATCCTATTCTTTATCCTCCTCCTCATCTAACTACACAAACCTTAGTTCTTAAACTCTCATTGTTGGCCACAAGTCCATTTTTCAACTCTTGAACTACTATAGTGCATATTGACGTCCAGTTAGTCTAACTGTCGACCTGAATTCAGCTGTCATTGTAGTCCAACAGGTGTAACTCTTAGGTTTGAGTTCAGTTTTGAACTAGGTACTCAATATAAATTACGTTAATACACTTTTCTGTAAGTGTAACACTGAATCCTGCTGAAATAACACCTGGTCCAACTTATTTCAAGTCGCTAAATAGAATCAGCCAGTGGCCCGACCACTTTCAGACATTTTTTCACAAGCAACTTCACTAAATCTGCTTTACTCTCCAAGATTTTGTTTGTTTCTATTCACAGTCCCAAGAATAAGAGTTGAGCGGGCCGCACGGTGACAGACAGGCCGGCTTGTTTATTTCATAGAGGAATGACAATCAATCCAAACAACATACGAGTTAAAATGCAAAAAAATATTCATAGTGTCTTGGAGAAAAACACATGACTGCGTTGAGATAAATGACTGGTGTTATGACAGTATAGCTTTGTGCGTAGTGTGTGTGTAGCAAGTGTGTGGTTAAGCAAGAGGGAGAGACCGTGGCTGCACTGACAGAAACAGGTGTTGGCGATTTTAGCAGAGAAGAAAACTGCCCATGGCCTTACTTGTGCTCGCAACTCCAGCCTGTTCTCATTCCGAGGTTGTCATACAGCCATGGTTTGTCACTGACACTAAAAGCACCATTTAGCATCTCTGTATATTTGTTTATTTTGCCAGATATACTGTTTCTAAAACTGGGCCCAGTGAGTAACGCTGAACCGGGTAAACTACTGGTTGTTCTGGTTGTTACCGGTTATGAACATTAAATTGTGGTTACTGTAAAGTGAAGCATTCTCTGGCGTAAGAATTTCCTTGTGGATAAATAAAGTTCTATTGATGTGATTTTATTTGATTTGATTTTATTTGAATTGAATTGAACTGAATTAAATTAAGAAGCACTGAGCATTAAACTTACTCTAGCGTAATCCCATCTGCAGCAATATTTGATGCTGAAAGCAATGGGTGTAGAGTAACGCCAGGGCCACACTGCCCGCGGAAGCGCAGCGCACCGAAATTCTCGCGTGCGCCGGAGCACCTCCGTTCACATCAGACGCGCATTTCTCCACGCCGTCGACAAGCGATTCTGCTCCCAGCTCTTGTTTTTCACTGCCTGGCTTGTCAGATTCCCTCGCGGCTCGCGCAGAAAATAGACCAGACGCCGAACTGATCGCTGCAAATTGTGAGCCTGCCGCGGAGCTTCCCGGCGCGGCACGGCCAGTGTGGACGACACAGTCGGTTAACATGGGCGCCGAAAGGAAACTGCCTTCTCTTCTCGGCGCTTCGAGGCTATTCGCGGCGCTTCCGCGGGCGGTGTGGCCCTAGCGTAAGAGTGAGAAACACATATACTGGGTAGGAGGGGTGAAGGACGGGTCAAACAAGATTTTCACCCAGGAGACCGCTGTTTGTGTCTCATGTGAAACCAAAAGTTGATGTTGCGCTTAACATAGCGTTGCCTAACTTACGTCAGTCATGTGACATATTTACGTCACATTTTGTACTTATTTTAACCCAATACATGATGGGTCTCGTTCATGAAACGTGAGCAGAACATTTTGTGTGCAAACTGTTCGCAGAAGGACATTTAGGTGTATTTTGGCATTCATCAATATTAATTAATTAAAATCTACACCAATATCTTTTCAAAACCAAACCAAGCAGTTTTGTTGCCTACACTGAATATTAACCACATGTTTCACATTAGGAGACAACTATGCGTCAATTACAGGCATTAAAAAATGAGTCAGTATCGTAATTTACATTTTCTAATGATTCCTTTGGAAATTGGTTTAATTTGGAGCCAGTTCTCGATGCTTAACCTCAGTAGGCGCTCATACTGTGTTAACTTACCAGAGACGTATTCACTTTCAACCTATCCTCGGCAAACTGCATCAACCAAACCTGCTCAGTACACTTGATTTACCTGATAAAAAAACAGGAGGCATGCTGTACCACAGGACCTGTTAGTCTAACTGCAGTCATAATTTTAACCTTAATCCTGATATATCAACTTTAGTGCTAATCTAAACTCTCTGGTTCAATGAGCCCAATTTCAGTTAGTAGTCGCTCTAATCATTTTACTGAATGGACTCTTTACACTATCATGACAGGTCAAAAAAGTCCTCAAGTCACTAATAAATCCCTGAAAGTCCACAACTCTGAGTTAGAGAATACACAGCACGTTTCTCAAGCAGACTAATACATGTACACGACACACACACACACACACACACACAGACTTGTGTTTCTGAATGGGCAGTTAAATAATGCCACATGTTGCTCCAGCGCCTTTGTTTCGTTGCGAGGATTTTTTTTTCTCTTGCTGCTTCCCATGTTGTGTTTGATTGATGGTCTAATTTACTAGAATATCACACTGACGCACGCACACACAAAGATACACACACACACATACCACCAAACCGACAGCCTGGTGGTGTGTTAGTGGGCTGATTTTGCACAGGCAGATGTAAATGGACAGGCTCAGTTAGTGATACTCTTAAAGTGCGTTTCACTCTCTTAAAAATACTGAAAGAAAATCTGCTGAGATCGTCTGTTACAGTGTGATATGAGTTACAAAGATGCACATGGAGAGAGCTTTCTTTCTCTTCTTTCTTTCTCTGTTAGTCTGGACAATCTTTTGATCTTATTGTGGACAATTTCCGCTCTTCTTTTATTCTACATGTAATTTCGAACGTAACAAATTAAAATCCAGTCACCCTCACTGTATTGCGATGGTGGCAGAGACAGATCTGAAAACCTTGATAAATAAAAAACTAAAAATACTTGCATATGGCATGATTGATTTGGGTGTACTGACCCTTTAAGATCTCTCCCTTGTCCATCTCCTCAAACACTGAAAACCTGGAAACAATTCAGAAACACTGTACAGAAACCCTGTACAATACGGTTCTGTAAGGCTATTTGTTACTTGCTGCAGGTCTTGACACATATACAGTATACACTGTGTATTAATGGCTGGGCAGCCGTGTGTTTGTGTGATTTAGGGTTCAGTAATAATAACTCATTAAACTCTAACCTCTGTGATTAAACTACTGATTGAGCAGCAGCACATCTGCATGGCTGACCCTTTGTGTGAGTGTGTATGTGTGTGTTGTACCCCAGCTCTAAGCTATTTACTGTCAGACACAACGGCATTTATCTAGAAACAGTAAGACAGGAAACAGGTCTCTGTGAGTGTGTGTATGTACAGCCTGTTTAAAACATGAATATTACGGACTATTACCAGTCATTTTCTGGATACTGTCTTTCTTTTATTTCCTCACATCATTGTTGGCATGAACAGAGAAACAAAATGTTGCCCAAGGACGAAATAAAAGTTATTTATTGTTCTTTTTGGCAGTCTTGTTAATGTTTCGACAGTTGCATCAATAGAATATCTTTAAAGGGAACCCATTATGATTTGCCTTAGTTGTTTTTTCTCATACACAATTTTACAGTGATGGATGTTCATATTAAATGCTGCCAAAGTTTCAAATAATGAGGTAAACATATATAAAAGTAATCCCTGGGATCAAAAACCTCAGGCTTCAGAGCGTTCTGGATAATCTGTTTCCAACTTTTTTTTCTTTTTTTTTTTAACTTTTAAGACAAGGTCAGCTCATGACAGATTTCTTTATATGGTCACAAGCTCCAGGCACGCCACTTCAAGTGTTCCCCTACGCTGCTACATGTAGCTTCATGCTAACATCAGAGAAACATGTAATCTTGGTTGCTAATGTGTCATGGGTGTACTCTGAACCCAATAGCATCTCCTGGCTGTGTGATTTACCAGGGAGCAGATGAAGCAGGAGAGTCAGGGACAAGGAAGCAGTCTGGAATAAACGCTGGAAAGTCTTCCATGGGTGTGACAAAGGACAATCTGGCGACGAGTTTCTGTGAAGCTGGAGTATTTATAGCGGCAGGGATTAATGAAGCACAGGTGAGAGCAGTTGGTGTGATAAGGTGGGTGTGGTGGACTGGCAGGAGAGGGAGATGTGTGGACAGGTGATAGGGTGGCAGGTAGGTGTGGTGGAGAGGCTGGTTTAGTGGAGATTTATTGGATTAACTGAGAGAGTGGCATGTATGGCAGGTTGGAAGTGCACACTGTGACATAATATTCTTAAATTTTACCCAATTTTGGTTCATATTACTGCTGAAACATATCTGCTTTTAAAGATTTTAGTTAAGTAGCTTATATTGGTTTTTCACTGTCAAAAGTGCTGCTATTCTCTTTTTCAGTCATTACCTCGCTGCAAGTACACCGCTACATGTGGCTACATGTGGCTACATGCTAATATCAGGGGTACATGTAATTCTTTATTGTTCAGTTCTCCATGATTTCAGATCATGTGCCAGCTGTAACATGTCCAGTAGGGCTGTCAACGAATATTCTAAATTCAAATTTAAATTCGAATTTGAAAAAAAACTGGACCTTCGAATGTGAAAATTGATATTTGATTGTGGAGAAAAAAAAAAAAACACCACCGCAGCTGTCCTCTTTGCGAGTGGGCGTTGGCATCAGACGCGCATTTCTCCAGCCTGGTTGACAAGCGGTTCTGCTGACACATTCGCTCGCGGCTCACACAGAAAATAGACCAGACGCTGAAACGAACACTGCAGGGCGCGAGCCAGTCACGGTCCGGTGCTTCGAGGCTATTCGCAGCGCTTCCGCGGGCGGTGTGGCCACGGGTCAGAGGGGGGGGCGAGCGAGAGGTCCGCGGTCGTAATGTTATAGATAAATGTTTTATATGTTTTAATGTGTAGGTATGTAAATGTTTTCAATGATGTTTATGTTGAAATAAAAATACCTACAAGTAATTATGTTTCCTTGTATTAATACATATACAAGTATGTTTCCTTGTATTAGTTTGCCCTCTTGTGGACATAATGCGGAAAAAAAATATTCGAATGGTTCGAACCTATGAGTTATTTTTAGAAGGAATATTCGAACGTCATTTTTGAGCAATTTTGACAGCCCTAATGTCCAGTTGTAAAAAATAAAATTGGTTTAGAAGCTCATGGTAGAAAATGCCCCTATAGGGTTACACTCTTTACCTGGCTCCAAGTACACTGCTACATGAGGCTGCATGCTAACACCAAAGAAACATGTAAACTTTGTGGCTGAGGTTTTTAATTTTTCCCCTACTTCAGATCATATTCCTCCTAGAACATGTCCAGTTGTGAAGATTTTAGATCTGAAGCTTTTACTGGCATTTTTTTTACAGTGCTGCTGTACTCTGTCACAGTTGTTCCCGAGCTGCAATGACAGTGCAGAAACGCAGAGATGTGGAAGACCCAAAAACTGTGGTACTAAAATGGAGTGTTTCAGTGTGAATCCCGGTGTAAAAAAAAATTGGTTTGGAGGCTCATTGTAGAAAATGCCACCATAGGGTTACATTCTTTACCCAGCTCCAAGTACATTGCTACATGAAGCTACATGCTAACATCAGGGAAACATGTGAACTTGGTGGCTGATGTTTTTAAATTCTTTTGCTCAGATCATGTCCAGTTGTGAAGAGTTTGGTTCAGAAGCTTTTAAACAGTGATTTTTCACAGCCGTACTCTGTTACAGTCATTCCCATGCTGAAATGACAGTGCAGAGACGCCAAGATCTGGACAACTCAAAAACCGCGGCACTAAAATGAAGCATTTCAGTGTGAACTGAGGTGTTCCAGCACAGACAGTGTGAGGAAAATAAAGTGTTTTATCTTGTAAACATGTCCCAGAATACAAGAATGGACCTAAAAATGAGCTTAATAGGTTCCATTTAAACCTCAGTGAGTGGCTCAGACACACAAAGACAAAGTAAGAAAGAGAGATATCTAAAAGTTGTTCTCAATGGCCAAGTAAAATATCTCTGTCACACTGAGACTGGAAACCTCAATCTCCAGAAAAACCTACTAAAAACACACACACACACACACAGACACACACACACAGACACACACACACACACGAGGTTCCTGATAACTGCTTTTACAACCTTTTGTCTGACAGGGAAAAAAACAGAGCTCAGTAAACGAAACAGTGTGTGTCCAAGACGTCGAGAAAGACTGAGAATACACTAAAATTACACTCTGTTCAAGACAATAGTGTGTGTATGTGTGTGTCACCTTGCCCTGACAGCGTAGTCTTCCTCTAAAGAAATCACTGAACTGAATATGCTCAAAAATGTAATGATCTGAAATTAATGTAATGATAGTGTGATAATAACTAGAATAAAACACATCAGCAATACCTTAATGGAAGCTGAGCAAACTTCTGTTATAGTCGATGATTCTTCTATGTATATAAAATAAAATAAATTTGATATCATTGTCCACTGCCCTCTATTAACCCAACATAGTTCAATTAGGAAAAAGTCCATTTGTATAAATCTGTGTCGTCTTCTGTTAATTTGAAGTGAAAGCTAATTATCTGGATCTAGATTTGTAGACCAACACTCCACAGGGAACCTTGGTGAAGGCTGTAGGACACCAAAATTGCATGCGTGTGTGTTAGTGAGTGTGTGTGTGTGAGTGAGTGTGTGTGTGTGTGTGTGTGTATTCAGTGCAGAGGTTAACCTCTTCCTTTTCCTCCCTAACAAGGAAAGGTCAAAAGTCGCGATACAAATGGAGGGAGAGGAGGAAAGAGGGATGAAAGGATAAATTGTAAGGAGGCAGGGAAGGAGACTGGAGACTGATTGGAAGCCAGATGTCTAATAAGGTCTATAAATAACCAGGTGACGGCTGACAGAGAACCACCGAGCTGCCAGCTTCCAAAACAAAGTCTTAATACAGGATTTCACAACTCTTTGTCTCCTGTCTTTGTCTTCTTTTTCTCTTAGTTTTGTAATGTTTATTTTTGTGTCATTAGACAGATCTCACACATGGAGCCTCAAGTATAATTTCTGTCTCTGGGTGTTGAAAGCAGCCAGAATCGATATTTCAGCAAAAATGATTTGGTAATTCTCCCCCCGCATGACACTGTGAAATTTCCAAGTACATTCTTTTGCAACATAAGAATGAGTAAAAGTCCCAAATTTCCATATTTGTACAAATAGAATCTGATTTAATAGGCACTTTGCCTTTATTTATACAAAAAGAAATGATTTATGTGTGCATGAGGAGTTGTAGAAAACACTTTTGACTTCTCCAAAACTGACACAAAAAATGTCACGGCAAGTACAAAATTTGACAGATGTGTGAATGCACCAGTGTTTTAAAAATGGCGCTGTCACTTTTTGTGTCAGATATAATTTTTAAAATGTGTGTTTTTGCCATAAAAAATGTGTTGAGCACAAGAGACTCATGGGCTGATTGTACATCACTTGCAACCGCTATCTGCCCCGTCTCAAGGTCAGACTTACGAACGATATTGTGCTAATGATATTACAGCGCAAACATGCTCATAAAGTTTTGCAGCTGAGTGCAGTTTGCTCTTTTTTTTGTTTCTGGTTGAAATTATCCATGTGTAAAAGTATAAATGTTTACTTTGTGCAGTAGGCAGAATCATGGCAGAACTAAAAAGAAAACTGGAATTCTCTGACCACGAGCTACAGATCCTGAACGACAAGGTGCAGAGGCATTCCTTAAAACTTCAGGCAGGGAATTTAAACATGACAAAGACAAACTGTATAAACGTTTTTACCAGTTGATTGTGGTTATGAAAAGATTGTGTTTTGGCTTAAAATATTCTGTGTGGGGGGCATGATCCTAGCGGGAAAAGCAGCCAGGTCTAAACAAAAACATCCCGGAGTAAAAGCAGTAATGTCTCGGCACAAAAAACCAAAGCTACTGCAAACATAGTAACAGGTACCTAAAAACACCCATATTTGGCACCTAGAAGACGCTGGAAAAACAGGGATGCCTCTTTAAACAACAACCAGTTTTGCGGTCTGTTGGTCTCAAACAGTGTCCTGCAGCTTAATAATTAAGCTTAATAATTTCACTGCAACTGCATGTGGCTCTTAGCACTGACCTTGGTTAGGCCCTGATCACACAGAAAGAGTTTTGCAGGTTGCAGGTTGTTTTTTTGTTTTTTTTCACTGTTTCCAGGCAACCACCCCATCTCCTCCTTAGCTTAACCTTCCTGTGTAATCAATCGACCATTTATTATTATTTTCTACGTTTTATATATTTCGCAATAATTAGTATCTAGTTCCTAAAATGTTGAGGCAGAGGGTACTTGCTGTAGCTCTGGTTGAGGGTGAGAGGCTGTCAGCTAATAGTTTGTTGGGCACAAGGAAACAGAGATCTGTGTGGGTACATGAGGCCCTAAAAAAGAGGGTGGATCATGGAGAGTACCACCAGTTTCTCCTCCATTGTTTAACAAATGTAAACTTGTTGTCCTGACCACCACAAAAGGCCCGCCTCTCAAATCATCCGATTTGACAATGGGGAAAAAAGTGGAGATGACGTGGGTCGCTCTGCTCTGAGTTCAAGTTTCTTCAACTGGAGGAGTTCAGAACGCTTCAGGAAAATATGCCAAGTGCCTGCGTGCCAGCGAGCAAAAAGTTTAATTCTCATTATAAACAATTAGAAAAAGCCGCCTCCTGCTGCTAAAAAAAACACCTCCAGCTCTCTTTCACCCTTTGTCGATTGTTTGAGAATTTCATGGTTTCTGTTTTTCTTATTTGTGCAGGTTGAGGAGCCGCAAATGTCACGCAATCCTTCTGTGAATTTGCCCCTCTGTGTTTACCAGTTTACTGTGATTCACTGCTTCATTTCATCCTGTAACTTATGGCCTCTGACAGGAGTGTGGAAAGAGAGTGGGTTCACAGTGGGAAAGCTGAGACTTTGAAAATATCTGGGAAATAAAAAAGTATACATTTGTTTTCAAAAACATCTGAATGTTGGACAAAATGACTGACTTTCCTGGAAGAGTTGGTTCGTGAGGTCAAAGTGTGAAATCAGAATAAACGTATCTGCCCTTTTATCCCTATGTCCCGTGTTTTAACTCCCTGTCTCTCTCTCTCTTCCTCCACTTTCTCCCTGTCTGTCCTCCCTCCATCCATCTTTGCACTTTCTTTTCCGTCTGTCTGTCTGTCTACATTCTTCTCTATCAGATAGCTCAGGTCTTATCGGTGTGGAGGTGCTGAGTGCTGAGCAGCTCCACAGCTCCACCGTAACAACAACACATTCCTGCCTGCTATGTGTCTGTGTGTGTCAGCGTATGTGTGTGTGTGTGTATGTGTGTGTGTTTTAGTTCAAGATATGAAAGTAAAGTTAACGGATGTGTCTGCGTGAGTGTGTTGCAGGGAAAGAAAAAGACAGAGTCTGTTTTTTCGAGGTGCGGGTGTGTGTTTTTAGAGATATGAGAGTGATGCGAAAATAAATTGGTGTGTGTGTGTGTGTGTGTGTGTGTGTGTGTGTATGTGTATGGTGTGGACACATTCCTCTTCGCCACCTCCAAACCCGGCTGGCTCTGCTCTGAAGGCCAATCAAAACAGACGTAAATCGTGGCCGGATATAAAAGCCGAGCCAAAGTAAAGGACTGTGTCTTTGTGTGTGCATGTTTTGTGCGTGTTTATGCACACATATGTGGGTGTGTTACAAGGAAAATTATTCTTCTGTTCAAGCTTAATTTAGCAGCAAAAACTAAAATTAGGGTATTTACATTATAAAAGCTTTGCCAAGGCATTTAGTTTGGCATTAATATCAATCTCATAGTTTCAAAAATATCAGATTGTTATCGAAGGATCTTAATAATTGACAATAACAAAAGTAATTGTGTATGGTTCAAATTCCATCATGGTCAAGGGCAGAACATGTTGCACAATGTACATTTCATTTTTAAGTTAAAGATCAGTATCAGAATTGTATCACGATAGAGGAAAAGGTTTTGCTGCGGATAAAACTTAAATGAAACTGGGCACTTGTGAAACGTTTTGACACAAATGTGAGCTGACTTTGGCCTGTTTAACTGCCAGCATGGATCACTGGCTAATTTACAGCATGTTACCTGATCCACCGAGGGAATACCATCACAGGTGTGTGTGTGTGTGTGTGTGTGTGTGTGTGTGTGTGTGTGTTACAGGATCTATGGTAATGCTATTACCCTATCAGCATCTCATTTCCACCCCCAGTTCTGTCTCTGTGATGCTATCTGCTCCATTTATGAAGATATGATTACAAACGTGCAGCTTTTCAACTTGGTATGAGACGTGCATACCTCAACACATGCGTGTGTGTGTTTTCTGTCAAATTTTTGTTATGTGCATGTCAGTACTTAAGAGCCAGTGGTGCAAAGTAACTAAGTACATTTTTCTCAAGTACTGGACTTTAGTAAAGTTTTTAGGTATTGTACTTTACTTGAGTATTTCCATTTAAGCAACTTCATACTTCTGGTCTTCTACATCTCTGCACTACATTTATCTCCAACACATTCTCACTCCAACCTTGTCATACATTAACGTTTGGTCATGGACTTTCCTGTCAGGTATGACTTGCAAGGTAACATGGGTGAGTGGGGGGTTGACGTTCTGGGACAGTATCTTCTTTCAAAATACACTTCTGTTTTCACATGAAGTTTACTGTTTGCATATAGTCTCTAAAAAAAGACCACACCATGTCAGTACAACACTGCAAATTGGCATTTTTTTCCCTCCAACAACAAAAACACGTGGTTAGATTTCGTAAAAATAGAACAGGATTTGGCTTTGTAATTATACAGGACACAAACACTGCTCTCCTGGGTGAAAGTCTGTGTTTTTTTTGGACCCATCCACCACCACTCCCACCCGCCCTACTCAGACTTTCGCCACCTTAACTATTATACTTGTCCCACCGTGTTTACCCTGCACTGCCGGGCCAGCTGCATATCATGCTGGCATTAAGAGACAGCTTTTTTCATCGCACCGCGAGTCACCGCCTAAGTGCCAGATTTCGATAAGTTATCTCACAACTTTAGGCACTTTGGTGCTTGCAGTATCTGCCTTATAATTATCGTGTTTATGTGCACTTTAATGTTGCAACTGGTAAAGGTGGGGCTAATTTCAATGACTGTATATACTGCTGGACTACTTGAGAATTTACCCCCAGGATCAATAAAGTCTTAACTGATAATAATGCACCACAATTTATTTGTTGACTATATTTTGTAATCTGAATCTGCAAAGACTGTATAAAATAATGGCCTTAGCTACCGTGACGTCTCCCACTGGTTTGACGACGGCCATTTAGAAGCCTCAAGTTCAGCATTTTGGCTGTTGCCATGTTGGATTTTTGGAGCCAGAATTTACTGTATTTGGACATGAGGTTGGAGCTGTGGGGGAGTGAGGGGTGGATCTGGCTCATAGATTGTAGCGACTGACAGCCTGTCAGTCAAAGCAGCTCTTTAAATATGCATAACAATACTGAATTTAGTACTGACAATAAACACGTTACTGCAGTTGTCACATGGTAAACAGAGCTAAGACGAAAAAATAAAATACCTCTGAAAAACTCAGAGCTGCCCTGTAGACAGAGTAAAGGTTGTAAAATTATCATTTTGAATCCCATAACCAGCTAACTAAACTCTAAGCAGAAACCGTCAGGTGAGGGACAGAGATCCAGGAAAAGGAAGTGAAGAAGGTCAGACTCTCTTCTCCTTCATATCGAGCACCTCCCTTCTCTTCTCCTCTCCCTCAACAAAAACTCATTGCCCTAAAGCACAACACTGCACCCCCAGCTGCTCCAGAGGAGCTGCTCCGTGGTCAACACTACAAGATTACACTTGAACCGGGCAGCTCCCAGGCGTGTGTGTTTGTGCGTATCTGTTTGATGTGTGACCCTTGTCCCTCTGTGAATATCCCTGCAGCAACTCCTGTAGAAGAGAGCAAGGGCAGTTCCAGGGTCAGTTTCTGCTACACCCAACATTTATCAGGCAGATTTATAACACATTTGTGTAAATCCAGCAGGACAATCGGAGAACCAGAGGCATATGGTGATCATAGCTTTATTCTAAAACCAGAACTTACCAAAAGAATCGATTTAAAGAAATTCTATTGACAATAATGGGGGCGTCGGTGGCTTAGTGGTAGAGCAGGCGCCCCATACACAAGGCTGTTGCCGCAGCGGCCCGGCCCCGATGCTGTGATGTCATCCCCCTCTCTCTCCCCCTTTCACACTTAGCTGTCCTATCCATTAAAGGCAAAAATTCCCAAAAACATATTTAAAAAAAAAAAAATTCTATTGACAATAATGTCCACATAACTGCTGTTCTTTACATTTAAAACTATTGAAAGCTTTCATAAATTTATTCAAACTCAGTTATTTCTAAACTTTTGTGGCAAAGTGTACAGAACACTTTCTACATGGCTCTCCAACAGAGCTGTACACTTGGTAAATGGACATTTATATAGTGTTTTTACACCAAATGGCTGCGAAATGCACCCTCATTTACTCATGAACACACATACCCAGTCATAAAGAGCCTCCGAGTATATTGTCCAGTGATAACTCAACATCTGGACAGGGAGATCTAGGAATTGAAACACCAACTTTATGATAAATATCTGATACGAGTCAGACTGGTATGACAAAAATTAGGATTTGCCATGAGATCTGACACACAGTACCTGAGCCCTAAAGACGATCTGACTTGAAACAAAACTGGAAAGCTTAACCATTCAAGTGTTAAGTTTAGTCCTGATAAAATCCCCCAAAATTTTAAAAAATAATTACAGTGAAGGCCTTTACACACCAGAGGTGGGGTTTTTTTCCATGCGATTGACTCACACATCAATATATTTTAAAACTTTTCTTTATGTCATCAGTACTTTGCACAAAATGCAAATAATATGCAGGAAAAAAGTGACATCATCTTTTTTCCGGAACAGGGTCAATATGAACCAATCACGTTGCGACTCTAGTTTTAAGGATTATAAAACAAAAACACGGAGGCTTCCTAGTCCAAACCAAAACAGCAAACTTGGGTCCTCCTTTCAACTTCAAGAAAGTCCAGTCCTTCTGTTCTTACCTTTCACAACAAAAGCTGTTATACTGCATAACTGTTTACCAGAGGAATTCACTCAGAGAATTTTGCTACAAGGAAACTCAGTAAAAAAGCTTACAGTAGCTTAGGCTATACAAAATCTTACCTTCGACAGACTGCCAGACTCCGCTCTGGGTCAGCGGGATCCCAATAGCTGTTGAAATTTCGCCATGCTGCGGGCAGTCTACTCATAACAAAACCTTGTTGCAACTATTTTTGCAACTTTGTGTTGTTTATTTGTCACACCTCCAGTGTGTAAAGGCCTCTAACAACATATCTTTATACAACAGTTTGTATGATGTCTAACAAATTAGCATCCCATGAGTGACATTGTCAGGTTACATACTTAACGTAAAGCTACGTAGGTCAAGTTTAGGAAAAGAAACATTTTTCGGCTTCGTCACGTTATGTGTTTAAGGTAAAGTTATGTGCTTAAAGCAAAGTTATGTAGGTCACTTTTAGGAAAGTAATATTGCGCTGGTTAGATTTAGGACAGTAACGTTACGTAGATTAGGTTTAGGAAAAGAAACATGGTTTGGCTTCATCACATTATGTACTTATCATAAAGTTACATATTGATATTACGTACATTATGTAGGTTAGGTTTAGGAAGGAAACGTTACATATAGGTTAAGGAAAGTAATATTATGTGGGTCACTTTTATGAAAATTATGTTATGTAGGTTGCTTTTAGAAAAGTTACGTTACCTAGATCAGGTTTAGGAGAAGAAACATGGTTTGGCGTCGTCACGTTACGTACTTACTCTGAAGATACGTACTTAAGTTATTTAGGTTAGGTTTAGGAAAAGAAACATGGTGATGATGAACATGGACCACAAACACTGGTCTCCTGGGGGAAAATCCTGTCTTTGTTTGACTCATCCACTACTCAACCTATCTTCTTACATGCGTTACTATTTGTCGGTATATGTACGAACAGTGCATGAGAACATGCTGACTTAAGACAGCGACTTGCAGGCCTTGCTGGATCAAAGAGAATTAATATTGAATTATTGGACCAATACACTGAACAGAGTATGTAAAAAACACTTGACCAGTTACTTGTCCTCAAGGACTTGAGACTTGTTATTACAAGACTTGGATTTGTCCCAAATGCCTTCAGAGTACAGGCTCTTCTAAGACTGGAGGTTGTGACATTGTTAAATATGATACCCCATTTTGGTGCAATCATCCAGTCTGTGAGGGCAAAAAAATCTCCTTCCACTAGAGAAACTAATATCTCCAGGATTTAGAGTTTGATTGGAGCCACAATTGGTGCAGCCGTCACTGAGAGCATGAATCAAATCGCACAAGGTTTACATTTTATCTGGGTTATCAGGCCTCCTAAAACTCAGCTTTATTTCATTTGCTGTTAAAAATATGAAACTGACTGAGCTCTAATGAAATAAATCTAGCTGCACTGCAATTTCCACTGTTTTTCACTCAAGCAAGCCCGAGACACTGGAGTCATAACATCAAAGCCACCAGCCTGCTGGTAACAGGCAACACCGACTCACCAGGAGTCAAGCTCCCATGGCAGGACACACACACACACACACAAGTGAACAAGCTTGGCTCCACGCTGCTAGCTTATCTCTGATCCGCCATCTCCCTTCCTGCGGTTTGGATCTGATGAAGCCTTGTACTTCAAAGTTTGTGTTTGTGTGTGTGCACGTACTGTATGTGCATGCATGTGTGTGTGGATGTAATGGAAAGCACCTGCACTCGTTGAGGAAATATTTTGTGTGAAACAATGAGGAGACGTGGATGGATGAATGGACGGATGGCGAGTTTGAAGGAATGAAAATATGTAATTTGTTTCATCTGTAAAACAATTTTCACAAAGCAGTTTTGTTGGTGAAGCTTCAGGAATAAATGACATTAGACCTGACTGGATAGAGAAGACGAATAGATGGATATAAAAGAGACAGAGCGTCCAGATCGGTGGGCTGCCTGGGGATGAAACAACAAGATGAATTGGATTGAATGCAAGAGGTAGAAAGGCTAAGGTAGGATTGGAAACCTGGATGGAGTGATGGAAAGAGTGAGGAGGAGGGGATAAAGGGGACTGAGAGAGGGATAGCAGTGATCAGATAAAGCAAAATAAAGATGAAAATACAGAATGCACCAGGAAAGAATAACGAAGAGAGGATTTCAAGCCTCTGAAGGGATCATACACACACAAGCCTGACGGGATGGATGTGAGGATGAGGAGGATAGAGCACGGTTGAGAAAGTAAATGAGACAATTGAGACAGCGGGTGAGGCAGATTTCAGCTGGAGTAAGTTCTCATGACTGGAGATTTGAGGGGTTTTGGAGCAATTTTAAAGAGTTTGAGGAGAATGGATACAGCAGCTTTCTTTCATACTCATTTGTTATTCTTTATTGAGAGATTTAACTTTATTTCACAGTGGATACAGACAGGAAATATGGGGGGCAGAGAGAGTTAGTCTTGTGTCAAAGGTCAAGCCCACATATGGATGCACCAAAACACGGTGAGCCTCGACAGACACTTAACTCTGCATGGTTGTTAGACAGCATCTACAGGCTCTCTCTTTTTTGGCTGGACTACAGCATGTGAGGTCAGCCCCATATATGTGAAATGTGTGATGATGTAAGTGGTGGTGTTTCCCCATTGGCCGTTGCTCTTTCGAAATGAAAAGGCACTGACAGTCCTGTCTTATGTTGGGCTCACAAAAAATACAACGTGAATTTTTGCATCGCGTTACTCGCACAAGTTTAATCACTGGAATATTTTGTGTTGACTCGCTTCAAATAACTCGCGACATACTCTTGTCACAGTGTAGAAAAGCATATTGCTATCACTTATGTCTGACTCATTTTCAGTCACCACTGTAACACTAGCATAAAGACATGTTGGAATTTGCAAGATAGTTAGCTAACTAGTAAGTTGCAGTCAAAATGGCAGTTTTGGACGGAGAAAGAGAGGATCACCTCATCAATTTGTTTGAGGACCAGCCGCATCTGTATGAAGCAAGCCTTTGATTTATTTAAACGTCATTGACTACTGCATGTTACAATATCAGAAGGAGGGCCGCCACCATTTTGAGGAAAAAGCAAAAATAAGTCTTGATCAAAACTGAAGTGAATACTACGTGCTTAAGTGTCAGAACGGGTGCCGCCACAATGACCTAAAGCCACAGTGTGTAGGAATTTCTCCCATCTAACTTTGAAATCATATATTGCATTCAAACGGATAGCGCACTCTAACGCCTCACTGTTTCAAACGTGTATTGCAACAACGGTAGCCGCTGTGTACCAAAAAGCTATGATAACATAGATGAAACCATGTCATCCGATACTTCATGAAGTATTCATTCAGGCTCCTACACAGACACACGGGACGCAAGTTGACAAACCCCCTCCTCACCATGCTGGCTGTGTTTACAACGTAGGACTGTTGGGGCGGGTGTAAATCAAAACAAACCAATGACGTCTTGTCCTTTGACAACTGACAAGTGGCTCAACCTCACACACCTCATCCCTCTCCTCGCATCATAGCGCCGATAACAGCTGTTACGCTAACAGCGGCCGCTGGCTTGTGATTGCATTACCTTTCTCCTTCAGCAGCTCCTTCCACCTGGGAAAGGCTACCCCGATGTAATCCTTGTCTTTGAATTCGCTGGTCACGTTGCCTTTTTGATTCCCTTTTGCACTTTCTTGGCGACGAGGATTCCGTCTCCCGTGATGCTGCATATGCATGATCCTGCATTATGCTCAAAGAGTGGGACTTTGTTTCAAATTTGTCAGGGTAGTAGCGAAGCGCCTCTTGCTCCTTTCCTTCGGCTTCTCAACCACACAGTGCTGGCCTGGCTCCCAACGAAAACACTGTAGGCGGTGTTGTATGTCCCTTGCTGGCAGATGTACTCTCAAGATGGCGAAATGTTATGGAACCCCCCCCAGACGACTTACCCGCACAATGTACAAACAAATCCGAAATTCTCCTTTTACAAGAATAAGTCAGATTAATGTTGGAGGTAATAGTACACCAATGATAACATATTTATGAATGCAGACATCGATTTTTGCCAGTAAACAATTGGAAACGCTACACAATGTCCCTTTAAGTCTGTTTTTGGTAATCAGCACTAATAGGACCTTTTATAAACTATTGTTATTGGTTGAACTTGCCTCCGATAGTGGCTGATGGCAGTGAGGCCTCCACCAGTCAAAAAGGAAGCTGAAGAGGGGAGAGTAGTGTTAAATGATCAGTGGGTACAGCTCCAGAGAAAGCAGGTCCCCTCTGCTGTGTCTAAATGTACTGTTCTTCATTTAACATGGATTTACATGAATTTTTTGGACTGAGCCAGAGCAGCAGGGCCAGCACTGTAACCACAGATTTTAATAATAACTAGACACTGGACACCAAGATGGCGCCTATTCATTCCAATGGAGCTGGAAAAAGTCTTCTAGCTTCTGGGTTTACTTCTACAGAACGCAACTCATTGAATATGTGCAGTGGTGTTTCTCCCAGCGAGTTCATACTTAGCTCATAGACATTACATTATGATGACGTCACAGATGTTTTAATCGCTTTGTAAAGTTGAGGTAAGTTTTACATATATAAAACCAATATGGATCAACAATTCAGAATAGACAGATTCATAACTTCTAGCTTCTCCTTTATTTCCACTTTTCCAAAATGTCAGATCTCCACTCAGTTGTTTCTCTTATAAAAATAAAATGTGATTCTGTCTTTAAACTTACTTTTGCACAACTCACCCTTCCTTATCTAATCCGTGATTTTCAGATTGTTTGGAGAGTATGAAAGGTTAAACTCTCTACCTGCTGTCTTTACTCCACCACCACTAACTTACAGACTCAACATGTCCTGCCTTCTTTAATCATGGATCTAAGCTTTATGACAATCAACTACACATTACAGAGGTTATAACCAAAACCTTTTTCTGCCACTATACTAAAAAGCACTATTTGAAATCGGTCGCTTCTTATTGATTTAAAAATAGATGATCTTTGCACTTCCCTTCGACAATCTATCAAATTAACACCAGAGTGGGGAGACACACAGTCACGCACTTGGATTTTACCCTTTTTACAAGAGGTCACAGGAAGGAAAGGTTTTTATTGGGTGGTGTTAACGGTCTGATCTTTGAGTCTCACTTCCCAGAAGATGATCAGTTTAATCCCTAAATGATTCACACACTACTAGAAAACTCTTAACATTTGTGTAAGTCTTTGCTGGCAACAGTCAAAATGTGTCGTGTATGATTTGAGTTTAATCGTACATCACTAATGAATATCGCAGGAGTTAAACAGTTTGGATTATTTCAGAAATGTTTACACACTCCTTTGTGTTCCCGGAATGAAAATGTTGTTTCCCAATGTGCAAGTTATTAAGAAACTAAAGCTGCGTAATAACAGAGTCTCTTCTTCTCGTGCCAAAACTAGATGACTGATACCATTAAACATCAATAGAAGTCTGTGAGTCACCGACTCAATTAATGGAAGTGACGAAATGCCTGCACATCCAAACGGTGTTTTCCTGAGGGTTGTTGGGATGTTTGTTTTAGAGAAAGAGAGTGAAAGACAGATGGAGATGGAGAGGAATGAGTGTGAAAGGGGCAGCAAGTAGAGAAGTTATCCAAGTGTGAGTGGGAAAAGCCAAATAACCAGCATTCATTTGACAGAGCAGGAGAAAACCCCTTTTGAAAGTGGCTTATTAGATTTCACTGTACTTTGCTTTTAAAAGCCAGGAGTTTGGGACAAAATTATATGTTTGAGAGCACTGTTAGCAAAAAATTCTGCCTCGAGTAGCAAAAGCAAAGACATTTGTCTCAAATGTGGAGCGGCCGGCTATTCATTTTGAGCAGAGACCCATGTAATTTAGTGCTTTCCCAAGCACAATGTAAACTAAATTACGGGTTGTAATACAATGCATGGCTTACATTGATAACAAGGCCATTCGGCTACAAGGGAAAGAGTCAGAGGGCTGGGCCCATGCCCATGTGCAAGCACACAAGTCATTATCACGTATACACACACCCTCACACACACAAATCATTGTCAAGTTTAAGATGAGACTGTAAACTTTGCTGTGAAGGTCTATTAAGGCCAGATCTAGTGATAATCTTTGGATTAGTTTACTGAAGCGAGCACAGAGCGCTCAGGTCTTTACAGTTTCAACTAAACATTTGTGAGAATTATTTAAGCTTAGAGCAGAGAAGAAGGAGGAAAAAAAAAAGTTTACATTGCCTTGTCCGGGCCCTCAATTTCCTTTCCCAGGATATTAATGAGGAAATGACACACACTTGTAAAGAAAGAAAGAAAGAGAGGGAAGAAGGAGAAAAAGAGGGAGTGAGGGATGAAGGTTTCAGGGGGATGAGGGCGGGTGATTAATCCCGCTTTGAGTCGACTCCGTCGGGAATTCCATCAAACGGATGGAGAAAAGGGGATTTTAATTGCTGTTCCCTCCATGTTTCCCAAAACGCTTACCTACCTCTGCCCTCCCTACCACCACCACCACCACCACCACCCGCCTTCCATTCCTTCCCCTTTCCTCCGCCATCCTGGTGAGGGGGGTCGCCCTGGAATCCAGCAGGCCTCACACACACACACACACACACACACACACACACGGACCCACAATTACTTTCAGATGTGGGGTGAAAGAAAAGGTAGGTGTGTGCTTAAAATGCCACCTCACCCTCTGCAGCCTGTGTGTGCAGCTCCTCATTTTAGTATTTAAACGTGTGTTTATCTTGCTGTCACATGTGCTGAAACCCACCTGTATTCAGTTACAGTCTAATGCAGGGTTCTGGTAGATCTAAACCTTTCGGTCCCGCTCTGTGTGTTGATAACCTAACACAAAGCACTGACCCCTTTATGGCTGTTACGTTCGTCTGCATGGATAAAGCTGCCCGTGGAGTCAGAGCGTTCCTGCCACATCTGGTGGATGTGTTTCATCCCTCTGCTGGAGTGACTGTCAGAGTGGAGGCTGGGGACCCATCAGAGGTCCTTGAAGGAAACCCTGCGGTTCCCCAATAAAAATGAAGAATAGCTTCATTTCTGTATTATTTCAGCTACCAGTTAGTTAAATCAGAGAGTGCACTTACAGTGCCATGCACTTACACATGTACTGTAGACCTATCCTGTCCACAGTGCCACTTCATTTAAAATTTACAGACCTCCCACTCCCCTGGATACTCTTTATATGTTAGATATCCTCAGTATGTGATATTACAAGCAAGCCAGGAGTGATTTTAAAAGGGCGCTTCACTGATTTTACTCATGAAGTTCAGTTTACTCATCAGGAGGACAGCTACCCAGCCTGTGAAACCATTTCTGTGGCTCTCGAGAAACTTAATAATGTCGGAAAATAACCAACTCTAATGATGTCAGCAGGGTTATCTCACTTTGGGCTTGGAGTTTACAGTGTTCTATATATTTTTAAAAAACCTCTGTCACACACGGGGGCAAGGGGTTTGAAAAATGTGAGTGTTCAGCAGGTGGGGAGAAATGTATCAATGAGGAAGGAAATATTGAGCCTTTAGGGTTCAATCATTAAAGGAGCCAGCATGTTCTGACCACTGTAAGGCTTTAACGAACCCTGATGACGACCTACAGTGGTCGAAACATCTATTAATCATATTGTTTAAGTGCATAATTTGTGTTTAAACTGTGTAAAAAGTAAAGCAAGATATTTTGATGTATTTATTTTTAAAAAGGGGGATGGATGCGGGGTGGAGAGTTTTTTTTATGAGATTGATTGTGTATTGATGGATTAATAGAACAGGGGTAGGACTCTGTAAGCTCCATTTTGGACATGAAATGTTAATTTATGTTGCTTATTGAACATCTGTTGTATATGTTCACTGTTATTTATCGGTTACTTTTGTTTGGGTTTTACATTTATAGAGTTTTTTTATGTTTGAAATAAAGTAAATAGATTTTTTTTTATATACGTATATATAAGACTTATAGCTTTCAGTAGTTGGGGAATGGTGGTCTGAATGAGGAGTACTGTTTTGATATATTCTGACTGTTACGATTTGATTTTCTACTGATTTAATCTGCAGTAATGTGTAAATATTTGATTTTCAAGAGCCTTACTGATGCCACTTAACTCAATGAAGCACTCTGGATTGACTCCTTGTTTTCTTATCAATAATTTTGTTAAAATAATACAAAATATATATGCAATATGTTTTAAAGCATTTTATTTTTTCTATTCACTAATATGAGTTAACCTTTCATAACAAAATGAATAAACTCGTGGGTTTTTTTTGGTGAAAAAAGGTCCCTTAGGTCTAGTATATAGGATTTAGTGACACCTAGTGGTAAAGTTGCAAATTGCAACCAACTGAAACTACTCCCATGTGCCAAGCCAACACATTCTCACTCCGACCTCGTCACATATCAATGCTTGGTCATGGACTTGGATGCATTGGTTGTTGATGTTCTGGGATGCCGTGTCAAGTTCTGCCTGTTACATGCATTGTATTCTTTCAAGATACTCTTCTGTTTTCACAGGTACACATGTACAGTTTGCATACAGTCTCTTTCAAAATACATTTACTACGTCAGTACAACACCACAAATTGACTTTTTTCCCCCCCTCAGCAACAAAAGCATGTGGTTTTGTTTAGCCAACACACACACACACACACACACACACACACACACACATGGTGGAGGTTCAGGGGAAAAAGAGTTTGGCTTTGCAATCTCACAGGAAGCAAACACTGGCCTCCAAGGTGAAAGTCAGTGGTTGTTGGGTCCATCCACCACCTTTCCAACCCGCCCTACTCAGACTTCTGCTGCCTAACTTTAGTTTTTGTCGAAACGGATTTCCCCGACTCAGTTGGGCGCTGTTAAACAAGCGCCAGATTTCGACAACTTTGGAGTGAGACCAGGTTGGCCAAGTATGTAGGAAAACTACGGTGGCCAATGCATAAACGTGAATGGCTCTATCTAGAGCCAGTGTTGGGTTTGTCTGTTCTTGGCTACTGTAGAAACATGGCAGAACCCATGGAGATGGATATATCTGCCAATATCTGCCCCTATATCCTACACACTGGACCTTTAAGACTATTTATCTTCATTTTAACGATTGGTGCTTGTGTTCAGATTCTACATCCTTTAGAATGGACAGAAAAAAACACAATGAAGTGCTTTAATCTTCTTCTTTAATTGCTCATGATTTATGTGAATTTAGAGTAGAAACCCACCACTACAATATGTTTTTATGTGTTTGGAACACAGTTGGGTTCTGCGAGTCCCTAGCCTGCAGCAGTGACATTTTTCTGTTTCAATAATCTGCGGCACATGGAGAAACAGAAAAAAAAAACAAAAACTGCAATGCTGTGAATACTGAGCCTTGGACATTAACCTTTACACTCCAGGAATTTAACTGTTGGTCAAAAGAAGAGTGATTTCTAATAAGTGGGTGGTATCGGGTTTAGTGTCCTCCTCAAGTGTCGTCATACCTCTAAAAATGTACCACACAGCTGTAACAGATAAACACCAAGTAAAAAATAAATAACAACAAATAACTCTTTCAATCCATTTTATTTCAGCTAATCAAACAGTTGTACTAAGTCTGTTAACTTTAAGTCCCCTCATCCACTTATTCACCTCAACTTCCCCCTTTACTTTCCCTTTACATCTAACAGGATCAAAGTAAAGAGGTTAAGGGGAGGGGGTCTTTAAGTGGAGATAAGATGGGGGTGTTTGATTTCAACCACAGCTAGAGGTCTGACTGTCATGTCATGGATAGATGACTTTAACAAACTTCCCTCAGATGAAAACTTTACCTCCCCCTGTGGGATCATATGGCCTTGGTTAGAGATAAGGGCCGTTTTAAATGTATTGTGGAGTTGTCTATAGATGGATCTTAAAGGGCTGCTGTTGAGGGAAAATAACATGTAACTGCAGTTTTTGATCCTTCACTGAAACAGTATATAGTCTCTTAAAATTATAATGGTAATTTTTTCATATCACAGATTTTATTTCTAAGACTGAACAAGTTTTCAGAAGCTTTCTAGCCACAGACAAGGTCAAAAGAAACAGGTAATGAAATCTTTCTCAGTGAATAAAACACCACCAACACATGCACTCACATTCAGTGCATGCTCACATACATTTGGCATCATATGGTCCTTGTTAAAGACTTTTTAAAAGGTGTTTTTCCGTTCTAAACTGCTAAAAATACCTTTTGCAATGCAGCGTGTTATTGTTTAGTTATCTGTGCCTTGGGAGAGCAGCCACAGGATAACATCTTTACTGTTGATGTTTGCAGGAACACAGTGTAAGTGATGGCATCTCTATATCCAAACATATATCGGAGAAGCGCAGGGAAAGTAATAGTGTTTATGTGTGTAAAATACTGCTTACATATATCTCAGCAAGATAGAAATTTCTGATAATGTGTAAATTGGTAACCATAGAAGAAGAACTTGAAGAACAAATCTTCATCATGCTTTACAGCAGAAGGAAATTTTTTTGACTGTGTGGTGTCTCCTCCAAACTTGACCGACCCTGAGAAATTCAGATGGCTAGAAAAGTCCAGTTAAAGACAGAAGCCGAAAACCGCAAAAGTTTAGCAAGCACACAGCCAACATACTCCCATGGTGCCCACACTGTAACTAACTCCACTCTCTGAAGCAATATTATCATATTTTAGGAAAAATGAAAGAGTGATTCCAGAGAGAAGCAGACAGAGGGGTGTACAGTCTGTGTTTGAAGGATATATCCAGGATGTCAAACTGACTCAGCAGCAACAACAGGTTAAAAAGACAAAGATAGTTAGAAGCTAAAGCCGAACTATAGGCTACAGATCACAGTGTAAAAGTGAACCACCACATCACTGCTGATCGCCACACAAGACAATGAATATAAAGGGAAACTTTGCTGATATTGAACCAGCTGTGTGGCATCACAGTGTGTGCAGATGAACAGTGTTTGGATTTGACCCCGTGCTGCTGCCAGCAGTCGGACCTCTGCTGCGGGACTTCCCTGCTTCCCTTCACTGGTTCCTGTACAGCAGGGTTGATCTTTATAAAGTGTTATAATCATTAAAAAGCAAAAGCAGCATGTGTATACATTCAGTAGGCTATATCTTCAGTAGCTAGCTAGCTAACCCTACACTTTCCAGGGTTTGATTTTGGTTTTGGAACAGGGAGGAAACGTATATCTTTTTCCAACCTCTCCAGGTAACGAGTATCATTAATACACGACGTGCCCCAGGCACAATGTGCCCAATGTAGTTACAGAATCTTGATTCATATTTGATCAGCGCTGCCTAGTTTGACCCATGACTGACATGATTGACAGCTGCAGTTGTCTCTGATTGGTTGTTTTTGTTTTTGAAATAGATAACACATATTATCTGTCTCTTTTAGCGCTGTGTGAATATAGTGACACTTTCAGAAAAAATGAATGAATGGATGGAATGAATGGTTAATCAGCAGTGCCGTGCACTGTAGAGCCGATGCGCTGCTGGTTCTGCCGGCCTGAATAGAATATAATGTCTATAGCCTACTGTTGTGTACAGCATTTATAGACTGAGCTGAGTAGTGATGCACGGGTCGACCCGTAACCCGCGGGACCCGCAAATGGACCTGCGGGTCGGGCAGCAGTGATCGTCTGTTAAACCGGTCTGTAAATGATATTTTGATATTATTGGCTATTACTGTCATGGCATCCAAAGGTACTGATGCGTTGAGCAGGTGACAGTCCGCGGTCGTTTTCAAAACACACTTGTGTCACGCACTCCAAAAGAAACTTGCTGAAACTTTAAACAATAATTTATTGTACAAAACGGGGGAAACAAACGTTGACAAAAACAGTTCCATAATTCATATTTAATTCAAAAGATAACGGAAAAACAGCTACAAGTTAGAGGGAATAGTGATAAAGTGGTAAAACTTGATCCACAGCCTCAGACGGATGCGCTCAAGCGTGCCGTGCGCACAAGCTCAGTTGGTAGGCGATACTATATTTTCACATTTTTAACAATGCAATTTAAAAGTTTTGATTTTTATTGATAACCTACATTTACCAACAACAAAAAGACTACATTTAGTACCAAAAAAATATGTAAAATAAATATATAAATAAATAAGTAAATAAAAAAACGAACATCGAATACCAAATTTTCATAACGAATATCCGAATATTTGGGTACAGCCCTAGCTATTACTTGGTAAAAACCAACTGCTTTTCTTGCCACAGTCCTGACAAGAAACACAGTGATGTGCTGGTAAGACAACAACTTTTCGTGGCAGTATCCTCGCTGGAAAAACAGCCACAGGTTGCTAAAAAACACCCATGTTTGGTGGATTAAAAGACACTTGCAATGTAGCAATGACTCACTAAAAAACTGATGGTTTTGTTGTTTGTTGGTGTCAAACAGTCGTCTGCAGCTTTACAGGCATCTCACCCAGTTATCACATCATCCACCATCCCTTCCACCTCCTGCTCAGTCAGCTCAAGTACTACGTCACTTTAGAAACTTTGACATGTTACGTACTGTATGAACAATGCAAATGTAACGTATGCAGGGTTTACCTAAATGTACAATGCCAACATTTTCTTCTGGTGAGTGGGCTGCGTATATCTGTCTTTACAGATCAGGTTAAAGTCCAGTTTAGGACAAGATTTTGGCACCCTCTGTTGAAACACTGTTGATGTGACACTGGTTTTGTTTGATGACTTGATGATCATTTTTCACTCTGAAATGTTTCGTTTGACCTTCTCACACAAGGACTGAAAACATCAGATTGCTAAACATGAGTCTTACATGTATTTGTTTTGTATATGTTTAAAAAGTAGAACAAAAAAAGCATATTTTATTTTAATGACAAAGCCTCCATGGTGTGGGTGAACACATTTAAATGAGCTGAAGATGAAAGATAAGGACATATAAGGTGAAATCGTTTTACACAGGCTTGCAATAGTGTGGGAAAGGATGGAAAAACTGTATCTAAACAAAAACTCATTATGTTCTTGTCTCGTGTGGAAAAAACCACCGGGTAGGAACATATTATTTTGCTTTGTGTATAATGGAAAGCGCATGTAGAAACCCATGTGTGGGGAAAAAAACGCACAATTCATATTCTTGCAAATAAACTCCAGAGCAATGCGTGTTATCACTGCGGCTGCATGGAACTGATAGCAGACATTTGTTTTCTCCTCCATGAAAAACAGAGAGAGCAATGTTTACAGACACCATGTAGGACACAAAATGTAAACAGGGAGACAGCGCAGGAAGAAGCGATGTGGCGGCACATTTAATTAAATACAGCCATGGGAGATGAACATAAGACATCACGAGATGGAGTCGGAGTCTTAACATGTCTTTATGATCAGATCAGATCTCAGATCAAGTCTTATTGACAGTGGGATAGTAGGACAAGATGCTTTAACCCTTGGTTAACCATATATGGATGCATTTAAATATGTTATAAAGGACGGAGATGCATAAAACCTTTTAGTATTTCTTGATCTTAATCAGGTTTTATTTTGTGATTTTAATGTGTAAAAACAAATATTAAAGGAACAGTATGTGGGATTTAGTGGCATCTTGCAGTGAGGTTAGCAGACTGCAACCAACTGAAACTTCTCCCATGTGGCAAGCGTGAAGTGCCAGTTAGGATTCCTTCAGTGTTCATTGTTCAGGAGGTTTTTACCTTTCGATAATTTCCACCCCTGGACGCAGACTGGAAAAGAAGGGAAAAAAGGGGGAAAGGAAAAAAAAAACTGAATGAATGACTGTACAGTTTTTTTATTATTATTATTTATTTCTTTGGCATTGTTTTTAAATTCATATTTTGGGTATTATAATGGTTTTACATGCCCTTTTTAATCCTGCACTTTGAATTGACGCACTGATGACACTTTACCTTTTTATTTCATTGTTACTATGTTACTGCATCTTGACCTGTTTGTCTGTTTTGTGTGGATTTGTGTGGATGAAGCCAAATCATCACTTAAACTGTGAACCAAATCTAACTTCAGGTACAAATAAAGTTACCTGACCTTACCTTAGTCATAACGTAGCATTGGGCCAGCTCAGACCAGGGTCCGATAACAACATAGTTGTGCTAAATTGTTTCAGATTTCCTTCATTTTCAGGCTGGTTTTTGGAATTTGGAGCTAAATGTTGTGCCTGGGGCACGTCGTGTTTTAATGATACTCGTTACCTGGAGAGGTTGGAAAAAGATATACGTTTCCTCCCTGTTCCAAAATCAAAATCAAACCCTGGAAAGTGTAGGGTTAGCTAGCTAGCTACTGAAGATATAGCCTACTGAATGTATACACATGCTGCTTTTGCTTTTTAATGATTATAACAGTGAAAAAAAGGCCAACCCTGCTGTACAGGAACCAGTGAAGGGAAGCAGGGAAGTCCCGCAGCAGAGGTCCGACTGCTGGCAGCAGCACGGGGTCAAAGCCAAACACTGTTCATCTGCACACACTGTGATGCCACACAGCTGGTTCAATATCAGCAAGTTTCCCTTTATATTCATTGTCTTGTGTGGCGATCAGCAGTGATGTGGTGGTTCACTTTTACACTGTGATCTGTAGCCTATAGTTTGGCTTTAGCGTCTAACTATCTTTGTCTTTTTAACCTGTTGTTGCTGCTGAGTCAGTTTGACATCCTGGATATATCCTTCAAACACAGACTGTAGACCCCTCTGTCTGCTTCTCTCTGGAATCACTCTTTCATTTTTCCTAAAATATGATAATATTTCTTCAGGGAGTGCAGTTAGTTACAGTGTGGGCTCCATGCTTACTCTGACAGCTTGTTGGACCATCACAAAGGGGTGGGGCTTAGCGAAAGGTCAATTGGTGCTCACCTTTTTTCTCTGATCTAAGGTCCAGACGTTCAGGTTTTTACTGGGAGCCAAGTTATCTGCAGAGCATTCTACTGAAAGCAAATGGGCCCGGTAATTAAACCGGTAAAAAAACTGAGTAAAGCAGTGTTACATTAAATATTAGTGTTCTCCCGATGTTGTTTGGCTCGTCCTGGATGGGGTGCTATCTATGGTGGTATCTATGTGAAAACACGAATGGCCCTTTCTAGAGCCATTGTTTGGTTTGTCGTTTCTGGGCTACTGAAGAACCACACGTAGATATAAGTATAGATATAAATTCTAAGGTCACAAGAACAAAACGATTCTTATTTTCAGGTAATTACACACTAAAGAAAACACACCTATTATATGTCCCTCTAAATCCTACACTCTGGACCTTTAAAGGTCAAATACATAATAGTTGGACTTAAATTACTGAGCTGCTGTTTCAAAGCCTTGTGTGGTCCTACAGTCTACAGTCTTTGTGATCGGACGTCGATGAAAAGACAAGTGTAACTCTAAATGAATCACATCAAGAGTTTGCTGTTGAACTCTCTCTTCTGTGTCAGGTATGCTTCTAGTTAGCAGCCGACAAGAGTGTCAGATCATAATCAACGCGACACCTGCTGGGACTACCCATAAGCCCCCGCTCATATGGGCCGCATTACCGGTCCCTCTAATTGGCTGGCTCCCCTGTGAGAGCTAAAACCTCTGCGCTGTGATTGGTCGAACTACGGTGTTTTGAGCCGGCTGGGTTTGTGAGTGTGACACTGCAGGTCTGTGAAAAGTGCAGCATGGTGTACTGCGTGTGTGTGTGTGGAAATTAAGTGTAGATATCATCTGAAGTGCTGCTCAGAAATCCATATGAGCTGTCGTTGTTTTGGAGAAACAAATTGCTGTTTTTTTTCCTGGTGGAAAATGAAAAGAGATGGCATCGTGCGGGAAAAAACATTCTTCATATTTAATAAATGAACTGGAGGCCACTTCCTTAAGGCTGCAGCCATAAGCTTGTGGGTTCATAAAATGCGAAATGTTGCTACATCATTTGTTTTCAGAGTGATTTTACACCCCGGGATGAGGTCTGTGTAGTGTTCTCTGTAATTTAGCCGCTCTGCCAGCCTCCTCAGTCAATCCCATGATCCTCAGGGAAACATTCTCTTTAGCCCTCAAACAATACCAAGCCCTTCTGGTACATATTTTACAACCAAATGGTGTCATGGGCACGCAACAATGCCAGAACACATTGTGCAGGAAAAAATAAAAATATATATATGCCTGTGTACACGCACACACACACTCTCACACGTGCACACAAAGACAAACACACAATAAAAGTCAATAAAAGTGTTTTAGGATGCTCAGGAGAGCAGAGTTTTAAGACTTTCTTCCTGCTTTCACTCCTGGATACCCAACACTTAGGATTTCAATTACTATCATTCTGGCGTGTCTGTGTGTGTGTGCATATGTGTGTGCATTTTTCTGTGTGTGTGTGTGTGTGTGTGTGTGTGTGTGTGTGCATGCGCTGGCCCTCCATCAGTCCATATGAGTCTAGAGCACAATTAACGACCTCTGTTCTCTGGTAGCCGGCAGCCAAGGTGGAATGGTTCGAGTTAGGAGGAGAAATGGCGTGAAAAGAAAGCTAAAGAAGGGGAAAAAAAAGAAACACTAAATGCACTCTGGCTCCACGGCCGTCTCCTGTGACAGCGGAGGCTGAAGCTCTTGTAAGCCTCATTTCCACCCGGCTTACTCACTGAATTTAATGCAACACTTGTGGAATAAAGTAGTTTTTTTTGCCTCTCCTATTTGAACTTCGCTCAACCTACAGTATTTTGACACAAGAGGAAGCCCTGAAACCTTTACAGCTTTAATATTGATGAAGCTCTCTTGTGTGAAGCACAGCATAGAATTTATATACTGTATTTTACCAGAGGTGTGGTATCAAGGTGTATGACTTGGACTCGAGTCACAAATTTGATGACTTCTCGACTTGACAAAATCAAAAAAGGCTTGCAACTCCACTTGGACTTTAACACCAATGATTTATGCCTGAACTTGGACTTGAGCCTTTTGACTTGAAAATACTTGATACCTTCCCCAAAGCCCAAAGATTAAAAAGTATGTTATTTTAAAATAGTGCTACAAATCAATTCATTTCCTGTCATTTCCTGAATCAACTAACATTAACACCATTCAATCACAGCAAGTTGACACTTAATTCTCCAGATGCACTTTGTTTGAACCAATCCAACAGCATTCAATCAAGTTGTAGGACAGAACCATGAGGAACCTGCAGTGTAGCGGTAGTTGATGAAGTGGGTGTACTGCCAGGCAGATAGGGAGGTTACTGAGGAGGATGTGGGTATACTCTCAAATATATTCCAATATTCCAATAGCTTTATGGCTGATAGATGGATATACTGCAAACCAGTTCCCAACTGGTCCAGCCACAGGGTCCAGATTTATCCTTAGTAATTACGTCAAGGTCCACACAGTTAAATACATTCAGCGTCATGCTTGTGTTTGGCCATGTCTTTGAGCTAGTTTGCTGTCTCTGCCGTTTCCTGCTGTAGTATTCTTCTGTACTACAGTGCTGTAGCACATTTCAAAATAAAAGCTCTATGTCGGAAGTACACTGCACGTGTTTGTTGTTTTGTTTTTTTCACAAACGACAGGTTTGCGAGCCACTTGTGGTCCAGTCAGAATGGACCTGTGACCCACTTTTGGACCGCGACCCACCAGTTGGGAACCACTGCTGTAAACAGCTGGTAAAAGAGATGAGTATATCCCATATACCTGCGTATACCCGCCACTACACCACTCTGAAGAACCAACTTCACACTACCGAGCATTATTTTGGAAAAATGACCAAAGATAATTTCATTCATTTGCAAAACGTACGTAGTGATCAAGAAAAAACTGACCGCAGCATGCAAACGTGCAAGTCAAATATTAAAGACGAAGACACAACTTCTTCGACAGTTGAAGTTCCACAAAGAACGATAACTCGAGAATAATATTAGCATAGTTAGCAAACTAAAGCTTAGCTAACATTAGCTTATTAGCTAAGTAACTTTTTAACAAACTTTTTTTGACAAATAAATACAAATTTTAAAAAGCAATCATGAGTTTTGTAAATTCTGTGTGGAGTTTGCATGTTCTCCCTGTGTCAGCGTGGGTTTTCTCCAGGTACTCCAGCTTCCTCCCACAGTCCAAAGACATGCAGGTTAATTTGTGACTCTAAATTGTCCATAGGTGTGAATGTGAGTGTGAATGGTTGTTTGTCTCTATGTGTCAGCCCTGTGATAGTCTGGCGACCTGTCCAGGGTGTACCCTGCCTCTCACCCAGTGTCAGCTGGGATAGGCTCCAGCCCCCCTGTCACCCCGAACAGGATAAGCGGTTACAGAAAATGAGTGAATGACTGAATGACATTTGGTGAGAAGTGCATTATGACTTGTTTGGGACCCTCAAGTTCAGGACTTGGGTCAAGACTTGAGACTTATTTGTGACTTGCAAAACAATGACTTGTCCCACCTCTGTACTCTACTGTATGTCCATAATGGCGAAAACATAGTGGTCAGTGGGGTGAGGTAGAAACAGGAATGTCAGACTTAGTAAAGAAAAGTGTTGGGGCAGTAAGGGGAAGAAAGGTTTGGGACTGTGTGATTATCGTGTCAGCCAAGGAGCAAAGCAACCTATCATCCAGAAAAAGTAATTTGTATGATATATTAGGTATCAATCAATTCCTGAGAGAAAGACATCAGCTATTCCAAATAAATCTTGTTTTCAGTTGCTGCTCAGACTCTTAACCCACATCCAGATTCCTCCAAACGCCGCCTGCAAACCGTGACCTTGAATGGAGTTTACTGCAGTGGGAGCACAGTCAGACTCCAACCACAGTCAGTGTGCTGCTGCACACCGAGTTAATCACACTTTCTATTAACTTTTATTGGTTACACACATGTAATGACATTTAATTGAGTAGAATGTACAAAGTTTAAGGCTATTTTTCTTAGCATTGGAGTGTGTCCAGTGTGGGCTGGTACCAATGTCAGAACAATGCGGTGGAAAAGAACATGAATGGAGCTACACACTCACACACTCACACACACAATCATTACTCGAGACAGGGGATTTACTCATTTCTTATTACTTTAATTCCAGCCAATTATCCCTTTTTTCCTCATAAGAAAATGCATATATTGCCACTAAGGCTGAAATTAACCACTCCCTACAAGGAAAATTAATATTACTTTGTAAAAGCAATTTCATGCATTGTACTCTAACTGCTACAGCGCTAATATGGAAAGATATATGGACAGAAGGTGGTGGGCTCTCTGATAAATCCAGTAAAAGCATAAGATTAACCTATAAACTCAGGAGCCTGAGGGCGCCGTCACACATGCACGAAATTAACAAAGGCGAATATTTCCCATCTGTTTACATCCATTCAATGCGAGCAGAGGGGCAAATTAAACATTCATTTCCAGGGGCAAAGCAAATTCCCAGCTTCACATCGTGTGGAATTCATCTCTGGTGAACTCTGACCAGCAAAGTCACAGCCTCAACCAATAGCAAAGAAGTATGGGTGGTTGACCCCGGAGGAAACAGTGATTGTTGCCATGTTTAACCACCAATATTGTACAATACTGCCAATGAAATCAAAAACTGGCCCATATGAGAGATGCTGCCAGTGAGACAGGAGACAGGCATGGAAACAGAAAGTGTATCAGTAACATCATATTTTGCTGTGTTAATTAGCAAGCTTCCTAACACTCATTTGTCAGCTAGCAAACTAGCTTTTATGTGAGTCACATCTGCACCAAATCACCAAATTCAGCACCAATATCCAGTCCCGTCTTGCTCCCAACATGTCAAAGACAGACACCTGGTCATCACCTCCCTGCGTCAGACACCGGCACACTAGAGCACACTTAAGCAACAGGGTGGGATGCACGAGGCGGTGGTGTTTTCGGACACTGGTTCCGTCTTATTTGTTTAGATATATATGTAAAGACAAAAACCAATATGGCCTGCACTCTCACAATATTCTACAGATGCTGGTCCCCAAGGTTCAGACAGGACAATAAGGAAAAGCTTTTAAATATACTGCAAGTTCTTTTTGGAATAATTTACAGAGGGCCCTGAAATTGTCTTAGCTGATTGGTGAGTTAAAGTCAACTAAGCACTCTTGGTCAATGTGATTGCTCTTCAAATTAACACTTAAATTGTTTGGGAAAGTTGTAAATGTTTATGTATTGAACTGTTTTTTGTATTGCATTTTAACTGGATGCTGTACCTGCTCATTTGTTGTGTGTGACAGCTGTACTTGTCTGCTTGTGTTAACTGGTGTAACAATGTTTATGCTGCCCTCTTGCATTGTGCCATGTGCCTATTCACCTTAGCCGCTAAGACACCTGACTTGAGCTTCCATGTTGTACAGAGGCAGGTTACTGGCCGGCAGTTGGATGGGTCTGCGCCCTTCTGGGGATCCTTCATGACCAGGAATGTCCATCCTTGTGTTAACCACTCTGGATGGGTCCCATCCATCAGCAGTTGGTTCAGGCGTTCATGGAGTGCAGTTAGTGTCTTTAGCCAGTAGGTGTGTCCGGCTCCTCATACCTGACACTCTTTCTTGGAAGACTACCATTATATGGTAACTGGCTCTTGTTCTGGGAGATTGCTGTGGTCTGCTCTCAGATTCACCAGCCACTGAGCACTTGCGTTACGTGATGCCTCCTTCTCCCATTCTCCCATATGCTCTCCCAGTATTGTTTAGTTTCAGCCGTGGATGAATCTGTTCTCTGTAGTTACCTTGCCACTGAGAGTAATTGTAGCATACTGCGCTAATGATGTGTGTCATGTATGTCACCTGAAGTTACAATACGTTAGCAACAAATGTACCTATTGATGGCTAAAAAATAAGTGATGTTTTTTCTTAACCTAACCATGTTCTTTTGTTGTCAAAAGCTGAGGACGTAAACCTAAAATCAAAGTTTTCACAAGCCCCTTTTACACTGCCAGATTTTCCGCCAGTGTTGGGCCGTTTTGCCAGCAAGCTGCGAGCATTTAGACACACAGAGCCGGATTGGCGAGTTGATCCGAGGTGCCCAATTTTCCGCCTCGTAGGGTAGTCATATTGGTGGAACCCTTTTAGGTTAAAGAGACTGAGGCGGCCTTCAGCAATGGGAGGGGCTGTTGAAGACTTGTGGGAGGAGCTGTTGATGACGCCGCACGTGCGACCCACTGGTGGTGGACTAACAGGAAACAGCTGATAGCAGGAATTAGCGAGCAGCTAGTAGCAAGAGGGAAACGCAAACCTGACAGACACTGTAAAGATGAGCAACTTGGGAGACAAAGAATTGCGCGCCCTCCTTGCCCTCGCAAACGACGAGGCCGTTAACCATCAGATGACGGGAACGGTGAAGAACGGGCTGACTTATGAGAGAATCGCTGAAGGACTGACCAGCCACGGCTTCCCTCCCACGTCACTGTTTACGTCACACGTTGAGCTACACGTTTTGTTACTTGCTCACGCCCCCCATTGCCCCGAAAAAATCTGTATAAACAAAAGTAGGCAGGCGGCATTTTGCTGCACTCCCCGATTTTGTTTTTATACTGCCAATGCTGAAAAAAGGCTGATTGGGCTTTCCTGCAAATTTGCACAATTCCTATCTAAAAAGGGCTACAGTATACGTTTATTAAGATTAAAAGAGACTGTACGTATTTACCAAGGAAAAACTGCATTTTCTGTGAAAATTTTCTGTGTTTATTTTACAAAGATAATGCATGTAACAAGTGTGAATTGCCACGCTGTCCCTGAGCCTCTGACACTGGAGGAGTACGTATATCGTCATAGTTTGAAGTGTTGCCTCCACTGACCATGAGTTGGAATTTTACAAGGTGGGACTGACAACGTGTTGGAATATCACCTCACTCGCCTGCATTAGTTCATATGTGACCGTGCCGTGATACTTTATCTTGGATTGTTATACACTATCCTATTGATCAGAGGAAAGAAATGCGCCAATCAAGGATCAAAGACATGAGTACCAAGGTTGTCCTTCAGTTCAAGTGCAGGAGAAAAAGAACAGGAGGAGGAGAATGAGGGAAACAAATCTTTTAAGGTTAAAGGAAAGATTAATGAGGAGGCAAAAACAAAACAGAAACGGGGAGAGGAAGTATAATATGAGTGAGTGTGTAACTGGGAAATTAGTCTCAATCATAACACTCATACATTCACATTATCCAGGACACAAACACATGTTTGGTCTCTGCAGTAACTGTAGATTACCGGCTGCACGGAGGAAACACAATCTTAAACCCACATTTTCAAAGCCCAGTTCAGATATATTGTGAAATTAAAACAAAAAAAACTGTTCTACCTTGTCGTTTAAGACTCAAGATATGAGCAGAAAGGTCACATCACTACGCATCCACTCGTGGCCTGAGAACACCTGCTCACTGTTTCCTTTGGCTGTATTTATTTAAATATATGACCACATCACTCTTTCCGGCTCTAGCTTTATTTAGAATGGGTCAGTGCACATTGTGGCTGGATTATATCAGTACGAGAAACTCCTTAATTGAGTGTGGAGTGAACTATGTTTGGGGAAACGTTAGGCTATCTATCTGTGTCTCTCTGGACCCTCATCAGTGGACGTTTCCTAAAAAAATCAGCCTTTGTTTAAACACTGAGGAGGAACTGGACGATGCTCTACAGCCTCGAGGCATGAATGAAACTGCTCAGGATGTACTGACACTAAATTGTACATTCACAGAGTCTTTGTTGGCAATTTATTGTGCACCCTGACAGTTACTAACAGGGAGTAATTTGATAACACTCAAAGAGGCTCCAACACTGAAGATTTCGGAGTCATTCAGCTGCCAAACTTTGACTTTGTAATGGAAGAAATTACTAAAAATCTTTTTTTATTATTGTGTGTTTTCTGTAAAGATCACAGCTGCTTGGTTCACAGCTTTTAACTCTTAAATCTTTCCTTTCTAAAGGCTTTTTTTAAATGGACAGAGTCACTGCCTACAGTTACTTTACTGTGTAGAAAATAAGGTTCTTTGTCAAAGTAGGGTTGACTTTGAAATGTTACCTATCTCAACAAAGTTTCAAGTCTCTGTAAGTTCATTTCATAATTTACCTACTTGGAAACAAGTGGGCGGCACGGTGGTGTGGTGGTTAGCACTGTCGCCTCACAGTAAGAGGGCTCCTGGTTCAATCCCGGGTGTGGGAGCCCCTCTGTGCGGAGTTTGCATGTTCTCCAGCTTCCTCCCACAGTCCAAAGACATGCAGATTGGGGATAGGTTAATTGGTGACTCTACATTGTCTGTAGGTGTGAATGTGACTGCGTGTCAGCTCTGCGATAGTCTGGCGACCTGTCCAGGATGTACCCTGCCTCCCGCCCAATGTCAGCTGGGATAGGCTCCAGCCCCCCACGACCCGAGGATAAGTGGTTAGAAAATGGATGGATGTAAACAAGTGGAATGAATTAAGTTTAAAACCTATGACTAACATACTGACGGGTGTAAAGAAGTAGTCCACATAAGGAGGCAGGTTGGGGTGAAGGTGAGTCACAAAACACAGGACTTTCACCCATGAAAGCTGTGTTCGGAGCTGTGTGAACCTTTGAGTCATTTTGGGATATGTCGTCATCATGTTTCTTTTCCTACATTTAACCAACATAACTTCACGTTAGGTACTGTAATTTTAGGTTGAGTACAATTGTTTGATGACACATTTACACAACCCTGTGTCTATGTTTTTTACAGATCATTCTTACTCTCAACTTGTTAAATACCAATGCTTGGTCAGTGGCTCTCGGCATCTGACGCCAACGCACTGAGCCACCCTTTACAATCTGTAATGTGACGCATGGGGACGTGTCACTATCTGAGGCTATGAGCAACTGGTGTAATATAAAGAGCAAAATACACCACGTAGGGTGGAAGGTAGAGGTGGTGGATGGGTCAAACAAACACAAGACTTTCACCGAGGAGACCACTGTTCATTTCCTGTGTGAAACCAAAAGTCAGTGTTGAATTATTTTTAACTACATAACACTGTATGTCACTTGATGTATGTCACGTGACGTATATTATGTAAAATTGTTGGTTTAAGTTTATTTTAAAATGAGACCGCATGCATGTTCAGAGCGGAAAATGTTCATTTCTGTGAACTGCAGTTTATTTTGAAAAGACACTGTGCACTTAATGAGCAGAAACTGGCATGCCGTCCCTGACCATGCAAAATTGATGATAGAAGGCTAGGCTACCAAGAGCATCATTGTTTGATTCGTAGGTCCACTGACCAAGCATCAGTATTTGATGAGTTGGGAGTGAGAATGTGCTCGTTTTTAATCAACATGACAGGAAACATTTATGCTGCAAACTGCCAAGTTAAAAATGTTTATTCTGGAAATTCTGCAAAATGTTCTTTTTCTCCCTACAGTACAACTACAGTTTAATTTTATATTTATGTTTTGGCCACTCAAAGCACTTTTTTATTATGAAACCAAAAACAAACTTTAACAAATTTATTTAGTAACCTAAACCTAAGATGAGAGGACCAACACGTATTCCAGGTCCCTGGCGCCCTGAGTTTTGTAAACCCTTGAACTCCCTTCTCCTTTTGACTTCAGAGCAATATAATCATGTTACATTTCCCTAAACTGAAAAAAGGGTTGTAGGAAGCAGTTATACTTCCTTTAGAACATATTTGGCAAAGCAAATAAACAGTAAGTAACTGTCCTTTGTAGAAGACATGGTTGGTGTACTGTAAATACTCCCGCAACCGCTGTAGTGCAAACACAGTCCTGCTATTTTCCATTGAGCAACTTCAGGAAAACAATTAGTGAGTTCTGCACATCAACATGTTGACAAGAACTGCTGAGGAGAGGGAGCATTTCTAAATTATGTATTAGCCTTTGATGGCCGGTGTCCAGAGGGAACAGAGTCATTCATGCTGAAACTGATTAGAAAAGAGAGTAGTAATTTGCTCCAATCAGAGCTGGTGTTGTTACAGCAGCCTCCTGGGTTCTGCTCCATCATTCATAATCCTTTACTTTCTCTCCACTTCTGTCTCTCTTCATGTTTCCTTTTCCCTTTCCTCTGTCTCTTTCTGTCTGATGGATAAAAAAACAGCATCTCTCTCAGCTTTCTGATTTACTCTCTCGTCATGACTCTGTTTCTCCGTCTGCGAGTTTGTCTCTCTTTTTCTCTCCATGGGCCACATTCAGCTGACGATTCCTAGAAAATCATCCATTGTTTAAACACAGTATAAGATTGGCTGTCTAACTGGTGCTACACAGCTTGGGGGTATGAATGAAACCGCTTACCACATAATGACACACAGGAATGTAATCTTCAACTAAAGTCTTCACTATAAATTCACTTAAAGAGTACCTGACATGTATTTAGCGTTGGTGGACCCTATCTCTTCCTGCATGTCTGTGTCCGTGCCTTCATCTGCCCTTCTCTCTTTCACTCTGTCTCTCGCTGTCTCTTGCCAAAAAACCCATTGCTGGAAACACTGTTTGGTAAAAAAAAAAAAAAAAAGCTGTTTGTTTGTCTTTCTCTGCGCCATCTCTCTCTTTAGATGATTTATTTGACTGCATTGCAGCGCTCAGCTCCAGTTTCAGGCGGTTCGGCCAACGTAAACCTTGTCACAACTCTGAATTCCTGACTAGGCTACAGCTTCCAGGCAGAGCTACAGTGGATCAGCGCTGGATAAATACACGAGATAAGCTGCGCCAGAGCCGTGCATAGCACACGAGTTAGGCAGAGACCTCAGATGATAATGCACGGGCGGGATGCTTCATCTCACAGAGGATGGGCAACTTGAAGTGGAGCTATTGTTTCATGAGAATGTGTCATGCTGCCTTGAAGCAAGACTAAAACTTAATGCCATTTGCACATCAGCTGCAATTAGCCACCATAAGCTACTGGTCAAAGCAGGCCAAGTAAGGCTGTAGATGGGTTTACACAGTATTTTATTGTCTATAAATTCAACTTCAAAGCAAAATAACAGTACAGAAAACATATTTTTGGTTTTTTCGTGCCAAACTAGGCCAGGCATCATTTTTAAAAGCTGAAACAGTTGTGAAATAGCTGTGGCTGCACAGGAGAGCACTGTCTAATATGATTGATCGCAACATTTCAAATCATATTTCATTTTTCACGCTTTAGCCACTCTCTTGTATTAACCACAGCAGCGGAGACCAAAATCACTTGTAAGTTACGGCCTAAGCATTTTCACAGAGTGTGAGAGTTTATATTACAATGAATTAGACAGCCACAGTTTGCTGCTCAGATTGTTGGCAGACGCTGGAGAGCAGGGATCAGTGTGTCACTCAGTATCAAAGTTTCAGTGCTCACTTTGTGCTCAGCAACCAGCGAGATGAAGTGGTGAGAGAGAGCGAAGCCAGCTGGAGCGAGGAGGCTGCTGACTAACAAGTAAATCCCTTCAATTTGCTAAACTATGCTAACCTGACAAATATTATATGACATACATATACGATGTCATGCTGGCCGATTATTTATCCTGTGGGCCACACATGTTGTGAAAGTGCATCGACTTTGCAGTGTTTTTTGTAAGAAAATATGGCCTCAGTGTTTTCTCTGCAATAACGTCAACAGTAGGTGTCTTTGTCGTTTACTGCTTGACGTGGACACAAACATTGTTCAACAAAGTATTTATTTTCAGCCCTGCTTTGGTTAGCCATTATGCTTTATTAAATTAGTCCTTGTTATAAGTTCACCAGACTATTATATTTGTGGTGTATCTACTGCTCCGAGTGCCGCAAGGCAGCATGGGTAACTGACACACTAAGCAATTTTAGGAGCCTGGTTTACTTCAGCATAGTGCTTCATAACATGTCTTTCACACTGAATGCACACAGCACAGGTGTTATCGTCTGTCACACTGTCACTCAGGAGGATTCAGGATAAAACTGTGTCACTATGAAAGCTTTTGAAAGTCATATGTCACAGTAAGTTGTCATTTGTCACCTTTGATTAGTTGCCAAACATGAAGATGGCCGGCCTTATTATCTCCGCGGAGGATGTTTTCGATGTGGTTTGTTTGTCAGCAGGATAAGGAATTACATGTAATTTGGTGGAGGGATGAAACATGAGCGAAGGAAGAACCCATTAAATTTTGGAGCAGATACGAATCACAGGACACATATTATTTTTCACCTTCATTAACACTGGCATGGTGGTGCAGTGGTTAGCATTGTCTCAAGAGGGTTCCTGGTTTGAACCAGGAGTGGGGGAGCACTTCTGTGCGAAGTTTGCATGTTCTCCTTGTGTCAGGGTTTTCTCTGGGTACTCCAGCTTCCTCCCACAGTCCAAAGACATGCAGGTTAATTGGTGACTCTAAATTGACCGTAGGTGTGAATGTGAGTGTGAATGGTTGTCTGTCTCTATGTGTCAGCCCTGTGATAGTCTGGCGACCTGTCCAGGGTGTACCCTGCCTCTCGCCCATTGTCAGCTGGGATAGGCTGCAGCCCCCTGCGACCCGACAGGATAAGAGATAGTGCGAGATTGGACATTTGACCTTGGCGGAATAGAATTGTTCAATAATGGCAAACAATTGTAGAAACATTATGACTCGGTATCCCAATCTATATTTGTGAGTACCAGTGATCCTCTGGGGTAGCCTTCACATTGAGTTGCTCAAACTTTATACAGAAAGCAATTTGACAAAATTCTGAATTAGGAAATATATCCAGGCGTATAGTAGTTGCACTTGCAGTTTTGCATATCATAGAAAACTGAGTCATTGGCCTTGGTTGAGGTCTGCGTTCTCCAAGTGCCCTTCTAGTTTAAAATCTGAAGGCAGAACATGTGACAGGAGGAGAAACACGGGAGTGATGTGCTGCAGATGATGACAAAGAGCAACTTTTTGTTGAGACCATAAAGTATTTCGGTTTAACTTCTGTCTGCGTCTATTTGATCACTGAAATGAAACGAAAAGAAGCTCAATATACTGTTGGCAACATGAGAAGAAAATGCCAGGCCTGGACCCAACCACCCAGTCGAGGGACCTTGTGGGGATATGAGTAGAGCGACCTTAGAAAGTGAGTTCAGCTCATCAGGGTTCAGGTAATCCTTTCTTGTTGATGGAAAATAAGGATTTCAAATCATGTTATGGCTTCTATTCAGCCAAAAGGCTCGGTGGTACCTCTCATAAATGTGATCAGTACTGTTTCTGTTACGATCATTAAGTAAAATATATTTGCACGTATTGAGACTGAATGAGTCCCATTATATCAATCGACTATGTTCAATATTTGAAACAAAAGAACTGAATGTAGTCCTGGCCAAGATCCATAATCCAGTCCAGGGTGTAAAATAAGTCTTCTTAGTCAAAAACTTGTGGTTCAGTCTGGACTTTGCAGCTTTCTGTTTGTCCTATGACCCAGATTTGCCTAACCCTAAAGTGAACTATGTGCTCTGTGCTGCTCTAAAGCTCTCCAAACAACCCAGAGTGCCTCATTCAGGGGTCGGGCAAACTTGTGAAGTCATTTCTACACCAGTGAAACAAGGATTAGAGGGGAAACAGCAGCCGGGGCCACTGGAGTATGTGTGTGCATCCATGCATGTGAGCACACATGCCTGCTGTGTTCTGAATTGAAAGCATGCATACATGTGTGACGCAAACCTGATATGGGAATGTGTATGCAATTGTGATCATGTGTCTGTGTGTCTGCCTGTGTGTATCTTTGTGGTTGCATATTTGTGTGTGTGTGTGCCCACTAACTGTGCCTGCTCTGAGCCTGGCTGTAAGGCCTGAAAGCACCCACTCTGTGTTTTCCTACCAGTGTTTGATCAAGCTGACAGGAGACCATTGTTTAGAGCTGGCTGGTTAAATCTTTGTGACCGAGTGCTGCTTGGCAGAAAAATTGCATTTCTGAGAGTTAGATACACAAATGATGGCTTAGATCAGGTCTTTCAACATTTTTTATTCCACGACCTGAGCAAGACAAATCACTGACCCCGTTAGCCAGGATAACAATAATAGCACTGCTGCTGTTATTCAGGGACCTACACCAAAGCAGTTCTGCTGCTGTCTACGACATATTTTAGGCTTTAAGGAATAATTTAAGAAACCAAGAAAGCACAAATGCTTGTCTATTTATAGGTTGCGACTAAGAAACAACCTCTGGGGCTGAAAAATTAAGCAACATGGAAGTGCCAAAAACTGCACCTCCTCTAACGGCCACCTGAGGCTGGCTCCAAGATTGAGTCAATCCCCATAGACCCCCATTTCAAATACCCAACTTTACAGCAGAAATAAACATCTTTACAGCCTGGTATAAAAACAGTTTTGGCCACTATGGGTAAATTCAACATTCATGACAACTGTACGGGGAGGGAACCTTTATATAACACACCTGTTTAAATGTTATCAAGGCTTAAAATGAAGCATAATTAAGGGTATTGACCAATCTGAGTGAAAGGTAGGTGCTGTCTTTTGACGAGTCCCTACCACAGCAATATGTTGGTTTGGTAATGTAACCATGGCATAACCCCAGATTATAGCCATAGCTGTCGCTGTTTCAGTGCGCTGTCATCTCATGAAAGTTAAATGTAACAATTTGGGTCGCCTAAAAAAGTCTCAGTTAGTGTTTGGTTGTACTAACAGATCCTCTAAGGAGTGTAATATTCAGTATTTCCAGGGAAAAAATTGCTTAAAGGGATTGAGGGTGGGTTTTTTTTCCGCTCACAAAAGTTAGCTTTAGCATTCTTACATGCTATACTGTGGGCAACTGGACTTCCTTGAGTTTCTTGAAGACGTTTCACTTCTCATCCAAGAGGCCGTCATTAGTGTCATTGGCCGTGTGGGTCAATGACTCACATGTGACTTTAATGACTCTGAAACTCAGAGCTCACGTGACCTCAACGACTCTGTAAGGGTTCACACCCACACAGAGTTTAAAGCCTGTGACTCCACACCAGTCAATTCAGAACTGAAGAAGCCTCTTGGATGAGAGGTGAAACGTCTTCAAGAAACTCACGCAAGTCCAGTTGCCTATGACATAGCACTTAAGATGACCATGACCTGGATGACTGAGAATCTTCACCAACAGCATTAGCATTGTCACAGTTAACCATTACTGTAAACACACCATGCTAACTAAGCTAGCAGTTAGTGTGTGGGTTATCCCCACTCTCTTGTCTAAACATGGTCACTTTTGCCTCCAAATGATCAAAATGGCAACGACCAAGATGCTAAAGTAAATGCTTCCAAACAGGAATCCACAAACCAATGGGTGATGTCATGGTGGTTAGGTCCATTTTTTATACAGTCTATGGTTGTGACTTTATTGAGTGTAAGTTCTCCTAATGATTGGGGGCAATACATGTCAAACAATTCACAAACTGTAGCTTGAAAGAGTTCTTTACTGGTCTAATTTTAGGTTGACCTCTAGTCTCGCCACCAGACAATCAGAGATCTCCGCCTTCTGATAGTCTGGGGACACTCCTTTCTAAAGTGTGTTTAACACACCGGCGAAAACGGCCGGCAACAAAGCAACGCCTCTTGCATTTTTGAAAAGGACACGCCTTCTCGGAAATGTGCGCTCCCCCTTTTCTCGTCCGCAAGGAAACAAACACACAGAGAGCTTGAAAATGGATGCAGAGAGATTTAACTGCATTTTATCAAACGTGTGCTCATCCGTGAAGAAAATATTTTTTCCAGCGGATGTCTTAGTTACAACATGATTGAGCTAACTGGAGTAGTTTCATGTCGTATCCAACAACGGGAGGCTTTTATCAGATGACGTCCTGATGTTAGCTTTGCTGCTGCTGTTAGCTGTCCCTGTCAGCTGCAGCGACTGATGCTTTCTAGACATCGTGATTTCCCAGAACTGAATAAATACCACACATAGCAACACAAAACTGCTTTGCTAGGTCAATCATGTTGTAACTAAGATATCCGCTGGAAAAGATATTTTTTTCACGGACCGTTTAATGAGTTATTACCTATTACAGACACTGCTAACGGCTAACAGGGCAAACAGCTAACGGTTAGCCCAGCTAAACGTGCACACAGAAATAGTAATGTTTGTTCAATCATTGTGTTTATAGACTTTACAAACAAGCTCTGCTGGTTTTCTACCCGGAAGTATTTGTAAACAACAAGGCGATTCCCTCTATAGTCCGGCCGGACGGATGAGTCATGGCCTTGTAAAAGATTATGTTTGTTTCTTTTAGTTGGCGAGAATGTGTCGCCGCAAATGCGACAAACATCCACTAACTTTGATGGCGTTTCCTGCGAGCGCGGCTGAGCCATTTCGTACCGCTACACGTGTTTCTAGTGGGACCATGTTTACAAGCACAAGAGTTCAGCAAGCCCCGAAGAACCGCCCTGCAGATTTACTATTGGTTCTGCAACGTAGGGAGTTTTTTTAAACTCCGAAATTGTATCCGCCCATCTAAACACAAAATCAGGGAGAAAGTCATCAGTCTTTAGTTAAGCAAAGCATCTAAAGACTGACTTGTGAGTCTAGTCTGACCTCAGTCTTATTTATACTGTACAGTATGTCTTCAAGGTCAATATCAAAGACTAATAAATCAAACATTAAGTAGGAAGTAACCATCAGTAACAGGCTGGTAGTGTTTTGCTAGCAGAGAATCTTTATGGGGAATAGGAAAAAAAATCTCTTTTCCGCAATCACAAAATGGGGGGCGGATTTTCAGACTTTCTACATTCCTTACCTGAACAATCTAAGATGTTTACATGTTTAAGTTTATGGCTTTTCTTGACCACTGAAGAGTCACAAAACATCAGCTTGGAGCTCGAAGGCACCTCAGTGCAGTTGTTAAGGAAAGACTCTTTCACATTTTCACACCCAGACTCTCTGGATTAGAATAAAAAGCCTGTCTCAACAATATATTTAATGTGCCACTGCATACAGTGTGATAAAAAACAATAAACTATCAATATAATATCAAATTCACTGTATTTTATCACATTATTCATTTAGGCCAGGTTACTACTCAGGTTTAAAACCAACAAAACGTGCAACCGCTGGAGTCTGTGTGAACAAAGTGTTCTCCAAACTCTGCACTGAAGCATCCACGATGTTCCTCCCAACTGTCTCCTAAAAGTTATAGTGCCACCCAGTGTGGTCGAACGCTGACTGTCACGTGCTGAAAAGCCACATAATTTATGTGGAGCTGCAGAAATTCTCACGGGAGACGTCTTGGAGTCGTTCGTTTCTTCTCAGGGACATCTCCCAGCACGCCTTGGTTTACAAAGCGTGCGGTTCAGAGCCGGAGCTCTCCCAGGGAAGTCCAGACTTTTGGGATTCGGCCAAAGAACATGTCTGTGTGGAGCACTACAAAGGCCGGAGTCAGAAGCGGGTTGAAATGGTTTCTGAACGTTGTTGGCCCAGGCCGATTTTCAGTGTGAAAAGGGTTGTTTCTGATAAAATAAAACAGAGACAAATTGTATCATAAAAAAAAACAAATCACAGATTAGCGTGGATGTGTCTGCACGCACACATACATTGCACAATAGCAGGATCTCCCCCAGTCTGACAGTGTAATTATCTGTCTGTCTCTGGTGTTTGTAGCCAACATGGCCCACACTGCAGAAACCACTTCCCCTCTGCCACAATGGACAGAAGCACAGAGGAGATAAAAACGGACTGGAAATACCTTCAGGGTCTCTGTTTCTTCCCCCCTTTTTCTATCTGTTAAATATCTGTCAGTAGTGGATTGAAAACTGAAAAGCAGCCTAAATACAGATGAAAAAAAAAGCATAATTTTGCGATTGTCTACTTCCAAAGATGTAGCGATTTTTGACATTGCGGCCTGCACAGAAAATCAAAACCATGTGGAGCTGAGGATGAGGAGGAAGAGAGGAGGCATGTAGCAGCCGAAAAATGCTGAATTGTCATCGGTCTGCCCTCGCTTCATGCCACCAGACACCAGACGAGCTGACAAGACGACCAACCCCAGCAGAGATGAGTCAGTGCTGGGGTGGAAACATCGGGATGTTGACTTTCTTTTCAACGTTTATTTATTCAGGGAAAGCTTGCTGAACACGCAACCTCTTTTCAAACTCCGTATCACACAACCACAACCAGAGTCCTCTTCTTCCAGCAACGACTCAGCTCCAGTGCAGCTGCTGGGGGTTACCTGCCTCGCTCATCTCAATATCATACTGCTGAAATAAGTGACTCATTCTTTCCTGAACCAGATTTCCACAGCGAGTTTGAGATTCAAGCCGGCGTTCGTCCAGCCACAAACCACATGGGTAGGCTTTACTGTGTAAGAACAATGGTGTTAAGTTGATTCTCATAAAGTATATTAAAAGGTGCTACTTGTAACTTTTTTTCCCCTAAAATTAAGACCACGTTTCCCATAAACCCTGTTGCTTCCTGTGGCATGTGAACATGTTTTGAAAAGTAAGAAGAAGGACAAGAGCCAGTAACAACGCTCGATAACAGCAGAAACCTGCTCCAAGAGGTTTTAACTGTCATCTTGAATAATGATCGAGGTGTGATTTGTTCACAGTGAAACAGCTTCTACTTTATGTCTTACAGCTATTTCCCTTCGGGTGTGAAGAAACCAAGCAGCTTCACACCAAAATTCAACTTAAAGGCAGACCTTGTGAAACAGTGCAGAGAGAAGGTGATACAGGCTGACAACCATGACCAAGATGACACCATTTTTTAATGGAAATACCGTATCAGGTATGTTTTTCTAAGAATACTATAAAACACAGCCACAACAACGATTATGGGTTTCAAGCCAACACAGACCGTGAGAAGTTGGAAGCTGTGAAGGATCAAGATCTTTCCAACACCTACATTACAGATAACAAACAGGTTTTATGGCCATTGAACAAAAGCTCATTCAATTTCGACTAAATCTGTTCCAGGCAACACTGTCGCCCCCTGTTGGTCAATGGCGAAAACATTTTGGGGACATGCTCAAACAGCTTGGTTAAAAATATCCACTGATTTTGGTGATGTTGTGACCATAGACTAGAGTTGGGCGATCTTGTCTATATCCTATCGTCCTATCGCCATCTAGTGAAATCGCCGATGAATGATGTCATCGCCGTGGCAAGGAGAGAAGACAAGAAGAGAAGATGCCGCTGGTGTCAAAGAAGCTTTATAAAACTCTTGAACATGTAATGGCTCCTTAATTAGCAAGTTGACTTTACATAGACGGCATATCTTTTCAATTTCTCCTGACATTGTGTTGTTTGGTTTGTTCACTGCTCCGCAACATGCGCGTTAGTGTCGACCCTCCGCTCTCTCACTAAGCAGCCTCCCTCTGTCACCTCTCACTTAGCCTTGTTCAGCCTCGATCTCATCAGCATGCACCACACACGCGCTGTCCTCCACCCCACCCACACACACCTCGCAATTGCATTGTCATTTAAAAAAGACATCACGTAACAACCCTTCTATCGCTGATGGGTGATCGGATCGCCCATCGGCACAACCCTACCATAGACTGTATAAAATAATGGCTACTATGATGTCATCCATTGGCCTGTGAACTTCCATTTTGAAGCCTTGAGTTCGGCATTTTGGCTGTCGCCATGTTTTTTTGGGGATCCAGAAGTGACCATATTTAGATAAGAGGTTAGAGGTTTGAATGAGCAAGGGATTGAGCTCAATCAGCTACTAAAAAACTCAATAGGTGAGCGATATAAAAATTCACCCCCCACACAGTTGTCATGAATGTCATCAAATACTAGTGCTTGGGCAGCGACTTCCACGTCAGACGCAGATGAAAAAAGCCATCCTTTCACCTCAGCATGATACGTGGCCTGGCACCACCAGTGTGTAATTTGGACAACGATGTAAATTAAGGGAGCGAAAAGTTAGAGTAGGGCAGGAGGGAGGGGAAGTGGATGGGTCCAACAATCACCAACCTTAGGAGACTGATGTTCGTTTTCCAAATGAATGTAAAGCCAAACCCTGATATTTTATCTTAACCCAACCACGTGCATGTGTCGGCTAAACGTAACCACGTACGTTTGTTATTGAAGGAAAAAAATGTCAATTTGTGGTGTTGTACCAAGATAGTAGGATTATTTTGAAAGAGACAATAAGCAAACTGGACATGTCCTGTGAAAATGGAAGTGTATTTTGAAAAGACACAGTTTCACAGCTTGGTTATGACCCACGTGATAGTGTGACTGCTCATGTCTCTTGCAGCGTGGTGGTCATGTTCCCAGATTTTCGCAGTTACTTTAGGGAAATAGGCATTATCATTAAAGAAAGAAATAATGTCCGACACTAAATAAATGAATAAATATAGATGAGTAAATGAGACCTAATGTTGCGTTCCAGTCAAAGTTGGAGGCCAGAATTTCCCCGTTAAAATATCCAACTGTCGACCTCCAACATGTTCCAGGTGCAGAGTGCCAAATGTAAACACAGAGCAGGGCTTATATCGACAAACTGATGTTTCTCTGGCAAACGCACACTATTGAAGTTTAAGCGGTGCAGCTTCCCTGTATATATATATTTACCAGAAACTAAGGAGGAATATGACACATGAGTTAATGGACACCATTATACATTTTTTTCTACAGCACTTTTACACTTGCGAGTGTCTCTATATTTCATTCACTTGCCCAACACAAATACTGTAGTCTACAAATACAGTCTTCCCCCTGCTTCTTTATGAAGTCGGGGTAGATTTGCTGATCTTGGATTTTGAGTGGGGTTCAAGGGTTTCCCACACATTCATTTATTTGTGGTGGCTCACCACGATTAAAACATCTACCGCCACGTTTTTATTTTCTATTTTTGGAGCTGGACCGCTCACTGAGTGCACTGTTGGAATATATGTACCGTTTAGTTAGTCATCGCACCACATTATCGGAGCGCAGAGCATAATCTGGGTAGAGATGGAGCAGCCAAACGTCAGGCGCAGTGAAAGTGAAACTTAACAATTAATTGCAACAAATCTAAAAGTTTGCGGACTCGCAAAAACTTCACATTTTTTAAAGTAGTAGGAGTAGGAGGTCAGAAATTTTGGAGCTGTCTGGAGTTCAGCACAAATTGTAATAAACCTGAAATTTTGTCTAAAGTCTGAGGTTAGTTGTGTCACCCTGGAAAAGCCAGAAAAACCTTCTTTTGTTCATAAAATAAATGCATGTGCTTTTGAAAACCTAATTTTTTGATTTATTTTTGCTTCAATGAGGTCATCATTGGAATGTCGACTATATTTCTGTGTGTGTGTCTGTTTTTATGGGTCAGTGTGTGTCCATAAATTCTCACGTTTCTCGGCATTACCTGAGATAATGCCTGCACCCTGATTAAAGGACAGCTGATATCCTTACATCAGTGGTTGCCATGGCAGCTAATTGGCACAAATTACCCAGAGTGTGGCGGTCATTTCCTCGTTAAGTGCTTAGGGAGGTCGCAGAGGCTAACGTTACACCAATCACATGAAGTGTTCTCAATCAAGTCCTCAGATTACCGGGCATGTTGCCACAGCCTGGGAAGGATCAAAAAGAGGTTTAAATTTTTCCTTTCTTTTTCTTTGTTTTTGTCTTTGCTCAAGCATCTCTGTTTCTGTATCTGTTAAAGCTGCTGTCGCTCTGAGTAAGACGTCTTTACTACCTTCCCTCTGTGTGATTTCCCTTCCTCTGTCCCCGGAGAAATCATCTTCACATCTGTCTTCTCTAAAAAATGTTCATTTCTCCCTCTGTCTCTCTGTGTCTTCAATTTCAACTTCATCTTCATGTCCACTGCTTATCCTCTCCTTCCTCTATGTTTCAACTCCTCGTTTATCTCTCTCTAAGTTTCTTCCTCTGACTTTCTCCCTGCATCCTTCCCCCTTTGTCCCTCCACCCTCTCTTTCTGTGTTTGTCTCCTTGATTTAAGCTGCCTGAGGCCGTCAGTAAAAAACAAATGATTGCAGTTTTATGATTTTTAAAGAGAAATGTGTGTAGAGGGGGGAGGGAAGAGACAAGTTGGAGGGAGGGAGGATGGAAGAAGGAGAGTTTGGAGAGGAAGCAAGGAAGCAGAAAAGGATAAGAGGTGGAAGATGAAAGGGAGAGCATGAGGAAAAAAGTGGAAAACAACCTGGAGGATGAACGAAGTGAAGGAGAAAGTCATCAGGGAGGTAGAGGTAGGGCTGCCCCCGATAGTCAACCAACTGTAGTCGACCAGAAAGGTCATTAGTTGGCAAAATTTAATTGGTCAAAAGAAAAAAAAACAGCATAAGAAGAACTCTATTAGGAGCTGCGCCTCATCAAAATAAATCAAAACCTACATGACTGGACCATGTGGGAATTTAATTTGAAAGGACAGACACAGGAAGTGGCCACGCTCAGCAGTCAGACAGGAGTCACGTTACAAACCAATCACAGCTGACAGATATCTTTCCCTTCTGTAAATATTCAGTCTGATAAATACGAAAAAGTTGATCATGTTAGTGCAGGGCTACCCAGAGCTTTACATCTGTCCCACAGACGACAGGCCTACACACTTATAAACAGCTCCTGGAAGAAGATCAGTTCTGCACTTGCTTAGCAACCTCAGACGCAACCTTATAATTTATTCTTAGAATCTACGGAAGCAACCTGCTGCCATGCTCTTGACAGTTGGCACAAAAAAGGCACAAAAGTAGCGCCCAGCGCCTGACCTTATGGTTTCCAGGCGGTTAAAGACGCAGCATGTGTACGACCTCTAATTTCCAGGGCTGGTACCTGCAGTTATTCCACAGGCTAGTTAATAACATGTCGGGCAGGAAATCCAAAGTGTGGGATCATTTTGAGAAGGTGAAGGACGAACCCAAGGTGATATGTAAACTCATCTTCATTGGTCGACTACAAACATGACGTATCATCTGAAACATGGAAGTAGCTACATGCCCATTAGCCCACAGCGTCATTAACAGGCGGCTCGCTCAGTGTGTGACGTGCACTTGTAGATAAAATATAGTCCTACATTAATGAAGGTTCATTAGTACGGTTTTGTATTTCTCTGTAATGTAGCACAGTGTTAACAATGTTACTGATACTATTCTGTCTCACACCTTCAACTCAAACCATTGTGTTGCCCCGCCCAAAATATATCATTTAAAGGGCCAGTGTGTAAAATGGGTTGAAAACAGTGACATGAGTGGTCAAATTCTAGATCGCAGGGCCTTGTAGGGACAAAAAGCCTTGCGCATGAGTTTTTCAGGAGTAGGTCTATCTAGTGAGGAGGTGAATATTTATTTAGAAATCTAAACCATGTTACGATATTGTAATGAATCCCTCACGAGCAGGAGACCAGAGGAGCGTTCGGGAAAAAGGCCAGTTTATTTGAGCACTCCAAAAACTCCGGTAACACTCCAGGGGGTAAAAGACTCCGTCCCAAACTCTGACTCTTCTGGCGTAACACACACACTTCATACACACATACTCATTTACCATACTGAGTGGGGACCCCCTCCCCTCTCTGCTCCGCCAATCTCCAGCCCGCACACTGACTGACAGCGTAGCCTGTAAACAGAGCTCAGCTGTTTATTTAGCCTAGCAATACCTCTATAGTAGCTGCAATGGACAACTTTGAACACGATTTTGAAGAGTTTCTTGTGGCGGACACAGATCCAGAGCCATACCTGTTTGAGCCGGAGCATACAGATGAGGAATTCCATGTGTTTGATGCTGAGCGGGCGAGAAGAGAGGCTGAATGCACAGAATGGGATTCGGTGCTGCCATCGTTGGGGAGATATATCATCAGGAGGAAAAGCGCCGCAGAGAGTGCAACACAAGGAGTGAAGTTACGTCTTCTTTTCCTCGCAGATGACGGTTCGGGTTCATTCTCTCCTGTTGCGTGGTAAGTGTGGTCCATTCGCAAACTTTATAACTAAAAAAACTTTTCACTACTCTCTATCAACGAACTACTAACACTCTCTGCTGTTTCCTCCTCCTCCTTCCTTCCGCTGTCTTTGTTGGTTTATTTATACATGCGAAATGCGTTCTCTGGCTGGCTGGATTGTCCACTCGGTCTGCCGTACATACATGGCGGCGCAAGATGGCGACCTCTCTAAAGCAAGGTCCTTGCTACATATATATATATATATGAAAGCATAATTATAAGGCTACGAAAACCAAACGAATTTTATTTTATAGCGATTATACGCTTGTATAAACATATTAATGGGTAGAATATTCAGATTCAGATTCAGATTGACAATAAACCATGCCAAATATTACACATTGGCTCTTTAATAATTAAATTAATATCGTAAACATGCAGGCGACTAGTTAACTAATGGCCCTAAATGACGACTATTGGTCGACTAGGAAAATTCTTCGTCAGGGGCAGCCCTAGGTAGAGGTGAAGAATGGGGGAAGTAAAAAGATTATGAGTAGGAAAAGTGGAGGTAGACATTACAGCGAAAAAGGTGAAATCTATTGTAACTGTTGGCACTTTGTCAAAAACTCGGACCAACAGATTATCTTTCCCAAGACAGAATCTTTAAGACTTTTTTGTGGTATTAAAAAATGTGAAAAATGACACGGTTGTCATAACATTTGTACAGCAAAATGTTTTTAAGAATGATGGCTTCTCTGCCCGCCTCTCCCAAAGCAAGATTTAATGCGCACTGATGTCTGGATGAATAATGATGTTTCCATCGCAGCTGAATTTTTTTTTTTTTTTTTTTCCCCAAAGCAGCATCACTTCATTTTTTTTGTGGCTCAGTTTCAAAGCTTTATCAACATGCTGTATCTCTCTGATGGTAGAAAAGGGAGGCTCTCACTCTCTCACACACATACAATTGATGCTAAGACCCTCACAATGCCGACATACACATTCACACACGTTTAATATATACAAACACACACGTCATCGTACGCACACATGGTCCCACTGTGTGCGGACATGAAGTTGTGTCTAATTCTCTGTGTGTTGATTGATACAGACCACATAGGAAGGGAATGTTTCTGCTTTACATCCATTTTTAATGATGAAAAGTCAAACTGAAAGCCAACACACACCACCTGCTGACACACACATTCACATACACACTCCACTCTTTTCTGTACATGTACTCATACATACAAACACACATTTCTCCCCTACACTCCTATCTGATGTGTTTTCTGATTTTATGTTTACTTCAACTCTGTTCTGTTCTATATTTTGTCGTTTACGTGCAGTACAAATCGTTTATGATTCAGTATGTTTTCTGGATTTCATTATTGCTCCTGGTGTAGGCACTGATGTTGCCATCCCTCTGTGACAGTGCCATTTTTGACTCTACCACTAGGAGTCCCCAAAGTCAAGAGCATTCAGTACATTTTCTTGACTACTGTCTTATTTTCAGTACGGGACTCGACACTTTTGATGAGTGTCAACAGAAATGATGCATTTTCAACACAAAAAGTGACACCTAGAGAACTTTGTCATGTTGCTGACATTATCAGATTTTGTTGTGCAGTGTGATCGGGTAGTTACAGAGGTGCCATGCCATTGTTCCGACAGCACAGATTTCCAAAGCCCCATTGGTCAGAAAACTGTCCCACTGGACCAAAAGCCCAATTCTCCGACAGCCTGTTATCCCCAAAACAAACTAAAAATATACACTCCCTGCAGGTAGTTTCAGTTTCCCAGGGGCATTCGAGCCCCCAATCCCGCGTGTTTTTATCAACCCTTCATGGCGCTTCTTAGTTTCATTTGAGCCACCAGTGCCAGGTGTTTTTAATCAACCCTTTGCAGCGTTTCCTAGCAGTGTTTGAGCAACCAATTCAAGGTGTTTTACTGACCCTTCACAGCGTTTTAGTGGCAGTAGAGCCACCAGTCCCAAGTGTTTTTACTGACCCTTCACGACATTTCTCAGTGGCATTCGAGCCACCAATCTTGGGTGTTTGTACCAACCTTTTGCAGTGTTTCCCAGCAGTATTTGAGTGACCAGTTGTAAGTGTTTTTACTGATTTTTACTGACCCTTTACAGCATTTCCCAGGGACATCTGAGCCTCCAATCCCAAGTGTTTTTACCAACCCTTTGTGGCATTTCCCAATGGGATTTGAGCAACCAGTACCATTTTATTTTCCACTGACCCATCCCTGCTCTTCAAGGCACTGTTGTACCACAAAACACAGCTGTTTTAGGCTAAAACATGGCCTTTTCCTAACCCAAACAGCTTTTGTGCCTAACCCTAACCACACCATCACCACAGCATTGTTGAGAAGTTTCAATGTATCTGCCGCAAAATAATGTACAAATTTAATTTATCCAGGGTACACAGAAATGTACAAACATGTTTTCTAGCAACTGGGTCGTCCAACTGCAGGGAGTGTATATTTTCCGTGAAACAGGACTTTGGAGAACCAGGCTTTCGCTTTCAGTGGGACTATTTTTGGACTGACTTTGGCTTCAGAGGTTTTGGCCACCACAATAATGGGCAGTCCCCATTACAGTGAGCCTCTCTGACAAACTCTACTAGAGTTTTGTGTGTCCTGGCGTGAGCAGCATAGGGCCAGATCTGGTCAACTAGAGCATCAAAACAGTTGGCAGACATCCAAAAATATCAAAAGTGCGAGTTTCTTGCACTCCTGTTCCCTTCTCAGAACAAATAACTTTAAATAACTCACTGATGTCATATAGTCTGTCCATTATCAAAATGCAAAAGAATACAAAGTAGAACAAATATAGATGCAAAACAAACAGCTGCCAAAAGGATATTTGTACCGATGGGGCTCTTATAATGTAACTAAACAAGCTGGCTGGAGGACAGCATCTGGTTACCATGAAGACTGAAACCTTTGCCGATGCACATCTTGGAAAAGGTTGTAAGCTCTTTAATTTTTGTCTAGCCAAACTCATCAAATGTGTCAAGCACACTACCATAAAACACTCGAGAGAACCACAAAAATCGCTGTGACTAGTTTTGATTAAGCAAACAGAAATACTCAGTGGTCAGATGTGGTGTAACATATTGGCAGTGGTGAGGACCACAAGCAGCCAGAACTTCACCAAACTCTAAACTTTATAATCCTGTTGTTCGGCTAATTTCATTCACAGGTCATATTTAATGTCATTTAGTGTTTAACGACTAATAATAACAGTGGACACTACTGAAATGTTCTTTGGGTTGATTTGAAAAACAAACTACAACATTTTCCAAATGTCTCTTTTCTTGTTCTGGTCGGACAAGTTCAAATATAAGACCGCATTTGCAGAATAAGCCTTTTTCATTGCTTACAGGTGCAGCATGACTCAACTGCATCTGCTCCTTCAGATGTTGGTGCAGGACATGAGCTAATGTAATTTGGATCAATACTGGACCAATCATGTCTTAGATTTTCATCTCTTTTTATATTGTGGAACAAAAACATAAAAGAAGCCGCCCAAAGAATGTGATCCTGGCGTCTTAATTTCCTTGCATGCTGTGAAGATTGTGCTGTGTGTGAGCAGACGTGCAATCCAACTAGTGGAGGATGAAGTAAAAAACTAAATAAAGCAGCACTATCACAGCCAAAAGACTGAGAGCGACATGACGGTAGATATGGTCTCTGACTATAGCTAAGGAACAAATGAAGCACATTAAAGAGGTCAGTGTTGAAGTCACTAAAAAAGTCCTACATTTAGTAACTACAAACATTAATAGTTTTGCTAGTGACTGCTCTGTGTGTATTATGACATTATATTCAACGTCATCATGACGTCAAAGAGGCTGTAACCTGTCTCTCTCTAACTGGAGAACCAAGGTCCATCAGTCGAGTTTATTTTTATTGCCCTTAATCACACTTAAATTCTCAAAGGGTTTCTCGAGGTCCACATTATGAAACAATAAACGAAAATGACAACTTCCAGAGGCCTTGAATTTGGCTAAAATTCCTGATAAATAAATGTATTTAGGCCATGTGGACGCAATGATTACAAATCTGTAGATGAGACAGTATAGTTATCCATTCAGACACAGGCAGTGGAAGTACTACTCAGAACTCTAAACCCTTTTGTCCGATGGAAAATTACACAAATGGTCAATGCAACCGAATCGCCGAAATAAATGTTGGCAGTGTACGTTTCTGTAAATCAGTTATGTTACATTTGCACATTATGATGTTGCGAATCCACTGAAACTTTGTTTCTTTACATTTTAGCAACACCATGTTTAATGAGTGGTTAAGTTAAGCACAAAAACCACTTGGGTATGGGTAGGAAAACTTCATGTTTGGGCTTCAAAACACAGTTTTGGCGGCACTATCATGGCTCGAGAAGCCGTCGATGTCTCTGTAAAAAAAAACAATCTCTTATTGTGGCACTATCCCGCCTTGAAATGTAGCTGTCTTGATAAAAAAACAACCCCTTTTTGTGGTCATATCCTGACAGAAAATGCAGGGATGTCTTGTTAAAAAAAAACAATTGCATTTAGAGACACTATACCCACTAGAAAAATAGCAACAGGTCCTTAAAATGTACCCAAATTTGGAGGCTAAAAAGCCATTGGAAATGTACAGCACAATAAAAAAAAAAAAAACAGCCAGTGTTGTTGGGTTTTTTAGTCTTGAACAGTGGTCTGCAGCCTGCAGCTTTTCACCTGGGTGTTATACCATCCACCTCCTGATGACAAAATCAGCTCATATAATATGTTACTTTGGATTGACACAACACGTATTAACGTACAAATGTAATATATTGGTGGTTTGCAGAAATGTTCAATGCCAACAACTGTGCTGATCAGTGAGTGGGTGAAGGACCATTTTACTGCTAGCAGAACCATAACATAGCCAGCACGGTGGTACAGTTGTTTGCATTGTCGCCTCACAGCAAGAAGGTTCTGGGTTCAGGAGCTCTTTTGTGTGGAGTTTGCATGTTCTCCCTGTGTCAGTGTGGGTTTACTCCAGGAACTCCGGCTTCCTCCCACAGTCCAAAGACTACTGACTCTAAATTGTCCGTAGGTGTGAATGTGAATGGTTGTCTGTCTCTATGTGTCAGCCCTGTGATAGTCTGGTGACCTGTCCGGGGTGTACCCTGCCTTTCATGATAGGCTCCAACCCCCGTGACCCCTAACAGGATAAGTTACAGAAAATGAATGAATGAATGACTGACTTGCTCATGTAAGACGCGATAAACAGCATCAGTAAATCATGTGGCTTTTTCCTTCTCTAAGAGAGAATCCTATCAATCCAAAGATACTGTGTAAAACTGAACATGGCACTTGGACAAAACCAACATGAAGGAGCCTTCATGTCAACAATCTCTAAAGGAACTGAAGTTGCCACGAACCACGGCCTGATCCAAGAGTTGTAAAACCATATGACTCTACTGAGACTCAGCTTATTTATTTCAATATCATACTGAGCTCATAAAAATGTTTTCATAAAGTTTATTGTAGACGATAGGGTCAGAATCTGAATGTACAGCGTAGCACTGATGAGGGGTTGTCAATGCAGACAATGTTCTTCCAGCTCCTGTCATGGACGTTAAGTATTATATGCTCAATAACTGTCAGTCCCTTCAGTAGAATCAGGCTGCTCAGCACATTTCACCAGAAACTTCCAGAAACTGTGCGAAACATTACTGGAATCATTAAAACTGGTATCTTGATCTGCAGTCTGCAGTCTGATCGGCAGAGATAAACGTAACAAAGCAAGACAGCGAGCCAACGAAATAAATCAGAGTGAAAATAGTATTATTAGAGACTTTGGGGCGCATACATCACATGAAAGAGAAGGAGAGACCCATGGAGGAAAAGGATACAAAGGAGATTGTGTGTTATAATTTCAATAAGGAGGCAATGAGACAAAATAACCAGACAAGTAACAGGATTTCTGCTCCATTTATCCAATATCTGATATCTCCTTTAGGGAGTTCCCTGACCACCCAGCCAAAGGGTTTTAAAGTATGACTCACTGATACTAGAGAGGTTAATTTACACCACTATCTCTGAAACTATCTGGTGTATCAAAGGACTGATCATGTTCTTGACACAGCAACCAGCATATTTGGAGACGTTACAGCTGCCTCTCTGGATCAGGTGGTGGGGAAAATGTTGACATTCAAACTTCCAGTAACTTCACTTATCACTTGGAATCAGGTCGTGATTGCTCAATTTGTTTGTGGTAGGTCTGGTTGAGAGGCCAAATACAGTGTTGGTTGGAAGATTGCTAATACACTTCCACAAATGGTAAGGGAAGTAGAAAACAGACCAGTAAATATCTAGAAATACACCCATCTTGCCTAAAAACAAAAGCAGGGCTTATCAATCTCAGATGATGATAACTGAAATGCAGGAAATCAAGTTCAGGAGATATTTCCATTGTCTATCAACACTTTGTTAGAAATTAGTTCTGACTATCCAGGTTGGTAAACTGCACCCCAGACACCAGAATATAATGTTGGCATTCTGCATTTCTGCAACCACTGATGTATTACATTTATACATTTCAGATATTTTACATACTTCACATTACATGTATAGTAGGTAGGTACTTTATTAATCCCTCAGGAGGAAGGGGAGGGATAGTGGATGGCGTGACCCCTGGATGAGATGCCTGCCAAGCTGCAGACAGCAGCTGATCACTGTTTGAGACCAACAATCAACAAATGCAGGTATTTTTTAATAACACTTCGGGACATCCCCAGCAGTGTGTAACGTGCCAAACTAGTATTTCAAGCCAAAACATGATCTTTTCCCAACAATTAAAAAGTGGGTTTTGTGCCTAAACACAGTCACATTTTCGCCACAGGGTTGTCACAAAATAAAATTTAAAAAACTGAAGTGTAAAGAAACTGAACATATCCACTACATATTAAATGCACAAATGTAACATATCCGTGGTTTGCAGAAATGTACAAAAAATGCATCCACTGATTTATGGACACCTTTTCGCCATGTTAGTCTAAGAGAAAATGTTTTTCGGGGGCTGCGGGGCATCAAGTGACAGACGTAATTCCACTTTTTGGCCACTACAAATACTGGCTTCAAAGCGCAACGCACTTTCTGGTGGCCTGTTCTTCACTAACAAATTCTACAAGAAAAATGAAGGGGGGCGAGGCAGAGTAGTAAAATTAACATAAAGAAAACACTCCCAGGCCCCACTCACAAAAAAAACCCTTTTGCAGGTTGCAAAATGTGAGGCACGCTGCACTGCCTTTTTTAAAATTGAATGCCACTAGCAAAAAAGAAACGCTTGCTGCGCCATTTACTGTTGCCAGGCAAGCACCTCATCACGTCCTCACACTAACCTCCCCCATTTTTTTACAGTTACGAATACCTAGTTCCTAAAATGTTGAGGCAGAGGGTACTTGCTGTAGCTCTGGTTGAGGGTGAGAGGCTGTCAGTGAATAGTTTGTTGGGCACAGGGAAACAGAGATCTGTGTGGGTACATGAGGTCCTAAAAAAGAGGGTGGATCACAGGGAGTACCACCAGTTGGTCCAGGAGCTTCGCCTCCATGATAGTTGTTTCCAGGCATATTTTAGGATGACTCGGGGGCAGTTTGACAACCTGCTGTCTATCTTGAGGCCATATAGCTCTGGGTATCCAGCAACCGCTACCACCAGTTTCTCCTCCATTGTTAACAGACTGTAAACTTGTTGTTGTGACCACCACAGAGGGCCCGCCTCTCAAATCATCTGATTTGGAAAAAAGACGACGAAAAAAGACATGATGTTGGCCGCTCTTCCACTCTGAGTTGAAGTATTTTCAACTTGAGTTCAGAGCGCTCTGGAAAAAAAACACCCGGCACCTAGACCGCAGAAACACGAGGCATGTTGCAACACACAAAAAGCAAACAAAAAGCTTCATTCTCATTAAAAAACAATACAATTTCTGTGTGATCAAAACCCTAGACCTGAACTTTAATGTTATGAAATAAGACAAAGACATAAGTGTAAACGTACATGAGGAGGACAGAGGGAAACAAGCAGAGAGGATAAACGCAATGATTAAATACAGAGAGGAGAGGTCAGAGAATTTTGTTTGCGTTTGTGGGTGAGAAGCACGCAAATGGATGACATGTAAATGACATGCATATATTAAACACAAATCAGGTGAAACATTAAATGATTAAATGTATGAGCAGCTGCTGGTGCATAAAAGAAGACCTGCTCCTCCCCCCAGCTGTATATTCAGTTGACATCTATAATCATGCAGGAGTTCATTTTACATGTTTGACCTGGTTTCCTGTTTCATTTACTTCTTATTTGTGTTTTCATCATGTCTGACTGATCGCTGCTGTTAAAGAAAGAATCCAGGTGTTGTGTTTTTAACCTACGTAGAGGGACGAGAATTCATGTAACTCTTTGTCTCGTTGTAAATGTGTGCTGTTTTAGGCTTTGTCATATTTCTGTTTGTCAAAAATACAACTCAGACTTAAGGAATAAAAGTCAGACCACTTTACCTAAAAGCCAAGTTCAACAGGTACATCTGAGCTGTTTTGAAATCCTCTCCCTCACAGTTTATTTCCTCGCCTACGTGCTATTTATCTCGGTTTCTTTTGAACTGTTGCTCTCCCTCATTTTCTCTCCTTCTCTGTTTTGTTCTGCTCTCTCTCGCTCGTTCTCTCTGCTTTTATTGCTTTTCGCTGATTATCGCCATCAAAGAAAAAATAACAGATTACACCCAGATGTAAGCACTCCAAGTTCAAGAGGCAGGGTAAACGCACGTTAACAGATTCTGACCAGATTTACTCCCAATTAGAGAAACACAAATAACAAAAATCCAAGCGTATGTCACAGTTTTCCCTTGGAGGCTCTCCTAATCCAAAAATGTATCGCCAAGGGGAACATTTCGTCTGATTAGTTAGGGAAATCTCGTAGGCCGAGTTCATGCTTTGTCAGCGTTGAGGTAATATAAACAAATGGCTCGTGAAGTATCTCTCCATTAAAATTAACATTATGAACTGGTTTAATTGCGCGGCTGCCAGCGCCGCCACAACGACAGTTACTCTGAAGTCTAATGAAGCTGCGGCAGTAAACAAGTGGGTGAAAGAGAATGAATTTATTAAAGCGCACAAACTATCAAGAAAACACGATCAAAGCAGCCAAACTGGTGACGTGACTGGGTGAAATATGAAGTACGGGAATGCAAGAAAATACATGATATAATGAGAGGAAGAGTGGGCTCGACAGAGTGACTGAATGAGAGGCAGCAAGGTCAATCACAAAAACAGCAACAGTGCAGTGAGGTGAACAATGTGACAAGAGAGAGAAGGTGAGATAAAGAGGGAGAGGAGAAAAAACAATGAGCAGAGAAGAGTGAAGTTCGCAGAAGAAACAGAATCAGTCAGTTAGGGCTGGGCGATAAAACAACTATGTACAATATGTCGATATATTTTCAAGCAAGATATACGTTTAGACAACACCATTTATATCGATAGAGGGTCAAGTTGTGTTGCATGACGCATACCAGTGTGCATCTCTCCTCTCTCACACTCTCCGCACAGCTCCTCCCCACTCACTCACTCACTCACTCAGATGGATCCTAGCGGTCCTGTGCTGCAAACCTCTCAACCTCTGTAGCTCCAGTGCGATTTGCAAAAAGTTAACGTAAAACCCTGCTATTTATTTTATTTAATTTTCTCAATTACATGTTGTGCAGCTGTATATTTCCAAACAGGGAAAAAAAATCCCTGTCTTTGTATTTTATTTGATCACAGACTCTTTTTATAAAAGTGCTTGTGACATCTCAATGTGGCTTTGACTTGCAGCTGAACATGGAGCCCGTTTCGTAGAAAATACAGAGATATATATCGTGTATGGCCATTCAGCCTGAAAATACTGAGATATGAATTTTTGTTTGTATCACCCAGCCCTACAGTCAATCAGGAAAATCATGAAACAACCCAGTAATCTAAAATAACAAAGAACTAAAACAGATCAATATAAACAGTTTGCTGCTGTCTGTAACCACTGCAGATAAATATTTAGACAAAAATATGAAAAAATATTAAAAATGAATCATTCCATTTTCTGACTAATGTTCACATCAAAGTTACATTTCAGAATCACATATTCTCTTTAAAGATAATTATGTGGAAACTGGGGATGGCAGGAGAGTAAAAGTACTGCTACGACCAAGGGCACAGGTTTCATTTAAACACTGTTGTGGGGGACACATAAAAAAACTTTGAGCATCTAACCCTTAATTTCCTGCATTCTGGAGAAATTTTAGGCACCAACTTGTTCATTTTCAGTATCGATGTATGGTGTAAGTGTCTTTCAAGTCCTCTGCTACATTCAAGTTTTCATTGGAGGGGCTTTATGCACATGGTATAGCCTAAAAATTAGCAGGGACGTGCCCCCTGTGCCCCCCCTGAAATCTACACCTATGGATGCGTCATTTTACACAAGTAAGACTTAAGTACTTGTGTAAAAATGTATTTAAAAATAAAAAGCAGGTCAGTTAAAAAGTGTTCTGAGTAAATAACATCTTTAGGCCGCCATATACATTGCATTAAATGTTAACATAAACATCATGGAGCAACAGCAGCAACATGACAGCTTATATCCAAACCAACAATAAATTCATTCTTGGCTGCACTTTGCAGGCTGTGCATACAACTGATTATCAAACATAAACATACAACTGCCCTCCTCACTGCAGCTTCGATAGACATGACCAAAATATGACCAAACTCAGACAGTTAAACTATAACGTGGAGCAACAAGTGATGCAGAGCGCCACACAGCAGGCCTACATTAAATATAGAATCAACTCCTTCTATAAAACATCAGCAAGACAGAAAACACAGAGATGCAGCGGCAGCAGCCTCAAACACACTATACATACACAACGCCACGTTGCTAGGCAACCAAGTGGTTGTTGATGTCAGTGAGCGTGTTGTACTCACCTGTCTGAATGGCCTCCTTCGAGTTTTGAACACCGCAAAATCCTCCTTATTCTGCCCCAGGTCCGACTTCCCTGCTGAGTGCAACATATAACCAGTCCACACAGGCTCAGTGTCCCAGTATAACCAGTCCACACAGCCTCAGTGTCCCAGTATAACCAGTCCCACTGCGCTCCTCAAATCCAAACGGTTTGGAGCTGAATGAGACTCTGCTGTCTCACCAGCAGGAAGGCCTCACACTCCTCACTCAAGGTAAAAGTTCCTCAGTAAACACAAAGCTCACCCAAAGGAGCCACCCTGAGTGTTTAGCCTTTAGCAGGTGAGCCTTCCTCCCCAGAATGCATCTGTTCAGGTGAGGTGTGTTTGATTCGGGTCACTGAAGGTGCTGCACAGGGTGTGCTTACATCAGTGAATAACTCAGGTAGATGCAAACAACCTTGTTTTAACTGTGACGCGGTAACCTATAAGCACATGAGCCTTAATTTGATAGCATTGTTTTGCATTTATTCTATACTGTTTAATGCAAGCCTCCGCTGCTCCGCACCTCTCCTACATCCCGACACTCGGTGGTGGATGTCAACATGTTTTTATCAAACCTTTATTGACAATAAAAGTCACATACAAACAAGGAAGTTATTAATACAGGCTAAAGGTCAGAGCCAGGGGGAAACTAAAACACATCAAACAAGGAGCACAAGTATATGTTCTTTGCAGATTTCTTTCTTTTTTTTGTAATTTAAATGGTCCTAATGTGGAAATGTGGGCTACTGTTAAGCTTAATTTTCATATACTATAAATAAAGGTTTGAATTAATGAATCAAGATTTATGCTGGCATGAATGTGGCAACTAAGGATCTATTATTCCACTTGCTCCTCTGGTTATAATTGACATCTCTTATATCAGAATTTTTCATGTCCGTTTCCCAATGTGCCCCAAAATGGGCCTGAAATTGGACAATAATGTTGGAATCACTATGAATCTCCTATGGACACTGGGTTGCTTATCTACTAAGAGACTTATTCCTCTAAACTGGAAGGAGCCTGCTTCACAAGGGACTCTTGGCGGAAGGAATACCTGGACTTACTAAACATGGAACGTGCCACCTGCCTCGTTAAATGTGTGTTGAGTGTAAAAGAAAGAAGTAACAATAAAACTGTGAACAGCAAAAGGTTTAGAATGGCTGAAATTGGATATATGAATATGATACTTTGCTAAAATGATCAGCAAATTGATTATATATAATTCTCTTAGTTTTCTATTGTTGTTATTGCAGATACCAAACAGCACATTTTCCTGGCAAAGAGAAAATTAAAAATGTATTAGTGTTGTGAACAGATGCAGTATTGCTTCTGGATATATTTCACATGAAGAACAGTTAACACAAATGTCTTTATTACACCTGAGAACATGATGACTTGCAGGAATGATTTTAAAAAGGAACTCTCATTTATTGGTAAGGAGATATTTGTATGGAAGAAATTAAATATTGTTCCCATTCAAGTTATCAACAAATTTGGACCAGTGCAGCAGGGCGACTAGTGACGTGGGTTTTTTGTTTTTTTTGTTACTAGAAAATTAAAACTCCAGAGGGAATAATTTACAGCACGTATCTCTTCCAGAGCCTCAGTTGAGTGCAGTCACCTCTCTGGAGCTCTGCCCTCCTGCGACACTCCAGATGCTTCAGATCAACAGGTGAACAAACACAAAAGAGTTTCTTCTGTTCCACAGCTGCTGATTTATGTCCTTTCTTTTGATCCATTCTCTCATTATTTATCATGACTTTTTTATGTCACATTTGTTTTTAGGCTGCCCTGCAAAGGATGAGACTTGAATTGTAGTAAAGTGCAGTACTTATGATTTTAAAAAAAAAAGCTCAAATAAAAGTAAAATTTTTGATTTAAAAAAAGTTCAAGTGGCCTACACAAAAGCCTGTTACAGTGACAAGAGTAAATCTGGATTGTTACTTCCACTTTAGCTGGAGAGATGAGGAGAAGACTGAAGCAGATAGCATCACTTTTTTGTCAGAGGTTGTATGCATACTGTACTGTATATACGTTCCTATAGTTCCTCTGTGTAGTTGGGTGCACTCCAGTTGTTTTTCCAACAGGTGTCATGCTGGTTCATATTCTTGGTGGTTTATAATATTTTTTCTTTCTGTGAAATTTAAGGTCACACACCCAGTAGACTTTGTTTCATCAGAAGATATATAAAACTATCTGTTGTAATTTACACCATGAACATGACTAATAATTTGCCTCTTTTGAGTCCTCACACCAGAAGAGTGTCGACAAAAATAAAAAGCATGATTAAAATTCAGGACATCCCGAACCGCTTATCTGAAGTCAGGTCGTGTGGACAGCAGGTTTAGCAAAGCACCCCAGACATTCCTCTCCCCAGCAACACTTTCCAGCTCCTCCTGGGGGACCCCAAGGTGTTCCCAGGCCAGATGAGATATGTAATCCCTCCAGTGGGTTCTGGGTCTGCCCCGGGGCCTCCTACCAGTGAGACGTGCCCAGAACCTCTCTAACAGAAGGCACCTAGGAGGCATCCTGATCAGATGCCCGAGCCACCTCAACTGACTCCTTTCGACACGAAGGAGCAGCGGCTCTACTCAGAGCTCCCTCCAGATGTCCAAGCTCCTTACCCTATCTCTAAAACTGAGCCCAGACACCCCACGGAGGAAGCTCTACGCTTGCATCCGCGATCTCATTCTTTTGGTCACTACCCAGACCTTACCTCATGACCATAGGTGAGGGTTGGGACATGGATGGACCAGTAAATCGAAAGCTTTGCCTTCTGGCTCAGCTCCCTCTTCACCACGACGGTCCAGCACTGCCCCCACATCACTGCAGATGAATTCCTGAATTCCCTCACCTGAGACAGCAACTCACTCCCAACCAAGGGGGCAGTCCACCATTTTCCAGCAGAGAGGCATGGCCTCAGACTTGGAGGTGTGACTGGTCTGAAGTGTCGGACTGAAATTACAGTAAAGGCAGAATTTACAGTGAGCAGGGATGTGCCGACTGTCTCACTGTCGGAGGTCGATAAAGCTCCATGACAGCCATGCCAGAGTTTGGATTCTGAAAACTGTTGGCACCAGTTGTCTAGTGGGCACATGGTCTTACCTACAGCACACATACAGGTTAGTTCATGTTCTCCCACTGTGTGTGTGTGTGTGTGTGTGTGTGTGTGTGTGTGTGTGTGCGTGTGTGTGTTACATCCTGCAGTGTCAAATAATGAGAAATGTGACACTGGGTGTTTACTGCAGAAGTTTATCCTTGGCAGGTGGGGAGCACCTTTGAAACAGCATGTAAATCATCAAGAGCAGCCAAAAGCAAAGAAAAAAAGAGACATTTTTGTATCATTTAAGGTTTCAGGTTTGATGTTGTGAGTTTTTAGGAGGGTGGAGGGTGACTGTGAGGTGTGTGTTAATTTACAGGCTGTTTACAATGATGCTTTGTATGTGGAACCTGAATTATCTCATGAGAAAAAACAGCAACACCTGGTAAAATATTCAGATAGACACTGTGACCATACTGCTCAGTCACACTGAACAAAATGGTGAAAAAAAATATGCAACAGTGTCTCTGTAACACTAATCTAATCATCTTCAGTCGCAGGTGTAAACAAAGATGCTGCATTCAGGATCAAAGAGCAGTGACCATGGAAACGGCAACAAACACACCACGGTGTGCGTGTCAGTGTTTCCAGCTTTCATGTGTGAGTTATCAGTACCTATGCAGGTTCCTTTGTCTCCATCTGTCTGTCGCATACATCTGTCTGGGTTATTTGTGTGTGTATGAGTGTGTGTGTGTGTTGATGTTGGTGGGGAAGCTGTTTGCCCTTTAAACAGCTGTTCAGCAGTGTGCCGTGCTCCAACATTCACACAGTTGTGCTGCGCTCCACTTACCTGATCAGTTATTCTTTTGGAAAGGCGTAAAAGGCCATTTTACGACCCTCAGAAGAATGAGACTGTTCTTTGGTGTGTTGACTTGTTTTCTCTGAGCGGTGATGTAATTGTGTTGCAAACTGGGAGGAGGCCCCGGTTCCTGTGGTACAGGTTTATGTTAAGGCTATCAGTTTTTATTATTTCAATTTTGTTTCTGAGAAATCATGTTTTTACGTCAGTTTGAGACAGTAAATTGTTGTAAATACTGCGGTACCCTTGAGCCAAAGCTGCGGAGATGAAACCAGTCAGAGGCATGAATGAGAGCTGTAACAAATTCAGAATGGTTTGTTGTTGCGACTGGGAGCAAAACACTCTGCAGCCCGTTCTCATTCCCAGGGCGTCAAATGCAACAGCTTGGTCAGCGGCCACTGGTATCTGACCCCACAAGGCACCGCTGAGTATTAGTATGAGATGCACCAGGCCTTCAACTAACTCTAATATGAAATATTATAAATCTGTTGCAAAGATGTTGTATAAAGAGTGAAAAGGTTCGCATACGGTGGAAGAGTTAAACAAACTCCAGACTTCCAACCAGGAGACCACAGTTTGTGTTTCTGTCTTTTCTCCAGCAGTGTTTGACAGGTTTAAGGGCTGATTTATGAGCACTCACTTACTGATCATCATTTGAACTCAGAATCTCTTTATTTATGCTCTCAAAAAGTTTGATACCCAAATAACTAATCTGAGACAACTAGGATTTGTACCCAGGTTCACTGTAAACTCTGACTCATTTATTTCAATGTTAAGAAGCAAAAAATTACCTTAATTAAAGCCCGAATTCTTTCTTAATGTGCAACATGTTAGTCTGGAAGTTTAAATTTGTGTCCTCTCACAGAGTTGGTGATTAAAACTAAACTTTCATCTGAATCAGAGAAAACTGATCAGAGTTCAGACTGTTTACTTACAGCGCAGCTACACTCACAGATGACAGAGGCTCCTACCTGCCTGTCAAACAGCATCAACCCAGAAACCATCTCAAGACAGTCTGATTTTTCGTCTGCCGGGAATCAACAGATGTGAAGTCCAGTGGCTGGTGGCTGCTTGCTCCACTGCCGTTTAGCAGCTAACAAGTGGAGCTAGCTGCAAACAGCCACAGTCAACTAACAAACTTCACAAACTCATTTAGCAGTTCCACCATCCACAGTCAGACAACACGGTTGATTATCTACTGCTGAATCTACAACTTGCACCAATGGCTGACGCTGCTCCAGTGTGAGAGTTTTTGCTAGCTAGTGAAACATCCCGGCACCCACTCTTTACTGGAGTTTACCAGCCTTTCACTCATGCAGCATTTGTAGATAATCACAAGCACAGCCATTCTCGGATTTTAATGTCCGATAGCCCACCACTAACGTTTTCGTCACATCTCTTCAGCGAGTGTTAAACATAGATTTCATCTTCATTCTTATTATCAAGATCTATTTTCAGCTCGTCATCGTCTTGTTTCTGTCATGGAAAAAGCGATGGCCACGAAAAATCTTTGTCATGGTTTGTCACCGACCCAACGCGTCGGTATTTGAAGACCTGGAAATGATCTTCAACAATCAACTGTCTTTCTCAAGAGTTACATACAGCACTTTTAAATTACATAACAAACATAGCTATGTTAACTCAAACTTTTTCCTAAGCCTAACCACGTAATTTCATTGCGTCAACCTACTAAAGTTTATGCTGACACAACACTGTGCCTGTAACAAGTGGAAATTGACACACCGTTCCTGAGTGTCCAGAACTGTGGTTAGAGAGTTACCTAGAGCGACAGAATTTGAAGTTTAGGGCCACTGACCAAGCTGCTGTATTTGACGAGTTGGGAGTAAGATGTGTTGCCATAGTGGCCTGATTTATCCAAAATTGAGCAATAATCAAAAAAAAATTTATTAATATTACATGATTATCTTTTTATACAACTTTAACTGTTCTTTTGACTAAAGTTCACCACAACCAGCTGCTGGTAGGTCTCACCTCTCCCTGACATCTGATTCTGACTGCATCCATCTTCAAAGCATCTGTCAGTCGCTGTTCTTTTCTTTATGCATCCACGATATGTGTTTGTGCACATGCATGTTACTGTATCTCAGGGGTCACTGCACTTTGGCATCAGAGAAAGGATGTTTTCACTGCCGTTGCTCGGCAACTATCACCGTAGAGACGGCCAATTGGGGGCACAGACAGGCGCTCTATTGTTAGAGGTGTGGCGTTAAGGAAGCTGATCTGTGGGAATATAAGGATAATATCAGATGAGAGATGTTCATCTGGCTGCAGCACAGGGTCTGTGTGTGGGTGTTTACAAGCAAACCGAGGGGAGAAAGTGAGAAAGTCTTTGTTGACTGTGTGTTTCAGTGTGAGTATGAATGGCAGGGGTATTGTGTTTGTGTACTTGTTTGTGTAAGTGATTGTGTGCAAAGATGAGGAGCAGAGGTGGAAAAGGCGATCAGGGCCGTGCAGCGGCGTATCGTTCACGGGTATCCTGTTGTTTCCTGAGTCACCAGTACAAAGGAGGCTTTCATATAGATAAGAAGTAAACAAACACAGACAGAAACTACACTTCCCTCCATGATGCTAAATTCAGTATGAAATGCCAGGAACTAACTGTACACTACATTACATCCATATGCTGCTACATTAGGCCTTATATGTATTAATACGTGGCTTTAACAGCTTCCAGTTTTCTGGTTTTAGGCATTCAACAAAATTTTGGAACCTGGCTGCAGGGATTTGCTCCCATTCAGACTCAAGAGCATTGCTGAGTTTGGACGCTGATGTTCAATGATAAAGTCTGGAGAGCAGTTGGTGCTCCAGTTCATCTAAATAGTGTTGAGTGAGTTGAGGTCAAGGTTCAGGCCTGTCAGGATCCTCCATAACGAACTCAGAGACCTCTTTCTTAACAGGCTTCACTGTGTGCATGAGCAAATGGTTGCCAAAAAGTTGTAAGCACATTATTCCCCTCCACTCATTTCTCAGTTTGTACATCCTCGATTCCTTTCGTGCTTTCTCACCTATCGTCTTAAACGAGATTTATACTTCTGCTTTGAACTAACGCCGTAGCCTGACATGCACCTCCCCAGAAATATAACTACACAACGGGGCGATGCAGACCTCCTGTCTGTTTTTTGTGAGCTGAAACCATTTCCCTCAGTGGAAACAAAGCTTTTATTTACTTTAATTTCACAGATAAGAAACAAAAAATTGTGAAGTCAATAAAGCCTAAGCTAGGCTAATTTATACAACCTAAAATGTCATAGGCTTGTGCTAATACTGTGGCTTTAGCATGTTGTATTTCCTTGGAAACCATGTTTAGTATAATACAGTTGTTTTGTCAGTGAACCTTGTGAGTCATAATGGAGTTTAAATTTGTAATTTGTAAGTTACCTTTGTTAAATGTTGCTGTTGTCTCTGGCTTCGTATGAGTGGAGGAAATGACCGCTAGTCGCTAGGCTAATTAATGGAATGTAAACTGCCATAGGCTTGTGCTAATAACATTACCATGATGTATTTGTGAGGAAAATGTGTCCAGATAAAGACAAGTGCTTTGTCTGTGAATGCTGCGAGCTATAGTGAAGCTGATTTGTGTAGTTGTGTTTGAAACTGTTAAGCCATGTTTAATGTGTGTTAAATGTGTGTTTTGAATCAGCTAAACTTTACAGCACTTCACAGAAACCCCATCACTGACTAGTGTTTTTGAGGTGTAACTGCAAAGTTGACACAAACACACCACTGCACAAGTATAAATGCTAACAACGCCGTAGACTACAGTGTTAGCTCTGCATGGAGCTGATGCACAAATATAAATTCTGCCTTTAGTCCCTCCAAACTGAGATGCGAGTGGAGTAGGTAAAGAAGTGTCATGAGGAGTTGAGGCAAAAGGCATCTAACAAAATGAGACATCCGTGCTTCAGAGCTGTCATTTTAATCAATGAAATATGTCAGTTAAATCTGACATGTGACACACAACTGCATCATCAGCTGTGTGTCGCACGTCTTTTATATGTCATGGGTGCCAAAATAAAACTCCCGCAAAGGACACATCTGTGCATCCTTGCTCATAGCTCCTCCAGCAAGCCTCCTCACTCCTCAAGATGCATTTTAGGAATTGATGCTGCGTTCTGAATCACATACTTATTCCTTTTTACTTTTAGTATGTAATGCAGCTGCCCTTACAAATATAAGGTGCATGCATTACGTACACAGTCAGGACACACTAATTCTTCATAACTTTCACAATTTGCCAAGCTCACCAGAAACGGAGGTAACCAGAGCGCTCCTGCATACATTGTAGATTCTTACATGCAGTATTTCATTTCTAACAGTAAAATGACAGATGCATTTCTCTGTCATTGTGTTTTTTATTTTCTGTTGTTGGTTATCTTCATGATTATTTTGTTCACTCAAATAATTAATGTTCCTTATAATACTATTCTGCTGATCATCAGTCAGTTGAAAGTGCTGTCATGTGTCACTGTGGCTTCTGACAGCTGTCACTGGGCTGTCAAGCTGTCAGCTGTTTGCAGCTCAGTCAGTGTGAGGTATCTTCCGCTGCAGGATTGTGATTCAGAATAGCCAGCAAAGCAGGCTGGCTTGCATATTGCAAAATGTGGCCGGATGCAAAACGACATCTTGGTATTTTTGGCATATTGCATCTGACACATTATGTTTTGGGACATACTAAATTGTATGGTCTTATGAGTACTGGAACACACAGTGAGACATCCTGGTATGGTGGCAGGAGGACAGAGGAGACAAGGAGGCTCAAACCATAGAAATGAGAAGAGCGCCAAACTGTGAACAACAGTCTAAGATCACAAGTACATAAACAGCGGTGTCAAAACATCATTTAAAATTATATTCTATTTAAACGCACTGAAGAAATATTGAATGCAAAACAAAGACAACAGTATCGAGTTTATTAACAGTTTCATCATCATGGTAACATTTTCACATTTTACGACATCACAGACTTTTAATGTTTTTGGGTGTGAGTTCCTACAAAACACCCTTGCAGCTGATTATGAAAGAAGGTTTTAATAAAACGAAGGAAGTAAGTTGCTGAACTTCATAAAAAGCTTTTCATGAGGGTGAGAAAATGAGGATGCAGCCAACACATCCAGCTGAAGTATTGCACCTCGAATATGTAATAAAGCAGTAAAAAGAAATAATGTAGTGTGTTGGTTCGGGTTTTTTTTTTCCAGGACTGGCTTTATTTAGAGAGAACACATGTTTGCATATTTACAGCAGTCAGATCTGTTTTTAGCACAAGGACACCTGACATCACTAAACGTTTCAGTGCGAGGGGCCCACACATACATGCGAATGACATTTACATCCGTCATCTTTAAAATGAAATTCATAAGACTGTTATGAAAATGAAACATTATTAAATCAAATCATTAAAGTAGCTTTGATTGCACGAACATTCCCCAGCACAGCGAGCCCCGCCTTTAGTAACTGAATAAGTTAAAGTTTTCAAATAACAAAAACCAATTTTAACGTTAAATTAAATGCCATATGTTCAAGCTTCATTGGTCTTTCAACAGTCAGAATATTTAAGTTGAGTTTATGTCTTTTGTTCACAGTATCTCAAACTGTATTTTGTTATATATCAATCAAAAAAAATGTATTAGACACACTCACACTAACAAGCAAGCAACCACATTCTCACATTAACTACTGTAACTCAAGCAGAATGAGTTCATTTAATTTACCTGGTTCAAATTCAATTCAGAATTCCCTTATGCCTCCCTTCCTTCATATATTGATTTATTAATTGAATGATTAGTCCACTTATATATATGTACACACTTGTGCTGCAACATTCAAGTGTTAAAGTGATGTGGTGACTCACACAGCAGCAGCAGCAGTTCCTCTGAACACAGACTGTCAAGTGTTTCTGTCATCAGCACGCAAAGAAAAGGTTTTATTAAAACAAGCTTTATGGAGCAGAGGTACAACGCATGTCGAGGCATTAATGGGGGGCAGCTCAATGCTTCTAAATTGGCCCATAAAGACAAAGTAAAACGTAACAGAAACCTGAATCTAATATAAAAGCAGAATGCTGAAATACATACAGGCTGAAGGAGCCTGTAAATCAACTGATTAGGTCTTTGCAGGAATGGTAAACAGTATAAAAATTAATGGCTCTCTGCATGGGCTCATGTGTGACTTCACCTACGTTCATATACTTCCATGTGTGAACTATGGAGTGTGTGTGTGTGTGTGTGCGTGTGTGTGTGTGTGTGTGTGTGTGTGTGTGGAGAGAGTAATAGGCAGTAAGTCATACTTGTAGTAATTCAGTGGAATTCCTGTGGACCTGTAGCAGCGCTCGCAGCCAGTAAATACAGCCTGTTAAGCCAGGCTGATAACTTCGGCTCAGGACTCTGATTTACAGGTGGACAAACACGAGGTGACTCCGGCTCTCGGTGTGGGTGTGTGACTTTTGTGTTAGTGTGGAAAAAAAGGCGGAATGAGATAAAGAGAAATTAACTGCTTAACAAACAGTCTGTCAATTCGGACATGTTTGTCAGAGGAAGGAGGCGGTGAGGTAATTACAGACATGCAGACCTGATAGTACTTTACTGGATGAACTCTGAACAATGTGTCAGCCTGCGGGTCTTTTTTTTGTTGATTTTTTTTTAAATACAAGAAGACCAGTGGTGGATGAAGTATTTAGTTACTTTACTTAAGTAAAAGTACTAATACCACACTGTGAAAATACTCATTGAAAATGTTACTTACGTAAAAGTAACCGCTAGGAAAATGTTCCTAAAGTATTAAGATTAAAAGAACCCAAGGCAGAAAAATCTGAAAAACAAACAAACAAACAAAAACACACTCCAGCAAACTGAAAATTATTTTAAAGAATTAGTAGATGACATCTGCTCTTCATACATCCTCTGATGCTCATACTTGGACACATCATCAGTGCTGTATCCTGGCCTCATTGGGTGTTTCGGGTCTTGCAACAGACGCCCCCCTTCAGGCGACCCCACTGAGATTGATCAAGCCTCGGCCTGTGTCCAAGTGGCATGCTGTTCTACTGACCCCACTGGTGACCCCTTTTCAGCCAAAGCCATCTAGATGCCTTCTCTGCTGCCTCCACATTGCTGTTGATTGCTCTTCTCCTTCTTTGGCCCATAATGCCCAGGGTTCCATAGGCCTTGCTGAGGGAATGACTTGCAAACTCCCAACTGCCCACCTCCATTGGCATGCACCTGGTCCTCCACCTGTTCCTGCAGCAGTCCTCTACCAAATCCTGGTACTTCGCTCTCTTCCTCTCTTCTGCCTCCTCCATCTTCTCTTCTTTTTCGTCTGGTCTCAACGAGGCCTGGGTGATGTGAGATGGGATTTTCAGCTGCCTCTCCAGGTCAACTGTCTTCCCCCAGTGTCGTGCCATGGAAAGCAGACCAGCAGACCAGGTCCTGGGTCTGCTCTTCGACTGCTCTCCTTCCTTGACAAACTCGATCTCTCTGGCTCTAGCTATAACTAGTAACTAATATTTCCCTCTGCATTGTTGTGGAGTAAAAGTATAAAGTGGCATGAGAAGAAAATACTCAAGTAAAAGTTCAAGTACAAGATAGGTGTACTTGAGTAAATGTACTTAGTTACATTCCAACAGAAATTCTGAAAGCATTTCTACGTATGGGTGTTGTGGTTTCTTTGTTTTGTTGAGTTCATTTAATTTTTTACTTTCTTTCCCAGATTTTTTTTAACTTTCCAACAGTTCCTCAGGTAGGAGGCTCAGGATACAGGTTTGGTTTGAAAATAATGGTGAGCACAGAGCAGAAAATAACAACGAGGGGCTTTTGGCTCGTGTGCCCGCTGTAACCTTTGGATTCAGTACAGAATGATGACGTACTCCATCCACATAAAACAAGTTTTTAATTAGTAAAAGGAAGGAAGCTGGTCATTTTGGTTCATAAAATTCTACGAGTGTGACAAAGGGGAGTGTCTGGAAATATTGGACCACTAAGTGCACTGCCCAGGTCTGAGTATGCAGAAAAATAGAGGCAGAGGCAGAGACAAATATGGGGAGAGTAGGACAGGACAGGATAGGATAGGATAACATAGGACGGAATGGAATGGAACGGGACAGGACGGGATGGGATAGGATAGGATAGGATAGGATAGGATAGGAAAGCATAGGACAGGAAAGCATAGGATAAGGTAGGATAGGATGGGATGGGATGGAACGGGACGGGATGGGATAGGATAGAATGGGATGGGATGGGATGGAACGGGACAGAACGGGACAGGACGGGATGGGATAGGATAGGATAGGATAGGATAGGAAAGCATAGAATAAGGTAGGATAGGATGGGATGGGATGGAACGGGACGGGATGGGATAGGATAGAATGGGATGGGATGGAATGGGATGGAATGGGATGGGATAGAATAGAATGGGATGGGATGGGATAGGATGGGATGGGATAGAATAGAATGGGATGGGATGGGATAGGATGGGATGGGATAGAATTTGATGGGATGGGATGGGATAGAATGGGATGGGATGGGATGGGATGGGATAGAATTTGATGGGATGGGATAGAATGGGATGGGATGGGATGGGATGGGATGGGATGGGATGGGATGGGATAGAATTTGATGGGATGGGATGGGATAGAATGGGATGGGATGGGATGGGATGGGATGGGATAGAATTTGATGGGATGGGATGGGATGGGATGGGATAGAATGGGATGGAATGGGATGGGATGGGATAGAATTTGATGGGATGGGATGGGATGGGATGGGATGGGATGGGATGGGATAGGATGGGATGGGATAGGATAGAATGGGATAGGACGGGATGGGATAGGATAGAATGGGATAGGATGGGATAGGAGGCGAGACGAAAAGTGGGTGAGGAAGAAAAATGACCAAATGGAATGGAACGCAAATGTCAAGAAATAAAGACATAACATGTCAGAAACTTAAACAGCCTGAGAAGCATATAGACGCAGTTAAACCTTTAAAAAATAAATGCAGATGAAACTTTTACATTTGACATAGACGAGGTTAAAGGGAAAAAATCTTGCCATTTAAAAAACAGTAAAACAATCAGTGATATTTGGTCTTACAGTATATCATAGCCAGGAAACTGTACAACCCAAGGTTGTAACAAAGTTCAACACCTTTAAGAGTGCAGAGGGAGTGAGAGAAAGTGAGATATATATGGACTGAGTGTGAAAGGTGGGGGGGCTCAGAACATGAGCTCATGACTGCAGCATTAGTGTAACATTAGTGTTAAGTGCTCATAAAATCCCTCTTTGCTCTGCATTACCTCAGAGTGTGGGGGAGCGAGAAATGAAGTTAATAATACCGCTGTTATGAAAATTTTTTATTTTTAATGTTTTTAATGAAACGTCTCAGAGCAGAGTGGAGGGAACTGTACGAAACAACACCTCACAAAGCCACCAGCTCACACTCACACTCACACTCACATATACGTATACACACACTGTTTACAGCAACACTAAAGACTCGGTCCACACAGGCTCAGCTAACATGTAAATATTCAACTGTACATGCAGTCAGAGCTTCTCCTCTCTCTCTACATATTGTGTTTTGCAGCCCCCAGATGATCATAAATGTGACAAAATCACTTCTGTGAGTTAGTTTAAGAGAAGTTTAATGCTGAATGCTCGCCAGGAAGCTTTTCCTCACAGTGTTGCTTTCTCTTTCTCATCACTTACAATGAACAGGATTTGCTGCTGTTTGTTCCCAACAGTGCTGAGGCAGAGAATTAAATGTTTTCAACTTGTTGCAATGGCATCTTTTAAACTAAACTGACACACTGTCCCAGAACGTCCAAAACTGACACAGAAGGGTACAAAGCATGCCATAATTTGATGTTAGGTCCACTGACAAGGTGGCGATATTTGACAAGTTGGGATGAGAACACGTTGGGTTGCTGCAGCAGTTTCCTGGGGTTCCATCTTCGGAGCTGTTACTCACTCTATTCCCAGAGAGCTGGTCTGTGGCAGCGGGGAGTGAAGCGAAGGGACATGCTGTGATTCGAGGCTCAACCTAACGTCAGCTATATAAACTTGAATTTGAAGCAGAAGTGAGCAACATTTTCTCCCCATCTCTGAACTTCTTTGCCGATAGTTACATGTGATTTGTTTTATGTATTGTCCAACTGTCCTTTAGACTCTCCTTTTGATAAGTCTGTCTTTCTTTTTTGGGGGTTGCTTTGCAGTGTAAACAGTTGTTGCGAGTGCTAGAGTAGCAACTTTCCCTGCAGGATTCTCTGCTATACCAAAGGCACATGCACGCACATCTGCATTTGTAGAACAGCCTGTCGGAACACCCTCTCTCTTAAATGACCTGTGATTGGCAAAAGTCTCCTGTTAAGGGCTAGATTTTCTAAAGCCTGAAAATAGAGTCAAGGGAAGGTGCAGTCTAGTTCTCTCTCAGTCCACTTTATTTACAATATGCTCAAATTGCCTAAATGTCCTTGTTTAAAGAATGCTGGGATAGGCTTCATTCCCTCCCCTTGTGAAAGGCAGGTATAGATAATGGATGGACTGCCGTAGAAATAGCAACACCTTTAGCTTCAAAAGACGGACTGAAAAAAAATTATGGTTTAATGTGGATATATCAAAATATTTACACACACCAAATCATTATCATTTTATTTAAAAAAAAAAAAAGTTTTCTCAAAAGGTTGAAGAGATTAAATATTTTAGAGAGCATTACATAATTAACAGGTGCAATTATTTAAAACAAGTTGATTTTATTGTACTGTATAAGAAATGGAAAAAAAAAAACACATTATACTTAAATGGATAAAAAGGCATAAAATAACATGAAACATTTTCATTTTACAACCAGAAAAACAAACAACTGAAACATTTGATTGTGTCACTGTCATCAGGGAGTCTCACACACTCCTGTTACAACCTGCTTTCACTCTGCATCTGACATCATCACTGGGCAAACTGAGGCCAGCGCTGACCCTGAATCAGTCCAGTCTCAGGTTTGGTTACACCAAGTCACTCTAGGTTAGGGAACGTCCTGTTGTATTTGGTTCTGTAGCATTCTGTGCTTTTACAGCTGCTCCATTACATTACACTTTTTATTTCCCCAGTCTGGGGGCTAAATATCTCCCGTTAGCTTAACAGGCCCCCATGGTCGCTTGGACTGATGCATATGTGTGTGTGTGTGTGTGTGTGTCTGTGTGTGTGTGTGTAGGTGCGGCAGGGGGTCAGACTACCTGGCATCCAGATGTGGAACAAGAAGTTCTTCTTGAAACACGCCTATTGTTTCCTACAGACTGTACAGGTTTTGTAACACAAGCTGAAACAGCAGCTGCAGGAGCACAGGTATCATTGTCCTGCAGCAGCAGCAGCAGCAATGCCACTTCCAGAATGCATCAGGTAGCCGTGGCGTTAGTTACAGTAGCTGAAGGATTATAGTTGTAGTAGTTGTAGGATCAGCAGCAGCAGTAGTACCCTGCAGTAACAGTAGTGATTTTAATAGTAGAAGCAAAATATATAAAAATTAAATTAATTATTTATGTTATTTATGTATTTGTTACCATAACAGTAGTTTTAGAGTGTGAAGGTGTACTTTCTTCATTATTATTATTATTATTATTTATAATAATAATATAAGCTGAGTAATTACAGATATCAAATAAATGTAGTAGAGTAAAACGTATAATATTTGTCTCTGACATGTACTGGATTAGAAGCATAAAATGGAAATACACAGATAAGTTACAAGTACCTCAAAAGTGCAGCATTTGATTCATTGTTGCCTTCCAACACTGCAGTTACTTGCATGTCATTAAAGTGTAGATTGAAATACACGTGTAAGAACTTTAATAGAGTTCATATTTAAACATTTTCAGTTACAATTATTATATATTATTATTTTGACTTGAATTAAAAGTAAAAGAACAAGTGGGCTGCTGTGTTTTGTTCTGTCTACATGTAGGTTATCCAGATCAGTTATTTGTCATTTGGAGGTGAAGTATAACAAAGTGTGGTCGAGTGGGTCTCAAGCTTGGCTGCATGAATCGGGTCTTTTAAACGTGAGTACGAGCCAAGTTCGGTTCTCAGTTCAGTTTTTATGGATATTTAGTTTGAAGCATGTCATAAAAACCTCATGGCAGGCAGACAGAATAAAACACATTTGCAAAACAGCACATTTGAAAATTGGTCAATTTTGACGGGACCACAACAGCGAGGCAGAAATGATCAAGCCTCCAAGGTGGGAAAAAAACAACACACACTTGAATCCTTTTTTCAGGTACAGATCCCAGTGCAATAACAAAATAAAAAGTAATACAGCAGTCAAGTTTTTTAAATTTTCTGGTTCTGCTTCTGGGGTCAAGACTCTGTGTTCATGGCACTCGGTGGGTTCTGCCTATTAACTTGAAATTATCTCATGCCCTCTTTACATCCGTTATTCCGACTTTTCCCGTTGTTGTCCAGAGTTTGCCGTCTAACTAGAACGGAAATGATAATGCAAAAAGCCCCAGAGGAGCACATGGCAAAAAAAACATATTTTGAGAAATGGGAAGTGAATCCAAAGGTTGCCAAATTCCCTCTCACAGTCTCCCACTCCCCGTCTCTCTTGCTCTCGTTCTCTCTGCAGCCGTTTTCCATTATCAGTGCCCAAACCAGCTTGTTAAAAAGAGTGAAACTCAAACCACAGTTTTGAAAATTACAGAATTCCTTCATAAATGCCCGGCCCTCCCCATGGCTACGCTGGGTTCAGGCTTGAGGTGAGACCGCCATACTACAACATGCACACACACATTAGATGTATATAATATGCAGAAACAGCTCAAGGTATAAGGACACAACCAAGTGCTGCACAGTGTCAATCTACACATGCTTTGAGCACATGTACACATTTACCTTCAGAGAGTCACAGGCTGACACAATAGATCGATAATACACCAATACATGCTTAAACAGAAATACACACAAGTGCACAGTAATAGCCTTGTGGCTGCATCGCCCTCTCTCCCTCCCTCCTTTCAAACATTAACCAGAGCCATTTCCTACAACAGCTGAGGCTGCAGCATAGCAACTGGTCAGGCCGCCCTAGCAACAACAACATGATCACTCATTTGACCTCTTTAGGACGGCAAAGTAAAAATGAAACATTTCTTATTTTATACATTTTGGGTTTGGTTGGAGAGTTTTTAAACTCTGCTCTGCTCTTTCTAAACTTTGCTCTGCAGCACTGTTATCATGTTAAGTAGTTTAGAGTTAGCTGTACTGCTGCTTTAAAGGTCCAGCGTGTGGGATTTGGGGGGATATGTTGACAGATATGGAATACAATAAGTATAATATAATAAGTATGTTTTCTTTGGTGTATAATCACCTGAAATTAAGATTCAGTTTTCGTTACCTTACAAAGTGCCATTTATGTTTACATATAGAGTGGGTCCTTGTCCATGGAGATCGCCATGTTGCACCACCATCTTTCTACTGTAGCCCTAAACAGACAAACCAAACACTGGCTCTTGATAGGACCATTCGCATTCTTACGTTTTTACACTGGCCACGGTAGTTAGCAGCCCTGCGATGAGCCAAAGAGCATTGGAAAAACACTGATTTTTAACATGAAACTGCTTTATTCATCGGGAAAGAGACTTCTGTGGATAATTCAGCTCCTGATTAAAACCTCTTGAGTGTCTGCACCTTAAACTGTCAGGGAAAAAAGGTCAGCACACATGTGCAGGAGCTAGGGTAGCGGCCCCTCTGCAACAAGCTGAACATTGTTGGACAAACACTGATTTCTAACATGAAACTGCTTTATTCATTGTTTTTTACCAGTTTTATTCACCTGGTCTGTTATTTCAGCCCGTTCTCCACCACAACTCATCAAATACTGCCACTATGTCAGTGGGTGTTGGTGAAGAACACCGACACACAGAGGCACCCTTCGCACAGCTGTTTCTGATGAAGTGGGCAACAACCCCACTTATCAAATACCGTTCACAGCAATTTGTGACGCAGACAGCAACTACCCTGGTATTAAGAGCAACAAAGTCTGTACACGGTGAGGTGGATGGGTCAAACAAACTCCAGACTCTTACCGAGGAGCCGTGGTTCAATGGCATCAATTTCATAACGACATATTGTGCTAGTATGTGTATCATGGTTAGCTAGTGACATACATAATTGACATTATGTTAGTAACAATGTGTAAACAAAGTGTTTTTCCTATGTTGCAAGTTTGTTTTGAGACAGACTGTATAAATGTAATGAGGTGACATTGACAGACAATCTCTGAACATCCAAAACTGACGCAAGAGGGTACGTAGTGCATCATATTTTCAAGTGTAGGCCCACTGACAAAGCAGCCATATTTGACTAATTGGAATGAGAACTTGTTTGTTTTGGGGGTTTTTTGAGAGGAGGAGATCTCTACGGATTATTTGGCTCCCAGTGAAAACCTCCTGAACAATGAACACTGAAGGAATCATAATCCTGCTAGATGCCGCTAAATCCTACACACTGTTCCTAAACTAAAGTAATGTTCAAGAATAACAAACAGATTTTCTATTAAAAATTGTTGCCAAATCTAAAAATGTTTTTGCCAGCAGCACACCTGGCTACTCAGCAGATTGCTTTTCCAAATCTTTGAACTGGCAGGTAAATTGGAGCAGGTATGGTGATGCTGAATAAATTACAGCTTCCTGTGTCTCTGCAGCTGCTGTTTAATTTCCCCCCGTGTGTGTGTGTGTGTGTGTGTGTGTGTGTGTGTGTGTGTGTGTGTGTGTGTGTGTGTGTGTGTGACCTCCTATCACCAAACCTTCTCCAACCTGGCTAATAAATTGTAATGATTCTCAGCTGCTGCTACATCTAAAAGTGTTAAACTGCTTAAATCTAACAGCTTTCATGCCCCTGTAGAAAAGATTTAAAATGTAGAGTCGGACAGCTTGTCTCTCCACGTTACATTTAACTTTTGCAGCTGATACGGAGACAAAGCATTTGATACCGGATGAAGAAGTAAGAATGGAATAATACCAAACCACAAGTGTTTCACACATACACACCATTCAGTTTTACTCTCCATGAGTAATTCTATGTTTTGCTTCAAGGGAAATTGGTGCACTTTGGCCATAATTGTTTCAAAACTGCTAGCTAATTATGACCTTTTGAAAACAAAGTGTACAGATTGAATGTGACATTTTGCTGCGCCTGCAGAATATAAACGCCCTCTTGCACTGGCTGAAGCCCAGTAAAACCTAATAATGAAAACAACCATGTCCTAACTAACTGAACTGGGAGGCTGTATTCACAGGTTTCTGCCCACTGACCCCCCAGGACAAAATATTACTTGCACTGTGGCACAGTGTGCAAGACTTTTATTAAGGATTGTTTCTGATGTTGTCATAGTGCCACCATGGTGAAGTGATTACAGGATAAACCACATCATAGTCAGCCTTAACTCAACAGTCATACATGCTTTAGATTAATAAACTGGTCTGCTGCAATCAAAGATTCATCGTAATCATCAGCAGAGGCAGATTTAAAGTCTCATGCAATAAATCAAACTCATATACTTACTATACCACGATGTTTATCAAGTCAACATGGGGCTCAGAATAATGGAAATACTGAACATCTGTAGTTCCACAAGTGAGTGAGGTCTATCTGCTGATGAAGACCGTGTGATACAGTTGAAAGCTTATAAAGAAATAAGTAAGTGGACCTTGGGTCCAAACTGTTTTGTCAACTTTACCAGTCCAGTCTCACTCAGAAGTCATCGAACACCGCACTTGGTCAGTGACTTCCAGCGTTGGACACTTCTGAAAATAGCCATCCTTTCACGTTGGCATGATATGCGGCCAGTCACTGTTACCAATGGCGCCTGGCAGTGTCAGGGGGAAATACAGCGGGACAACAACGAAAGAATGCCGAAGTCAGAGTATGGATGGGTACGACAGTCATTAACTTTCACCGGTGAGGCCGTGTTCGCTTCCTGTATAAATGTAAAGCCAAGCCTTGTTCTTTTTTCCTACACCCAAACATGTGCTTTTGTTGCCTAAACAGAAATACGTGCCTGTGCTGGCTAAATGTAACATGTACATTTGTTGTTGAAGAAAAAAAAAACATAAATTTGTGGTGTTGTACTGACGTAGTGCGTTTCGAAAGAAACTGTATGCAAACTGCACATTTTCCATCTTAAAATCACACCTTTTTAAGCTGGCATATTCAGTCTGATAAAACTTTGTGGTTGCGCTTAGGCAACAAAACAAGGTGGTTAAGTTTAGAAAAAACATCATGGTTTGCCTTATAAGGACTTTTGTTACTAACATAACGTCACGTATGTCACATGACAGACATCACAGATGTCACATCACACATGTCACTAGTGTAGTACGCTCCACATTCTAGCTTACCACTCTATATAGTTATTAAAAGAAGTCAACTTCAGGGCACGAACACTGGGCTCCTGGGTGAATGTCCTGTGCTTGTTTGACCAATCCACAACATATCCCATCCATCCTGTAGGTGCTTCTTCCACCTACAGGGCTAAAAAAACACTCTAAATGCTTACGCTAAATTCTGGCAATGGAGCAACTGGCATGGCCATTTTTAAAGGGGTCCCTTGAACTCTCACCTCAAGATACATAAATGAAAATGGGTTCAATGGGATTGCCTACCCACAAGTCTCCTCTCAACTTCAGAATCCTTGTTTACAGTAAATGTTTTCTTTCTTACACTAAATGTACTTTTTTAAATTAAAGCTGTATGTTTGTCTTTGTAAGGAAAAGGACAACCAGCCTATTTAAAGACCAATGAATCATCTAACTCATGTATATACAGATACACAAGATGATGAAATGGTATTCAAGGTAACTCAAAATGTTGACTACTGGTACTGACATGGTTTTAAACTAGCCTACATGCTTCAACAGTATAACTGAATTCTTGAAATTCAGTTGTGGCTTATGGTTTGGTGCGCCACCCCAAGATTTTCAATGGTGCCATCTGGCCCCAGGTCCCCACTGCTCACAACAAGGTCTGTGGATTATCTTGAGAAAGATCATCTTGGGTATAGTAGTTTCATTATATTTGAGAGAAGGCAAACATCTCTACGACTGATGTCTCCAACAGTCTGCAACTCACACCAAAACAATCTAGACTGATAAACAAGGTCTGTGGATTATCTTGAGTAAGATCATCTTGGGTATAGTAGTTTCATTATATTTGAGAGAAGGCAAACATCTCTACGACTGATGTCTCCAACAGTCTGCAACTCACACCAAAACAATCTAGACTGATAAACAGCACTGCAGGTAAGAGTAAAAATGTGTATTTTTGATTTGGCGGTGAACTGTCCCTTTGAGAAGTGTTCAATCCTGAAATAAAAGTACAGTACAAATACACACCCCTCACCCATGTAGGAAAAAAACATCTGTCATAGCCAATTGTTATTGTCTGGCTTATTCAAAATGACTTTCCAGCTGCAGAAGGACAAAGGTTGCAGTGATAGCACGACATGTAGGAAAGTCAGTAATCCACTGCTGACAGGGGATGTTCTGCACTGGATGAGTCATGATCATGTTCTCCTCTCGACAAACTGGCAGCGACCATCACCGCTGGCTGACCACTTCTCTCACTTAGTCTCTCTGCTTGTAGAAAACAAATGGACTCCTGGCTGCTGCTGAGCAGTTTCTTTGGGGCAGAGAGGAGCAGGAAGTGTAGCAGAGGGTAATGATATAATAAAAGGAGCTGAGAGCAGAAATCTGCCTCTCACAAAAGTGGTATTCATCAGATGATGATATGTTAGGCAGCTGTTACAAGAGGTGAAAACCATCACACTCTGCAGTAATTACATGGGATACATTATTACGCACATGACGTCTCTTCAGATAGAGAAAAGACATGACTGCAGAGATTCAGACAGGACTGAGAAAGGACACATGGTCTCTCTGTCTCTCTCTCTCTCTACACACACACACACACACACACACACACACACACACATGCGCGCCAGTATTCACCCGAAATAGTTCTAGCCTACTGCCTGTCACAGTGCATGGATTTCAATGGAGCATACTTAACCATATTCCCACCATCTGTCATGATGATTTGAGAAGAAAAGCAGGGTTTTTTTTACAACTATAGCTGAATGAAAACATAAAATACTGAATGTGTGTATGCAGGTGTGTGTACGTGTGTGTCACTTTGCTCCATTGATAAAGCCCTCTGCTACCATCTACTGGGGAAAACATGGAATTAAACTGTAATAAAACCCCTTAAAATAATGCACTGGATTATCAACTGGATTAAATCATTAGTATTTATTCATATATTGAATTATATTATTTTATCCTCTATAATATTTAGTATTGACAAGATTTATTCAGATTTAATGCATTGGTTAATAATTGCATTATGCTACATCTAGTCCAATCAAGTAGGAATTCAGTCAACTTAAGTTACATTTATGAGCTGTTGGAGTGTTAATAATAATAACAAACCTAGTAATAATGATCTTCCATCTCATGCAAAGGCGAAGGTTTCCTTCTAACATTGTGTTAATGTTAATTTGGGGGACTCGAGGGTCCTCTGATAGAAACTTTTGATCATCAAACACTTAATTTCCTGCATTTGGATACATTTCTTTGCCCCAATTTGTACCTTTTCTGTATTAATTTAAGGTGTAAATGTCTTTGACTTTGTCAAAATAAAAGTCTGGAGAAGAAGAAAAATGCACATTTCAAATACGATGGCGACCTATGATCTAATGATCACTTCACTCTCAGGGGGAGTGTTAGGGTAAAATCTTCTGGATACAATTTCTTGTGTTCAAAAGAAGAAAAAAAGTTCCATAAATGAAAAATCATCTGATTGGCTTCCAAAGATTTCTTTATAACTTTACTGGGCGTCTTGACTAACAATATATTGCAAGATTTAAAGTGCTGAAAGAAGGAAAAGGTGTTTAAAATGTTATGGGTTGTTTTTTTTTCCAGAATGGAGACATTAACGAGCTTGTAGTCTCACTCAGTTACTGACAGAGACACTTCTTCCTCTATTGGCCACTGACAAACTTTCATAGTTTCAGATAGACCTATAATAAACAATCAAATATACCAGAGGCCTATAATAAATAGCACACATCGATCAATAGCCGCATGCAGACGCAGCAGTACAAAGTGCAGAGGACAGACTTTAAGCGAGAGATTTTGACTTATTGACCTCAGTCCAGGCTGTTTTTAATATTACCTTTTATAGAACAAGACTGCATTTTATGACTCCCAAAAATTCTGTTGTTCTTTGTCGTTTCATCTTTTAATACTTTTAGTCTATTCAACTAGGATGTGATGGTTTGACTTTGGTTCTTTTCTCTGGTTTCTGAATTTCTCTCATTTATCTCCAGGTAGCATTAAAAGTTCTCTCAGATCGCCTTTTTCCCAGCTGCTCAGACACTCTGTTAGACTCCAGGGAGTTTGGTCTGCCGTCTCCTGACACTGAAATAAAACACAGTGGTTAAAGCCATGGAACTGGAGCACAGCCACAGACAATACTCTGCTGTGTTTCAGAGTTTTAAAAAAATCATTGCAGTAGAGATGGCTGTATTAAATGACTGTTTAACTGATCTGGTGTCTGGGTGTCCTAAAATATCCTTCAGCTCATTTCAGACAATCCTGAAATCATTTGCTTTTGTCCCTAAAACACTGACAGTTTTAAACGACAATTTAAAACACATATTTTTATTATATCCTATAACTAGCAGTTGTTAGCATTTTAAACATTTTAAGTTCTTCTTTGTGTGTCCAGTGGATTTGATAACTTGGAGGTAAATGAAAAAGATTATGCTTTAGATTACATTGTTAGGATCTCCACTGGCTGTTTCTGAGTCATTCTGTGTCAAATCACATCAGCTCAACTCACATGTATTTATAAAGCACATTTAAAAACAACTCGCGCTGACCAAAGTGCTGTACAAAAGGAGTAAGTCGCTAAAAACACACACACAAGAGGCAACATAACTGTCAGGTGCAGCTCATATTCAGAGACACTACACACACACAGGCACACGCCAGAGAAAGCCACATCAGGCGGACTCAAATGCTAATAGATAGAAGTATGATTTGAGTCTGGACTTAAACAAGTCAATGGAGGAGGCTGATCTGATTGGGAAGGGGATGCTGTTTCACAGTTTGGAGGTGGGACCTGGACGTAGAATAAGGGGTTAGGAGGTCTGCGATGTAGGAGAGGGCCAGACTGGGAGGACTTTAAAGTCAATTCTGAATTTTACAGGCAGCCAGCGAAGAGAGGCCAAAACAGGTGTGATATAGTCTCTTCTCCGGGTACCTGTGAGGAGAGGACTGACTGGTGTGGATACTGGTGTACAGAAAGTTACAGTAGTCCAAATGGGAGGAAATGAGAGTGTGGATGACTATCTGTCTCCAGGTCTTTGAGGGAGAGAAATGGCTTGATTTTGGAAATGGTGCTGAATTGGAAAAAGCTGGCTTTCACTACTGCATTAATTTGTTTGTCAAACTTAAAGGCTGAGTCAAATATCACGCCAAGATTTTTGACATGGGGTTTTAGAGGGGCTGCTGGTCAGAAATCCCTTTGATGGAGACAGGGGGGCCAAAAAGGACAACTTTGGATTTGCCCTCATTTAGTTATTAGTTGTTATTATTTCATTATATAAAATTATTATTATTTTCAGCCCCTAAAAATTCTTGCAGGAGGTCATTTTGGGGGGTTAATGTCTTAGACATATAACTCCTATAGCCATGAAATCTGATATGGGCACAGATACGGTGGAACTGTACAACTGTACATCTGTTCAACAGATCCAATTGATTAAAAAGCATAAGCAGATGTCATATTTTTAACTACTGGTCCTTAAAAATAGAAAAAAATGAAAATGGGTGATATGGGGGTGCCAAGCAGTCCCCATGAAGCAGTGATGTAGTTGAGGGTATATGCAGGTATACAGGGTACAATCAACTGTCAGCCAAATAGCCATCAGAATATAAAGAAGAGTATCAACTTCCTCCTCAGTAACATCATCAACTACCACTACACCACTGTCCCAGAGTACATAGATATGGACGTTTCCATAATTCCTGCTAAAAGATATTGTTTTTAATCAATGTTGTACCCAATTTCAATGGCTCTAACGTCATCAGAATCCTAAATATGGCAAGCCAAGATTGTGATTTATTGACATTTTGAGATGCCAAAATGGCAAAAAATTGTGTTAAAATGTGTGTGGGCATTCTGTGTGTAAAGTTTAAAGTTCCTTTCAGATTCCAGATTCCACATCCCCATCTTTAAACTGAACAAGATAAGTCACTAATTATGCCCAATCAACTGCCCATGCTTATTTTGAGTGCTGAAAAAAGACACCTCTCTAGTACCTCTGATTATTAGCATCAGGTGTGACTGATTAAGGTTGTTTTGCAGGAGCAGGGTTGGAGACACCTGATTAAGATGAACTTTACCCGAATGTCAGATATACAAAGGAGTTTAGTTGAATACGTATGTGCTAACTGGGATTATATCTCGCGTTAAACTGTGTGGAAAATGTGAAATAGTGTAACGTTATCTGTATGATTTTGCATCTGTCCGAAGCAGTTGTTGCCTATTTATCGGCCTCTTGGGGTCAGAATAACTCTAGAAGCTCTGACCCATCAGAACAGGAGTTATGTAGCCTAATAATTTTCTGTGGGTTTGTCACTGTGAGCATATTAAACATAATCAGATTGATTTCAGGACAACAAATTAGTCCTGTTTCAGTTGTGCAAGACTTTGTTTCCCTATGGACCAAGCAAGAACTATGCTTCCGGTATAGGAGGAAAAAAAATATTATCTTATAAATGAGCTGGGACTAATTACAGGATGTTAAATAATTTGTCCCGTGATTGATCCACCTCCGCAGGACGGCGATGCTAGTGTGCTGTTCCTCTTATCACCAACAGGAGATGGCACTACTCTTCTACAGGGTGGAAAGGGAATAGAATGATCAAGGTAAACATTGTTTCCATATTAAAACAAAAGGTTTATAATATTGCTATAATGTTTTGATAAGATTATACTACAGACTTGAAAAGATTATTATTGTTACTGTTATTGAATGAGTATGGCATACAAGGATTTAAGATCATCCAAAGTGCCACTGAGAATGTTTATCAAAGTTTGTATCAAGCTATCATAGTACATTGAGGTACAGTATTAGTCCAAAACAAAGATATAAAGTAGATTTATGATTTCAGAGCATGGGTTGACATCTGGGAAATACTTTTCAGATGGGGAGAGAGACTGAAGCTCTGCTGAGAAGGAGACAGAAGCTCAAAAAGGGTTGAAAACAAAGTCTGCAGGACAATGCACAGTGATGGAAGAAGTACTCAGATCATCTACGTAAGTAAAAGCATCAATACCTCAGTGTAAAAATACTCTTTAAAAGTAAAAGTCCTGGAGTCCATATTTTACCAAAGTAAAAGTCCAAACGATTTTGTATCAAAATACACTTAAAACACAGAAGATGGAAGTACTCATTAGGCAGAATGGCCCATTTCAGAGTGATGGTTATTATATTACTGAATTATAATTATTGCTCCATTAATATGTGCATACCTTTGATGCAGCTGGTAAAAGGAAGGCTTATTTATTACTATATATACCACTGTAGCCTGTGAATTTCAGTAAGAGAACTCAGCCTCTAATAATACATTATTATTTACTGATCATATTTTGTATTATTAATCTGAATCTGCAGTATCATCTGAACTATGATGATTAGTAATCAACAAAATCTGATTAATGTAATGGAGTAAAACATACAATATTGCTCCCTGAATTGTAGTCAAGTAGAAGTATAAAGTAGCATAAAACAAAAATATTCAAGTAATGTTCTAGTATCTCCAAATTGATAAGTACAGTACTTGAGTAAATGTACTTAGTTAGCTTCTACCAACGACAATTCATTGCTCTGCATAATTACAGGACTTCTGGACAACCAAAACATATTCCTGAGGGACTTGTTTGTAACAGGACAGATCAGAGATCAACTTGCCAACCACCGTCAATCACTGATAACCCCACACTGCTCTTTTTCTTTTTGTGCATGTGTGATTTATCAGCTGAAACAGAAAGAGAGAAACTAATCCTCAACATATATTTATCTGCTGACTTTCCCTGGCCATTAATGCTGCAGGACATCTCCATATACCATTTCTGCTGCTATGTGTGTCACATACAATGGCTAAATCCAAATGTCTGGACTTCACTGCACTTGCAGACTCGCAGACTTTGCGGGCACATTCCCAGGAAGTCTGGAAGTGCTGAGGGCTCCAAATCCACAGTTCAACCAGTCCACAAAGGGCCTCAAGTAGAGTTTCTACAGATTTCCAGAAAGTCTACTTGGGGTGCAGACTTCAGCAGACTTTTCTGACTTTTCTAATTTAATAGGTTAAAAAAAAGTTGACCAAAAAACAACAAAAATAAGGTCTTCTTATGTAAGTAATACCCAAATTTATTGACGTAGGCCTATAGTCCTGTCCTTGGTTATAAACATTTCTGGTTTTGAATATTTAGCCTGTGATATAGAGATGTATTACTACATTTTAGTTCAGTCATAAGAGAGGTTATTTTTGGGATTGTTATCCGCAGGGATGGATGAGTGAGCAGTAATTATCAACTTATATGACATAAATATGACAGCAGCACCAAGTAAAACAGTATTGAGGGCTGTCCATCAGTTGCTTGCAGTCTCTGATGTGATGCCAGTAAATACATCATATTAAGTATAACTAAAGTCCTCGACGGCTCAGTCCGCAAGTTTAGAGGGTGGACATTTGGATTCAGCCAATGTGCCAGCTTCATCTTCTTTAAGCATATTGCTGTAATAACGTCCAAGTGCCATGAGGTGGCGGCATTGGTCCGTAATGTGACTTGGAGTGAGTTCTCAGGGAGCACAGAGCAAAGCAGTGCAAATACTGTACATGCAGAGGACTTCATGAATACAATAGAATAGAATACAATACAATAGAAAACAGAGAGAGCAATCGCTATTCTAAAAAGTCTTACATATAAATAAAACAAATATATAGTTACTTATTTACTATTACTACTACCACTTCTTCCTCTTCTTCTACAAATACTACTATTACTAATAATAATGATGATAATAATATAGCAGCTAATTAAGAATGGAAATCCCACTTTGTGCACCATATCTGTTAATAATTAATGCTATAAATTAAATGAAATTAATGTCCCCTCCGTTTCCCCCCAAACCGCTCCAAATTTGTCCCGCACGTTCCTGCTCCCTGATTGGCCCGCTCTCTGATTGGCCTGCCTTCTGATTGGCTGAAAGTTCCGTACTCGGACAGTCAGTCGACGCAGTTTGTTTTCTCGCCTGCGGCTGAAATCTGGACGGTGTGCCTGTGCCGCTGCTGGAGGCAATGTGGATACAGCACTCAGGTTTTCATTCTGCAGATAAGTGTGTGACTAGAAACGCAAACAGGCGGAAAATGTAGATAAAAGTTTCTCCTCTTTTTTACTGTCTTTCTTCTCCCGGTTGTGTGAGCGGTCTGCCTCGAGCGTTTTACATGCGGACTGTCATTCAGAAATACTACAGCCTCACGTGTTTGACCTTAGACTGTGCATTGGAGATTTTTTATATGCTTTTACTCTCATATTTTTTGCTCGTTTAGTCACAGAAGACTTTGTGCACTTTGGTAAAGTCTTCACAGCGAGTTGGAGTCCCGGTGACAGACGCGTCCTTTTGCGTTTGTGAATTATTCTCTGCTTGAATCACGGATTAAGTTATCGTAATCTTAAAATCATTTAAGGACTCTTTCTGGGAGAAAGGCATGGTATACCTGCAGGTCATCAGAGGGTAACAGACTGTGGATATCTCATCACTTTTTACAGTAAGTCCAACTTTATTAATAACCCTAAAGTCAGTGTATTATTTATATAATGCATCCACAGGGTCTTAATGCATGTCTGACACACTTAGAGTGAGTTTAATGTGAACTTGCATCACCTCCTTTATCCCTTTTCATTATGTTTCTTTTCCTATCAGTGTACTGAGTTTGTTTTGCCCTGATTAAGTTTAGATTGTTTGATTTAGAGTCAAATTTATGTCATGTTCTTATACAATTTCCAACGACATAGATGTACAGAAATTGTAAGTTAAGTTTTGCCACATCTGTGTGAAACAGTTATAGCATGTTTCAGCTCTTGCAAGGTTCACTTAAACCAAATGCATAAAGTGGTTACAACTATAGACAACACATTCACATAGTTAGATATTGTTTATTATGGGAGGGTGAACGTGCCATGCTGCATGAAAGCAAGAAAACAGGGTTTATAATTTAGTTTTTTTACTTAATCGGCATGTAAATGATTGATTTTAAAACAGGTGATTAAACATAAATTCATCAGACATCCAGTTTGGGATCATCATAATGCAAACAATGACAGTTTGGATGCTGTCCTCCTCCATAAAGAAACTTTTACTCCTTAAATTTATAGCCACGTCCAGCTGCTTTGTAGGATATTTATCGTAACTTTAGGGAATAAAGATTGTTCTCTCAGTAAGACACTCACTCATATAACAAATGTGACTTTCGAAGGTTGAAAATCTACTCTCGCTCACCACAAATCAAATCAATTACAATGCACTTTTAAGAAGTTTCTGGTGAGACGCTGAGGTTTGACAGATGCTGATCAAAGATACAGCATGTGAAGTATTGAAATAAGATCTCAGAGGGTTCAGGGCAGAATTTATGTGGCGGAAAGATTAAAACCACTGTAAGGAGAGACATATGGACAGGTGGACGGAATAAATCTGCGAGGAAAATAGTCTGACTCCCGGAAAATCTCTGCTCCCGTGCGATAGCATTAGGACAGATTTATTGCGGTGTCCAGCCGGTGATGAACACCTTACTTTATTCTGACTTTTGTAGAGCCAAATATGGTAAAGCAGGCAGAGTACACTGAATAGAAGAACATTTTGGAAGTGAGTGCATGTATCTATCTAACGTCTGCCTTGTAGGCTTTTAAACATCTGCAAAGGAATTAAAGGGTCTCTCAGATTCAGAGAAACTAGAGACTTACATTCATACTTTATTTTATTAAGGAACAACTTCATTGTTTTCTATCAAGTTATTCCTCGTGTGAAATCCGAGGTCAGGTTTTCACAGATCCTCACCAGCTGTCAGCCAATTGGTAGTAAATTACGTCTTAATTCCTTTGCGCTAGCAGCTATTTTGGCTGCAGTTAATCAAAAACGGCCCGTCAGATGGTGAAATACTGATGTGGCTGGTGGATTTTGTGGAATAAATCAGAGCCTGTTGGTGGACGTTACAGCAGTTTTGATAAATTGATGATTTATATTCAGAGATGGCATCTGAAAGATTAAAATGCACCTTCAAGCGGGGGAAAAAAAGTTGTCATTGTCTCCTAGATATACATATAACACCTTATCCTTCAACAAGCAACTTCATTTTTTCCCCTTTCATTTTGTTTCAGATCAAACAGGCTGAAATTCTTCCTGAAAATTAAACCGAAATGGAGCTTCTGTGGGTCTGTCTGTTGCTGGAGGTGTTCCTGATGTCCACTGCTGCCAGGGGTGAGTAATATATTCTGAGAAGCACTGGAAGGTTGGAGTGTTACAGTCATCAGTACCAGCAGTAAGATTAATCACTGCAGCTGACATCACTACATATGTGGCAGTGCTTTCCAATGGTTCACCTATTGTAGTGAAATTTTTGTTTCTGCATTCTTGCTGTCATGCTGCTGCTCCAACCTCAGTAGGATTTGCATGACAAAAACAATGACTGTCTACCTTATTTAATGTGGAAGTCCATGGGTATAGGTTGGCAGTCTAAAAAGCATCTAAGGCAAAAAATCCTTTGTATTAATGAAGTATTGTTACTTACAATCAGAGTGCCTCGGATGATTTTCAAGCCTATACCATAGACTTCGATATTAAGTAACCTGGACAGTCATTGTCTTTAATTTTATGTGACTATTTGTCCTTGAAGAGCACCTGCTTTTTTACACTCACATGCATCCAGTGTCTCGACCCAGTGCAGCACTCCCATGGTGGTACAATTGCTTTGACTTTGGTGTCAGACAATCTTATTCAAGTCAAAAATATGATGGTAAGACAGTAGTAGTTGCAGGAATGAACCCAATCCTCCATCTTTTTCGCCTTTTCTATCTGCTGTTCCTGGAAGTACTTAAGTTGTGTGCTCTGCAAACATGTTTGTTGTCCCTCATTGGCTCATTCTGCACTGATACATTTGCTCCGTTTCTGGGATATCTGCAGACACTTGTCCTTGTGTGAACTTTACTTAAAGAGTGCTTTCGCTGTGTAGATAGTCAGTGAACCTTTGACTTTGACTGGTTATTCAGTTACCGTCAGGTATACTTGCACTCGCCCTGGAGTTCCAGACTTGTAGTGTGTGGGTTTTTTTACCTGCTGGTTGTTTAACAAAGATACTACCTTCTTGGCTGTCGTGTAACATGTAGTATTTCAGCTCAAAATCCAAGTTGAACAGCCCCACAGGGAGATTGGTGGTCAGGGTCAGACACGGAGTAGCACCCTCAGTACTTGGCACGCCACCTTGTTTCTTCCAATGAAATTAAACAAAATCAAAACCAAACAACAACAGCCACAGACGCTGGTCATAGATGAGAACGATCCCCTGCCTGCAGGCATTATGGGCAGACGGTCGCGGAGTTGGCGCCCGTTCCAGAGATCACACCGATGATGAGTTTTCAGCGGGAACAAAGCTGCATTCAGCGAGGCGAAGCCGAGCCAGCGTGCAGACACGGGGCCGAAAGTAAACACAGGCCCATAGACCGCAAAGAGATGAGATTAGATTAGCCTATTAGGGATGTTTGCTGTGCAATGCTACAGCATTTCCTCCCCCCTTTACCGCCTGCAGTCTGTCAATGAAACCAGGGCAGGCAGCAGAGAGGGACAGAAGGCAGGGAAGAGGAGAGAGAAGAGGGTGAAGGAGAGAAAAGGAGGGCCTCAGGACATAGGAAGACTGGATGATAAAAGAGAAAGAAGGAAAGAAGGGAAAGGAGAAAAGGAACTGGGGGAAGGAGTGAGGAAGATATACAGAATAATGGACGAGGGAAGGAAACAGATTACAGGAGGGGATGTGAGGGAGAGGGCAGGAGAGCATGAAGAGGACAGAGGGGACAAAATGCTATTATAGGAACCTATTAGAAGCTGAACCTCTCCCTTATCTTGTGATGGATGAGACTTGAGTTGCCTGACAAATCTTTCTTGATTAAACAAGAAAAATGGTAAAGTGTTAGGTTTCATTTTAGGTCAGAAGTAGGCAGGAAGTTTATTTATATGCAACCCATTTTTTAAAGAAAGTAATTACTGTCATTTTTTGTTATTTATTTTGTTAACACTGACAAAAGAATTCTGAAGAGGCAGCTGAAAGACATCTACACAGTACTGTAGAGTGTGTGATGAGAGGGATGCTGGGTTCTGGTGGCCTTGTGGTCTGAGGTTCATACCATATAATTGTGAATTTGTGGTTTTGAGCTTGAGTAATCAAGCATGTCATCTGGCCTCTGTCTGTATCTCATCTTAAGGTAGTGTTTACCACAACAGAAGAATTGTCTGGAGCATGGACAAAAAAGCAGGAACAAATTGTTTTAATTTACGATCTTTGAATGTTTCCCAAGATTTACTCACAGTCCTGTCTAATTCCTGGATAATTTTCCACAAAAAAACAACATTAGATTAGGATAATGTTAAGTGCCAAGGTCAAGCCAAATCTGTTTTTGATTTCTGTAGTCCAATGTGCTTGTAGGTACGTTTTTGCCAACATAACTTGATTTGTCGTGAAATTGTCTTCTCAGTCAGCTCACACCTAGGCCTTTAATTTTCCACCATGACCTCCACCAAACTGCTGCAAGTTACTCATGGCCTTGCACTTTTTAAACGTTGTAACTGTTTCTTGAAAAATCTCACACAAAATGAGAGACATTATATTGCAGTTGTTTAGAAAATCGAAGGCCTGATACAGTCACTTTTGGCCACAATAGTTACACAAAGACGTGTGAGATCCTGGTGAAACAGTTGTAGTGTAGGTTGCCAAGTACAACCATTGAGCCATCATTGGCCACTTTGTTGTTTTCCTGTTCAGAAAAGGGGTAAAGATTAAATTTAAAATGCCTTTTCAACTCCCTTAGATCACGTCCCCAGTCACATTGTGCACCCATTTAACAATGTATACCAAAAAAAGATCATCTTATATCAAAATCCAATCATGTTTTCTCCCTGTAAAACAAAATATGGCGTGCTTGTGCAAGATAGTACCGACCAGTTTCAAGCAATAATATCATGGCATCAACTCATCAATCCATCTGCAACTTTTATCTGCACAGAGCAAAGATTAAGCAGTTAGCTAGCGACAGCATGCTACATCGGTCTGTCTTTTGGTGTTCGCCATTTCAAAACTTACGTTCTCCTACCGTAGTTACGCGCTGCTGGATAGAATTTATTCACTTGAGGAGAGTGGTATCTGTGACGGTTCCAGATTGCAGTTCCACTTTTTAAAGATAAAATCAAATTCCTTTTTAAATCCAACCTGCCTTTCAATTTTCACTCAGGAATATGTTACAATATTGAAGCTAGATATTCTCAAAATGCAGTTTCATGTGGCCTTTAAGATCTGGGTAAAGCAAAATCAGTGATTTCTTTCTAAACACATTATACATGTTAGAAAACACTGATTTTCCAGGTTGTGTGCCTGTGATTTTTTTGGGGCGGCCTGAAATCTAGGCTTGATGACGCACTGGAGCCATCCGTAACATAACTCCTCGCCCACTATGTTAAAGCTAACGTTAGAGCACATAGCATCGGTGTTGTTTTGTTCATCCTCTGTGTTAGCGGTGAGTTCGCGACGTTCCACAAGCTCTCTTTGCGCTTTCAGTCTAATAAATACATGAATGGACATCTTTGTTAAATACCGCAATCATATGAACACAAACAAAATAGCCGTCATGAACATACCTTTCAGCTGGAATCAGCTATCTGGCACACAGGCAGTTACTGCTCACTGCTGTGGGTGTTTGCTTTGTGCTAACGTTAGCTGATGCTAGCTGCTGAACGAGAGTCTGTTACTGTGGGATGACACATTATTCGGCACAGAGTATGTATGCTGTGCTACCTTAGACTGTGTGTGCGACTGAGTAAGCCAGCTGCTAACTATCTGTTGCTTTGCAGTGGCTTGTTCTTCATTTAAGGGCCTTCAGTGGACATGCTGCCAATGTCTCACGGCAGAGAGCACTGCTTTTTTTCATGATTTTGAAACCTATTTTTATATCCTTGGTGATTTTTTTTTTTTTTAAAAATTCAGATTTGGCTGGGTAGTTAATTACACATTTTTCTGTGGTGTGACAAACTCAGAACACATTTGTTCAAAGGGCTTTGACCAGTGGCATCTGGACAATGGGTGTTGAGGAACCAAACAGAATCTTTCCATATTGAGTTTGCAGTATTCCACCATAGCTGAAAAATGAGCATATCTTAAATTCTTTACATTAAGGATCCATATAAGACAGCCTTATATGGATATATGGGAAGTAACTGTCCCAGTCCTTCAGCAGGGTTTGGGCCAGGTGGGACTGTGCAGACAGAGGACACTTTACTACTTAAATAAATCAAAACTAAGGCAGAAAATGTCATAGTGGCAGTTCAGGCACTCACTGGATCACTTACTCTAACTGTATTTGACCATTTGCAACCATGCTGCAAAATATAGAATTAATTCAGAGCAATTCAGTACATTAAATAGGTAATGAAAAGTAAGAGCTGAAGTACAAAATTATATAAAACAGCTGACTAATTTAATAGAAATATTTGTGGAAAAGCTTCTTTTTTTTCACAGTCCGCCCTCGCTGCACTCAAATGACGTAAAGAAGCATTTTTATTAGTGACTTGGTGACTACTGAGACGTTCCAGAGAGATATGCATACCAGAGGTGGGTTACTCAGGGCAACTGTCTAAACAATGAACAATAAAAAGCAAGATATCATAAGACACATTGTGACATGATTTAAAATTGAAAACATTAACTCTTTTGTGGGCTCATCTTTCTGGGCAGTCCCCTTTGCACACAAGGTTCAGTTACAGTAAATGTGAGGCTGCTATTGTACAAACCCAGGAAGTTGTGTCTTATAACCACTCTGCAAAATACAGTATGGCTTATTGTGTTAAAGAAATGGCTGTATGTATTGAAAAAAAGAGAACAAAATGATTCATTTAATGATAAATGAATAGATACTAGCAAGGCCAAATAGTTTTAAAGACTGTTTCTGGTAGTTACTTTTTCCTGGGTGTCCTTGGAGTTGGTCAGGGCTGAGCATCAGATGGCACTGAAGGCTGTTTTCCACTGTGATCACAGATTGGCAAATGGAAGCAGAAGCAGTGAAACAGCTAAGAGCTTTGCTGGACTGCTGCAACACGCAGAGATAAAGAGAGAAATTAGGAGATGGAGGGCTGGAACAAGAAAGAAAGAGTGGAAGAGATACAGATACAGGTGAAGAGAGAAGAGAAAAGGAAAGTAGTCAAAGAGAGAGCAGGAGGCAGACAAAGATAAGCCAAGAGATAGAGACAGAGAGAGATAAAGACACAATATTTATGCCTCTTATTACAGCAGATGTAGAGTCACATAAACTGCACTCCAGAGGCTTACACAACCACGCTGTTTGAACCAGTGTCTGGGCCACTGTGTGCATGTGTGTGTGTGTGTGTGTTTGTGTAGCTGAGCATGAGACTGAGCAGCTGAGAGATTAGCATTCTCCCGTGTTAGCTGAACAACACTGAGGTTGAATACAGGGGTCAAAGACTAGGAGTAGGAGGCCAGTGCATTCTGAGCTACCTGCAGCGCCAGACAGAGTTAAGCTCAAGTGTGAACAGTGGAAAGGAAAGATCCTTCATAAAATACTTTATACACTGTTAAAAGAATTGTCTCACATCTTAGGAAATAGGCTTTTTCACTTTCTTCTCAATCTTCTCATCTAACTCTGTGTTGAGAAAGTGAAAAGGCGTATTTCCCAAAATGTTGAACTGTTCCTTTGAGGGGGAATTGCAGTATTTTTCAGACCCTATTTTCCCATTTTTTTGTGCTGAAGTGACTCAAACAAAAATTTTTGAAATTGGTCCAGTGTTGATTTAGAGGGCTGCAGCCAACAGCGAAACAGGCTGTAGTGTAGCCACTTGGGCCAGGTGTGCCCTGTCAGTTTATGAGGCCTAAGAGCCTTTTTATACCTGGTATTAACATATGTTGCGGTCATCGGAACACAGGTGGACAGCCGAGACACATTGCCATTCAAACCTGTGTCTGTTATGCATCCATTGCTGACCACGTGCTCAGATTTTTGTTACTGCCTACATCTCTTACACCAGAAGGTCAAAAGGGAAAAGGGCCCCACATACAGTCATTATGTCCACACGCTTGTTAGCTGCTTGCTAGCATGTTTGCTAGTCACATTAGTGGTTGTGTCGGTACATTTGGAGATATGGCATACTGATGGATGGTCATGAAATACTTCATTTAATTCGCCGTGAAATGGGCAGGTTATAAAGTGTTAGTGTGCTCTCACCAAAAACCTCCATGTCCTTAATGATGTAGTCCTTGTTGGGGATGCATTGGGATGCATTAGCATTTATACTACAAAAGATATGTATTTATTTTATGCAGCGTTGTCCACTTGTGATTGGGTCACCCAAGCACATGGTAATACCATGTATAAGCAGGCAAGTGTAATTTGCCACTAACAGGCTCAGATTGTTCTTGTGAGTGTCTTATGAAAGGACTCTACAGAGAGATTAAACGTTCTTCTGTAATTTTTGCTTGTTTCATTCCGCTTTATGCCAAAGTCTTGCCAAAGAAGAAGCCTCGTTCCGAAATCTCACAGACTCTTTTTTTTTTTTTTTTTTAGAATAGAATGGAATATATCTTTATTGTCCACCACGGGTGGAAATTTGTCTTTGACGCACCAAACACAAAGGACAACATTGTGAAATGCTCATCAGTCATGTTATTTAGTTAAGGATAATGATGCCACTTGGGATGAAGGACTTCTAAATACATTTTTGGTTGCCAGAGGGACTCTATAGCGCCTCCCGGACCTCCAGAGTTCAGACTGACTAAAGAGAACGTGAGAACTAAGATACTCCTTGCGTTCTTTCCCGCCCGGTCTGTAAAGAGTTGGGTCAAGGGCTTTTGTGGCTTGCCAACTATTTTACTTGCCATTGTCACAATCCTAGAAAGCTTATTCTTGGATGTACAGTTAAGGTGACTGTACCAGGCAGGAAGGTCTGGTACAATGGTTCCCATTGTCAAAATCAGTTTAATATTGCACCATTACATTGAAAGCCTTCTGCTAAAAGTGACATACCCTTTCTGTACTCCAACACAACAAACTATTGCCAGCACTCCTCTCTCACCTCTTGTGAGATTTTCAGAACGAGACTTCCCATTAGTACAAATTTAAAGGTAGGAAAACATTTCATATTTCTGTAGGGTCCTTTCTGCAATGTTATAAGACACTCATAATAACATTCTGAGCCTGTCAGTGGCAAAAACAAGCACTTCCAGTTGACGTGAATTGACAGAGTGCACCTGCCCTGAGTGGTGACATTGCAGCCTGTTTCACCGCTGTTGGCTGCAGCACTCTCTCTCAAAACTGGACCAATCTCAAATTGTTCCCACAGGTCATTTGGACACACAAACATAGGAAAATAGGGGTCAAGTTGAAAAATACCAGAGTTTCTCTTTAAAAGCAAAAGTCCATTTTGTTGGGTGGTAATGTATTTTTCCTCCTGATCAAATGTAGATAAAATTATTCCACTGTAATACTTCCACTGCGGCCACAAGTACAAGAGTTAGAGCTTCCTTTGAGACCATTCTTCTCCAGCATTTATCAGTCTTAAAGAGAGACCCGTTTAAGAAGAGCAGATGTTGCACTTTGAAAAGGGGACTTTATCTTCAATGGAAAATCTTCTGTAAACTGTCAGCTCTGTAGCTCTCTCGGGGCTGATGATGAGGCAGGTGGCAGGTGAGGAGGAGAATACCAAAAAACGTTAGACATTTGGAATGCGCTGAACAGATCAAGCGTTTGTTTAATGGTGAGTGCATGTCTGTGCTTCTGCTTGCCTCTGCGTGCACGCACAGACACACACATTAACAGTGCATGTGATGTGAATTGCCACGTGTATGTCAGATGGTTATCAGCACGTCAGATGGTATTTACGTAAGCCAGCTGTTAAACGCTTCACGGTCAAACAACTGGAGCAGGGCAGAGAGGATAATGATAATATGATTATTGAAGTTACTCCAGCACGGATTTTCATTTTTGTCTTTGCTTAAACCTGCGATATTTTGTGTTGAAATGACTACACTGTGCATCACCACATTACAGTCTTGTCTTGTCTACATCTTCTACCCCAGACCTTTTGAAGCAGATTCAAAGAAAGAAAAGATACACCAAGAAATTAGATGATGACTGTGGGTTATGTACATCGTTTCCTGATGCAAAGTTTTGTCTAAACAATTTAATGTTTTCCGGGTGACCGCGCCATATAGACCACCCATCTCTCAGAGGGTGGGAGAGGAAACAGACACAGAGATGAGAGGGTTCATTTGTTGTTATACTAAGTGTAAAGAGCCACACACACATTAAAAATGCATCTTCACTGTACTGGAGCTGCCAAACACAGAGATGCACATGCAGCAGCAGAGAAAGACAAGAGAGCATCATCGTTGTAGACAGTGTGGAGTGTAAACAACCGCATACACAGATGCTGAAAACGTATACAACTAGGAGACCCTACCCATAAAAATGACTTAACGCATGTAGGCACACACACACACACACACACACACACACACACAGCCCACAATCACTTAACAACCTCCTGTCCCACACACTCATTACTGAGGAATGTAATTAGCATGCTAACACTAACAATGATGGGTAGGAGAGAATTGCGGTGAGGTAAAAAGGGCTGGAAGAGGAGGCACACAGTCATCAGAGGAGCGAGCAATGGATAACTAGCAGAGCTTTAAACTTTCGTAGACAAGAGACAACTACATAGAAAGATGAACAGACAGAATAGAGGTGCCAGTCGCAGTACTGGATGTAGTTTTCCCTATTGAGATTGTAGTGCATGAGATTTAAAACACTAGACAAATGTGATGCATTTCTGCCATCTATTGGACCTGTCAGACTCTTAAAAAAATATTTGTCTTTACTTCAAATCACATGAAGTAATGGAAGGTGAATGGGGGGAGCCACATGAACATGACGGAGGAAAGTAAAGGTGCCTTTGAGGGCCCTGACATACCAAGCCACCAGTCAGCCGCTGGTCAGTGTCGGCCATTGGTGAGAGTCTGTCACCCTAGTTTGTGTCCCGCACTCAGTACATTTATATGATGATAGAGAAAATTGATTTATTGTATTAGTACGACTTAAACCAGGCATTAAAATACATGGTAACATGTTAGTCCTACTGAAAACGTACTAAACTGAGTTTCTCAAAGTCCGACTAACACACTAAGATAATGTGATTGGGAGTCGAATTACTCCTGCATGTATACAGTCAGTCGGATCCAAACTACCCAAGGAACTCTGCGCATGCTCCACAGTTTCCACTTCGGGCTTTGACCTGGATGTCGAATAGCATTAAATGTGTAACAGAAGAAGACGCAGGTAATGACATACATCCAGCGTGCATCTCATCTGTACACAAAGTTAAGTGCACGGCACGTATGCAATGTACAGAGCTATAAAGCTGTCCACCATGGTACCTGTTTGCCACTAGCTAACTGTAGCTAACTTGTTTGTCAATTGTTTGGTCCGTGACATAAAAGTGACATCACCACCTATAGTATCAGAGTCTGACATACTTCGGTCAATAAATTGATTCCCCTCCCGTGCAGTAGTCCAATTAAATGGCATAGTCGACCTATAACCATAGCTTGACTTAATTGTGAATGTAAACATACTGGCTGTTGGCACTAGGCGGCCCTTATCGGCCCTTATTGGCTTTTTTTAGCAGTTTCAGCCTGAGTTGGTGTCAGAAACGGATGAGCCTGTTGGTGAGTGAAATCACTCTTGGTAGTTCAATGCACAAAAAAGAAAAAACAAGTGAGGAAGGTAAACAAGTGAGTAAGTCAAGAGGGTGTGAAATTGAAACAAACTTGTTATATTGGGTAAGATCTTTATTAGCCATTGAGCTCTTGAGCAGAAACGGTTCATTGTTCTTCCTTCTTGTATCCGTCCTGTCAATCTTGCAGTAGTTTTTCGTTGTGTTCAAGTGCAACTTTTTGGCCAAGACACAGGCGACATGAGGCAGCGCAGCAGTTGGCCTTCCTTGCCACTGATTCTATGATAACGGTTTGGTGTGTGGGCCTTTAAAGGCCACAGGCAGATGCAAAAACAAGCACTATTCTCCCCCTATGCTCAAAAGTAGACTTGTCCATCTTTTGTGGTCAAAAATCCTTGTCTTTGGACAGAATTAGAGCTTCTTTGGAATCAGAGATTCTCATGGTAATGGAAAATCTGGAAAAGTCATGAAATTCCTCAATCACATTTTCCAGACCTGGTTATGTCATGGAATTAGTAAAAATCATTGAATGTTTTGGAAAAGTCATGGTATTTTGGTGTGTGTAATAAAGTTGTTACAGTAAACTTACACGGATAACCTTCCATGTAATGTAGCATAATGGCAATTTTATTTTCTGTAGCTGTCTGCGTAACGTAGTTCTAATATGCGTTGATGTTTGACATTCCATTACCATCATGTATGTGACTTCATTTTTCCCTGTGCTGTCTCTTTGTTTGTGTATGCCAGCTAGCCGAAATTATGTTTGAATAGATTTTGAATCTTATATGTTTGAAAACGTCAGGCAAGAGGGGCAAAAAAAAGAACAAATTTCATTATGGGTCCTTAAAAAGTCATGGAAAGGTTTTGAAATTTTGTCCATGGAAATGTGTGAGAATCATGGGTATTGTGTAAATGATTTAGGGCTACAACTTATGAGTTTCATTGTCAATTAATCAGTCAGTTATTTCCTCTGTTAATTGATCGATAAAATGTCAGAAAAGTGTTTAAAATGTAGTCTGAGTTGACGTTTTAAAATGTCTCTTTCTTTCTGACCAATACGCAGAAATATCCCGTTAACAATCATATAAAACATAAAAGCAGCACCTCATATTTGAGAAGCTTAAACCAGAGAGTGTTTGGAGTTTTTGCCTGAAAATTGTGTGTTTAATCATTTATGAAAATAGTTTCAGGTTAATTTTCTGTCAAATGAGTAATCAACAGCTATAATAATTTAATAATTTAAGCTCTGGTATCATTTACGTGCTGGATCAACTTGAAGTTAAATGGTCACAGCCTGAGTAGTGTCCAACTTGCAGGGCTGAGAATGCATTTCTAAATCACTGAATATTAAGATCTGATGTTAAATGTATACTACCTGAGTATTTCAGTATGGAAAGCACAGGCTTCAGTTACACAGGCCTCCATCAAACAAGGAGTTATGTGTCACCAATAAATAAAAAGGGTTAATATTTAATGAATCACACTGTTTTATGTTTAAACTACACCCACACTGTTGTGTATTTTCCCACATACTGAACTCTGAATGAAAGCTAACTAAAGTAAGCACTGATTAACCATGTTATTACATTACATGGTGAAATATATTATGTTAGTTTTAGTAAGAACCTGCCCTGTCTGTTGATGTGAGGAGTGGAGGAGAACATCTTGACTCCTCGCAGAGCAAACAACCTCAAACAGATGCTTCAAACACACAACTTTACCTCATTGTAAACACACACACTCTATAGACTCACATCAATAAATCCCCAAGTCCTGTTTTTTAAACATGCAATGCGTCCCAAATCACAGCTCAGTATCGTAAATACCATTTGACATGCTGATAACCGTTATATGGCCTTGCGGTGGTGGCGGCATCTGCCTTCCAGCCTCAGTGTGTGCAGTGGGAGAGCTGCATCCACACTAGTAAACATGGGTGAAATTTCCATCAGCATTCACATGTAAGGGTTTTTGAAAAATGCATTTCCTCGAACATTAGACAAAGAAATAAGTAAATATTCTTAAGTATTTAATGTGACCTAGTTTTAGATCTGGAAACGACAATGTTTAAGACAGAATTAAGAAAAACGTAAGTGTGTTTTAGGTGACTATATTATGCCACTCATTTTGTTATTTGTAATCGCTGACTGCAATCACTTTGTCTCTCAAATAAGAGAAGAGCAGAAACATTCAGTGCATGTGTGTGTGTTAATTACGTGGTGATTAAGAGACAAAGGGAAGCTTCAAAGGGCACAAATGACTCTTTCAGTTCCTCTTGTTAAATCCTAATGTCAGAGCCAAATGTTGTCTTGTTGGCTGTTTGGACAAGTAGAGCTCAGAGAAAAGAGAAAACAAAGATTGTCCCTTTTAAAAAAGGCATTTTTTAAATAGTAAATTTTGATTTTGGAAGTTTAGAGGAGATATTTGTCCTTTATGGATAGTCTAGAGTGAGGTGTCTCTGTGGGATCTTCAGCCAGTATTCTAGTTCGGAATTAAGTTGTATCACTGTCTGTGTTTTGTACTCTGAAAGAAATGAGCCAGCACTGTCATGAACCCATTTGCAGGGGACTGAATGTGGATCTTAGGGGCGGCCTCTCCCCAACACCCCGTCTCTGCAACCACTGTTCTCCCTCTCAGACTTTTACAGGGCTTGTTAATGTTAGAGGCTATTAGCCCACATTTAGATAAAGTCAATGTTTGCTTTGACTTTGCTAATGGTGGGTGGTAATGGGGCTGTCTGGACGCTCTCTGTGGGGGTTGATGGTGTCTCACAGTGATGTGAAGATGTGATGTGTGTTTGTGGAGGGGGTGCAGCAGAGAGAGGAGCAACAGGAGGAGATAACGTAGCAGGAGAGAATAGTGAGAGACAAAGAAAGAGATGTTAAGGAACAATGGGCCTTTGACGTACAGCTATACCCTTTGTCCCCTTAAAAAGCTTTATGATAATACAATGAGCGAAATATTGAAACTCAGAGCTGCCCCATTCATGCAAATAAGAACATCAATTTGAACATCATTTTATGCGTATTTCCCCAGGATTTAGCCTAATGTAGTTGGTACGTTTGGAATCTTTGGGACCTCCATTAGAATAAATAAGTCATTCTTTGTGTTTGAACTGTGTTTGACTGCACAGCACAAGTTTGATTGTTGTAGAAGACTTTTAATAAGTTAAAGGAAATCTGGGAGAAGTGGAAAATTGACACAAGATTTAGAGAAACTGTTATACTGCAAACACAGCATACAGTACAGGGCTCAACATTTGCAACACTGGGCAAGTAAACCGCCACACAGGGAAGTAAATCTAGCAACTCAGGTTGGCAAGTGGTAAAAATGAATTACACACATTTTCTGAAGCTTAAGTAACTAAAGAGTGAGCCATCTTGCTTCATTCTCGTCTCTGTTGAGAGTTGCACATGCGCTGTACCCACTGGGCACTCATGAGAAAATGACAGCAGGTAAAGACAAAGTCACTGAGCTCAAGCAAAGCTGAAGATGTGGCGAAACTCCAACTATGTGTTGCACTGTTTGCTGTAAGTTTAAGAGCAATGCTGATAAAATTGAGACATTTTTCAACAGCACATTACTTTTCTGAAAAATGTCGCCATAACAAGAACTGTTTGTTACTTCACATCTATGACACACTGTGTCCTTGGTCTAATTCATTTACTTAAATAATGATTAAACATGACAGTTAACCTGATTCTTTGTTGTTACAAAGATCAGAAACATGGTGTTGTAGTTGTATTTATGGACATCTCTTGTCGTAATGTGACGTTTTACATACGTAGAAGTTTCTCTCTCTGTTCTGTCTCTTACTCCCTTTCTTCTCCCAGCTTCTCTGTCTCTCTCCTACATAGTGCAGTATTGTGTGGGTCGTGGCGCCACAGTGCTGTATTGTGGTCTCAGTGGGGTTGGGGTATGTTTGGTCAACGCTACAGCACTGCAGGTCGAAGGTCAGCCAGTGGATCAGGGAGAGGGGTCAGGGAGAGTGTGTGCGTGGGTCTGTGTGCGTGTGTGTTCGTGTGTGTGTGTGTGTGTGTGTATGTGTGTGTGTGAGGTAGGGTCAGAGAAAGCACATGCCAGCACCAGAGGAGACTGTAATAACACACCAGGAACCCCACAGGACAACACACACACTCTGCTTTCACTCCTTTATCTCCTCTCTGTCTCTGGTCAGTAACCTCATTGACATGTTTGTTAGAAACTGAATTACTGAACATGAATCCATTCAGTCAAACTGAAGACGCTGATTTATGTTTTTTCTCTATTTTTGTGTTGAGATCCAAATGGAGCATAGAGTTGAAGTGTCGCCTGGAGTGAAAATCTTTGTTTTGATGGTTAAATGTGCAGTTGTTGCACATTTTTAACGCTGATTTTTCAATGTCTGTGAATCCAGTGGTTTATTTATGAGAGATTAATTTGTTTAAAATATAGTTTTGATTTCCTGAAGTCTTCACATCAGCAATCATGGACAACTACGATATCAGAAGAGTTTTCTGTATCTGCTGTGGTGAAACATGGCTTATTTATACAAGAAAATGCAGATAAAGTTCACAAATGCAAAGCACAAAAGCGTTTTTACATATGTTTACGGTACGTTAAGCACCATCTGTGGCAGAATGCTTTTTATGGTTCACCGCATGCATTTTATTGGACGTGGGAGTTTCAGTCGTTAACATTAATACAATGTTTAAATTGACATAGACACACCTAATAAACCCAAATAAGATTGAGTCTGGGCAGTGGAGGCACGATAAAAGGAATAGCTGTCATCTGTCAGTGATACACTATGTGATCACACACCAAGTATGCTGTGAATGTAATTTTTAGTGATTGCAATGAGACTTTCACAATGGGTGCATCCCTACAGAAAACACATTTCCTCTGTACCTCTGGTGGTATCAAACCATGCAGACAGATTGGATCGTGTTTTCCAGTTACGCAATGTTCCATGTTTCATCAGGAACTATTTTCTTTTAAAGGTAAAGCAAAGAAGTAAAAATTGTCCACAGGGAGGTCTCCATGAGTGTCACTCAGCTAATTGTCTGTACTCCACTGCCTTCACATCGTCTCTCTCTGATCTGTCTGTTCTCTCTGTCACTTTTTATCTCGCTCTCTGACATTTTAATTCCTCTGCCACTTTCTTTGTCTCTGCTGGTTTCTCTCTCCCTTGTCTACCCTTCAATCAGACCCTTCCAAACTCCTTTAACCCCCATCTACCACACACACACACGTAAACACACACAGTCTCCAGCTGTTATTCCTGATGGCATTACAAATGAGATGTTGAAAGGTGATCGCTGGGACAGGAGACACAGACTCTTGTTTTCTTAAGGCTTCAGTCTGTCGGATTGGGTCTGGTGTGGCATGCAGCACTCAGGGCAGCTGTGTGTATGTGTCTGTGTGTGTGTGTGTGTGTGTGTGTGTGTGTGTATGTTATTACCTGTGATAGACAGATGGACAGAAACACAAAGACGACCCTAAACCCAAAATACCACCATTATGACCTCAGTCACAGGTATGATTGACATGTTGTGGACAGTCAGCCACCCTCTCTCTCCTCGGCTGTTTATCAGACGTACAGATGACATTTGACCCCAGGAAGTGGAGGCTGATCAGGGGCAGGATGTTAAGGCGGACGGCTTTAGGAAATACTTTTTGTAAGCTGTTGCTGTAGATTATAGCTGTGATGTATTGTGCTCGTTCTGTTGAGCTCTTACTCATGTTGTACCCAGTGTTTTGGTTGTAGATGTATAATCACATCACATAAACACACATATAAACATAGCATTATTTAATATAAAAGTACAGGATTCTCAAGGAAAGATCAATGCCTGTTCCTTGTTTTTCATCGCTGTCTATAAAAGCAGGAAATGCTGTAGTGTTCTTTATTTATAGGCTCACAGATGGCAGCAGAAACAGTTCAGAGATGGTTTCCCTTGTTGTGGCAAGTCCAAAAGACTAAAACTAAAACACGGCACTAAGTTGAAAACCACCACACATGAGGGGACACAAACGCACTCGTCTTTCTCTGCAGTGCCAGCTGTCGATGTGGAATCCATACTGCAGGGGGAATGTGAGAGGACTGTGAGAGATGTGGGGGTGGGTTCAGCAAGACGGGAACTCTGGGGGGGACATATACACTGGTGACTGTGACTGTGTGGCCACACATATACATTTTTAAAGTCACAAAATTAGTATGGTCTGTCCAAGATTTACAAGGTTTGCAAAAATTGTAGAAAATTGTAAGGGCTGAGCTATGCTAGAAAATAGGTAGTTTGTGTTGTCGTGATGTGTTGTCCGACAACTTAAGAAGGCAAAAGTGTTTCTAGCTCTTCTGAACATCCAAACTCAAAGGTGGAGTGAAAAGCCAGTCGTCATGGAGGGGGGAAGAGGCAACTGTTGATTGTTTAAAATGGGGATAACGGTGCACACTTGCAGACAGTCTCTCCTTGAAGGCGTTCATAGTCTTGAAATTGTTTGAGCACAGAAAAAGTGACAGAAATGTTTGTTTAAAGAATGAAAAAAGAGCTTGTTAAGACCCTGATTACTTTTTCACCTCAACATAGGCCACCAATATCTGCGTGAAATGAGTGTGAATGTTGAATTTCAGATAGTTACAGAAATTGTTGGACCCAGCTCGATGAATTCCAACATTTGAAAGGTCTCTGAAACTATTCGATCATCTGACAAACAGTTCTGATAAAATAAACTTGAGCCTTCAGTCGGTCCTTAAAATTTGTGTATGTAGCTATTTTTGCGATGATGATATGAGAAATTAGTAAAAAAAAAAAAAAAAAAAAAAAAAAATTTGTATTAATGATTTAAGAAAATACTATTGCAGCAAAATAAGTGATTTAATTTTCAGTTTGCCCTCAAATATTCAGTAAAAACTAAAGAAAAATGATCTCTCATTTCTTTAGTTTGTGAACAACAACAGTAACTCAGAGTAAGATTCAGATTCTGTATACAATATTAATAGTTTAACAAAATAAAATCTACCACAAATTACACATTTAAACAGCTCCCAAATACAAAAAATGTCCCCTGGGATCTACATATATATATCTCAACAGGTGATTTCCTTCTTTTAGTAAAATCCTAAATGATTGAGTTGGAGTTTTTTTTTCCACCTGGACCTTTATGCTCTGTCATTTCTCCTATAACCATCACGCTGTAACCTGTGACAGGCTGTTATGGTACCAGAACTATCACACATTCACATATATGGAGGTTTTTGTGAAGCTATAAACGTCACGTAGATTTACATTACCAAAGGTTTATGACAAAATCACTTGACGACACTGACTCCTGTGTGTGCACAGCGAGAGAGGAGAGGGAGAGACGCTGTGCTACTGCTGGAGGAGCCGCTGAATGAGTTCCCTCTGAGCAGTAAGTCGCTAAAAGAGTCCGGGGCTGTTCATAAAACATTCAGGACGCCATTCAGGAAGCTGCTCCTCTTTTTGGAACCACTGCAGTCTGCAGGCATAATTTCGCTTTCAGCCATGCTCGTTGTTGTTGTGGGTAAACGGTATGACGTCAATATGTCAACAAGTATCACAATCATGAAATTATACCAGCACTATCGTGAAAGAGATGATATGCCACACCCTTGTTTTTGCATCCAGTGATTTCACTTGTTAATCTGGCTTTGCATGTGTTTCTTGGACTTCAAGTTGTTAAATCAGTCTGTAAAGGCTCAGTGACCCAAGCTTTGAAAGTGTAAATTGGGTTTTGTTACTGTTTTGTACGCATGACATCTTTTTTCACGTCTGCTTATACTGGAAGAGGGACCCCCCCTCTCTTACTCTTCCTGTAAAAGGTTTATTTTGGGAGTTATTACTCATCTAAATCGGAGGCCCAAGTACTCCAAGTGTTGTACAACTAGTAAAGCCCTTTGACTCAAATTTGTGATTTGGGTTTTGGTGATGTAGAGAAAATTGATAACTTGATATTAAAAAATCAATAAATGCATAACAAATGTCTACACTGAGCCAGAACTCCAGCTCATAAAAGCCAAAAGTCAATAACCTCAAGACTTGCAGTGTGAACTTCTGACACAACTATTTCAGGACTGCACATGCAGCCAAAGTAGACAGTGCATCCTGTGTTGATTATTGTTCATAATTTGAAAAGCAGCAGAGAATAGCATGAGTGGCTTTTCTTGCATTTTTCCCAAAGTAACAAGCAAAACATTGAGCAGATCTGTGAAACTTAAATACAACAGAGTATCTCCAGATATTGGTTACAGCTGCAGTGAAGTAACCCCGGACATTAATCCCCTGCCAGTAACCACACAGCGCTGACGTCTAGCTAAAAGGCCTGCAGACCAGTTAACTGTGTTAATTATTTCCCACTACATGGTCCTTCATCACATTGGTCAGCTCAGCGTACGTATTATCCAGAGGTAATCCCTCTGTTGTGCTGGCACCATTATCACACAGGGACACAACAGGCCTATTCTTCCACATGTAATTAACAAAGGTACTTATGGGCTGCTTTCTGGGATTTAACGGTTGTGTTGTCGCAGCTTTAGGGGAGGCAGCAAGATCTGGTGGAAAATGGAGAACGTGGGGAAAAGAAAGCTCTCAGATCAGTGTTGTAGTGGAGGCTGAGGAGTTTGGACATATAGCTTTAACCACACTGGATCAGACATTTTAGTTGAGAGAATTTCTGTTGCTCTCAGTGGTTGAGAGTCAAACTGTTTTCTTAAGTTGTGTCTGAAGCACTTTTAGTTTATGTGTATATTGTCATGTTAGCATTACTGTTCTCCAGAATGTCAACTTTTCATGAGCTGAGAATAACAGGCCTTTTTTCAACTTTGTGACTGTACGTCTTTTAGATAATCCAGTGATTTAATTGGCTGAAGAAGCAGCAGTAAAGGAATATGTACTCCTTCAGTTTGTCAAAAAAGTAAGATTGCCAAATATGTGTTTTTCACTAGATTGGTCCATTTTAGAAAGACATATCAGACTTATTACTCCACTCTACATGTTGTTGACGGCTGTAGTTTTTAGTTAGGCTTACTTTACAGATTTTGATTTTCCATAAAAATCACGCAGAGTAATCACATGGTTTTCCTGCGCAGAGCATTACAAGTACAAGGTGGCCGCCTCCATCAAATTTTGTCTCGCCTCCAGCTGTCAGCAAACTCTGTCAGGTGTCTTCTTGCTTACAAACAATGCACTTGGTGTATTTCTGTCATTTGTAACTGCACCTGTAGCATTACACCAATGTGGTGGTTCTGTATTCTGTATACAGTTTTATTTCGCCAACTGGCACTTTCAAACACTGTTGCAACCAACTGTTGGCCTTTGTGAATGCAACTCAGGGCAGTTCGGTTAAGCTGAAAAGATATTAGCAGATTTGAACTTCGAACTGTCTCTCTCAAACTGTAATAAGGTAGAGAATAAGGCATAACCTTAATTTTCATCAAAACAAACTGTCCTCCAAGCTGGACAAATAACGAGCGTGTGAGACGAGTGTGTGGGGACCGTCAACGACGTGCAACACCAAAAAGACAGAGCCAACTAAAAACACTTTCAGTAACTTTTCTCTTATACAGTGAAGGTTCCCCAAAATCACTTCACACATCAATAGTCTCCTTTTGGTTACAACACTTTATTTAAAATGTGCTTTTGCATAATTTTCGGGGATTTTTTTGTGGGAAATAATATTCAATAACTTCACTCTTATACAGTGTAGTGTCAATTATTAGAACTCCTAAAAACATTGCTTGTTTAAAAAAAAAAAAAAAAAAAAAAAAAAAGCATTTGCTTGAGCCACTTAATGCTATGGTACGTTTGCCCGTGTGTGCACATGATCAGGATGGTCAGTAGTTAAAATTAGCTCCACCAACAAAGGCTGCATTTAAAAAAAACAATACACTAATAAACACACATTTAAAGTGTCCTTTCTGCATAATGAATACTTTGACTTGTAGCACTTGAAGCCTCTACTCTCCCATGCCTCAGCTGCGCAGGTGTTTTCACTTAATGTCCTTGATTAGACCTCCTCATAAATAGCTTACCACTGGAGTATAAAGGTAGAAGACAGGAGTATAATGTGGTGGGTTCTGTGTTTCTTCCAGTTTCAGGCTGTAATTATGACACACTCACATATACACAGGACAATGAGAGGAACACAAGAACAAGAGATGAAGAAAACACCAGAGAGGCAGACTGAGAGATTAGTCCACACTGACAGCTTCAAGTGACATGATGACTGATTTATTTCAGGTGGTATTCTTGGATTGTCTCTATGTGTGTGTATGTGTGTGTGTGTGTGTGTGTGTTTGGTGGAGAGTGTCCACTATCAGTCAACACTTCTCATGCTCTGTTCCTGGCTCACCCTGTGCGTCATGGCAAATACTGTATGTGTCGGGAACACACACACACGCACGCACATTTAGTTTGTAAAAGGAATGATTCAACCAGTGTTCTTACTTGTTCAGATATACTGATGAGTAACTGTAAAGCTCTAGACAAACATTTTCTTCTCAACTGGGCATTGTTTCCCAAAAGCATTGTGAAGTCATGATTAGTGTTACTGTAAGTCGAGGGGTCAGTATGTGTCTCCTCCTTTCACCTGTTTGATGCTGAAATTAGGTGGACTTCGATTTTTGTAGCTTTCCTGAAAGCGACAACACAACGAGCATGCCCACTTTATGCAGCGACTGGCCACGTGTGCAAAAGTTAGAAAGTACTTCTTTATTTTTATTTGTAAAGATTTGTTTTTATGAGCAGATGTTCAAATAATAGTGCAGGAGCAGTTCCAAAAATGTGTCAGCTTTCCATTCATGCATTTGAAAATATTATTTTAAGGATGTAGAGAGGATGTACTAAAACTAAATTCAAGGACATTTTGATGTACAAACATGTATTAATAAAGTCATGAGTGGAGCAGAACTGATCAAAGTTGGTAAAGAAAAATAAGAAGTTGTCTCCATTCTCCATTTTCTCATTTTTTTGTCATTTATATGAATATGACAGACTAAATAACAAAATCAATATAAAAGTTTAAGTTAAGGTTAGTCCAGGAAGAGTCACATCCCTGTGATTGGTTAAATCCATCAATGTTAATGAAGGGACCCCAGATTTTCTGAGAGGTTGAAGGTTTTTTGCTTATATTAAATAGAAAGCACTTCTCTATTTGAGCAGAACCTGACCGTAGTCTGATAGTACTTTTGGAAAATTGGCGCTGTGAAAGTAAAGTGAAAACCGACACTTGCACTTTAGTAAAGCATTGAGTTAGTCTCTGACATCAAACTTGATTGCACTACTTGCCTTTTGAGCTCAGACGTGTTTATCAAAATGCTCAGGGTATAAGTGTTTCATATATTTCAGTATTCTAGTAATGCCACACATTGGAGACGATTTTTGCGTCACAGGGGTGAAACTGAGTTTTCCTGATAACATAACTCCTTACCCTCACCTGCCATCAGCTGACACCAAGATAAACGTTGCGTAGATTCCACCTCTGTCACAGGTGTGTGCATGATGTAAGCGTGACGGTTCGATCCCACGTTACCTGAGATAATGTCAGTGTGGAGCAGAGATGTACGTAAAACAGGTCACTCAGAGCCGAGGCAACCTCTGCTGCTTTATAGGCCACAACTTTGAGGTTCGTATATGAGGTCAGATTGTTACGTTTTCATCAGGGTATTTCCCTTCTGCATTTTGTTGTTTTATTTCCTTTTAAGCCTTTGGGAGACATTAAGGTGTCTGTGGATGGAGAGATCAGAAAAAAGAGATACATGTTAAGCACATGCAATCACACATACACACACAGTAGCCTAAAATGAGACAGTGACCTGAGCTGAACAAATGGACTTAGTCACGGCTGAGGATTAGTGTGGAATGTGTGTGTGTGTGTGTGTGTGTGTGTGTGTGTGTGTGTGTGTGTGTGTTTTACGTGTTATGTGCATGCTTGGAATGTCTGACTCTCCACCCAGTGAAGCAGAAAACACACAGGTGAAGGAAATGTGAAACAGGAAAATGGAGGAAATACAGGAATAAGAAGAAGAAGAAGGTAGAAGATGCAGATTGAGTCTGTGTTTATTTCTGTTTCATTTGAAATTATGGCCTGAATTAATGCGTGCCATATAAATAAGGTTGACCTTGTGTATCTATAAACTGGGATGTAATGTGTGGGGAAAAAACAACAAGTTAAACTTCTGTTATCAAATATCAAATATAGGAAAACAAAGTCAGCAGCAGAAATAAAAGCTAAGGAGAGGTAGACATTACTACATTTCCTGCTGGGTTGTGCCAGGAAAAACAGGTATTTTAAGCCAAAACTTAATCTTTCCAAAGCGTAACCAACCAGTACACAGACGTACACGGATGCAGAGCTCATTGAAACTGAAGAGCGGACGAGGAGAGAGAAGGAGCAGTGTTACTCCGGTAGCACATATACTAAAATTGCAACAGGCAGAGGAACATGTCCGAATCCAGCTAAAGGTAAATGCAGACGTTCATTTCTCCTTTCCGTTATGTTGTCAGATAATTATACTAACAGTCCGAACCTATCTTTGTGAAAAAAATGCACTTTTAGTGGACGTATTTTGACGTTGTTTGACGCTGTCTGAGTGCCCTATTATTTAATATAGCGCGCGCTCACGGGCTGCAGGCAGGTCAGCCCAAACTTCGTACTGGAGAAATGTCAAATATTGAACATCCTATCACTCAATTAGACAAAAGTAGATCAGAAAATAGGGCCCAGGTTGAAAAAAACATTAGTTCGCCTTTAACATGGCCACATTTAAAAGTGAGACAGGTCTTTTATTATTTATTTAAATATAGTAATTGAAATCATATTGATGTCTATTTTTAGCACTCACGTATATTTATAAAGTAACTAATTACTTGTCAGAGTATTTCAAGGACCTTGTTAGTTTGAGTAAACAAAACACAAAAAGTGTGGTGGTGTTTTAGCCTTCCAGGGTCACCCATTTGAATTCAACCCCTTTGTATCTTATTTTTAATTATTTAACTTGCAGGAAGCCACGCCCACCTGTTGAGATGTTTATATGAAACAGTCTCTCCCTCGCCATCGTACTCCGTCTCCTTCTTTATATGTGTTATGTCAATATGAAAGGCTCCCTTACAGCAAATATGCACCTCTTTATCATTAAAGTGGACCACAGCAGTTGGTGGTGCTGTGTGTGTGTGTGTGTGTGTGTGTGTGTGTGTGTGTGTGTGTGTGTTATCACTGCTGTTAATAAGTAACAGCGTCTGCCTCCAAAATGCTGATAAAAGTCAGGTCGAGGACACCGGTTTACTACACACACACACACACACGCATACAAACAATCACCCACACTCACGAGTGTTAACTATTTCTTATCTTGAGCCAACTATGTCTCCCCTTATCTTTAAGGCACGAGGCAATCTGCAGACACACTCACACACACACACACACACACTTTACAAACGGACGTATTTACGACGGCTGCTTTGTTGAGATCAGTGCAGCTAAATGTAGTTGTTTACCACAGAGGGTGTGTTTAATTGTGCTTTGGTTCAGAGGGTCAGTGCTCGCTGATGTGCCCACTGCTGTTGACTGAAACCTGACATTGACTGAATAAGTAAATTGACCCCGACCTCGGATTCCTCACATACAACCACAACACCTGCCACTGCTGCACTGCTGGGTAAAGACTCAGTCTGACTTTGTAGTCACTGGTGAAGGTTGGCGTGAGCGAAATGGTTTTCATGTCTGCATGTCTGAATTTTCTCAACATTTAAACGGTTGCTTTTTAAAACAAAGTATGTAACTATAAGACCTTAAATGATAAATCTGTTTCTGCTCTAGGAATCACAAACACACATCATGTTGCTCACTAGTTCCCTGACATCATTTGTCTTGTATTTTAATGTCTGTGCATAACTAGAAATTTGTTTTCTTAAACCTTAATTTAGCTGTCTGACATATACAGATCTGCAGCTGGTAGTTTATCTCATGCGGTTGCTTGATAAACACTTACACATTTATACTCATTTATGAGAAATACTTATGCTTACATGTTGGTGATTCAGACAGGAGGTAAGTTGAGTATACTGTCACAGTCCTTGGTGGCTGGCTGTGGATCAGAGCGTCTGCTCCCTGTCTGTCTCAGGTCTTATTTTGCCCTAAAATGTAACCCAGTCCCCAGCCTCCATACACTGACCAGCCACACACGCACACACACACACACACACACACACACACACACACACACACACTGAACTGGAATAGTATTTTTGGCCTTTGACCTACTTTCAGTCCGAAGCGGGCCTGCTTACCCCGTTTATTCAGTCTTTTTCCTGCTTACCTTTCACATTCTTTCCTTCTGTCTTTGTGCCTTTAGTTAACGAGCTATAAGGTAATGGGCTAAATTTCCCTGGATGCTCTGATTTCTTTGTTGCCAGTTATAATTTATGATATGACCATCTGCATATGGCATCAAAATATGGAAGCCCATTTTCCACCAGTGTGATGGTGAATGAAAAGATCTAGTAAGTCATTACAGTGAGAAACTTTTTCGAAATAGTGACGTAATATCTCAAAATAATAACTTAAAATAATTAGAAACTTTATCAAGAAGTGACTTATTTTTCTGGAATTATTGACTCAGTATCACAATGTAATGAGAAACTTTCACAAAATAATGATTTGGTTTCTCAAAATAGTGAGACGCTTTCTCAATAGTAACGACTTATCTGGAATTATTGACTCACTAGTGCAACATATTGAGTAACTTTCCCAGAATAATGACCTGAAAGCCCACAATTATAACTTGGTAGCTCACACTAATGACTTGGCTTCACAAGATAACAAGAAGCTTTCTCAAAAATTATGACATATCTCAAAATATTGACTCAGTATTGCAACATAATGCAAAACTTCCATGCAATAATGTCTTGGTTTCTCAAAATAATGAGAAGCTTTCTCAGAAGTAATGACTCATCTTGAATAATTGACTCAGTAACACAACATAATGAATAACAAATTATGACTTAGGAGCTCACAATAATTACTTGGTATCTCAAAATAATAACAGTATCTTGAACAAATTACTTTATAGCTCACAATAATGGAATAATATCAACATTTTCTTAAAATAATGACTTGGTAGCTCACAATAAGTATCCCATGACATAGTATTTTGACTTTTGAGTTCTGAAGTCAACATTTTGAGAAAGTTTGTTATTATTTTGACATACTAACTCATTATTTTGTGTGTGTCTTAATATATTGTAATATATTATGCTATTAATTTGAGATACTAAGTCATTATTTCTCATTATTATGACTTACAGGATCTTTTTGTTTGTTTGTTTTTAATCACATTAGCTGACTTCCAAAATAAGCTTGCATTAATGATTCCCTTTTGTGATATAAAGAATAAGGTAGTCAGGTCGTCCTTTCCTTATTTCTGTTGATGAAATATGCTGTATGCCTCAGACAGTTGAGTATACTCTCCCTAATGTAAAACAAACCACGTCAGGTCACATGGCTGTTTGTAGAGCCTCTGTGATCACAGGAGACAGGTGTGGTGTTTTAATACACTCACTGTCAAACTGTGTAAAATCTAATTTACCTTTTGCCTCGGTCCGTGAAAGACAGACGTAACAGAGAAAACATCATTTTGTGTCTTCTTTGTGAGCAACTGCCGGATCAGTTTTCAACAAGTCGTGACTGCGAGTGCTTAATGGACCGTTGAGGACATCTCTAGCTCTGTCAGTCTTTTTTTTTTTCTTACTGTCTCACCGGATGTACACGTTATACAAGGCTATAGAAAGCAAAGTACATTCTGTTACGGTTTTTAATCCAAGGTACTCATTAAATTGTCAGTTCCTGTCCAGTCTAAAGTTTACTTGTAAGTCTTTAAATGTTAGCAGGTAGTTGTTGGTGAGGATTAATTCCTCCCTCTTTATTCCTCCTGACTCCTGAATCTCTTAACTCTCTGCTTCAGTGGGTGTGTGTGACTTTATCTCTCACAAATTATGTTCCCTCCTTTTCTTCCCTTACTGTACTTTCTTCACTTCCCTTGATCTGCATTTATATAATGGGCCCAAGTTGTTGTTACACACACACACACACACACACACACACACACACACACACACACACTGTGCATGATGTGGTTTCAGTAAAGCCCTTTATAAGCTTTTAAAGAATGTTCTAGGTTCAAACCGCCCTCAGGTTCTTGGTGGTTTGCAGAACTTTATGTTCTCGGTTTCCTTAAAAGCCTTGCTTCCACCTTTCCCGTGTTTGAATATCCTCTGTCTTGCCTTAATGAGATTAAACCACCGCAGCGTCTGTTTTGGGAATTTGGACTGCAGGTTTCAAAGGTTGACATCTGACTTAAGTAACTGAAAACATTTGCGGTTAAAGGTCCAGTGTTTAGGATTTTGGGGCATCTATTGGCAGAAATTATATATATAATTCATAACTATGTTTTGATTAGTTTATAATCACCTGAAAATAAGAATTGTAGTGTTTTCGGTACCTTAAAAGGAGCCGTTTATATCTACATACAGAGCGGGTCCTCTCCCACAGGGTCTGCCATGTTGTTCTACTGTAGCCCCCAACGGACAAATCAAACGCTGACTGTAGATAGGGCCGTCTGTCTTCCCCATTCTGATGCTTGGTTTGAACTTCAGCAGGTCGTCTTGACCATGTCTACATGCCTAAATGCATTGAGTTGCTGCCATATGGTTGGCTAATTAGCTATTTGCAGAGGAGGAGATGAACAGGTGTACCTAATAAAGTGGCCAGTGAGTGTATAGTACAGATGCATGTTCCAGAGTGGAGCCTGGCAAAGATATTTCTTTCCATAAGTGTCTGCCTGGTGAACGTGTCCTTTGCATTGCAAATGGCATTTTAGTGCGATTACAGTTTTTCCCATGAGAGACACTGAGTCATACGTAAAGCTGTTCTAATACTACCAAACCAGACATTCAGTAACAAATGAAAACCATTCTTCTGTAATGCCACAAAAATAAATCTTAATTTCACAGTGACATAACAGTTTTAATTAAAATGCATGGGGGCGTTAGCCACAAGCTAGCTGTAGTTTTTACACAGCTGCTGCAATAAATTAAACAAAGAAGGCAACCAGTCTCTGTAAATGTTTTAATAGCAAATGTTGAATTTTTTCCCACAGTTACAAACACAAGACGAGATTTCAAAGTTGAAAAATTGTTCAGATTGTTCCCATAATTTCCTTTCCCCTCGGTTAGTTAAATTAATCGTCTTCATGAATCATTTCTCTTGTGTTCATTTGGGTGGAGTGTGTCGTTAAAATGATTCATTGCCCTTTTTTTTAAGTTCTTTTTGGGGCTTAAACTGAGCAAATTTATTGCTCTTGCCGAATATAAAGCCAACAGGAAAAGGTCTGTGGCAGAGTTTGCACCTTACCCCGCTGGTTTCTGAACATTAACATGACATTCAAACATTGGTCTTTGTACAGTGTGACTATATGGTAACTTTGCAACATAGTTTTGGTGCCAGTGTAGGTGCCGTGTATGTGTGGGAGTTGAGGTGTTATTTCTAAAGCAGGTTGAGGAAAATCTTTGAGCTTTAACGTGTTCCTCCAGGAGTTAGAGTAAAGTCCTGATTGTGGAAAACCTTTCCTCCAGTGAAAAGCAGACAGGTGCAGCCACCAGAGGAGAAAAAAGGTGGAACAGTATAACCAGCTATTAAAAACACTGCAGTTAAAGGAGAAGAGAGGAGAAGAAGATGAGAAGAGAGGTGATGATGGAGATAGTCACAAGAGAGGGAAAGTAAGGGAACAAATCACATTTCTTGGAAAGGTGTGAGATTATCATCAGGCCATAAAATGTCTAATGAAGACAAATAAAACAAGGATTACAGTAGGTTTTATACCTTTATGTGTGTGTGTGTGTGTGTGTGTGTGTGTGTGTGTGTGTGTGCTTCCAGAAAGCCAATGCTGTGAGTCGCTCAGGGGATCAGGTTGCCGTACCAACCACTCAGCAGATTCCTCAAAGTTTTTCTGGCCGCTGTGTGTTTTTCTTTTGTGTGTGGGTGTGTGAGACAAGTGTAAGCCCTGGGTTTTATGTGTATAAGTGTGTGTGTCTGTGTGTGTGTAGCCCTTCAGTGATGTCTGTGTATCCTCCCTGGCCTCAGGCCTAGTGTTAACTGTCAGGACAGAGTAACAAGCAGCAGTTGACCTATTGTTGGGATGGAAGTGACTGGGTCAGAACGACAAAGTGTGAGTATGTGTACCTGAAGAAAACGACAACTTAATGTGTACCCATCAGTCCGCCTGTTGCCTCGGGCCAAAGACAGGCCTGAAGTGTGTTAGAGAGTGTGAGCGTGAACTACAGGACGAGAAGGAGAGACAATCAGCAGATGTCAGACGGCTTTTGTTGGGATAAATCTGACAGTGTAAGCAGCCTGACTAAAAAATTAAACATCAGTTTGGTTCAGCTAATGCAGCGTCACGCAGCAAGCATTCCCAGTGGTCATAATCAATTTAGAAAGTATTGATGTGATAACAGGATTCAGGCTTGTAAAGAGAATTTGGATACAAAAACATAGCAGCAGGGGATTACAGGGTTTGACCGAAAGCGTTGCGTAAATAGCCGACTTACGGGTATTGGGGTAATTTGAGTTGTGCACACACAAATTTTCATTGAACCACATTGCGGGAGGATAATCCTTGTGCCTATTTTATTAACTCAAGGCTTATTTAAAAGTACAGGAAAGAAAGAAAGTTACTTGTATAACTGATCTGATTATAATGATGACCTCTTGAGGACCCAGTTGTCTTTCAGTGCTCCGGTCTTTTATATCTCAGCATGCATTCACACACACATACATACGCACACACCTCTACCTTGCGCAGTACATCAACGCTGTGTCCCGCTGTTAAGTGCTCTCCATCAAAAGCATTCCTCAGCTCTCCCCTCTCGCTCCAGTCTCACTTCCCTGCCAACAACAACGTTGTGTTGGACTCTGCAGACCCATCTGACTCTAAGTCCAGTGGAACGTTAAGGGCATTAAAAAGCCAACTCTCGATCCAAAACCAAAACATAAAGGGCAGTCCCGGCCGTCACACTCTGCCAAAATATGCACTACAAAAATTGACTAAATTAGCAGGTATTTTTTCAGCACTTCAGAAAAATGACAAAGTATTTGGATGCTAGAACTGTTCTTCGACTTTACCTTTGTGGTGAATGGAGAGAAGGTGTTTATAGTTCTTATTCAAAAGTAAAATGTGTTACAAATCCTACTTTGTCGGCCAGTTATGGCACTGATCACTTTTCATCTAAGAAAATTTCACTCATGGAAATGTCTGTGAAAGGTATTAGTGAGTCTGATTTAAACAAACAGCACTGTGCTCAGACATTAACTGGCAATGATCGTTGAATTTCAAAGAAGTATGTAGAGCTGAGAACCAAAGAAAACATACTAAGAATGACTTTAACTCTACTGTGTTTTATCTGCTAATGTTAGCGTGTGAAAATGCAAAGGTATACTTGAAGTACGTGTTGGCCAAAGCAGCAAAAACAGTCTGTCTGCACTTGAGTGTGACGACCAGCACCAGAATTGATGTCTGTAGATCAATCAAGAAGAGACAGAGCCAGACAAATGTGAGAGACAGACACTGAAGAGGGGAAATTGAGTCGAAATTCTTGGATTCGTAACTCACTTAAATAAAAAAAAAAAAACATATATGGTACGCATATTTCCAGATACTTACACTTCTTAGGTCATTTTCCCTAATGTCTATAAATCTGCATAGAAATAACAGGAAAAAAGATGATCTGTATGACTCCAGAACCTGTCTGAGAATGATCACATTTTCAAGTTTTCATCAGTATCAATGTAGTCCAGTGATAGTTGTCCACATAGCCATGGGTACGCTGCAAACAAGAGCTGCCAATAGTTTATTCGGCACCCTTTTAATGGTAACAGTATGCCAAAATGTAAATTGTAGTTTTGATGATCAGCTTTTGCTGTTTTCAGCGAAGTGCTGAAGGACCATCCCTGTGAGCTGCTCTCCTCACACTCTCTCCACCTGGTTAGCACAAGCTAATGCAGCAGCAGCGGCTAACATCTGACACCAGCAATCTCACGCCGACACTGCAATGGCTCAACTCAGCCGGTTAAAGGGCCAGTGTGTAAAATGGGTTGAAAACAGTGACATCTGTGGTCAAATTCTAGATTGCAGGGCTCACTCGCTCACCCCTCCCGTCGGGTAAATGACGGTGGCCTCGTGGGGACAAAAAACCTTGCGCACGAGTTTTTCAGGAGTAGGTCTATCTAGCGATGAGGTGAATATTTATTTAGAAATCTAAACCATGTTACGATATTGTAATGAATCACTCACGAGCAGGAGACCAGAGGAGCGTTCAGGAAAAAGGCCAGTTTATTTGAGCACTCCAGAAACTCCAGTAACACTCCAGGGTGTAAAAGACTCCGTCCCAAACTCTGACTCTTCTGGCGTAACAGACACATTTCATACACACATACTCGTTTACCATACTGAGTGGGGACCCCCCTCCCCTCTCTGCTCCGCCAACCTCCAGCCCGCACACTGACTGACAGCGTAGCCTGTAAACAGAGCTCAGCTGTTTATTTAGCCTAGCGATATCTCCGGACTATAGTAGCTGCAATGGACGACTTTGAACGCGATTTTGAAGAGTTTCTTGTAGCGGACACAGACCAGAGCCATACCTGTTTGAGCCGGAGCATACAGATGAGGAACTCCATGTGTTTGATGCTGAGCGGGCGAGAAGAGAGGCTGAATGCACAGAATGGGATTCGCTACTGCTACCATCATTGGGGAGATATATCATCAGGAGGAAAAGCGCCGCAGAGAGTGCATCACAAGGAGTGAAGTTGCGTCTTCTTTTCCTCGCAGATGACGGTTCGGGTTCATTCTCTCCTATTGTGTGGTAAGTGTGGTCCATTCGCAAACTTTATAACTAAAAAAACCTTTCACTACTCTCTATCAACGAACTACTAACACTCTCTGCTGTTTCCTCCTCCTCCTTCCTTCCTCCCGCTGTCTTCGTTGGTTTATTTATACACGCGAAACGCGTTCTCTGGCTGGCTGGATTGTCCGCTCAGTCTGCCGCACATACATGGTGGCGCAAGATGACGACCTCTCTAAAGCAAGGCCCTTGCTATATATATATATATATATATATATATATATATATATATAAAAAGCATAATTAGAAGGCTACAAAAACCAAACGAATTTTATTTTATAGCGATTATACACTTGGGTAGAATATTCAGATTCAGATTGACAATAAACCATGCCAAATATTACACACTGGCCCTTTAATATACTGTTGTACAATATTAGCTAATATTACTGTTGTGTAATGTTAGCTATAAAGCCCTGTTTCCACCAAACAATTTTGGTATGGTACCTTTGGAACCAAAAGTAACCCTTCAGACATGGTACCTAGACTCTAGCGTTTCCACCACAAACACTACTCCTTTTTAATGTGGGCGGGGTTGTTGTCACTCACTGCTCTGTCCAGCATGCACTGTATTTCCTCCTTTATCAGTCTGCACCTTTTTTATCATCCACAGAACGGAGTTGCACGCCGACATTTTCAGAACAAAATAAAACAGGCTGCAGTGAGAGTCTCTCTCCATGGGATATTTAAAAATAGTGGTTTGTGCCTTTAGTCCTTCTCAGGCAAGCTCGGGGGTGTAGTGTTGCTGGAGCCCACAGGAATGACGCTCTGCGGGTTTTTTTGTGAGGATTGAGAAATATATGAAGATCCACTCATTCCTAAAAGTTTATGTCATCCAAGAGAGACACTAAAAACTAAAGTAATGCTCAAAGTTGGGTGACCAAAAAGGGGGATGGTACGGAACAGTTCCAGCGCTATTATCCACAACTTTTCACAGTGGAAACAGGAAAAATGGGTACCAAACTGTACCATACTACTTGGTAAAAATAGGGCTTAAGATGCTAAAAGTTGGCTCTGTCACTGTGTTTGTGACTGTCCCAGACGTGATGCTTAAATTCCAGCAGCAGTAGGTGACTGATAAACAGAGAGCAAGAGAGTGACAAGGAGGGGCATGGGAAACTCAATACACTGCGCGCAGCTCTACAGTGACTTGAAATTTGACCTGTTTTAAATAATCAAATTTGAAGTTGCTATGAATGGACAGAATTGAAAGGTTGCACAGAATTCCCAGGTATTGGCCGAATTTGCATCAGTTGATACGATTCGAAATCCTGGAGGGGCTGATCAATATTTGTGGTTGCGTCTTCAGGCTCCAGCTTCATACGGAACAGACAGATGTGAAAACGGTATCATTCCTGTCATCTAACTCTCATGAAAAAGCATATTTCCCAAAAAGTCAAGCTTTTCCATAAATGGGATTTAAGCAGTGTATTTATTTTGGGAGTAACTAGTAAGAGAACAAAGTGTATGAACTGATTTCTGCTCTGCTTTATTTGGCCTTCAACTCCCATCCATGCAGAGGATGTGCAGCTCCGAGCTGGAAGGTTCTGCCTCTGTGGGAGTAGTGTGTGTCTGACGTGGGCTGTGTTTTCCTGTCATTAGGCTACAGAATACCAGACGTGCACGCCTAATCTACCTACACACTCCCTGCGTATAAGGGGAAAGAAAGGGAGGGTGTGCACATTGTGTGTGCGCTTGTGTGTGTCTGGAGGCCGACAAACAATCTTCAAGGTACTTTAGATTGTCATGGGGAGGCAGTTGCAGGCTAGGGAGCACCATAAAGTCCCAGATGGACTAAACAGACCAAAGATTTAAAGGCCTGCAATTTTCTTTCCTCCACCACACACACACACACACACACACACACACACACACACACACGCAGACACAGGCTTCCTAAACAGCATATAAACAGACAAAGATGCTCAAGCACAAAGAGACAGAGACTGTAATTAGCCTTATATGATACATACTGCATGTGTAACTCCTTTTTTTACATTCAGCACCACATATATGTTAAAAATGACCCACACATGTGCAGAGACGCACACACACGCACACATTGACCGTGCGTGTCATGAAAGAGAAGAATAGATTTTTAACTCGCTCCAGTTTCACCCCTAGAGACAGATTTAAAAAGACTTTACTTCGGTCATGCACCGTGGAAGAGGAGGAGGAGGAGGACCGCGATGAGGAGGGCAAGGAAGGGAGGAAAGCAGGCCGCTGGTCTGTGTTCCCCTCATCGGGGAGAGAGAAAGGGAGGAGAAGAAGAAGAAGAGGGGAGGCAGTGGAGGTAGATTTAGGAGAGGTTAACTGCCGAAAGTTGAGAGGTTCAGTTAGAGGTCCTGGGTCTGTGATTCTCTGGGGAAGAAACTGGGGAAGTTATGTGTGTGCGGATCCGAAAAAGGCAGGAGACCAGTAAATCACACAGGAGAGAAAGGAGAGATACTGCAGTGGACGAAGAGGATGGTGTGAATGAGTGTGATGAAAGAGAAAAGAGAGAGCAGGGAGTAAGAGAGCAAAATAAAGAGAGAGGTAAAGAGTGATGACAGGGGAAAAGAGAGGACAGGAGGAGGTAGTAATGGGTAGCGAGGGGTTGAGGGCAAATAGAGAGGTAGCAGGGGAGTAGTGAGAGTTCAGTGGAATGAGATTTCAATCTGTTGGAGGAAGAAAAGAGAAGAAGAAATGAATAGAGAGGAAGAAAACGTAGGAACATTAAAGGGACACGGTGTGTAAAGACAGTGGGGAAAATGCAGAAAGAAGAGTGAAAGTGAGACAAATATGCAAAAGACAGAAAGAAGCAGGTATTAAAGAAAGAAAAGAAGAATGGCAGAGGGAGATATACAATATGTAAAAAGAAAAAGCAAAACAGAAATTGAGAGAAGAGAAGGAAATCAGGCTAAAAAGTAGGAAAAGGGGAATGAGTGAGCTGTCCAGCCCTTGATGAGAAAGCCATACAGCTCAACGACCACATTCCCCGTCCAGGAGCGAGGAGGACGGAGGGAGGAGAGGCTCCCATGAATACCTCTGTGTGACTAATGTCTTTTTCACACATTGCACCTCAATCCATCCATCATTGTGTCCACCTCCTGCTCCCCTGTTAAAACAACAGTCCGGCGTGACAGCAAATGCTACAAGACTACTGTTCTCCTTTTTTATAATCAGCTCGATGTGTACGACTCTGCTTCACCTTATTCATCTCTGACATCTACAGCTGCTCATTGGAGGAATAAATCAAGATCCTTGTTTTGTTTGGTTTAGGTGACAGTTGACAGCTGGCCACTGCTAGTCAATGATGTGACGTCTTTTTTTTTTTTGAATGTTCTGAAGTCTGGGACCCTGTAGGAAGGATGTGAAGCCATGATGGCTGCTGTTGCTCATGCTAAACTCTTCATAAAGAAATGCAAAACAATGTACGAATATAGATGAATGCAGCTGATGGTCTGCAACTAAAGATTTTTCATGGGAAAGTCTTTCAGTCGTACTTAAAATTGCAAATGTCAAAGAAAAACATCAGTAATTCATTCATTCATTTATTTTTAGTTCAGTGTCTTGCCTTTTTAGGCTCATCCCACATGGGATTACAACACACTTACTGGACAACCATCCTCTGGTCTCGCATGTACAAAACAAAACATGAAAACAAACTTTACAGATTATCTCCATAAAGAGCCCTCTTTCTTTTCTCCCAGACTTTCTCCAGATAACTAATTATAACATTTAAACCCTACAGATACGCAAATGTGGCAGCATCATTAAAATGAACTCTGACAGGGCTAAAAACACCATCAGACAGGTTTTAAACAAACTTTTAAAACAAGCCGAACTTATGTGGAAGAAAATTAAATCCATAAATTACGTGATAAGTAAAATTACACATCTGTCACATTTACAGACCAACTGTTATTGCTGTGGTAGTTTTTCCTTGCAATTAATCATTTCTGACATTTTGGGGGCACTCACTTTTGGTTTTACCTTCAAATTAGGTGTTTTAAGTAAGGTAGACAAACTTATGGCTTGTTTACTTCATCGTACCACTTGAATCTAGTGATGCAACCGTGTTTCCAGAACTTACTTTAATGAGTAAAACATTACAACCAGTGGAACAGTGATTCTCAACAAGTGGGCCATTGCTCATGGAGGGCCTCATAGTGTCACTTAGTTTAGATATCTGCTTTGATATACTGTTTCATGTTTGCTCTTAGCGGTACAGGAGTCTGTTAATGTACTGCTGATGAAAACTCAACATTTCCTTACAATGCAGCTTCACAATAAAAGCTTCTACATAACAAAATAATGGGGGACTTTTATTGTATAAATTTGTAGGAAATTAGCACCAAAGTAGAGAAACTTGGTCAGCAGCTTTTCTTTTATAAAAACAAGTCTACTCATACCACAGGGAGGAAGAGTAAAAGCAGGAGCAGCCACAGTGAGATGTTGAAGAAGTGTTGCAGACAACAGGCTCTTACCCCCAATTTCCACATACTCTGTCTGCGCCGTAGATCTGGAGCAACCGACGGCACGTACCCTCACCTACTGGATGCATTTCTGGAGCACCATGCCGCATAGCGAAGCCGCAAGCTCACACGTGGGAACTGCGAAATCACGCGATAAAAAGCACCATTCACTCCCAAAACTGCTGCAATTTCACACCACGTCTTCTCCTTTCAGCTTGTATCCTTGTTGAAAGGATGTGTGGTGTCATACAAAATACTATGGTTTTCCACTTCAACTATGAGTTTCTCCTCGTCCATCTTTCCTCGGACCCTCGCACTGACTGACAACTTGTGCGACAGGATGTGACGTGATTTTTAAAAAAGAGTTTACAATCCGTAGTCCGTGCATTGTGTTGTATTTTGAAATTTTCCAGATGCTGTGTGCGTTCCGTTTCCAGTTTGGTGCGATCTGAGCTACATGGCTTGACGTGCTATGGACGCGCAGTCACTGAAAAATAGACCTGGCGCGTTTCTCAGACGAAGCGGAGCACCGCGGTGCGCTGTGGAAATGAAGCTATTCACTAGAATGGGAGTGTATATGCTGTGCAGTGCGCGTTGCTGTATGTGGACATTGGAGGTTACTGCACTTCTGCAAACAGCTCATCTCCAACAGGTAAACTTCTCTGATCTGCCCTCGTGTGTGATGGGAAAAAAAAACTTGCAGCAAAATCATAATGGGGAGTTGTGGAGCTGCCTGCTGCATTAAAACGTCATCACTCAAGACAAGCCGTCATCAGTTAAAGACACACCTTCAAGCAACAGTTGTAGTGGAGAAGCAAATCAAACTTACAAAGTCAAACCAAACCAAGCCAAGCCAGCACATGGGAAAAAGCTAAAAGTTGTTCAGGAGGTAGAGTAGGTCGCTCAGTAACGGCAGAGTTGATAGCTCAAACCCCATCTCCTCCTGTTTTTACCTTCCATCCACTTCTAACTTTCTTCTAGTCCACTTGTGGGACCCCGTATAATTCCCCTGTGACCACATCCCAACTTCCTGTTCCCTTACTTCTGCACAAATCAAAAAAAGCTGACTAAAAACATGTGTATTAAATCCCTATTTCACAAGGGCAAATTAAAGGTATCAGGCTGTGTTAATTCCCTTGTGATAAGAAAGAATCAGACAAGGGGGCCATAAATTAAACACACCTTAAATGTTTATATTCGAGGTGATATGTTTCTTTATCAGACTAAATGTATTCTTCTAGATAAGGCACGTTGTTAAAATTAAGCCACCCTTTGTCCTTCCTTTAAATCTTTCTTGAACTACAGGACACGGCCTGCAGTGGGTTGTTTTCTTATGGTTTTTCCATACAATTGCCTTTTGTAGTTAGTTAGGGCACTTTGTCTGCTACATGGTTACCTATTATGTGTTTTACTGCTATATTTGGAGCGTATTGTTTTAAGCCAAAAGGAGTAATGAGAAGACATGTACAGTATGCTTCCATATCTCTATCCTCCTGTTTGCCTTTGTTTGTACTGCTCTCCTTTTCGGCCATATTTCATTCCCTGTCTCTCCTCAGACTTACTCCCTTAAATTCCATCCTCCCTCATTCCCTTTTCTTTCTTCCCTAACACCTTCCTTCCTCTCTTTTTCCTCGTCCTCCCCCCTATTTGTTCTCTCCATCACCCCCACTTCTCCACACAGTTTCCTCCCACCTTCCCCAGTCAGTCAGCCTGCTCCTTCACCTCCCTCTGTTTATCTAGTGTGCAGTTTCACAGTAGAGCAGCTACTGAGCGGTCAAGGTCACGCCTGATTTTATGTCTCGACACGACATCTCAGTCCATATTAGCTTAGCTTTGTGTTTGCTCCCTGGGGTCTCCATTGTTGTCTGTGATAAAATGTCAGTGTTTAAGCTAAGCCATAATGAACTTCTTAAAGGTCAGAGGATAATTCCTGTGTGTGTTAAATACCATATCTTGAGGCGTCTTTAGTTCTGAGAATGGTGGTGAAAATGAGAGGTGTGGCGCTGCAAACATGAAGATGATGAAAACACATTTCGAGAGGTCATCTTAACCTTGATGCTGAAGCTGTCGACACACCTACTTCACTCAAAATGTCTCCATCCCTCACGCGTCCCTTACTGTGTGGATGCAGCCACACATACTTGGTGAAACCACTCTTTGCACAGTGCATTAATCTGGTAATGGGCACGTCCAGGGTATCCCTCAAAGCACTGTCAATAATAATAATAGAACATCTTAACTATTCTGATATTTAATCAGTCATGGCAGTCATTTTTCAAGCACAAATTGTGAAATACTCCAAACATATCTAGCTGCAGCTTCTCCAGATTGTAGATTTCCTCCTTTCTTTGACATAAATGATTGTAAACTGCACGTATTTGGCTGGACTGCAGCGTGCGACGCCAGCCTTATGAACACAAACGTTTGTCCGTGATTAATTGAGTGAGTGAGGGATGAACTGGCTTGAGTGAGTGGTGATGGAAGTGTTGGCATTTCCCCATTGGTTGTTGCTCATTCGAGATGACAGAGCAGTGGGCGCTGACACTCCTGTATAACTGTAGCCTAATCCTAATTTTCTGTAACCACTGTAGCATGATTGCACAGTGGAATTAGCGAGCCAACTAGATAACAGAAAGCTGCTAGCTTTTCCCACATACTCTTGACACAGAAAATGAAAGCACATTGCTGTCGTCAGATAAGTGACATCTTGGTCTTATTTTTTATAAGCATGGTGGAATGAACTAGCTAACTGCAGTCAAAATGCCAGTTTTAGACAGAGAAAGACAGGCTAACCTCATCAGTTAGTTTGAAGAAAGACATTTCTATATGGCAAACAAGCCTTAAACTTTACGTGTTACAATGTCAGAACGGGTTCTGTTCGTTATGAGGAGAAGTGGAAATAAGATGTCAGAACGGGTGCTACCACCTTAGTAACAGCTAATTAGAGGTTGACCAATCAATCAGTTTTGTGGATTTATCTGTGTCCATAGGATGTTTTACAAACTGTCGTTAAAGGTAGAACTTGGCTTTGATAGTGGCTGATTGCTGCCAGGCCTCCACCTGTCACACAGGGACGTACTTCTCCAATTGGAGCTGAAGAGGGGAGGGTTGTGTTAAATGATACGTATTTACATGAATTTTGGGCTGGACCACAACAACAGGACTGAGTCCATGACTGAAGGAATGCCACCACTTCCTGTTCAAATTAAAAGCTCTTTGAGGTTTCATACACAGTCCAGCCATATACTACGTTTTGACCGAGTCTTGTTGGGTTTTAGACAGCTGGTCACACAACACAAAATATTTAAAGAGGTCACTTTGGGCTCTGGAAATTTCTAGAGCACTTTTTCACTGTCTTTTGACTTTTCATTGACAAAAGAAATAGTCAAAAAAGCAGTTGATAATGAAAATATTCATTGGTTGCATATATACAAGCCAAACCTGATTACAGGCTGTTATCAGTGGATCATATTCCCTACTAGAGACGTTGTATCTCTGCCAAAGTGTGTCAGAAGACCTATTTAGGAAAAGATCTGTGTGCAATTAAACAGTGTAAAGACTAATTAGACTACAGTAGCCATGGCCCAGTGATGTCCAGTGCAAACAACTGGACTTTGCTTCCGCTGCTAACAAAAATGCACTCAGGTCACCTGGTTGTTTACACTCTCTGTAATCTGATTTATTAAACTTTATGTTACTAGTCTGAAGAGGGAGTTTCTCGGTGGAGCGGTCATGAAAAAAAATTGTATATATATCTGAAAATATGACTTCATTAAATTAACTTCATAATCTTAATAACTCCCCTTTTCCCTTTCCACTCTTTAAGGTCCACCTAGGGTGTCAGAGCGGGTGGCCCACCGGCAGAGCATCCGCCTGGGTCGCACCATGAAGCTGCCCTGCCCCGTGGAGGGTGACCCGCCGCCGCTCATCATGTGGACCAAAGACGGCCGCAACATCCACAGTGGCTGGACACGGTTCAGGGTGTTACAGCACGCTCTGCGCATCAAAGAGGTGGAGACTGACGACGCAGGGACTTACATCTGCAAGGCTACCAACGGGTTTGGCAGCGTGAACATCAACTACACACTCATCGTTATCGGTAAGTCTGTAAAAACAATTTAGCTATGACATGAGACACCAGTACTGAAACACACGTCTACAGACTTGATATATTACTTAAGTACTATTAAACAACAACCCAGAGTTATGTGCTATACAGCATTTTTCAGACAAACTTGGCATAAATCTACCACTGTCAGCAGTTGCACATAAAACGATTTGGAAGACGACGTGATTGTACAGGAGAAGTCTTGCTGAAGCAGTGTGGGGGTGTATATTTTTTTGGGCGAGTGTTTGCGTGTGTGTTCACATGATGACAGACTGATAAAAACCAGCCATCCATGAGCAAAGCACAAGATCTTGCTCTTTTATTTCTTTAATCCTGTCTTGTTTCTTCCCATTAATTTAAGTTTGCTTTTGGTCTACCGTACTCACATCTTCTCTTCTTCATCACACGTGATTTTTCAGTCTTTGTTTTGTTCCTTTTTCTGTCTGTTGTGTGAGTATCCAGGATATAATTAGCCAGGATAGGTTGGTGGCGCCATTATACAGTAATCAAGTCTGTGTAGTTCCCCAGACAATGAAGCACTGCTTTTGTCTGAGTTTGTGTTTGTGTGTGTGTGTGTGTGTGTGTGTGTGTGTGTGAGACAACAATTGTTGTGTTTGTGTGTTCCTGTATGATTATGAACGAGGCATTTGTTTAAGAAGATGCTTTTGTGTGTGTGTGTAGGACTTGCGTCAGTGTAGTATGAAATGTCAAGTCTGTGTGTGTGTGTGCGTGTGTGTCTCAATTTTGATGATTCTATAAAAGACACATTGTTGTGCCTTGTTCTCCCTCGTTTTTTCTTTTTTTTCTCAACATAATCATTTTCCAATTTTACATCCAGAAAGCTGAGCCAGTTGTCAGCATGTCTGGATGTGTATATTTTTATGTGTTTGTCTCAGTCGTACAGACTGTGAGTTGTCATGTGGTGACTGTAGTCTGTGACCGTGTGGATTCTGAAAACCTTCCTGCTTAAATACAGGTGGGTGTCTTTCTATACGGGGACTCAGATAGCTGCCCTCCCCCCCATTCATGTAAACAAAATACCTGGAGGGAAAACAGTGTGCCAGTGCACATTCACAAATGCATGTCAGTGTGTGTCTATGTGCTGCACTGTTTCTACATCCCTGTGTGTGTGTGTGTTTGTGTGTGTGTGTGTGTGTGTGTGTGCCCATCATTCCATGTGCTTGTCTACATGCCAGTGTGTGTGTGTGTGTGTGTGTGTGTGTGTGTGTGTCAGGTTCCAGCGTTCCAGAGAGTCTGACTAAAGCATCTCCCTCTGCCCACTGTCGGCACTTCAAAGACAGCTCGAGTAAAATGATACAGATATTACCAGCTGATATTTTCTGTATTTTAATGAGTGCGATTAAGTTTTTCGTACCCAAAGTGGGAATCTTTAGTGAAGTCCTGCTGGCAGAAAACTTTCTTGCACCTTATGTTCATAACACTGTTTGATAATTAATGGTTTGGGACAATAGACTGATTAACAAACATACATTCTTAAAAGACAGTCTAGATTAGTTTTCTTCTTATAGATGCAGCAGTATTGTCACTTTCCCTGAAGGTACTTTTCTGTTTCTGTCAAGTTTGCATTCCAGTTGTAGTTGCATGAATACATTTTTATCCTCGATGAAAAAGCCAGGTGATATGGAGGAAATCAAACATCACAATGTTTTTACCAAATACATTTGATACAATGACAATATTGTGGGGTCGACTGATGGTACTTTCACATTATATTTACACAAGATTTTTGATAAATAGTCATCAGTAATGTGAATATGATGACCAAGTGGGTAAAAGCAAACCAGCTCGAACTGCCGAAGAAATTTAGAAAATTACATCACTTTACTGTAATGCAGTCTTTAAAACTAGTAAAAAACAGCACTTACAGTATTAAAATATCCAAAATCTAAGACGATATCTGGTCTCATATCAATATAATAACAATATATTGCCCAGCCCCTCTTGTTGGCACAATAAACTGGCATATTGACAGTAAATAGTAGGTCTTTTATTCTGCACTAATCATTATCGGTATGTGATCCAAAGCTGTATCGGTCTTGACCTGAACTTCAAAGGCAAGCTGGCATACAGAGGGCAGCGGGGTGTTGGGGGGGCAGCAGCTGCCGCTGAGGTCATCCAGGCAGACAGCTGCTGCCTCTCTCTCTCTCCTTCTCTCACTCCCTAGCTTCCTCATTCGCTCAGGCTCATTCATTGTCCCTTTCATTCACTTTCATATATGTGTGCACACACATACTGTATCCTGCAGAAACAATGGATTGGGTGAACCCACATGAGCGGAGTTGGATTGTGTCATTTAATTTAGTGTCACTGGACACTAAAGACATATTCACACCAGACTAGTGTTACCAGGGGACCTCGTTATTTATACATTACCCCCACACACATCTGTGTTTCGTGCACTGCATTTGCAAGTGACATCTGTATTGTACTCAGATTTACTGACACTATTCCCCGGTAGCAATGTGCAGGTCAGGCTGTTTTTTAATACCTGCACCCACCTGACCTGTCATGAGAGCCAGTCCGCAGCACCCAACCTGCAAAAAATATGCGTTAATCAACCACCTGAACCTTATCCACAACCTGCTAACTGCACTGTAGTCACACTGTTGTCAGAACTGAGGACTGGGATGAGGACTGAGAGCCACAACATATGTTTGAGAGAGAGGAGGGAAGAGAAGGTGGAAGGTGGACTATTGCACACCATGTTCCTATGAGTTATCAGTAACTGAACGCTGCCTTGTAATTTTTTTGACCTGCCCACCTGATATTTTTTAGTAACTTGTGGGTTGTTGGTCAACCCGTGCACCATTGTTCCCTGAATATGATGTCAAGGCTTGGTTTCATGATCAATCCATTCTGTGTAGTGAGATAAGCCTTCCGACTTTGCACCCAACATGCTGTCAAAACTTTAATCTATAATTGCCAATGCAGCCTCCGTAATTCTCAATCAGGAACCCCCCCCCCCACAGATTCGAGGTTGCTGGACAGCGGCACGCTGGAGACTGATTTGTTTGCCCACAGGCAGCTGCCATGGCAGGACTGCGTCGCTGCATCCTTGATCTTCGGTTTTCCAGCGGACCATTCGAGCAAGTCCGGCTTCTCTGCTGCTAACACTGCTGCCGGGATACAGCTGAGGAGGAGCCGGCTGCTAATGCTATGTACTGGGACACTGCTAATGCTGCTTGCCGTGCTGCTGTAGCTCAGTCGTAACTGTAACTGATGCTGAGACTCTACTGACTGCGTGACTGGTAGATAGCAGTGGGTGGCGCAACAGGCCAAAACACAAATTCAAAACATAAACATGAGTTGCGGACCGTAAATTTTTTTTTTAAATGCGAATATTCTGGCTGTACTATTGTTGTCGGTGAGATCAGTATGTTATATGAACATTATTCCATAGTCTCTCTGACATATTAGGAGGATTTTCCGACTATTTGCTTTAGATTTCTTACATATAGCTCCTTTAAAGGCCCTTCTAGGGACGGGCATTGGAAATTAGCAGTAGCTATAAATGCTGTGATACATTGCAATGGTTAATTGCTGTGCAATTTTCTATGTATATGTATCTGTCCCTATCAAATAAACATGAAAATAAATTGAAACCAGTAGGTAGCCTGTACAGACATGAACCTAAACTCTAGATCTCTTTTGCGTCTTACTGTGGACGGTACTCTTAAATGTAGACGTCACAGCTATAGCTCTCACTGTATTTCTTTTTCATCAGCAAAACACAGGAACGTCAAAAGAACAGGCTGAAGTGTTTCAAGTCTTTGTTGTTGTTGATTGGATGTTTAAAAAGTCTTTGTAGAGCAAGGCTGACAATGCGCTCCACCTTTTAGCATCTGATCGGTGTGCTAAGTACCTCAACAGAGGGGTAAGAAAACAATGGGAAGGTATGGCGCAGTTCTGTTGGCACCATCCACAATTTCTGGCAAATGCAAAAATAATCATTTGCATGTGTGACGAACTAAATTAAACTGAACTGGACTGCTTTGTGGAAACGAGGCTTAAAAGTCTTAAAAAAACGGACATGTATTCTGGTTAAAATTGCCCCAAAAAACTCACACATGAAGGTGAGAAGGTAACAAAACGTCTACACCTTACTGCATCATATTACGAGCAAACTTGGATCAGGAAATTTGCCACCAAACGTTCACGTGCTGTACAAGAATACGAGGCTACATCACTACATGTTTGCAGATCATACAGATAGTACCCAGAGATAATTTATGCTCCACCAGGTTAACCTTCAAAGATGACCCCTCCCTGTAATTCAAGCCAGGAATCATGCCACAGCATCTCCTCAGAGAGGCAGTTAGCATGGATTGCAGTGTTTTCATAGCTGGAACAATCTGCATAGGCAATGACGTTCAGAGCGTGGGGGTGATGAGGGCGGATACAGGGGTGCAGTTGTCTCCATCTAAGAAGTGATGGCTTGTGTTCATCAGCTAGTAGTGTTGTTTTCTGCTTCTCTTCTCAGTGTTCCTCCTGCTGCTGCTTTGCTCTGCCTCCTCCCAGCTCTCCTCCTCCTCCTCCCTGCTTTCATCTCATCTCCTCTCCTGTGTGGTCCCGCGGTAATTATTCTATGACCGCTCCGCTTCACAGTAATGAGCCCACACCTGCGTCTTATTGTCCCTACCCTCTCAATTTCTAACCCAAAGTATCTTTAACACCTTTTTCCTATTAACACTCAATCTCAGCCCTCATTCCTCCTTCCTCAGCCGGCCTGGCTCATTTTTTCTCCAACCACGCTTTAATTTGTATCAATATTTTCACAGTTTCCCATTTTTCCCGGACGTAATAGCATTGCCGTAAAACATCCACTGTACCACTGCCCAGTGGTTGGGAGTGATGGAGAGGCGTTTTTGTGAAGGCAGGCTTTTGTTGGCGGAGGAAATTAGAAGATTCCTTTGAGTGTTTGTTCTTTTATTGTGTGTAGGTTGGCAAATGTTTGCGTGAGTAAATAGTGTGTGCGTGTGTGTATACGTGCATGTTTATCAGAGGGGCTGTGTATGTATGCGTTGGTGTGCCCAGATTTATGGGACCACCAGTAAAGTGAAACTGAGAAAGATATTTTTCTGCTCAACAAACCTCAGCGTCCTTCAAAAAACGGAGCGCCAGGAGAGCTCTTGTTTCTTCCTCCCACTCCTTCTCTTGATCTCTCTTCTCTTTGTCTCTGCTGTCTGTCTCTCGTAGTCACTTGTATGAAATTCCGAAATTGTTCCCCTCCTCGCAGAAGAGTGAATGATAGAAAATTTATAGTTCAAACCAGATGTGATGACAATGGGAGCGTGTCTGGAGCAGAGATGGGAGGCTGTGCGTAAGAAAGAAGGAAGTAAGCGGTCTGGAGTCGTGTGTGTGTGTGTGTGTGTGTGTGTGTGAATGTGAAAATGCAGTTTTAACTTTTAATGAAAATTTTCATCAACACACTTTTGTCTGAGAGTGTGTGTGTGTGTGTGTGTGCATGCAGGTCCAAGTGACTGGTGTGATGATTTGTGGTGATTTAAGAGCTCAGCCATCGCAGCTGACATCTGGTCGTAATTGGAGAACAAAGAGGAAAAGACAGGCAGAGAAGATATCAAACGTAGACATACTGTATGTTTGAATAAATTAGCTTTTACGTGATTTATGTTCGTCATGCAGCAGATGCGTAATGAGTGTTGAAATGAGAAAAATGGAAGTGTCAGATGAAATGTGACAAATGGAAAATATACACAAAACAGGACTTGGTGGAGGATCGTTCAGGAAAAATGATTCTGTTCTACATTTTCTCAAATAAAGCTCTGCAGTTTTATGCCAGGATTAGTTCACTAATGCTGCTGAACTCAGGGTAAAATCAATTATCACTTAATGCAGACTGACATTCTGACGTCATGCGGCTCAGTCCTGATTATCATGACAATTCACTGTGATGTTGCATGCAAAGTAAATTGTTTCAAATTGTTGCTTTGGTCTGCTTTTACATCCAGTTCATTGAAAACAAATCACGCTCCATTCAGGTTTATTCTCTCTCCAGTTTAGCCGTGCTGCCTGTGTGAGACTGCAGCTGTCTTCCGGCCAAAAACTAACACATCAGATCAGGTTGCGGACCAACATCATCTCTATATCCCTCAGTTCCTCCATCCTGATACCTCCTCTGTTTTTGTGTTCTCACATTACGTAGTTTTTAATTTAGATATCTGGAGCCTCGTCTGGAGAGGATGTAGAGGTGGCCAAGGTTTGCAGCCTAATTGGTATGAGTCATACACACACACACAGATAAATCTATGAGTGTGTGTGTAATTGCACAGTGCCTTAAAACAATCTCAAATAACCCAATCTCTTTCACACACACACACACCCTCACCCACCTTCTTACAAACACACCAGAGCAGCTGTGCCTGTCTTGCTGTATTTTTCTGAATGTGTGTGTGTGTGTGTGTGTGTGTTTTGGATTTAGTGTTTTTACCGCCAGATTCTGCTGCTCAGGTTACACACACAGCACTTTCTCACTAATGGCAGAAATATGCACGGGGTGGACGTGGAGCTGCAGCTCGCTGGGTTGCAGGAACCGCTCAGTTGGTGTTCTGTTGAGGGTTTTGAGGGTTTGAGGCCTCATAGGGGAATTTTTTGGGGGGTCTCAATCATGATTTACAGAACATGAAAAAGAAATCATCGAGTGGTTTTGCCCCCCTCCTTTTGAACTATATTGTTGCATTTACTGGCCTTGAATCTGATCCCAGTAGAAGTTTCTCTCCAGTTTTTCTCCTTTTGCTTCTTTGTTGCTGCCTGAATAAAAGAAACCAAAGGGTAGGAGACTAGCTTTGTTTCTTTGAATTCTTAAATGAATTATTTGTACTTGGTAGGAAACAAACAAATGTTAATAATGCCGATAAGTCAGTAAATCCAAAAGCGTCTCTTGTTGAGTTTTTCCTTTATTTAACAGCTGACGGTATAGACCAATAGTTCCCAGACTCTTCTACTGCTCCAATAGCTACTATGTCTGACTGCTGCAGGTTTTCTACAGGGTGTCTGCACGCCCGTCAGAAGTCTTCAAATGTTTTTAATTCAACTTTATATATATTAGGCCTTAAAAGTCATTAAATGGTCTTAAATTTGAATTTGTGACGTCTTTATTGCCACAAACATTTGATCTTATTTAATTTATCCATCTTTAAACTTCCCTCTGTGAAAGTGAGTCGATTTCACCTGTTCTGAAATTGCAGATCTTTAAACCTTCCACTGAACTTAATACTTAACCTACCTGTTGTAGATCAACAGATGCCACTCTAATCACCATATTCCTGCATAAAATCTACCTCTGCATGGATCTACTACTTACCTTTATACATACCTGAAATGCTTGAAGAAGAATAAAGTGATACGTCAAAAAATCAGTCTACAATTTGGTGAAAATTTATCTTAAAGCTAGTCTTAAAACCGTTAATTTAGGTGTCTAATACCTGTAGACACCCTGTTCTAAATGCTGCATTTCCACTGCATGGTACGGCATGGCTCTTCTCAACTTGACTCGCTCTGCTGTGTTTTTCCATTATCTAAAGTTGTTTATAGTATCTGGTACTTTTTTGGCTTCCAAGCGAGCTAAAAACGCTGAATGCGTTATCCTGCACAAACCTGCTATTTTTAAATCATCAAGCTACTGTTAGTCACGACCACAAAAACCCATGATGCACTGCATACACTACGCGGTAAAACTGACATAGTGCAGACGTTCTTCTCTTAGTGCCAATGAAAGGAATCGGCAAGTGTTACACTGAAGACGATGTCAGAGAAGTTTCATGCAGCGTCTTTATGGTGATCAAATGAGAATCCTGACTACACTGAGGGGGTGCTACCTGCAGTGGAAAACGAAATAGAGAAAAGGACCTGGTAAAGTGAGTTAAGTCGAGTTGAGTCCCTTCAGAGGAAATGAGGTATAACGCAGTGATTTCAATATTAATCACACATTTCTCTCATTTTATATGCTTAAAATGTAGTTAATTTATTTTTTCTTTATATAATTCTTATTTTAGTCATTGTTATAAATGTACAGTAACAAAGGAAATGACCAATTCTTGCAGCATCGTTGAGAACCTCTGGTATAAACAGACAGGAAACATAGGGAGAGATTGAGGGGCGTAGCAGCAAAGGTCCCTGCCAGAGACGAACCAGGGACATTGCGATTACCTGATATGCATCTTAGGAACAGTTGTACCACTGCTCGGAGTTTAACAAAACTTGGTGAATGATTTGTTAACAATTGCATAAAGTTTAAACAGACTTGAGTAAGTGAGTGCAAATGCTTCAATTTTTCTGTTTCCCCATCACAGTCATTTCATGCTGCTTTGAATCAAATCCGTTCAGTCCATGTTGGTCCTGTTGTAACAACATGCCGCCCTTACACTGAGATAGACAAAGCTGTTCCTCCGGAAATCAGGGTGGCACACAGAGATGTAAACATGCTGGTGTGTGTGTGTGTTTGTGCTCGTATGAAAGAGCATGTGGGGATTGTGGAGTTAGAGACAGGGGGAGAAAGATTAGAGTCATGTTTCAAAAGCAGTTGTCTTGTTGCTTTGTTGTTGAGTCCACTTGAGACAAACATACTCACAGAGATGTATGTCCTGTGTTTCAGTGCACGCACATACCAGCAACACAGGAAAGGAAAACACCAGGTTATTTTTCCATGTGCTCACACACATCACAGACAGATGTGAACAAAATCACACACTCCTCAGAGGCCCTGGCCTCCATTTCACGGCTGTCTGTCCCACATCCTCTCGTTCTGCCTCGTTTCACTTCCAGCAAAGAGACGGAAAGACGATGGACAGGACGGAGATACACACACACAGAGAGAAAATAATAAAGCTTCTGTTTTTTCCTGGCTTCAGTCTGAAGACGTCAACGAGTTTGAAGAACAAAAAAAGTTTTGGAAATCTCGTGTCCTAACAGGCTGAGATGAGCTTAAATTGAAAACACTGTGGAGATCAAGAGATGTGTATCTGGTGTAACTATAGAAACTCAAACTTCATAAAGAGAGGAAAGAAAGGAAACACTTGAGAGTATTGCTGCACTGATAGATTGATATAGTGGTGCACTGTAAAAACACCTGAACACTTAAGCATTTAACATCCCAAGCCTGGAGAAAGAGCTGAAAAAATGATGTGAATGAAAATTTTTTTTACAGGAAGTTATTTGTTTAATGTTTCACTGCCTCCTCACCAAAACTGCATCTCATTTCTTTGTCCTTGTCTCAGATCTGTCTGTCTTTATCCTAACTTTATCTGCTTCATCTCTCTGTCGTCTTCTCCCCTCTCACACAAACCCCCCATGGTCTTATTCCCCCCGCTTCACCAGCCAGAAGAAGATGTCTTTCTCTCAAGTGTCTTTCAGCTCCTCATTCTTCCCCCTTCTGTTTGGCTTCATGCTCCATTTACATTTGTGTATGTGCATTTGTGTGCATGTGTGTGTGTGAGTGTGTGAGTATGGCTTGAATCTACTGATTGTATGCCAAGTCAAGCTCCCCTAGACCCCTAATGGGTCTTAAATACCCTCTGCTAGCTTTAACTTCAATTCTCCATACGAGATGCCATCTGTCAGTCAGCGGGCCTGTTTCTCGAGGACCCGAGCAGTGAGTCATTCTGAAGGAGAAATCCACCCTAAAACAGAAGCAGTGCCAGGTTTTCTGTGATTTTGGCGAGTTTAAATGGTATTGTCTCTCCCTGAGGTTTGAAATCATTTCAGTTCAGCTTCCCGAATTACATTCCTTCTCTTAAATCCTCCAGCTTTGGTGCTACATAGGCATAGCTGTAGATTTCAGGGGGGACGTAGGGGACACATCCCTCTCAATATTTGGAGCATGTGCATTAGTCCCCACCAATAAAAACATGAAAGTAGCAGAGGACTTTTTTGGACAAAATTAAAGACATATATTCTCATATTCTCTATCGAGCGCAGAAAATTAAGTGTTTGATTATCAACATATTCCGTCAAAGGACTTCGAAAGCCCCCATTACATTTCAAGTGCAGTCCCCGAATCCGTCCAAATGTTATAACAAAAGCTACGCCCCTGTACATAGAAGCTGAGTTAGATTTACTGTGAACGCAACCTGTGTTGCCACCTGTGTTTATTTATTTATATATATATTTTTTGCATTCATTAAAAAAACAGACATGGAAGCATTAACAAATAAAATTGATTCTTGGTCGTAACATTAAGGCGCCATGCAGCACTTCCTTTGTCCTCTACATCAGTGGTTCCCAACTGGTGGGTCGCGGTCCAAAAGCGGGTTGCAAGTCCGTTCTGAATAGACCTCAAGTGACTCTGAAACGTGTCATGTTTGTAAAAAACACGCTTTATTTTTAAGTACAGTGAATATCTGGCGCACAGCTTTTATTTTGAAGTGCTGTTTCCTGCTGTAGAGTCAGTGACTAGCAAACAGCTTCTTAAAAGAGACAGCAAACTAGCTCAACGACATGGCCAAAAACAAGTATGACACTAAATGTATTACCAGTGTGGACCTTGAACTTATGACTAAGGAGAAATCTGGACCCTGTGCCTAGACCAGTTGGGAACCACTGCTCCACATGTCCCCTTTGTCCTGATACCTGCCCTCTGCCCTCTGACACTGTCTTCCCCTTATAAATTCTGTTTTTGGGTGGAATTTGCCTTTAACTTCTTCTGCCAGCTGTTCTGAAACTCTACAGCAAACGTTTTCACTCTGGGTTTCCACAGCAACTCTCCCATAGCTAATATGAGGTGTAACTTTACTTCCCGGTGTGTGTTTTGGCATAGCGGGCATCCTCTGAGTACAAAATGTAAGTATGATAAGTAACAAATGTAGCAGAATTTAACACGGGTCATTTGGTGCACTATTACTCATGTCATGAAGTACACTCTGTCCCCAAGAATGAGTGAAAGTATGTGAAACTGAATATATGAGGATGTGGGCTGCTTGTAAGTGTTGCAGTTCCTCAGTGTGTTTAATGTAATTAAGACCAAACTCCTCAGTGTGAGTCCAACAGTAACAAAAGATGGGAGAAGGAGGGAGGGAAAGAGAGGGGGCGGCAGGAGCAGGAGGGAGCAGGGAGAAAATGGTAGATGGTAGAAGCACTGGTGATAATAAGGAGAAGTGTGCAGGCAAGAGTGGGTGAGGGAGAGGGAGAGGGAGAGGAGACGTTTCACTGCACCTCAGACACATAATTATTTCAAAAGCAAACTGTTAAAATGAAGTGTATAGATATATTAACACATTAATGACAAATGCAGGTACTAGCTGCACTGGTTATTGAACCTCAATACTTTTTGGTAGAGACTGAAAAGTGTCAGTAACATCCAGTATCAAAAACTGATCTGAAACTGTTCCTGATTGAAATCAAAATTTCAGACGACATTTAACATTTGAGAACTTTGGTTTCTTTTTTTAAGTAAAGAAAAGGAAAAGTCAGATGGTCACACTACTATTGGCACTTTTGTGGATTCGTTCAAAAATACTAAACCCTGCCGTAAAATACACAACTCGCTTTCCTCATAGTCCAGTGCTTCATTGACTCAGTGAGCTCCAGCACCACATTTCAAAGCACTATCCATGCAGAGGTGGTGACATTTTAATGTGTTGTGTTATAAATGTTCTGCCTTTTATTTTATTTTATGATGGATTTGCTGACAGAAAAATGACGGCGTTAAAATGTGGAAGCACAGAGCGCACTATCCGGTCTGTATTGGTTAGGTAGCCTCTGCTGCAGCTCTTAGATTAGATTTTCTTTGATAGGGACAATGCAATTTAACGTAGTTCCAATGAGTATGGGACTGATGTGTTGCACAGAGAGTTTATAGCCATTGCTAATTTTCAACTCTTGTCCCTAGTTGGGCTTTTAGATGTAGACCTAAAATGGTATTAAAAATATACAGTTTAAAACATCATAAAAGGGAGGAGAGGTTGAAGGTTGGGCACCATTTTCCTACAGTAACACTGTCCTGCCACCATGGCTCAGGGCGGTGTAACCAGCTGTTATCAGCAAGTGAGCAGCGGTGGCTAGCGAGCAAGTGTAGCCTGAATTTATTATTAGCTTATTAGCTTTATTCTTAATGTGGTTCAACATAATGCAGCTTATACTACTATACTGAAGAGTAGCATACCACAATTTACATTTGACTTTGTTGCCTTTCTGGAGGAAATATACCCACAACAAGCTTTGTTTAGTGTGCTTAATTTTGTGCCTAGCTACCTAGCAAAGTCATTAGCTGAGTGTGGATGTGTATTTAAATTAATCTATTGAGGGGCGTCGGCCATTTCTGCTCTCAGAGTGGTGCTTGTTGGAAATGTGTCCTGCACTCCCCCCTCACTTAACAACCACCCACAGCCAGCCCAAAACCCCACCCCACCTACAGCTGAAAGGAAACAAGATGCTTCAGCATCCTTCTCTGCATAGCTCTCAGTCCCTCACACGCAATTACAGCAAGTCTGCATTCTCACGGCAGAGGGGTTAACCTCTCCAAAGTCTCATCAGTGCAAACACACACACAAGCACTTCAGAATTGATTGGGAGGACGAGGAGGTGGAGACGGGAGCAAAGACGAGAGGAGAAGAGGGATTAAGAAAGAAGAGGGAGAGGCAGGGAGCACGACAGATGAAGGAACACAGGGATGAGGTATTTGATGAAGTTTTGACCAAGAGGAAAAAAGACATAAATCAATCAAACAATGTTTAGGTACATATCAAAACTGAAAAATCAGGGTTCTTAAAAGGCTTTAAAATCAGTCATTTAAAATTAAGGTATTAATTGGTATTTAAATATATGAAATCAATCTTTCAAAAGTCTTAAAAATGTTGAGAAATGCAAAGAAGGATTTTTTGATTTGTGTTTTTCTGACGTTGCATTGTACAATCTCCAAAGGTTTTTTTTGTTTGTTTTTTTTTCCTTTTAGAAATAGTTACTAAAACCAAATGCCTCTCACAGTAACATCACACAGATCAGGACAGGGGAACCAACAGCACTTATATTTTGTTTCTGGGTTGGATGCTCAGAGCAGAGTATCCACTGTCCGCTAGCTGGCTGTCACTGTACCTGAGACCAGTGGTTCCCAACTGGTGGGTTGCAGTCCAAAAGTGGGTCACAGGTCAAATCTGAACGGACCGCAAGTGACTCATGAATGTATTGAGTTTGTAAAAACACCTTTTATTTTGAAGTACAGTGAATTTGCAGCACAGAGCTTGAATTGTGGAGTGCTGTTTCCTGCTGTAGAGTGACTCACAAACAGACAGCTATTTAACAGAGACAGTAAACTAACTTGGCGACATGGCCAAACACAAATATGACAATGAACAGATTAAGCTTTGTGGACGTTAATGACTAAGCAGAGATCTGGACCCTGTGGCTGGACCAGTTGGGAACCACTGCTGTAGACAACATGGAGAAGTGAAAATTGATCATTGGCTCTTCAACTAGGATTTTGCTGCCTGGCTGAAACTTGTACAAGCAAGGCAGCGCATATGAGTTTTTAAATTCAGCATGATGGGAATAACTTGCAGAGTGAAAAAGAAAATCACTAAGAAACACCAGACGTTTCCCAGTTCTATTCTACCCTTTTCTCCACAACGCCCCCACCCCCATATCCAACATCAGCAGCAAAAGATCCCTGATCAACATTCGGGTGTACACCTAAGCAGAAAGTTGAGGTACTGCATGAGCATCACTTATTCCATGCAATGGTTATTTTAGGGCTGCCCTATAACAGTTGTCCCAACGTTAGTCGAGCTGTAGGAACCCTGATTGTTGGTAATTCTGATATACAGTATATTGGGGGTCATTAATAGATTTTTAAAATGAATAAGTAAACACTAACAAAAAAATTTATAGGGATTCATTAAATTTGGATATTATTGTAGAGAATTGTCAGCAAGAAGGATACTAAGCAGGATATTTTACTTCAGGAAAATACTGAAAGTTCTTTGTTATTCGCTGACATTTATGCCAAGATAAAATTTTCAAACTAAAATTGGGTGATAATGCCATGCAGAGAGATACATGAACAAGGAGAAGAAGAACAGGAAAGTTTCAGAAAATATTAGAAGGAGGGAGGGAGTTTGAATGGGCGAGGGCGGGTATTCGTGTCTGATCAGAGCAGTTAGCAGGGGAGCTGTGTACTTGTGAATAGACAGCTTAGTGGCCATTATGCGGTCTGGGGGATTTGTCCTGTTCACTATTGTTCCCCTCAGGAGGTAGCAGCACACACACACACACACACACACACACACACACTCATGCAGACACATGCACATAAACGCACACTCTCGTCCTGTTTCTTTGATTTAGATTTTTTTCATTTCATAAACTAGTTTTACTTTATTACTTTATGTCTCTATCACATATAAAAAGTGATGCGCCCACAATTTGGAGGCTAAAAACACACACATACACACGCTGTGCCCTCAGCCCTCCCCCCACCCCGTAACTCAATAATAGGCCAGTCTATTGACAGACCTGCTTGTTCGCTGAAGGAGTCTTTTCTCATTAGGGCTGGGATTTTGTCGCTGGCCCTGCAGGCTCCATTGTCCCACTCAGAGCGGGTTATTAGGCCTTCCCGCTGTAACAACCCCCCTGCTGAATAGACCTGAGAGGAGTGGAGAGCCTGCGAAGGGCAGGACAGGGTCTGGCAATTAGCAAAGACATGTTTGAAGAGAGGAGGGAGAGGGAAGAATGGGAGAATCAAGGAGAAAGAGAGAGCGGACCTGCGCTACAAAAAGGCTTCTTTTGAAGTTTTAGAAACTTTTGTCTGCTTTTTGCTGCTTCGCTCTTGCGCCATCATCAAAGCCAAAGACTGGTTCTTCAACACGCAATGTCCCTCCTCCTCCTCCTCCTCCCTCTCCCTCCTTTCTTTTCTCTGCCGTTCTTCTCTCTCATTCGTTACTCTTCTCCCCGAGAATGCATTTGTGTCAGCGCTGAAAAGCTCTGTATCGTCTGCAGCCGCTTTGATGTCTTAATGACAACGTGAAGAGCGAATTATGCTCAGAGATTCCCCCCCTTCACTCTGATTTTGTCACTCTTCAGATTCCAGCAGTTGCATCTGGCTTTTCCAATCTCACCTCACTGACAACAAGCAGGCGGGATGCAGTGGAAAAAAATGCTTGTATTTGACCAAACAAAGCAGCAGGCATGGAAAAACTTGTTCCACATATCAAAAGGTTTATCACAGTTTCAGCTATGTATCCCAATGCCAGTGTTTTATCTGGATTCGATAGAGCCTTGTTGCCTATTCAGTGTTTTCCTGTATGTGGTCGTAGAAGGCGGGTAGACTAAACTGTGTTTTTTTTTTTAAGCAGCCACCGTGCCATATCTCAGCTCCAGGAAGTCTGATAAAATGCTTTTATCGCTTGTATTTTTAAACATTTAACATAGCTGTGGTGAAAAAATGCAGACAAAAAAATACTGATTACAGAAAATGACTGCTGACTGAAATATCAAATGAAATGATGTGTAATTCGAAACAGACAATGTCACAGTAAAACAAGAAATGAGCTCTAACAGACAGGTTTTGTTTGGAGCCATCAGGTGTGCGTGTCAGCATGTGCTTACTTGCATAATGTTGCTGCATTCCACTGCATTATATTTCACATAAAAGCATGCACAATATGTTTTCCCTGTGTTCTCTGGATGTGTGTGTGTGTGTCTGTGCGTGTGTGTGCGTGTGCAGTTTTTCCCCATGGTTCTTAGGCAAACACAGCGATGGCTCTGCGGCGCCTCTGCTATCAGCCTGGAGTTTGATCAGTGTGACAGCATGCTGAAAACTGATACACACACAAACACACGCACACACTCTGCGGCCATGAGTATAATCTCTATTCTACATTCCTCTATTGTGACTCGATTTTGTTTTAGTGTATATGCATGTAAACTACATTTTTAGATTTAAAAGTCCAGTGTGTAGGATTTAGATGGATATATTGGGAAAAATGGAATATAATATGATAAGTACGTTTTCCTTAGTGTATATAATCACCTGAAAATGAGAGTTGTTGTGTTTTCGTGACATTAGAATGAGCCCTTTGTACATCGGGTGCAGGTCCTTGTCCATGGAGTCTGACATGTTGCACTGCTGTGTTGATACAGTAGCCAGAACAGACAAACCAAACACCACCCATACGCCCCGTTTCCACCAAACACTTTTGGTGTGGTACCTTTGGAACCGAAAGTAACCCTGCAGACATGCATTTCCAGCGTTTCCACTGCAAGCTATACCTTTAAGTGTGGGCGGGGTTGTTGTCACTCACTGCTCCGTCCAGCACTCACTGTATTTCCTCATTATCGGTGACACAGATTGAAGTCTGCACCTCGTTTATCGTCCACAGAACAAGGCTGCACGCCGACATTTCCAGAGCAAAACAGAACAGGCTGCAGTGAGAGTCTCTCTCCATGGGATATTTAGAAATAGCAGGTTTGTGCATTTAGTCCTTCTCAGGCAAGCTCAGGGGTTTAGTGTTGCCATAGCCCACAGGAACTATACTCCACGATGCTTTTTTTTTCCCCAACAGAGGATAAGAATATATTCAGTTCACATAATTAGGTTGAAATGAATACATATTAACGCTTGAAGATCCACCCATTACGAAAAGTATATGTCATTTAAAAACTTAAAGTGATGGTCAAAGTCGTCACATTGAAATTTAAGGTGTGCTGTTGGATTCATGTCATCACCTCATGCACTGAGTAACATTACAAGTTAACGCTTCACAATAAAAGTCGCCAGCTGTCGGCCCAGTGAATTAAATTATTTTTTCTCCGACAAGACTTACAGTCTACTAATAAAACTCTCCACGGTATGAACAGTGGTTACATGAGCCTCACAGCCAGCCACAACTCAGCCCTGAGCAGAGTGACTGTCCTCTATTGACCAATCAGACTGCAGTGTTCACAGCTCCACCTTTTAGTACCAGATCTGTGTGCTAGGTACCCCAACAGAGGGGGGACCAAAAATGGGGAGGATACAGAACGGCTCCATTGGTACCATCCACAACTGTTCACAGTGGAAACTGAACGGAACTGAACCGTACTGTAATGCTGCTGGGCTAGCAGCCCATTTCCAACGAACCAAACAGCTCGGGAGAAACGCTGATTTGCACCGTGAAACTAATTTACGCAGTGTTTTTACCTGTTTGAATCACCTGGTTTTTAATGTTTTGAAAAGGAGGAGACCTCTGCGGATAATTTGGCTCCTGGTTTAAACCTCCTAAGCAATGAACACTGAAAGAATTCTAACTTGGAGAAGTTTCAGCTGATTACAATCTGCAATCCTCACTGCTAGATGCCACTAAATCCCTCTAAATCTTACACACTGCTCCTTTAGAGTTGTTTCTTTCCCAAATATTGATTTAAATCTGTGCACATCCCTCAGTGGCTCATTCTCTGTCAAGCACACTACATTTTACGCCTTTTAAATTCCTTTTAAACTCCCAGAGGTTTTGAGCTACTACAAGATTGTCCACGCTTCCATTCATGGCTAACATCCTCAGACAATTTCTCTGTACACGAGCCTTGTTTTTATGAGGGTTCGGAGCGCTTCATGCCAACATTGGTCGGATTTAAGCCGCCGTGACGAGCAGAGTGTGTCCTTTTCGGTTCCCGGCTGTAACTCTGTTTGGCCCAGAGACCAAAGCTCTCACAACAAGTGGAAACAGAAGTGAGAAGAAAGGAAGGGAGAGGAGAGGAGAGGAGAGGATGTGTAGATGCTGTCAGACATGTCGTTAAACGATGAGAACAGGCTGCAGAGTTAAGCCGCTGTCAGCCCACGCAGGCCCTTTTCCTCCTGCTTTACTACTGCTGGTTTTCTGCTTCTATCTGTTTTAGACTCTGAACATGTGGGACCCTAAATGCCACTGTGAAGAAATATGGTGTTGTTTTTACTGTTTAAAGTGTCTTTGTTAATGGATGTAAATCAACAGGGATTTCAAAGAATTTTCTGAGCCTAAAGGGTGTGAAATTCCCTCAACCTGGCTGACCCTAAGGGTTAAGAGGACTTTACATGACAGCAGCAGTATGTTGCTTATTTATACAAGGACACCTCTGACTACATGGACATACTGGAGACGACTGACTGTCTGATGCATCGTTACTCAGTTTCACCCAGGTCGAAAACTTGGAGCAGGCATGTACACATACAAGACCAAACATTTGCAAGCATCTGTCCTGATGAATATTCTCCAGAAAAACACTCTGTTGGAGGTGAGTAAGCAGCAAGTGAGCATCCAACTGAGCGCAGATGAAAAGTTGCATTATTATTAATCCACAAACAGCTCCGTGTAACGCAAATGAGAGACGAACAAAGCAGGCATCGGGGTGAGTCATGTTGAAACGTCGCCCAGCGGCGCATCATGATGAGCGGGGTTAGTTTTACATTGTTGTAAATAGTTGTTCATCAAAGACAGCCTGTCAGCATGTAGCCTCATACTGCAGAGTGTGCCAGCATCTTTGAAGTTCAACAAGACGGCAGCATATTCTCGACACATACACTGAAACACGCACCCAAGGGCGTGCAAACACTCGTTGGCACATTAGTAAGCATGCATGCAGATGTATGCAGGAACAACCACACATGCAAGTACCTGCAAGGCAAACAAGCTCACGCACACACTTGTGCACGTGCATATGACAGATACACACTTAAGAGGTCCAGTCGTTGCTTTGAAGTGTGACTTGTTTTAAGGCCTGTCTGACATTCCAGCAGGGAGCACGGTTTAAAGCAGCGGTAGGCAGACATGGGTCACATAAAAGCTACTTATAATTTAGAAAGTGTAGATTATTTATTTTCTTTGGAATACTGGGTGGTAGCGGTGGGAAATATGGTCCTAAAATAATATCACAATACTTCAGGATATTTTTGCGATAATGATATTCTTGGCAATATTAGTATTGTTATAAATTCAAGTTTTGTATGTCAACCGAACAATTTGCCTTTGTTTATTCCGTAAAAACTGAACAAAAATTATCTCTCATTTCTTTAGTTTGTGAACGACAAAAGTAACTCAGAGTGAGATTCAGATTCTGTATAGTGTAGTGTAAGTATAATGATTGAGTAAATGTACTGAGTTACATTTCACCTTTGCTGAATCACCAGTATGCACGTGTACAAGTTGCCGACAAAAGCCCCAGATCAGAGGCAAATCAGTGTTGACTCAGTGCTCACAAATCTACAGTCGCTGAGACAAGCTGTGAAGACGGAGAAACGGCATGCCTATGCTTTCCAAGGGGTGTGTGTGTGTGTGTGTGTGTGTGTGTGTGTGTGTGTGTGTGTGTGTGTGATGGAGAGATGTGAACAGATGATGAAAAGTGAACTCTTGCACACTATGTCTCTGTTAGTTATTAGCCTAATAACTTCATCTGAACGCTGCTTTGTCACATTTTTGACCTCGATATTTTCCATAGACTTTATAAAATAATAGACATAGACACTGTGATGTCACCCGTTGGTTTTTGGACCCCTATTTAGAAGCCTCGGGTTCAGCATTTCGGCCGAATCCATCTTAGTCTTTTGGAGCTAGAAGTGAAGATATTTGGGCTAGAGGTTGGAGCTGTGGAGAAGCGAGGGGTGGATCTGACTGAGAAGCTGAAGACACTATCGGCAGACAGCCAGTCACTCCAATTACCCTGTCCTTAATTATGTTTAACTTTAAGCCTTAATGAGAATGGGTGAGTTAAATAAAAATTCACGCCTCGTACACATGAACTATACAGACCAAAGCAGGTTTTTGTACCAGGCTGTAAACATGTTTATTTCTGCTATAATGTTGGGCATTGTTACATGGGGGTCTGTGGAGATTGACTCCCTTCTGGAGCCAGCCTCAAGTGGCCATTCGAGGAACTGCACTTCTTGGCACTTCAGTGTTGGGTTCATTTTTCAGCCCCGGAGGTTGCCACTTGATTTTTTTTCTCGTAAACACTCCCTGACCCTGGATTGTGTGTGATCCACAAATCAAATAACATACTCAAGATCTTGTAGTGTGTGACCGCTTGTCGCCGGTCAGTAATGTGGTGTGAAAACCACAACAACTTCAAGATTTCTGATTACAAGACAGCATGTTGTGTAGTGTGAACAGTACAGCCATCTGACGACTTCAAAAGATGTGTAGTATGAACTTAGCTCAGTTGGACTGTCTTCTTGTAGTTGCTAATGTGCTCTACAGAACTTGAATAGTTTGCCTGTCGAAAGCTTTTTATCTGACACATCAGATAAATGAATCCGACTGTACAAGCTGTTAACTGAAAGAACATCAGGAATCATGGATGAACAGTCAGAGTAGATGAGTCTTGTGGGAACAGTGAAGTAGGTGAGATTTAAGACGAAGAGCTTGTGAAGTTTGTCGAAAACCAAAAGTAGAAATATTCTCTTCAGTTGTCTCCTCCTCTTGTCGCCCCACAGCTGCGATCACACCTCCAGCCCGAGTTGTGAAAATGAATTCAGGGATGTAAGATGAGAAAGAGGTCAAATGGGGAGAAAACTACTAAAGTACTAATGAGTAGATATTTAACTGGAGTATAATTTGATACAGGGAAGAGCAGGGTGGGCGAGGGAGAGAGTGATTGAGAGTTCAAAGTCCTGAGCCGAGGCTGGCGGTGTGTGTTTCAAAGGCGGCGCGTGGCGATGGATGTGAGAGATTCGTTAATTCAGCAAAGTAAAGCGCTGCCTTGATGTTTACTAGAGTTACACAGGCAGCAGCTGGACGAGCGCACGCACACAGGCACCAACACAACACACACACACGCACACAAATGCACTTGGATGCAAAAGATAGCGCACATGTCTTCGCTTTCAGGCAGATACACACATAAATGCAGGCAGATGCACTAATACACACTTAAGCACTCAATAATAAATACACATTGCATACACATGTTCACATGCTCATTCACATACACACACTTTAATGACACACACACTGTCTAACAACAGAACTACAGGCAGATACATGCACATAGAAATTAATTAAAGTCAAGTCAAACCCACAAACATGATTCACACGCACACACACCATATTCACAAATACATTCACTCGCACTCAGGACATTTTGTTGTCTCGCTTTTTGACCGAACATCATTCCTTCTTAATACAGCAGGGCACATAAACAATGAAATACGTGGACCACATAAGTAAATCATCCTGTAAGGAATCACTGTAATGTTTCTGGCTCCTGTTGTGCAGCAGACCTTCACACAGGACTGAGGCTTCTCTTTACGGATGGGGACATCATCTATTTTTGGGCTATGACAGTAGTTTTTATAAGCCAGGATGGTTTGAGGTCGGAGCAAATTGCTAAATATATCTGACCTGATGCCTCTTGAACAGACTGTGCACCTCCTGCATCCTGTCAGGAAACAATACACACGGCGGCGGTTGAAATTCTTGGTTACACTCTGGAGGAGCACTTCCTAAACTTTCGTGTTATAAACTCTTAAAGAAACCATGCAGGATTTACACAAATGTATAGACTCATACAAAAATAATTCCTCTAAATGATCACTTAGGATCCACTAGAAGTGTGTGGCGATGTATTTTTCTGCAGACACTCTTTCCTCTGCCTGTATTTTCTTATTTTCCTCTTGTTTTCTGTGTTAGGGATGTTTATGGGTGTGTACCCCTGCAGCGCTCAGATGAGGTCAGGGCTTTATAAAAAGGTGCCAGACCATAAGCAGCACTATGCAGAAAAAACATGATTATAGCAAGGTGAAACGTCAAACAAAAGTGAATCTGGGGTTGGGTTGGAAATGGCACCTCTGTGCTGGGAATTCACTGTGCTTAAAAATAAAATTTGAGTTACACAAACTTGACATGTTTGTGGTCACTTGCTGTCCATTCAGAATGGACCCATGACCCACTTTAGACCGTGACCCACCAGTTGGGAACCATGATATAGTATACCTTTACAGCAAGGAGTACATGTGACCCTTTGGAACAGGTTTCATGTGTCGAAAATTAAATTTAGAGGCCCTTAAAAAGTGAATCTATCCAATGTCTTGGAAGAAAAAAGTTTTAAAAATAGTCAGAATTTTGTGTTTTTCAGTTAAGTCTTTATTCTTCTCTTGTCATCTTGCAGACTCTGAGTTATCTCACATATTTTTGTGTAATTCAGCCCTCAGATAGGCAACCACTGCTCTAGAGTTATTCTACATTTTCCAGAATTCCTTTCAAAAACTTTGAGACAACTGGCAGGGAATTGCATCAAGCCTTTAGGGTGTAAACTGGGCTTTAGTTTAATATTATCAAAATCACAATATGGCCAAATGCAATATTCATACTAAAACCGTGACTCATATCCCAATTAAAATGGTGTCAAAATAATCGCAAAATGTTTTTTTATTTTTCATCTTGTGCAATTGAAGAATAAATCAAGATTTCTTAGTTCTTAAAGGGATAGTGCACCCAAAAGTGAAAATTCAGCCATTATCTACTCACCCTCATACCGAGGGAGGCTCAGGTGAAGTTTGAGAGTCCTCACATCCCTTGCGGAGATCCAAGGGGAGAGGGGGTAGCAACACAACTCCACATAATGGAGGCTGACGGCGCCCCAGATTCAAACGTCTAAAAACACATAATTGATGAATTCACATGTAGCAAAAGCACGTGAACACACATGAATGCGGTGCCCATGTCTCACGGTCTCGCACAAGCGCACACACATGAGCGTGGTGTACAGAGAAGCAGTCAGAGCTACAGGCTACAATGAGGCTAAAAACAGAGTTCAAATGACGTTTTTCCAAACAACTTTTTATGTCAGGGCTTCAGGACACTTGGATCACTACGGACGAGCAGTATGGAGATATTTTGTGGTTTCAATTATGTGTTTTTGGACGTTTGAATCTGGGGTGCCGTCAGCCTCCATTAGGTGGAGTTGTGTTGCTACCCCCTCTCCCCTTGGATCTCGTTGTGAGGACTCTAAAACTTCACCTGAGCCTCCCTCGGCATATGGGTGAATTTTCATTTTTGGGTGCACTATCCCTTTAATCTTAAGATTTAACTCTCCTCGTACCGAAGACAGTGGCCACAGGGTTAGATCAGCCTTAAAATGCAAAGTAAATCAGTGAGAGCATCTTTTAACATTGTTAATGGGAACATTGTCTGATGCATTGTCCTGGTGCACAGGTGTCTAATGGAGAATGAAGTCATGCAAAAGACGGTAGTGAACTTCTGCACACTGTCAGCACTGAGTGTGTTAACAAAACCAAGCTTTTGGTCAGAGACCTTCATCATATTAGCATTACTTCTATTATATTATTACACCTCACCTTCTGTGAGTCTGACTTTATGTGTAATATGCGTAACGTGTGTGTACTGTACATTGACGCACATACTCTGTTTCCACTTCTGTGATCTCAGAGCCCCCCTGTGAGCAGCGGACATGAAGTAATTCAGTAATTCCACTGAATCATCTCTGTCCTTGACTGGATCTCCTCCGTCACCTTCATCTGCTGAGGTGGAGGGTCAAGGCTTTAGGCTGCGGCTGTATGTTTGCCAGATTTCTGTGTGGCGTCTCCATTTTAGGGAAATCTCAGTCTGTGTTCCGCACTTGACCCTGCTGCTCCGTCAGTGAAGTGTGAACAGTGATTTAAAACAGCTACATGACTAAGCACACACGCATATACACACCGTACATACAAGGATTAATGCAGGATCACACACACGGACATGGAAAGACAGGAGGAAGGATGAAACAAAAAAGAGGAGGAAGACAAGGAGGCCATTTTATTCTGTGGCTTAGAAAAACTAAATGAACTTATCCAGATGCACAAGCGTTTATATTAACACAAACACAGAAACCGAAAACTTGATCCCTAACTGTATGTTTTCAGAACTCATAAACCCCATCACTGTGTGACGTTTATGAGCAAGTGTGTGGAACCACTTGCGCCTCATGCCTGTATGTTATTTCATCGCTCTGTTGAGATTTTACGCTCTGACACAGTCCATGTTCAGCATTTGAGGAGGCCAGGGTGTTTCATCTATTTTCTCACTGTTGGTTTTCTCAACATTTTTCATGTCATAACCAAACCCAGGCCTTGTTGTTAACCTAAACCTGACCGCCAAGGGTAAATGGCCCGTGCCTGGCCGCAGCGTCTGAAAATATACCAGCGCTGAATCTAGGAGTAACTCTGCCGGAAAATGGATCTGGACTTATTAACGCCCCATAAAAATGTGGCATGTTAATCACATATTGTGTATTTGGATAATATCAGATGGAGATTGAACGGGGCAGGATTTGTGCTTTGTCAGCTGGAAGCGACACAGTTGAACTCTCTTTTCCTTCCCCTCACGGCTGCAGCGAGGCAGTGGTTGCAGAAAGATTCAGTGAAATTCTTGGAGTCACAATCAGTACATAATGTGATACTTTATTGATCCCGAGTGGGAAAATTTCCTTTCTTATGCCTCCTCGCAGGGAGGTCAGGGGCCAGGGTCAGCAGTAGGAAAGTAGAGAGATTTAGTTTCTTACTTTAGGATACCCGAAGGAAAATCCACCCTGAAACACATTCACAGAGCTAAAAAACAAAGGCTACTGGCGATGTATGGTACATTTCTTGTTGCATTTTGGTTGATGGTGCTAAAATCTTTTCACTAGTGGATGACTGGCTGGATGTTTTTAGTTACTACAGTAGAGTTTGATTGCAAATAATCTGTTTGCTGTCTGAAGTATAAAGGTTAGTTAGTAACATCTGCATTATTTTGGCCCCTATCTTACACCCAACATAAAGTAGCCAGACCAAGGCAGTTGACATTCTCACGGCCAGCGCCGACATTATGTAAGTAACAAATGTATGAACATGCCCATGTGTGTGCCCATGGCCATCTAGGTCTTAAAATAAGATGTGGTCACACACATTGTTGGGGGATTGCTATTTTGAGGCAGTGCCATTGACCATTGACCAACAAAAACCTGGTCTAAAGTCAAGCACACTGCAGTTTAAAGTGCGCATTATTCAGATAGTTAGAGGCACCTACATAGTCAGGTTCACAATGCTTCTACACTCTGCTTGTTACACATACAGGGACCAGTGAATGGGATAAAACAATGAGGAAAATATTAATTACATTCTCTAAAATGTAAACATAGCAGAGAGCAGAGCAGGGCTGCTGTCGGACTCCTCATTAAGAGAGACACTGTGCGCATTTACGCACAACTTATTCTGATTTTATCAGAAGCTAAAAGTTTAGTTCTGTTTCCTCTGTCAGGTTTCTGACTACAGTTTATAGTGTTTGCTGCTTAAAGACACACATTACGTCATCTGCCCAAGTACTAGCAAATGTGTCATTGTGGACTGTATGCACCACAAGAGTGCTGACTGTGCATGTGTTAGAAAAGCAAAACTGATGCTTATTTTGAACAGAGGCCATACAAGATCTACCACTATCCACAACTTTCAATTTATCTTTAAAGGAGTATAAAAAAACAAGAAATACAATAAAAAAAATATAGAAGTGTGTATTCGCTCAGTGTCTGTATAAATGTATACAAATCTTTACTGATCAGACACCATAATCCAAGTAAGACGTTCCACCACCCAGTAGTAAGTGTGCGTTTTCAGTATTGTAAGTGTAAAGTGATGCATTTTCTTTCCTGGCTGGAGAAACAACTGTGCAACTCAGAGGCTTGCAGACAGGCTTAAAAGTGTCTGATTGACCAATTTTTCATTTGACGTGACAACTGTGAAGTTGACTGCTCCTAGAAACCACAAAAGTGTGATGTTATTTACTGTTCATCCTGAGTCAGTGTGAACAAGAGCGCTAACAAGGCACTGCAGAGTTTAATGTGAATTAACGTAGAGAAGGACAGTGCGAGAGGGGGAAAAGCGCTGCAATATAATACAGCTGTACAGTGCATCTATAAAAGTTGCCGTGCCGAGGGGTCTGGAACTATTTTCAGCCTGTAGGGGTGGTAGATTTTACTTCCTGGAACAGGATTTTATTGCCCGCAGTTTTAGCCAAAACTCTGCTCCCTGGCTTAAATTAGTTACCTGGAAGCCTTAGCTTATTGAGGATTTTGTCAAGAGGAACTGGGAACTTTGGAGGCTTTGCTGTTCTCAACGACAGTTTTTTTTTTTTTTTAAATTTAATATTCAACACTTAGACTACTGCCTGACCTTCATCTGAGGCCAATTGTACTCACCCAAAAAAACTTAACAGTTACATTGTTGAGGAGTGAAACACAAGAGCACCAGATGTTTTGAGCTGTGATCATATTAATATTTACTACTTTGCCATAAAACCAGTTGTTTTATCTGTAAGGACAATGTGTGCTCGTGCTTCGTAGCCTGCAACACAAGTAGTCGCCTGCTGTTAATAATCAGCTACACTTAAGTACAAACACACAAGGAAAAGACAAAGAAAGACACTGGTAATTTAAAGAATAATACTTGAAGGGTAAGACAGTAGTGAGCCTACCTGTTTGGGGTTCATTTTAAAGTGAAAGCTTTAAAGGAATACATCACCGCATGACCATTTCTACGACATTCAGTCACCCCATCTAACATTGAATGGGTGGAGAAAAGTTTTGTTTTTCTTCACGTGCCCCCATGGTGAATGAAGAAGCCAAAAAACAAACTTTCTTGATGAATTGAGGTCATAGGGGTCTGTGTTTGACAGCAGCAAAACTATATCAAATCATCTGTTTACAAACTCTCACACAGCTGGTGCAATTTAATCCAGGTCTGCTCAGTACTTCCCAAACACATGCATTTACACAAAAATGTTACTGTTAAAAACACTTTTGCATAAACGACGAGTAAATGCATGTGTTTGGGATGTACTGAGCAAACTTGGATTAAACTGCACAAGTTGTGTGAGAGTTTGTAAACAAATGTTTTGATGTAGTTTTTTTTCCCCTTTTGACTTGATCAGGACTGTTTGGCTTTCTATCGTGTATTTTGTCTGTCTGTCAACAGCTAATCTCACAAACTACTGGACCAGTCCGCCTAATATTTTGTGCGCCACATTTATGACCGTATGCTCAAGGACATCTCATGGTTGCCTCAGTTCACAGAAGTTTAAAAACCTGTATTACCGACTGTTTTATACTCTCATTACCTGCTGCTTTCTGAAAAATAAGCCTGGCTGAAAACAACAAGCCGTACCATCTGTTCTAGGCAACATGTTGGCCCTTGTTGCAGCTCAAAAACTTACATTCATAGAATTGTTTGTTCTTATTTTGAGCAGGAGCATTTGGTTGATTGCATACCTGATATGATCCTCTAAACGTAGACATGTTACAAGATGAATAAATGCCAATTTTTTTGTCATCCTTACCACAGTCTTGACTGTAAGGTAGCCAGGAGGGATTATTCCACCGTCTGCAGGTGTTTGTGGTCCGGTTGTGATCCAGTTTTGTTCGCCTTCCAGAAACCTTATGATTGTGCCTAAGACATTTTTTTTAGTATGGGGGCCATGGTACTTTTAATTGTTTTTAAAGCCATACGTTGGCTGATATCCCAGTATACTGCTGAACTTCTCTGCTCCTACTCCAACTTCCGACCTCTTAGATCCTCAGAACAATGTCTTTTAACTGTCCCACGATCGAGGCTAGTGGGTAAGGGAGATCGTGCCTTTATGGTAGCTTTGGAATATCCTTCCACTCTAAATCAAATTCCCCCCTCCATTGACACTTTTAAGACAAACATACATGTTTTCAATGGCTTTTGGTTGCTCTAATTGGTTTTAATATTTTAGTATTTTACAATCTTTTACTGGTGGTATTCTGTTTTATATTTGTGTACATGTTACATTGCTATATATGTGTCATTCTTATGTGTGTGTCATTCTTTTAATTTGTACAGCACTTTGGTCAACTGCGGCTGTTTTTAAATGTGATATATAGATAAACTTGATTTGATTAGATTTAAAAACAGCATTAGAAGTGAGATGTTTACCCCAATGTCACATTCTTCCAATTTAACAACCGGGACTTTAAGATCATTTTGTTCATTTGATTTAATACTTTCTGAAATGAGTCAATTGGTCACACGTTATTTAAAGGCGAAAATGTGCATCACGAGGCTTTGTTGCACACATGGAAAACGCAGCTTCAAAGGAAGCCGCTGCGAGCGTCGGGATAGAATCTTTAGTGGCACGTCAGTGGACCGATGAAGCAATTGGTCCAATCTGTCTCTCTCTCTGTCTTTGTCCTGCTTCAAAATGGGAACTGAGCCCAATAGATTTGAGTTTTCATGTATGTTTAGACTCAAAACGTTTTTACTGAGTGACTGACAGCTGGACTGACGGACTCAGACATGCCGCTGCCTGGTTGTGAGACATGGCCAAGGCCAAAATGAATATAACAGGCCTGACACACACACACACACACACACACACACACACACACACACACACACACAGAGAAGGTTAACCTAAAGTGGAAAACAGCACCTCTGCCTCCACAAAGTATGACGCTACATTATTTTTTCCCCTAAATGAGTGTATGTGTGAGTGGAAACATGACCATACAGTCACCCTTCTCCCTCATGTAGCCACTCATACCTCACACACACACACGCACACACACACAAACACAGGTGGCTGTAATTAGTGCGTTGAGCCCATTCATGGCACAAGATCAAACTGCGGTCCACACGGCTTCAGGAAATACTGTACAGAGCTCTGCTTAGAGTTAGACACACACACTTGTACACACACACACAGCTACATATTCATGCACCTTCACTCTTTATTTCTCTTGTTCTCTCTAACGTGATGCTGGCGTACAAAAGGTTTCCCCCTAAAACTGTTTTTGTTTAGTCTGTAAGTGAAACTGAGCTCTGTTTGACTTCGCTGTAGAAACTTACACACTCAGTGTTTACCTCTGCAGCAGCACGACAGACGGAGAAGGTGGAGAGCGCGGGATTATGGGTCAGATAAGCTTGAAATGCTCAACATTTCCAATCTGATTTAAGAATATACACAGTTGGTTTTTGCTGCAGCAGTAAGCAGAACTTACACAGGCGGAGCGGCTGGGCACAAGGTTATAAAAGCAGTAATAATGCTGCTGGAGGAAAAGCTTGTAGCTCTGAGTGGTCAGCTCTTCATATTGATGACCAGGCATGTTTCTCTGTGTGCCGCCCTTTTTAGACAAGCCGGGAAGTCTTTAAGACAAAAGAATGGATATATGTTTATCATTAATGTTACATATTTTAATACAATTGGGAGACGGTGGTGAGGTTTTTCACCCCTCGATGGTCCAAATATTGATTTACTAAATACTTGAGAGGTTGCATCCTTCCTCTTCATTGTATGCTGCTGTGGTGCTCCACTTTAACCCATCTGGGGTTGGATGTGCACACCATCTGCCACTTTTGTATTAGTTTTACCATGTGACCAGTATATATTGGAAAAAAACAGTCACTTTGGGTGTCATTGAAGTTACACTGGAAAAGCAACTAACTCATTTTCTGCTGCTGTTAAAGTTACGTCCTTTAACAAAAATCTTGGGGAGTGCTGTAGGTTTGTGATTGATCTGTTAGTTTTATTGATTTAATTAAATGTAATTGATCAGCTGTGTATTTTAGCCTTTGTTTTAGAAGTTATGTTTTATTTGTGTGGTTAACCAATGTGCGAGGGGAGATTTCCACAATATTTAGAAGTTGTGCATTTGTCCTCTTGAAAATAGGAAAGCACATAAATGAAATATAATGATGCATAACAATTCACCAAAATGCAGGAAATTAAATGTTTGCCGCTCAGAATTTTCTGGCGGAGGACCCCAACCCTCCCCCCCGTTTCATATGTGTCTGGCCCCAGTGTTGGAACAAAACCTACGCCCTTGTGTGGTGGATTTTTTTGGCCATGGGTTGAAGAAGAACTGGGTTCGAATTGAAGGACTTCCATCCACTCTTGTCAGCGGTCCAAAGCATTTTTGCATCGCAGCTAAGCTGCGGGGAATTGTAATATGACTTCAGACCTTTAGTGCTTCTTATGCAATCCTTCCTCGGCTGTTAGGGCTTGGAACAAACTCCTGCTCTGTCTGACCATTAGAGAGCTTCACAGTTACTCTACTTGCAGCCTAACTCAATTGAACTTAAACACTGCACATTTTATTCCACTTAAAAGAAGTTTAAGGATCCGATATAAATCGATGAGGAAAGCTTTTCTGGATCCAGTGACTTCGGAAAAACTGAAACAGGCAACTCTGAAGTTCCAAGACTTCGCATCAAGTGCACGACCGATCAAACTCATTTGTCATAGTTACAGGTCTCTCTTAAGATATCTGTTGAAAGGCACATTTTAGTCAGGGCTCTCTGAAGGGATTATTGTGCATTATTACTCCTGAAGGTGTGTGTGTGTAGGATGTAGTGGCATCTAGCTGCGAGGTTGCAGAGCTGAAACTTCTCCCATATGTAAAGCATGTAGCAGAACCTCCACAACCTCTTTATTTCTGTCTTTTTTTGATAGAAGTTCTTTACCTAAATCTGCAAAGGGAGGAATGAGACCCTCATAGTAACACACACACACACACACACACACACACACACACACACACACACACACACACAGGCCTCCCTAGCCTCCTGACGGTAAACCTGCCTTCACTCTGAAACTCTTGCCAGCAAAAAACCTTGGTAATCAACCACATACCAAGATCACTATATGAAATAGTTTCTGGTGTGTGTGTGAGATTGACTCACACACACACACACACACACACACACACACACACACACACACAGGTTTGTACCAAATAGGTCATAAAGCTGGAAGCAATTCCTGGCTGAACGTTGACGTGTGTTCATCATATTTCAGAGAGCCCGAGCCCAGAATGGCACGACACGTAATCACATTTGTAAATAGCATCGTAAAGTTGGGCTCATTAAAACTTTTGTTGTCTTGGCTCGGTCCAGGGGGGCAGAGGGAAGGCGGGGGGAGGTTTGAATATCTGGAGCTAAAAACTCTGTCAGGTGTCAGTGTGTGCATGTGTGTGCCTACATGTGTATGATGATGATGATGATGATGATGAGGATGAGATCAAATGTTCCAGAAACATTTAATTGCAAAAATGTTTACCTTAAACTTAGAAATTGGCTCTGTGTGTGTATGCGTGAGTGATTTAGGGATTTAATGAACGTTGGGAGATGTCATCACCTCAAACACATGTCACCGATGTGATCACGGCCCACTAAATGCTCTGGGTTTACACACACACACACACGAGCTGTTAATCTGTCATGTAAGCCAGTGTTGTCACTCACGGAGAGTAGCAGTTAACTGCAGTGTACGATTGTCTGTTCTGCAGTTACAGTTAATAAATCTCGCTCTACATTGTCGCCTTTTTCTCTCCCTCTCTGTCTTTTCATCTCTGTCCTGCCGCCTCTTGACCTCCTCTAAAACTCAGTCAGTTCCCGTCTTGTTCCCTCTCTTTCTCTGTCGCAGCTCCTTTGAATGTCTCTCTCTCATGCCGTTAATGGAGGACTGTGTAGCAGCCCAACTTATAATGATTTCCATAAGGCTACACAGCCTCTCCGCAGGCCAGAGTGTAAATCACGGTGACGTGTGTGTGTGTGAGTTTGTGTGTGTGTGGACGACAGATCTGTAGTACACATGTGCACACGTGGACGTTTGTGTGCACTTACACACATATCAACTTTTTCTCTTGAGGATATGACAAGGGACAGTTACCAAACTAAGTTATTAAACAGGTCCTGCAGCTGAATTATTAAAGACTGTGGCGTTGATAAGCTCCTCTCTAAGCTTCTCTTCATTATTTAGGCTGCATGAATGGTATCTTATCTTCTCCTTTTTTTCTTACCAGCTCTGTTTCTAATTTGTGATAAGGTTAAGACGTTCATCTAAGATTCATTTTCATTATTCTCAATCCAGAAGAGAGATCTTTCTCTGAGCTTATTGTATGTGCGAGGGGCGGGAGGGCCAGCTCTCTCTGCCTTTTTCACACACACACACACACACACACATCTAGAGCATTCTCTTACTGACAATAGTGAAGAGAACTAAACACTCAAAAGTATAGTTAAACTTCACTGAAGGCGATGCTGACAGCGCCCGTCACCACAAGTGCAACAAGTATTTTACATGTAAGGGCAGAATTCATAAATTCAACCTGAAGTGGATGTTCAAGCTCCTTAACCTATCTCTAAGGCTGAGCCCAGCCACCCTTCTGAGGAAACTCATTTCAGCCGCTTGTATCCGCAACCTCATTCTTTCAGTCACTACCCAGAGCTTATGAATATAGGCAAGGGTTGGGACGTAGATGGACCAGTTAATCAAAAGCTTGGCCTTTTGGCTCGGCTCTCTCTTCACCACGTCAGACCGGCATAGCACCTGCATCACTGCAGAAGCCGCACCAAACCACCGATCCATCTCATGCTCCATTCTACCCTCTGTTCTAAGAAAAATATGTACTTTATTAATCCTAGAAGGAAAATTCAGGTTTTTTTTTCCAATCATATACACACAGGCCTGAAATACACACACATGCACAAACAGGACCTATACATGCATTAAATAAAGACATGTCAGAGCATACATGGTCTGTATGGCGACTTGAACCAGCGACCCTTTGGTTCCTAAGCGAAGTCCCTATGGACTGAGCTACTGCCGCCTTCAATGTCCATAATAAAATTAGAACATATGAAATAGGTGATTTGATCACTAATAAGCATATTTCTTCTCTTGTTTCCCACATGTAGATTTTAAATACTGCACTTTGCTTTGCAGTACCTGTATAGTTGTTAAATGTCAACCCAAGGCAGAGTGCTGTATCTGCACTTTGGAGTCATAGATCAGATCAGTGGTCATGGCTTTTATCCATGAAAACTTCTTCCTGAGAAGACACTGCATGAATATATTACCACTAATCTACCTACAGTATTTTTTGGTGGACAGTCTGAAACCTTTAAAGGCCTTTTCTCTGTTTTCTCTGTTTGTATAGTTCCTGCACTTTGCCTTTGTAGGGCAGTGTACACCCAGATGGTTTGGCTTGTCCCCAAATACATTAAACACCTACTGTCCACAGAGGATTACATGAGCTGCTAATGACATATGAAACACGACCTGTGCTGCAGACAGAAAGTTTCCACAGAACATCTCCACAGGATTACATTTTAGATCTGGAGCCACGGCATGTAAATCTAACCATTTATTACCATGACACTGTGTAATGTTGCAACTTGCGGCAACTGAAGGCAAATAAATGTTCCCAAAATGACTGCGGCTGAAGAGAGAAGTATGTTTGGAACGTCGGGTCTAAATGCAGCATGTGTGTCAGACAAACAAAGAGAGAGATTTTCGATGTTTTCTCTTCACCCACAAACAACAAAACCCCTCCACTGTAGAACACGTTAACTCTCTTGTGTTACTGCAGCAGCAGCAGTAATGGCCTTATAACATAAGATACATGTGGTTTCATTGTTTCCAGAGTATCATTGAACTGATGGAGTTATAATGACAGTGTGTGTTTTAGTAGGGGGTCGGTGCACTGACAGGCCAACGTACTGCTGAAGGACGAATGGTGTTTATCCTGCTGGTTGTTACAGTAGACGGTTTGGGGGAGGATCCATCGTTACAAAACTGTACTGAAGAATGGGGTTCTAAAGTTCATCTGTCTGACGCCCAAATACAACATTTATCATCCTATCCTGCTGCCTCGGCTCTTTTAAATAGTAATCAGAGTATCTCTGTGGTACAGAGGGTTACTTGTCAAACATATTAAAAGGTCTTCGAACGTTTCGATTTTGAACTTTCTGCTCATGTCTCAGTTTTTCAGGCATTTTCTTTTTTTGTTTAAGTCAAAGTGCACTGCTTCAGAGTAACAGAAAATATTTTGTGCATCATTTCCTGCAGGCTCAATGAAACTGTGTTTTGGGGGAAGTAGTTACGCAGCAACAGATGCTTTGTAAAACCTTTGATGTCCCGCTAATAGGCCGAATAACCGTTGTTTTTAGAAAGATTAAATAGAGACAGGCATTCATTTTTTCCGAAAATGAAGAGAAAATACCTGCAACAATAAAACAACTAATTATTGAAATTAAAAACGTATTTTCCTTGTTAGATCTATTTTTCCATCATCACTCCATCATGTCTTTTTTAGAGGCAATGGGATCTTTAGTTCAGGTAGCAGGTCAACAGTTTATACCAAATGAAGAGGTGTCTATTAACTGTAATCTGGGAACCTGAAGATTTACTTTAGATCCAGCCCAGCACTGTGTGTTCAGTTCTTCTTGTCATAATCTGTAATTAACATTGTGTTTTGGTTAGGGGTTAATTCAAGCTTTAAACGTTTAGAGTGTATAGGGCTTAGAATGCTATGATGGAAGTATATGATGGACATTCCCATGTTCAATCACGTCTCATAAGTTGTTGCAGCAATTTTTGGGTTGATACCATTTGTAACTCAGATTTGGTGTTAATTTAAAGCATTTTTCACCACTCAAGAATTTAGAAAATTGGTCAAAAATCCCTCCAAAATACTAAATCAAGACACCAAGAGCTTGAAAGATCCATGCTTGTGATGTGATTTGGTATCAGAAACTTGTGACATTTAGAGATTTCTACAAGAACTGCTTTTTAGGTGATTCAGTCGAAGCGTCTCTGTTCAGGAAACTGCTGAAAAAACAACAACTTATTGTCAGTATGCCTATCTGAATGCACAAGGTCTCTTGTTTGTCGTTGTGAACTTTCATGAGGCTGTGATTATCTTAGAGGTCACTATAGGTCATTTTATACAGTGGTGTCAAGTCTACAATGAAATGGCATCATCACTCATGAGTAAAATTGGGTTTATTGAATCCACAAGAGTCTCAGCTTTCCAGTCAGACCCAATTCTAACACTGTTTATGGACCCCGGTGTGCAGAAATACTGAAATACAATTGGCAAAATATAAGGAAAATGGCTTGGTTTTTGCCCAAAACAGTTGGTGTGTCTGTAAAGGGGAGACCTGTGAGTACCCATAGCACCCATTTTGAGGTGAGAGGTCAAGGGACCCTTGTGAAAATGTACATGCCAGATTTTGACATCACCAAAGTTTAGCTTAAATTTGGAGCATCATTTAAACCCGACAAGCTAGTGTAACATTGTTGGTACCCAAAGGATTCCTTAGGTCTTCTAGTCTCATATGATACATGGTACTTGACTGATTGTACAGCGGTTTAGATTGGAGAAGGAGCGAGACCACAACCTTTCAATTCCTGCTCTAAGCGCCAAAAGAATTAAGTTCTTGAATTGTTCAGCAAAAAAGGATAACATCTACAATTCTGTCACAAAAGAGCAAACTTTTTCTGCTGATAAAGATCATGTACTATGGTCATAAGCCACAGATATGATAGAAAGACTTTGCTACTAAATGGACTTAGTGGTGAGATTGTTTTCTAAACTGATGTTTCTTGGGTCAAGATTGAACTTTGAACCTCCTAAAAAGGATAAAGATAACTTTCTTGAAACGTGCCTCATCTAGGCAGCCTATGTATTGAGTTAAAATTAGAGCCAAATTGCAGTCCATGTGAAGTTTGAAGGTTATTTTTTGGTTTCTGATCAGTTACAAATCATACAGTTGGGTTAAACTTCAACTTTGGTCAAAACTGCAATCCTCTGCCATATTTTAAGCGAGCTGTTGTTGCAGAAGCAAAAATAAACCCTCCGAGGACCCAGGTTTAACTGAACAATGCCTCTTGTTCCAGAGTTATGTAAAACTGGTACACTTGTGGTAGCTCCCGTCTAAATTATGAAGTGAATAACCAAGTCTGGATGAAGTGTGAGGCAAGCTGTGCCTGTGGAGAGCCTGAAACTGTGAGCGTGGTCAGTTTTAGAGGACTAACGGCGGTTTACTTGGTTTGTCAGAAACACAAACTCTCATCAGGCTGGTTTTGGCCCCGATGTTGAAACAACCGGCCTTCACTCATGCACACACAGAGGTTCTGTCCACATATCCAGTGACTCTATATTAAAACCTGGAAGGACATGACCCTTTAGGAAAACACTGGCCCCCTGGACACACTCACACATACAAACACTCATACACACATTCACACTGGACTGTTGGGACTTATATTTCTGAGCCTGCTCATGTCCAGTTGCTGCCTTTTCTCTACAGACCTTAATGTAAATACAAGAAGGGGTTATACAAACACACACACTCACACTCACACAGGGGTACCCCGCCAGTGAAAGTGTGAAATGTAGCACACTGTTGGACCATTTCCCCCCTGCAGATGAAAAGAGGGGGTATTGAAAAGAAACAAAAAAGAAGGTTGGAATAAGAGAAACTAAGAGACTTAAAAAAACACCCTCAAAACTCACAAGTGCTAAAAGGAGTATGGCAGATATGCCTAAGTGGTACATTGTAGGCAGCTAGACTTGCTTGAGTTTCCTGAAGACGTTTCACCTCTCATCCAAGAGGCTTCTTAAAGCCTCAACGACTCTGAAAGGGTTCACGGCCACAGAGTTTAAAGCCCGCAACTCCGCACCGGTCAGTGAGAACTGAAGAGGCTTCTTGCATGAGAGGTGAAATGTCTTCAAGAAACTCAAGCAAGTCCAAGTTCCTAGGATATAGCACTAAAGATCACCATGACCTGGACCGGCAGATATGTTTTATACCTTATAGAGTGAATATACTTAAATGACACCAGGTCACAGAATTGCAAACTGTGGACTTTAGGGGAAGTTTGGTGTCTTTATAGTCGATGCTTGCATGGTCACATAAGGAAAAATGTCTTCTCACATCTATCGCAAGTATAATTTCAAAGTGATACATCTGGGACATGAACTTCACAATGCTTGATGGACAGTTCGGGTGTTGGTTGCGTTGCTGGTGGTCTTCACAAGAGCTGTTCAGTTCCATTGTTTGTTGTGAGTTTGTGTGTGTCATCATGGCAGAATGTGGTCTTGGTGACACCATTTATAGCCGAAACTTCCACAGAATACAGAGAGTATTTTGCCAGGTGTTAATGTTTCTGTCTGTCAGGGTGATAAATTCATCATGTATGACAGAGGAAATAGGCTCAATTATCTAATCGATTTGTGTCTTAATGTTGTTGGTTTATGACTATAGTGGTTATGGGTTTCCTGGGAAGCAGGGTAGATGGAGGGTGGATGTGGGGTATATGGTATCATACTTTGCCTTTTGTCACTTGTAGGACTGCAGAGAGGCTCACCGTCCTGTTATACAAATAATAAAAAATGGATCACAAAAAAAACGTTGCAATTGTGCAAGATGCAGTCACGAAACTTCACAGGTCTGCAGGTGAGATCAAAATGAGGGTAGAGTTTGAAGATGGGTGTGGTCCAGGCAAAGGGGATTGAGTAGGGGGTTGGAAGTTTATGCACCTTTCTTAAATTTGTTTATTGGTAATGTCCCAATAAAGGTTTTTTCACCCCTGATCTCGATCATTAAATACTGATATCTGCCGATCCTGAGTTTGGTGTGATACTTCTAATAACCAAAATGTTAAAATCATAGACTGTATATAATGATGGACAATGCATCTCTACTTCTTCCACTGTACGAAAATGAAGCCAGAATATCTCACTGCAACACTAGCTGGCTAAGGTTGACAAAACGTGGAATAGTGATTGGCTTTACTTTAGCTGATACTATTAAAGTATACCTGGACTGGCCTGAGACTGATTCTTAGGATCAGCTTGGGACTCTTTGAGTATATAGCTGCCTCAAGCTTATCAGAGTTACTGACACTGTGCATACGCTTGCTTTTACAACTTGCCTTCAAGTATGCACGTCTGTGTGTGTGTGTGTGTGTGTGTGTGTGTGTGTGTGGCCATTTAAGTGTGTCTCTGTGTGGATTAGTTGTTGTAATCACCAGCCAAAGTATCTGGCTGAGCATTAGAAGGTGGAACGGGATCAGAAGAAAACATTTTGTTTATTGAAAACAGCTGAAGCAGGGAGGGAATATGTTTTCTACTCTGCGTGTGTTCAGCTTGAACCAAACAGTGAAACATTAAATCAAACCTCCCCAACTTTGCTCTCGTATAACAGAACTGAAGAAAGGTGTAAAACTCACTCTGCTGGAAGAATCGGTTTCTGAAGCTTGGATGTCTAACACGCTGACAGAAATGTGATTTGCAGGTTTCACACTGAAAGATACTGTTACAGTTTAACTCAGTGGAGGACTAGACGGTTATAAAAAGAACATAAATGTGAGAGAACGGCTTTTTTAGCAGGAGACTTCTGTTACTAAGTTGTGTTCAAGGGTGGTGTTAATAACACTTTAGTTAGTGAGGCCTCACACATACAGTTTGCTCTCTGAACATCTTTGGATGAAAGCTTCCTCTTCAAGTCATGAGTGAAGTGATAATGGAGGAGTCAGCTGGTTGTCTGTGCAACATCATGTGTTTATAGTCAAACAGATTTTCTGTTGCCTGTTGCTGATGTGCGTCACTATCACAATATACAGCTGCTATACGTGTATGTGTTTTAAATGTTGGAGCTGCTCTCATACTGTGGATGTATGGCTGCACTGTATGGACAGTGGAAGCAGTCCAGCCCCCCTCTGTGAGTGCGTCTGTAGGACGTCTGCCAAGCGAGGTTTACAGGCTCGCACCAGGCCTGGAGGAGGGTTTGCTGTAGCTGTTAAGAGTGCTAAACCATGTTCCCCCCTTCAGATCAGACCCCCGTGCCGCTCGGCTTCAAACGCGCTGCCCTTTCTCAGAACACGCCGTGCATGTGGCAGGGGGGAGGGATAAAGGGGGAGTCGGAGGGAGGGAAGAAAGAGAGAGGTGCAACGGGAATACCGCCACCTCAAGTTACCACTTAGTTAAATAACGCCAGAACGCACGCACCCACACATGCACTGACACACCCATGCAGGAATTCATATCACAAACACACCATGCAGCCTGCCTGTATGCTATTAATACCAGCCCCGAGGATGCAGGTCATGCCTCATATTTGCATTTCAAATGCGTCTTTCACTCCATCATCCAAATAGTGATGCTTTAAAGACATTTGGCGCTGCTTTAAACGCTCTGAGCTTTCAGGTGGTCTTCTCAAACCTACGCACAGATCTGTATATGAACGAACATGCACGATAAACATATCCATTTACAATTATGCAGGCACTCTCACGTATTTACTGCAGGTGGTCCGAGGCTGTTTAGTTCTCTTCTTCTCCATAACGACCATCAGGTTTTGGTTGAAGTTTCAGGTTCAAGCTGAGTTAACTGCACACCCCCCTCATGTATTTTGACAGACCTGATATTGCATCGTATCAGCCCTCCCCTCCTCCCTGTTAAAGGGCCCCTCGGATACATTGGTTCCATCTTGAAGCGGTTCTTAGCGTGAAGGTCTGGACAGATGTTT